>NW_026728839.1:1445970-2168470 GCF_030272615.1 Cryptomeria japonica
TGGTCAAGAACCAACCCATAAGGATCCCGCACAGTCTTCGTTTCAAGGTCCTAGGTTGAAATCACATAGGATGAGGACACCTGTCCCAGAAGGCTCTACTAGTGATGATAATTTGGATTCACTCACAATCGAAACTGATGAGGAGAGTGCCATCGATGACCTCGACGATTGCCTTGACATACCTGAATATAACCACATCTTCACTATTAGCCCTACAAACTCTGAAAACACTAAAGAACTTCCCCTTGTTCACCCCCAACTCATTGACTGGGATCATGAAGGACCAGCACAATTTGATACATTTCAAAATGACGAAGCTATTATCGACTATCTTGGCATTCGAGATGATCTTCTCCCTAGGGACCATAAAGCAGGATACACCATAGAGCTCAACAACATGGCATACTTTGGTGAGGGTGTCGGACCTTCCAGTCGCAAAAATGTGAAAATAAAAACAAAACAAGGGTCTTATGGCGAAAACCACACTGTGGCGCTATCTGACTCCAAAAAAGTAAAAGAAAGGACGTATCTGAGGGCGAAAACCTCTCTGAGGCACCCGAAGATGGAAGGCTCGAAATTCTCCCAGCATCATACGAGGAAAAGTCATCCATGCTGGTAGAGGAGACTATAAAGACAAACATTGTTACAGAAGAAGTTCCACACAACATATTCTTGGCTCAATCATTGACAGAGTCGGAGAGGGCAAAATTCATAAGCTTCTTCAAGAAATGACAAATCAACTTTGCGTGGTCATACGCTGATATGCCTGGACTAGATCCGGATTTGGTGATGCATCATTTAACAGTCAAACCAGGGGCAAAACCAGTAAAACAGAAATTAAGGAAAATGCACCCACAAGTGGCATTACTAGTCAAAGCAGAGCTGGAGAAATTATTGGATGTCGGATTCATATGCCCAATTGATTATCCCAAACGGATTTCCAATTTAGTACCTGTCAGCAAACCAGATCGCAGTATCCGAATATGTACAGATTTCAGAGACATCAACAAAGCTTGTCCAAAGGATGATTTCCCATTACCAAACATTGACTTGATCGTTGATCTCACAGCAGGTCATGAAATGTTATCTTTAATGGACAGATTCTCTGGATATAATCAAATCAGGATTGCACCCGAAGATCAACATAAAACATCATTTACTTGTCCATGGGGAACCTTCTGTTGGAATGTCATTCCCTTTGGGCTGAAAAATGCAGGCGCCACGTATCAAAGAGCAATGACTACTATCTTTCATGATCTCATGCACATAACCGTGGAAGATTATGTTGATGATCTTTTGGGAAAATCAATAGACAGAGATACACACTTGGACATACTTTCAGTTGTCTTTGATCGGCTGGAAAAATACAAGGTAAGACTAAATCCAAAGAAATGTGTCTTTGGAGTAACCTCCGGGAAGCTCCTAGGATTCATTGTGTCTAAAAGAGGAATCGAGGCCGATCCAGCAAAGGTCAAGGCTATCTTGGACATGCCGCCACCCAAGAATATCAGTCAACTTCGGTCCTTACAAGGGAGACTCCAGTCCATACAAAGATTCATAGCACAACTTGTAGATAAGTGTAATCCTTTCCAGCACCTCCTACATAAAAACATCAAGTTCAAATGGGATGAGAACTGTCAACAAGCTTTTCAGGCGCTCAAAGACTATCTTTTGAACCCACCAGTTTTGATGCCACCAATTCCAGATCAACCGTTGCTACTTTACATATCAGCTACTCCAACAGCACTGGGGGCACTCCTAGCACAACAAATAGCTGATGGCAAGGAAAAAGCAGTCTACTATATCAGTTGCACATTGGTCAGATATGAGTTAAACTACACACCAATCGAGCGTGCATGTCTCGCTGTGGTCTTTGCTTCACAGAAATTATGCCATTATATGCTCACTCACAAGACTAAGTTAATTGCCAGAATTGATCCACTAAAATATCTTCTCAACAAAACTACACTTACCGGGCGACTGGCCAATTGGGTAATGATCCTGAGTGAATTCGACATTGAGTACGTGGATAGAAAAGCAATCGCAGATCAATTAGCAGATGCTCCCATGATAGATGATATTCCTCTACAGTCAGAATTTCTAGATGACTCAATTCTAACGATATCACCTGCAAAGCCATGGCAATTATACTTTGACGGCTCTTACACATAGCATGGGGCAGGAGCGGGAATACTCTTTATAACTCCTTAGAGCAATTCTATACCAAAATCATACCGCTTATCATTTCCTTGCACCAACAATATAGCGGAATATGAGGCATTAACAACTAGATTAAGAATCGCAGTTCAGTGGAAGATCCAAGAACTTCGTGTTTTTGGGGATTCTCAACTGGTTATCCGTCAAGCAACCAATGATTACCAAACAAAAGATGAAAAACTAATGCCTTACAAACAACTGGTAGATGATTTGAAACAGCACTTCACAAAGATAGATTTTGAGCAGATACCAAGAGAACAGAATCACGTTGCAGATGCCATGGCTACAATTGCTTTGCTCATTGATCTACCACAAAATGAGACCTGCTATGAGTTCCTGGTAGGCAACCTATTGATTCCTTCATATGAGATCACTCCTACGGAAATGATACGCATTGTTGGTCCTGAATCCCAGTTCTATGGTTCCATATTCACATACCTTCGCGACAATATCTTACCTCCCGATCTATCGAACAATCAACGCCGCACTTTCATTCGCCAATCCTCTCGATACGTCATTTTAGCTGATATCCTATACCGATGAGGTCTAGATGGCACCCTTCTTAGATGTTTAGAGAGTGACGAAGCTCAGATTGCATTACGAGAAGTGCATGAAGGGATATGTGGTCCGCATACTAGTGGTCCTACCTTGGCCAAGAAACTTATCAGGACTGGATACTACTGGCCTACTATGGAAAAAGACTCATATCAGTTTGTCAAGAAGTGTAAGCAATGTCAAATTCATGGAGACCTCATACATGCACCAGCACAGGAACTACAACCACTTGCATCTCCTTGGCCCTTTTGTCAGTGGGGACTCGATCTCATAGGCAAGATTCACCCTCCTTCTTCCAATGGTCATAAATTCATTACCACAGCCACAGAGTATTTCACAAAATGGATTGAAGTCGTGCCTCTCACACAAGTTACTGGGAAACAAATCGCTACATTCATCCTGAACTACATCATTTGCCGATACGGGATTCCTACTTCCATTATCACTGATAACGGGCGACCCTTCAAAAATCAGGATGTTCGTGAACTCTGTGACCGCTTCCATATCTCCCATCGTTTCTCCACACCATATTACCCCCAAGGTAATGGCCAAGCTGAGGCATCTAATAAAACAATTCTTAAAATCCTTAAAAAGACAGTCGACGACGCTGGCCGTAACTGGCATATCCAACTCAATCCTGCACTTTGGGCCTATCGTACAAGTGTCCGCACACCTACAGGAGCTACACCTTACTCACTTGTCTACGGCTCTGAAGCCATCTTGCCTATTGAGGTCTAGTTACCTTCTTTATGGGTCTCCTTGAGAAACATAATCAACGATGAAGATTACAGGGTCTCTCACTTACAAGAACTAGAACTGCTGGAGGAACGAAGACACATTGCTTTTAATCATCTCAAGGCTTAACAACAAAGAATGAGTCGCAGCTACAATCACAAAATTAAGCCTCGCACATTTGAGGTGGGTGATTTAGTCCTCAGAGAGAACCCCAAGAATCAGCAAGACAGAGATAAGAAGGGCAAGTTTGAACCAAACTGGCTTGGTCCTTACATTGTTACAGCAGCATATGGATCTGGGGCATATCAGATCTCAACTACAGATGGTGAATCTTTAGAGGATCCTATCAACAGCATGCACCTTCGCAGGTTCTACACGTAGCTTTTCAGAGTATCTTAACGCAAAAATACAAAAAAATCAAAAAAAATTCAAAAATACAAAAAAAAAATTATAAAACAAAAAAATTGTTACTTGGTGAAAACCTGGCAAACAGGCGCCTTGTGACACAAAAAAATTGAAAAATCGAAAAAAAGTAAAGAGAAATAATTTCATCCAACGGTGAAAACCACTTCGGTGGCGCCCATGGCAAGTACCATGGTGAAAACTGGGTCACCAGCGCCATGCGTAGAGACTTTGCTCCTCCCTCTTTCAGGATTCTCTTTCATCTTTCACTTTGCACACACTCACAACCTATTCACTCATAATAAACTTACCTATTCCCATCATGGCGTGTTATTGATCTACCTAAGATTGGTTAGCCCTTCATAATAACCTTCCCTTTTTCACTCCCTTTCCATCCATAATAAATCAGATCCTATCTGTGACTACGACCAATCCTACGTCTAGTGATGGGTGTGGAACTAAGAACATCACATGTTTCGAGGAGTACAGTTTCTTTCAGCTTCCTTTCAGTCTATCCGTGCATAATCCGCAATAAAGTTTCGTCTTCTCCGCAATAAAGTATCAGTTTCATGGATTCAGTCAGTTTCAGATGAGACACAGCAGCAACAATGAGCTTCAACAAAATCAAATCTTTCAACAGACTCAGACAACATATGGTTCAGGGCTATCTATCCTTTTTGTGAAAGTGAACATTGTGACCACAATCGAATAAGACTCAAACAAGTGACAAGAGACACTAAACTTGAGGACTACAGTGGATGTTGGTGTCGAGTCTTGGTTTTCTTTTGATTTTATCTTTTTGGTGACATGTCTTTTAGCTTTTCCAGGATGTCTTTCACTAGAGATTCTATCTCCAGGATGTCTTTGACTAGAAAGGTGAGGATGGGGTATCGTCACCTATTTTGTTTGCTGTCTGTGGATTGTCTTTTAGTAATGCTATGACTTGTCCAAGGATATGAGGACACTGTGAGTCTAGTATGAACTGGGGCATTCCTTGTTTGTGACTGTCTTATCTCCATGCAAACAGGTACAATGACTTTCTGGGCTGAACAAATGCCTCGATTGTCATAACCTATTCTGCCATAATAAAGCTCAATGATGATAACGCACAAGAAGCTCTTTCACGTTCATATCTTCTATCTTCCATCCCCCTTTCTTGATTGACTTCCATTGTCCGTCTCGAGTCCGCGTAGCCCGCTATCACATGACTGAGTATAATGACACACCAAAAACATTTGCATTTCATATAGTTACACCTACATCACCACATATAAGCATTTCATACATACATATAGATATCACAATTGCATCACATCCTGCATACAACACATGTTAGCACATCTCACATTTTCATTATGTAAATAATCATTTGCATTATCATATTCATTTGCATTACATACATTCACATTTGCATCATGCATCACATATACAACATAAAAGAACAAAAATATATTGCATTGCATCATATAAGCATCCATATCATAAAACATGTATCACATAAGAACATTTCATCACATAAGGTACACATGCATATAGCTGCCGCAAAAATGGATCATCTCTCATATATAATCAAAAGTGTCATGATACAATGATGTTAAAAGAATCATATGGCTACAAAATCACCCGCAGGTGTCTACAATACAAAAATGGTACAATACTGATACATAGGGAGCCCTCTAAGGCTATGATGAACTCCCTCCCTCGGAGCCGCCTGGCCTCGACGAAGTTTGAGCCTTAGAAGGACCCACCCCAAGATCAACTCTCCTGGCCCCTGTGTCCCCTGCAGCCACCCCTCGTGTCGTCCTATCCAGACAGAGGAACCCACTGATAACTCCTATCAACACTATTGGTAGTGCTAATCCTGTCCATGTCATGGTATCCCATGCCACATGTCCCACACTCATCCCTAGTCCTGGATCCTAGAACACTCATCTCAGTGCATCCCTATCTCCATCTCGATCATAGGGTACTAACTCTCCATCGATCGGTATCCGTAGAATCTTATATACATCCTCCAAGGTGACTGTCATCTCACCCATCGGCAAATGCAAACTACAAGTCTCTGAGTGCCATCTCTCAGCCAGTGCAGTCAGCAATCCCATGTTCACCCGAAATTCAGGCACATACAGAATGTATCTCAATCCCATAACCTCAATCGCAGCTCAGTCCTCAACTGTCAACTCAAGCCACAACCTCTGAGTCGATGGGAATCTCTCCCATGACTCTAGCATTGGCAAGTACTCCTGCAGTCAAGCAAATCAAATCATGTCAGTCATAGTGGCACTCACTGTTTATCACAAAATGCTACTCGCTATCTAAATGCACATAGCTATTTATCCTAGTGACACTCACTGTTCATCACAAAGTGTTGCTATCTATCCTAGTAGTACTCCCTGTTCATCACAAAGTACTACGTGTGTGACACTCACTGTTCATCACAAAGTGTTACTCACATTTGCACTCCCTGTTCATCACAAAGTGCTGCTCATATTTTAGTACTCCCTGTTCATCACAAAGTACTCTATCTTGGTACTCACTGTTCATCACAAAGTGCCTTGATCTATCTTAGTCTTCCCTAGAGGACCTTCTTGAGTGTATCCTCTCAGTAGCTTATCCAATCGACAACGTATGTTCATCACAGAACTGCCGATTTGACCTGGAAGACACAAATTCGTATTTTTGGACACAAACACATTTTCTTGACATAAATGCGCATTTATTACATTACCTAGCATGCATTAATCACAACAATAAATGCATCAAAGCACAAGGAGGTTTGGTGGTACTTACCGGCTCTCCTGCCTCTGCTGGCCTCTGGAATCGACGAACGCGATCGAATCTATGAACGAAGGCCATCGCTGCTGACTGCTGCTGCTCTTTTCTTGCTCTGCACTGTGATCTCGTAAGGGTGTGGATGGCAATGAGGATGTCTTTTGCCCGTGGTCTATCTTATAGCCTACCCTAGCCCTCTCCCTCATTTCTCGAGTCCGTATTCTTCATCCTGTGACTTTGTCACTTTATCTGATCAGTCCATTATATCCCGTCTTTCTTATCGAGAGATTGCCTGCAATCTTTTCAGACATTTTCATCCAATCTCTCGAGGGGGCATATTATTCCCATACTGGGGCAACTCTGTATCAGTTCTTCTTATCTTCTTTGAAACAACGCGACAAGCCGCATTGTCTCAAAGAGGGGCAAAATGTAGACACCCAAAATTGTCATGTCTAATTAAATAAATATTTTATTTATTTAATTATCTAAGCCTAATTCTTCTATTAATTAAATAAATTTTTATTTATTTAATTAATTCATTTATCCTCTTCTAGCCTTATTTCTCATTTAAATAAATACATTTATTTATTTAAATTATCCCTTTCCTCAATTAAATAAATATTTTATTTATTTAATTGTCCTATTTCTTCTATTAACTAAATAAATCTTTATTTAATTAATTCATTATCTTTTTCTACACATGACACATGTCATTCATCTCTTAATTCCTACACTACCTACCTCTTTCATTATTTTACTATTTCTTTTACCTACCCTCTAATCCTAGCTGACCTCTCTTTTTACACCTCTCAATCTTAACCCTCCATTTCTTATTGTGTCTTCTATTTAAGAAGATGCTTTCTTCATTATCAAACCCTAATGACTGATCTTGGAGTACTTGGCTACACTACGATCCTACTTGCAACCACATTCCTTTCTTTGTTGAGCTCTTGTGCATACAAAAATCTGAGAGCAAATATATCAAGCAAGATCAATGAAGATAGGAAGAATGGAGATCAAAACCCTATTGGACATGTGATGGTATAATCTTTGTGATTTTGAGTTATTTGCATTGTCTTAAGTAATCTTCATATGTTATGGTGGATCTTTGTTCATTGTTAGGCTAGGGTTTAGTGGTTGGATTCATTTTAGTCTTTCAATATTGTTGTTGTTATCCATTTTCACCATAAACATTTTGGCACGCCCGGTGGGACTCTTGTCCCTTTGCATTTAACATTTTTGTTGTAGATTTTGCATTTTTGAAGATGCAGATCGGACAATTTTCGATGACATTTTAGGTTTTTTCCACATCTGCGAGTGTTCGGATCGCGTTTTTGTGTTTCAGAAGCGTCTGCAATATCGTGAATCGCGCCTGTGTTTTTGCCAGATTTTATTTTTGCAGGTTTCTGGAACCGCGTCTGTGAATTAAAACCGCATCTGTGCTTGATCTTATCGCGTCTGTGTTCGGGAAAAGCGTCTGCGTTATCTGAGCACGTATGTGCATCACAGAACAGCGTCTGTGTAATACAGACGCGTCTGTGTTTGGTATAGCAGCGTCTGTGCTTTCTGTTTTGCAATTTTTAATTTTTCTTTGATTCGGGTTTTCGGATTTCATACTTAGAGTTTCAGATCTGGTTTATTTTCGGCTAACCCTTGCAGATCTAGCTAACCTGGTTTGTGCAGCTTGCTTTGGAGGCAAAAATGTTTTTGTTGAAGGACCCTTTTCACAAAGTCTTTCGGGTTTTCTAAAATTTACCTAACTCGTGTGCTTGCAGGAAGGGGTTATCATTTGAAACAACCCAAACTACTAACAATTTTGTTGCAGGGCCTTAGCTAGGGTTTTGTAATTTTGTTGTGTGCCTTGTTTTCATAGATTAGCAAACATTTCCATTGGTGCACTAAAATTGAATCATTCTCTTTTGTGTCTTGAGCAATAGGCTCTTTTTGTTTAATCTTTAGAGGGCCTGTCTTCTCGTGTGGTCATTAGGACTACTAGTGAGAAGAGAACGACCCAAGTGGTAGCGAGGAAAACCCACCTCTTCCGAACCACTATAATCAAATGTATTCATGGTGAAAACTATGAATAATGTGTGCTGATTAGTTCATACCGACACTATGTCTCCCCATAAACCCGTTTGATCAAATTTATTTGATCATTTGTAAGGTGTAACCCCTACCGGCTGGGAGCCTTCTCTATTTACAGAGCTGAAAGTGCCGCATGTATGGCCACACGAGCGGATGCCCTTACTAGCACCTTTTTGTTTTAGAAGCCCAAATCCTTCTAGTTGTTGAGGCAGGAGGTCGGACCTCTGGTAGCGGCCCACACACATACGGTTCTTAGTAGAGATACAAAGTTCACCATGGGGAGTTTTCATGGGGACTGATGCTTGGCTGACCCGAGAAGTGAGTGCCGAGGGTGGAGCCAGTGAGGTCAAGCATCTAAGTATCCGCTCTGAATAGCGTAGCCTCGGGGGTAAAACCCTATGTGGGATCAACAACTATTGTCTTGGCCAGCCCTAAGATTTGTGCTTGACTTATGCTAAACAATCAAACATTCAAGACAAAACAACAAAACATTGTGTCTTTTGTGTCTTCAAGTGTATGCAAAACTTTTTACATCAAACAACACACTTTTGGAGTCTAAACAGTCTGCAAACATTAAGTCATCAACATTGTATCCTCTTGTCACAAAAAATAGTCAAACAGTCAGATTTGGTCACAACAAAACAACTTCACAGATTGGAAATATTGCTCTAAGTTTACAGAAACGCGTCTGTGTCTGTTTCAACCGCGTCTGCGTCATATAAGCGCGTCTGTGAAGGGCATAATAGCGTCTGTGTTTTTATCCGCGTCTGCGTGAAACAGAGAAGCGTCTGTGTCTGGGAATCGCGTCTGTGAAGTATACAAAGACATCTGTGTCAGGAATTGAAAACTTTAACAGTCAAGCAAACAAAAGAAATCAGTTTCGGCATATTTGAGCTTCCTAGGTTGTCTCTTTAGGTTTCATCTAGCATTCAGCCTGTTCTAAGGTTTCATACAGTCCATCATTGCTTCACATCTCATTTTACATTCATACTTGTCTAAACTTGGGTCAAAAAGGTCACTTGCTTGTCCTCACTATACTCTTTTAACACACTACATACAACTATACTTTGCTAAGTGGTCCCTCATCAAGGTTTCTTACCTTTGGGTCTCATTTGGTCTTATTTAGAGTCAAGGTCAGCTTACCTCATCAAGAGAAATGATCCTCTCTTTGGAAGTCACACCTACTCTACTACTTACATACTTGGTCTTACACTTTGGACATTGCAAGTACACCTCAGATTCATTTACACTCCATACAACTCTTGGTCTTCCATACTCTTTTCATATTTTTCATCTAGTCTCTCACATCTTGGTCAAACACCTAGTTCATGGTTGAAACCTGCCTTCAAAAATCTAGGAGAATAGCTAAAGAAGCTCAAGAATCCGTAAACATGAGTTCTTATGAGTATCACAATGATTTATTCTACAATCCTGAGCACACTACATTACCAGACATGAATGTTTATAGAAACAATCCAAATGTGGAAAGCGCAAATACTATAAACAACAATACTACACACAATGACAATGTGGACAACTCTTCAATACTATCAGGAGAGATAGAAGAATCCATAATGAATCCTCATTTCAATAGATTGGTTGAAGAGATAATGAGGAGAGATTGTCAATACTTTTTACACATGATGGCACAAAGTGGAGCTAAAATACCGCATGACTTTGACTTATCTCAACTTATGGAAAGTCGACCCTCCCAACAAACTCAACCCAACATGGATCAAAGGAGACCAAATAGTGGAGGAAATAAAGGACCGAATAATATGATGCCTGAGTCACCATCAGTTTTGCTTCAAAAACCAGCAATCCCACATACACAAGCTCAAACATATGATACTTACACTCAAAGACCATCATGGAGGCCTTATGTGGATAGATATGCTCAATCACATGCTCAAGGTATGGATCAATCAAAACAAGTAGATACTCAAGGACATCCTCAAAATTTTGACGCAAGGAGACCTCATGTCAAAATTGGGGGCAACACAATGGAAAATGAAAGGCCTATTGAATATGGTATATATGCACAAAACAGATATGGGGTTCCCCAACAAGAAGTTATGCCAAGTGCTCCATATATGCCGCAACAATATAGACCTCCATATGGACATGTCTACGATCAGTATCATCCATACATGCAACAAGATCCTCCTCAAATGGGTGTTTCAAACATGGGGTATGCTACAAGAAATCAATCTCCTCCTAAAAACAATTTGGAGCAACAAATAAGAGATTTACAAAAGAAAATGGAGGACATGAGTACATCAAAACCTACATACACTATGAGAGATATATGTCCTTATCCCTTTGATAAGAGCATTCCAATGCCTCCGTTTCTTGCATACTTTGTGACGCCAAAATTTGACAAATATAGAGGGAGAGGAGACCCCAAGGCACATATAAGACAATTCTTCACAGCTTGCATTAAGGTAGCGGAAGAAGAAACATACTTGATGAGGTTATTCCCACAGAGCTTAGGTGATCAAGCTATGGAATGGTTTTCTCAATTACCTCCTGGTATTAAGTCATGGGGCGACTTAGCAGAGGCATTCATTCAGCATTTCTCTTACAACATAGAAACAGATGTCTCAGTTACTACCTTGTGCAATACGAAACAAAAGGAAGGAGAATCTTTCGCAACATTTTTACAAAGATGGAGAAATTTAGCTAGCAGATGCTCTTGCGAAATCCCACAGAAACAAATGGTAGAAATGTTCACTCAAAATGTTAACAAGGCTATTGGCTATGATCTCAGAAAAGCTTGTTTGTCTACATTCAAGGATGTTATTGAAAAGGGCCTAGCAACAGAAAAAGTCTTAATTGAACAAGGAGTCATCAAGATATTCAAAGAAAACAAAGAGGACTTTAAAGGAAAGGATAAACCGAAATTTTGGAACAAGAACAAGAACACAGTTAATGATGGTGTTGTTGATGCCAACACAGTGAGACCCAAGTTCGTCTTTTCTGGATCAGGTTCTACCAACAATCAGGTGAACACTCAAACAACTTCTAGACCACGAAGGAAGTACACTCCATTGGGAGAACCACTTGAATCAGTGTTCAAAAAACTTGTGGCAAACAAAGTGATCACAATTATAGATTTTCCTCCATATGAACCAAAGGTCAAACCAAATTGGTGGAATGATGATGAGTTTTGTGAATTTCATAAGAGCAAGGGTCATAAGACAGGTAATTGCCATCGATTGAAAAACATTGTGCAAGATCTCATTGATAGAGGTGATATTGAGATTGAGGGACATTCATCTAATCAAGAACATGAGATGTTTAAGGAACCATTCCCAAAACATGACAAAGGAAAAGGCAAAGTCACAGATGATCAAGCCAATTACACTAGAGCACCTTACAATTATGATTCTACTATCAATCACATCTCAATGGACAATCATATCTCTACCATTACTATCAAAAACAAAAATCCTGAGAATCCTCCTCAGCGACCTAAGATTGTCCTAAGAGGTGTTGGATCTTCTTTTGAGCATACCTCTGAATGTCATGTTACAACTCATCGAGGTAAAATCACGTTGCCAGGGGCCTCCACTAAGAATACCAATCCTTCATCAATCAAGCCTGAGTACGACCTTGTAGAACAATTAGGGAAGACACCTGCGCTCATCTCCATTCTTGAGCTCTTACGTATATCCCCTGCACATAAAGCCATCCTTGACAAAATCTTGAGAGACACTGCCGTCCCTACTAATCTGAACGTGGACCAGTTTCAAGCCATGGTGGGATACCTATCCGTTCCACATTCCCTTACATTCACAGAATCCGATGACGCCTCCGTAAGTCAGCCACATAATGCACCATTACATATTGAAGCCTTCATACACAAACATCGAATAAAGCGAGTCTTGATAGATGGAGGAGCTGGTCTAAACATTTGTACATTAAGCACCATTAAACAATTGGGATATTCTGATAAAGCTGTGAATTCAACAAATCAATTTACCATCAAGGCATATGATGATGAAGAGCGCTCATCCAAGGGCACAGTCACCTTACCTCTAAGAATTGGGCCAGTCACAAAGGATGTGGTTTGTCAAGTACTTGATCTTGATCTCACATATAATATATTGCTAGGACGTCCTTGGATTCATGAAATGAGGGCAGTCCCATCAACATATCATCGATGCATCAAGTTTCCACACAATGGAGTTGAAGTGACTATCAAAGCTGACCCAAATCCATTCATATATTGCAAAAATTTGCGACCTAGATCAGAAATAACAATTCCAGCTAATCGAGAAGTTGTTCCATCTTCAGCATATGTGGATCCAGAATCCTTAAAAGCTTCTACATCAAAGCAAGCAGAGCTCAAAGAAAAATTCAAGATTAAAGATCTGGGATGTGGTGAGTATATCTTTCATGTTGATCAACTCCCACTATCTCCTAAGATATTCAGTCAACAAGAACAAACTACAAACAATTTGCAATATCAAGGAATTGGGTGTGAACCACCTAGTGTTGTGGCTACTAAGTCTGAATGCAAATCTCCTCCAGCGGTGCAAGAAGCTCTTGATATCAATAGTCCTAAGAGTGGTTCTAGTGAAGAATCTATTGAGCATATCACCAACCCTCTTGATAACTCACATAGCCTTACTATTTCATCCACTCATTCCATTTCCACTCCACTTCCAAACTTGGATCAACAAGAATTACAAAAGCCCTTACTCATTGGGGATAAAAAATCAAGCTTTGAAAAGAAAAATCTAAAAGTCAAAAATAAAGAAAAGTCCTTTAGTCCAAATCAAAATCAAAAGCTATTGGACTCTGCAAATATAAAGGTCAAGGACAAAAATCTTATGAAGCAAAAAGAACAAGAGTTGATCTCCCCTAATATCAAAATAATTGGGGGCAAAAGTTCTAAAATTTCAAGTCAAAAAGCATACTTGTTGATCCTAAGTCTCCATCATGCTATCCTACTTTCACTTTTTTTCGCAATCATAAGCCTTCATAACTCATCCACTTGTTCCACACATCCTCTTCCTTCTGGTGATACATCATGGACCTTTAATGGAGCTTCCTCAAAGGACTTTGCTATTAGTGATGCCCAAACTTCTTTAGGTGACACGCATATGGGCCTGTGTAGTCCACACACTAGTAATTCTATCTCAGTTCCTTTATCAAGGAAGACAGTCACTCAAGCTACACATCATTCAATCAAGGAACAATGCAGTTACAATCACAAAGTCAAGCCTCGCACATTAAAGGTAGGTGACTTGGTTCTTAGAGAAAACCCCAAAAATCAGCAAAACAGAGAGAAGAAGGGCAAGTTCGAACCAAACTGGCTTGGTCCTTACATCATCACAGCGGTATATGGATCTGGGGCATATCAGCTCTCAACTACAGAAGGTGAACCTTTGGAGGATCCTATCAACAACATGCATCTTCGTAGATTTTACACATAGTTCTCCGGAATATCCTAATTCAAAAATACAAAAAAAATTATAAAAACAAAAAAATCGTTACTTGGTGAAAACCTGGTAAACAGGCGCCTTGTGACAACAAAAAAATTGAAAAATCGAAAAAAAGTAAAGAGAAATAATTTCGTCCAACGGTGAAAACCACTTCGGTGGCCCCCTGGGCAAGTACCATGGTGAAAACTGGGTCACCAGCGCCATGCGTAGAGACTTTGCTCCTCCCTCTTTCAGGATTCTCTTTCATCTTTCACTTTGCACACACTCACAACCTATTCACTCATAATAAACTTACCTATTCCCATCATGGCGTGTTATTGATCTACCTAAGATTGGTTAGCCCTTCATAATAACCTTCCCTTTTTCACTCCCTTTCCATCCATGATAAATCAGTTCCTATCTGTGACTACAGCCAACCCTACGTCTAGTGATGGGTGTGGAACTAAGAACATCACATGTTTCGAGGAGTACAGTTTCTTTCAGCTTCCTTTCAGTCTATCCGCGCATAATCCGCAATAAAGTTCCGTCTTCTCCGCAATAAAGTATCAGTTTCATGGATTCAGTCAGTTTCAGATAAGACACAGCAGCAACAATGAGCTTCAACAAAATCAAATCTTTCAACAGACTCAGACAACATATGGTTCAGTGCTATCTATCCTTTTGTGAAAGTGAACATTGTGACCACAATCGAATAAGACTTAAACAAGTGACAAGAGACACTAAACTTGAGGACTACAGTGGATGTTGGTGTCGAGTCTTGGTTTTCTTTTGATTTTATCTTTTTGGTGACATGTCTTTTAGCTTTTCCAGGATGTCTTTGACTAGAGATTCTATCTCCAGGATGTCTTTGACTAGAAAGGCGAGGATGGGGTATCGTCACCTATTTTGTTTGCTGTCTGTGGATTGTCTTTTAGTAATGCTATGACTTGTCCAAGGATATGAGGACACTGTGAGTCTAGTATGAACTGGGGCATTCCTTGTTTGTGACTGTCTTATCTCCATGCAAACAGGTACAATGACTTTCTGGGCTGAACAAATGCCTTGATTGTCATAACCTATTCTGCCATAATAAAGCTCAATGATGATAACGCACAAGAAGCTCTTTCACGTTCATATCTTCTGTCTTCCATCCCCCTTTCTTGATTGACTTCCATTGTCCTTCTCGAGTCTGCGTAGCCCGCTATCACATGACTGAGTATAATGACACACCAAAAACATTTGCAATTCATATAGTTACACCTTCATCACCACATATAAGCATTTCACACATATAGATATCACAATTGCATCACATCCTGCATACAACACATGTTAGCACATCTCACATTTTCATTATGTAAATAATCATTTGCATTATCATATTCATTTGCATTACATACATTCACATTTGCATCATGCATCACATATACAACATAAAAGAACAAAAATATATTGCATTGCATCATATAAGCATCCATATCATAAAACATGTATCACATAAGAACATTTCATCACATAAGGTACACATGCATATAGCTGCCGCAAAAATGGATCATCTCTCATATATAATCAAAAGTGTCATGATACAATGATGTTAAAAGAATCATATGGCTACAAAATCACCCGCAGGTGTCTACAATACAAAATGGGTACAATACTGAAACATAGGGAGCCCTCTAAGACTATGATGAACTCCCTCCCTCGGAGCCGCCTGGCCTCGACGGAGTTTGAGCCCTAGAAGGACCCACCCCAAGATCAACTCTCCTGGCCCTTGTGTCCCCTGCAGCCACCCCTCGTGTCGTCCTATCCAGACAGAGGAACCCATTGATAACTCCTATCAACACTATTGGTAGTGCTAATCCTGTCCATGTCATGGTATCTCATGCCACATGTCCCACCCTCATCTCTAGTCCTGGATCCTAGAACACTCATCTCAGTGCATCCCTATCTCCGTCTCGATCATAGGGTACTAACTCCCCATCGATCGGTATCCGTAGAATCCTATATACATCCTCCAAGGTGACTGTCATCTCACCCATCGGCAAATGCAAACTACAAGTCTCTGAGTGCCATCTCTCAGCCAGTGCAGTCAGCAATCCCATGTTCACCCGAAACTCAGGCACATACAAAATGTATCTCAATCCCATAACCTCAATCGCAGCTCAGTCCTCAGCTGTCAACTCAGGTCGCAACCTCTGAGTCGATGGGAATCTCTCTCGTGACTCAGCATCGGCAAGTACTCCTGCAGTCAAGCAAATCAAATCATGTCAGTCATAGTGGCATTCACTGTTTATCACAAAATGCTACTCTCTATCTAAATGCACATAGCTATTTATCCTAGTGACACTCACTGTTCATCACAAAGTGTTGCTATCTATCCTAGTAGTACTCCCTGTTCATCACAAAGTACTACGTGTGTGACACTCACTGTTCATCACAAAGTGTTACTCACATTTGCACTCCCTGTTCATCACAAAGTGCTGCTCATATTTTAGTACTCCCTGTTCATCACAAAGTACTCTATCTTGGTACTCACTGCTCATCACAAAGTGCCTTGATCTATCTTAGTCTTCCCTAGAGGACCTTCTTGAGTGTATCCTCTCAGTAGCTTATCCAATCGACAGCGTATGTTCATCACAGAACTGCCGATTTGACCTGGAAGACACAAATTCGAATTTTTGGACACAAACACATTTTCTTGACATAAATGCGCATTTATTACATTACCTAGCATGCATTAATGACAACAATAAATGCATCAAAGCACAAGGAGGTTTTGTGGTACTTACCAGCTCTCCTCCCTCTGTTGGCGTCTGAAATCGGCGAACGCGGTCGAATCTATGAACGAAGGCCATCGCTGCTGACTGCTGCTGCTCTTTTCTCGCTCTGCACTGTGATCTCGTAAGGGTGTGGATGGCAATGAGGATGTCTTTTTCCCGTGGTCTATCTTATAGCCTACCCTAGCCCTCGCCCTCATTTCCCGAGTCCGTATCAGTATTGTACCATTTTTGTATTGTAGACACCTGCGGGTGATTTTGTAGCCATATGATTCTTTTAACATCATTGTATCATGACACTTTTGATTATATATGAGAGATGATCCATTTTTGCGGCAGCTATATGCATGTGTACCTTATGTGATGAAATGTTCTTATGTGATACATGTTTTATGATATGGATGCTTATATGATGCAATGCAATATATTTTTGTTCTTTTATGTTGTATATGTGATGCATGATGCAAATGTGAATGTATGTAATGCAAATGAATATGATAATGCAAATGATTATTTACATAATGAAAATGTGAGATGTGCTAACATGTGTTGTATGCAGGATGTGATGCAATTGTGATATCTATATGTATGTATGAAATGCTTATATGTGGTGATGTAGGTGTAACTATATGAAATGCAAATGTTTTTGGTGTGTCATTATACTCAGTCATGTGATAGCGGGCTACGCAGACTCGAGAAGGACAATGGAAGTCAATCAAGAAAGGGGGATGGAAGATAGAAGATATGAACATGAAAGAGTTTCTTGTGCGTTATCATCATTGACCTTTATTATGACAATCGAGGCATTTGTTCGGCCCAGAAAGTCATTGTACCTGTTTGCATGGAGATAAGACAGTCACAAACAAGGAATGCCCCAGTTCATACTAGACTCACAGTGTCCTCATATCCTTGGACAAGTCATAGCATTACTAAAAGACAATCCACAGACAGCAAACAAAATAGGTGACGATACCCCATCCTCGCCTTTCTAGTCAAAGACATCCTGGAGATAGAATCTCTAGTCAGAGACATCCTAGAAAAGCTAAAAGACATGTCACCAAAAAGATAAAATCAAAAGAAAACCAAGACTCGACACTTAAATCCACTGTAGTCCTCAAGTTTAGTGTCTCTTGTCACTTGTTTAAGTCTTATTCGATTGTGGTCACAATGTTCACTTTCACAAAAAGGATAGATAGCACTGAACCATATGTTGTCTGAGTCTGTTGAAAGATTTGATTTTGTTGAAGCTCATTGTTGCTGCTGTGTCTCATCTGAAACTGACTGAATCCATGAAACTGATACTTTATTGCGGAGAAGACGGAACTTTATTGTGGATTATGCACGGATAGACTGAAAGGAAGCTGAAAGAAACTGTACTCCTCGAAACATGTGATGTTCTTAGTTCCACACCCATCACTAGACGTAGGATTGGCCGTAGTCACAGATAGGATCTGATTTATTATGGATGGAAAGGGAGTGAAAAAGGGAAGGTTATTATGAAGGGCTAACCAATCTTAGGTAGATCAATAACACGCCATGATGGGAATAGGTAAGTTTATTATGAGTGAATAGGTTGTGAGTGTGTGCAAAGTGAAAGATGAAAGAGAATCCTGAAAGAGGGAGGAGCAAAGTCTCTATGCATGGCGCTGGTGACCCAGTTTTCACCATGGTACTTGCCATGGGCGCCACCGAAGTGGTTTTCACCGTTGGATGAAATTATTTCTCTTTACTTTTTTCGATTTTTCAATTTTTTTGTGTCACAAGGCGCCTATTTGCCAGGTTTTCACCAAGTAACAATTTTTTTGTTTTATAATTTTTTTTTTGTATTTTTGAATTTTTTTTGATTTTTTTGTATTTTTGCGTTAAGATACTCTGAAAAGCTACGTGTAGAACCTGCGAAGGTGCATGCTGTTGATAGGATCCTCTAAAGATTCACCATCTGTAGTTGAGATCTGATATGCCCCAGATCCATATGCTGCTGTAACAATGTAAGGACCAAGCCAGTTTGGTTCAAACTTGCCCTTCTTATCTCTGTCTTGCTGATTCTTGGGGTTCTCTCTGAGGACTAAATCACCCACCTCAAATGTGCGAGGCTTGACTTTGTGATTGTAGCTGCGACTCATTCTTTGTTGGTAAGCCTTGAGATGATTAAAAGCAGTGTGTCTTCGTTCCTCCAGTAGTTCTAGTTCTTGTAAGCGAGAGACCCTATAATCTTCATCGTTGATTATGTTTCTCAAGGAGACCCGTAAAGAAGGTAACTCGACCTCAATAGGCAAGATGGCTTCAGAGCCGTAGACAAGTGAGTAAGGTGTAGCTCCTGTAGGTGTGCGGACACTTGTACGATAGGCCCAAAGTGCAGGATTGAGTTGGATATGCCAGTTACGGCCAGCGTCGTCGACTGTCTTTTTAAGGATTTTGAGAATTATTTTATTAGATGCCTCAGCTTGGCCATTACCTTGGGGGTAATATGGTGTGGAGAAACGATGGGAGATATGGAAGCGGTCACAGAGTTCACGAACATCCTGATTTTTGAAGGGATGCCCGTTATCAGTGATAATGGAAGTAGGAATCCCGTATCGGCAAATGATGTAGTTCAGGATGAAGGTAGCGATTTGTTTCCCAATAACTTGTGTGAGAGGCATGGCTTCAATCCATTTTGTGAAATACTTTGTGGCTGTGATAATGAATTTATCACCATTGGAAGAAGGAGGGTGAATCTTGCCTATGAGATCGAGTCCCCACTGACAAAAGGGCCAAGGAGATGCAAGTGGTTGTAGTTCCTGTGCTGGTGCATGTATGAGGTCTCCATGAATTTGACATTGCTTACACTTCTTGACAAACTGATATGAGTCTTTTTCCATAGTAGGCCAGTAGTATCCAGTCCTGATAAGTTTCTTGGCCAAGGTAGGACCACTAGTATGCGGACCACATATCCCTTCATGCACTTCTCGTAATGCAATTTGAGCTTCGTCACTCTCTAAACATCTAAGAAGGGTGCCATCTAGACCTCGTCGGTATAGGATATCAGCTAAAATGACGCATCGAGAGGATTGGCGAATGAAAGTGTGGCGTTGATTGTTCAATAGATCGGGAGGTAAGATATTGTCACGAAGGTATGTGAATATGGAACCATATAACTGGGATTCAGGACCAACAATGCATATCATTTCCGTAGGAGTGATCTCATATGAGGGAATCAACAGGTTGCCTACCAGGAACTCATAGCAGGTCTCATTTTGTGGTAGATCAATGAGCGAAGCAATTGTAGCCATGGCATCTGCAGCGCGATTCTGTTCTCTTGGTATCTGCTCAAAATCTATCTTTGTGAAGTGCTATTTCAAATCATCTACCAGTTGTTTGTAAGGCATTAGTTTTTCATCTTTTGTTTGGTAATCATCGGTTGCTTGATGGATAACCAGTTGAGAATCCCCAAAAACACGAAGTTCTTGGATCTTCCACTGAACTGCAATTCTTAATCCAGTTGTTAATGCCTCATATTCCGCTATATTGTTGGTGCAAGGAAATGATAAGCGGTATGATTTTGGTATAGAATCACCCTGAGGAGTTATAAAGAGTATACCCACTCCTGCCCCATGCTGTGTAAGAGTCGTCAAAGTATAATTGCCATGGCTTTGCAGGTGATATCGTTAGAATGGACTCATCTGGAAATTTTGACTGTAGAGGAACATCATCTATCATGGGAGCATCTGCTAATTGATCTGTGATTGCTTGTCCTTTGATTGCTTTTCTGTCCACGTACTCAATGTCGAATTCACTCAGGATCATTACCCACTTGGCCAGTCGCCCGGTAAGTGTAGCTTTGTTGAGAAGATATTTTAGTGGATCAATTCTGGCAATCAACTTAGTCTTGTGAGTGAGCATATAATGGCGTAATTTATGTGAAGCAAAGACCACAGCGAGACATGCACGCTCGATTGGTGTTTAGTTTAACTCATATCCGACCAATGTGCGACTGATATAGTAGACTGCTTTTTCCTTGCCATCAGCTATTTGTTGTGCTAGGAGTGCCCCCAGTGCTGTTGGAGTAGCTGATATGTAAAGTAGCAACAGTTGATCTGGAATTGGTGGCATCAAAACTGGTGGGTTCAAAAGATAGTCTTTGAGCACCTGAAAATCTTGTTGACAGTTCTCATCCCATTTGAACTTGATGTTTTTATGTAGGTGCTGGAAAGGATTACACTTATCTGCAAGTTGTGCTATGAATCTTCGTATGGACTGGAGTCTCCCTTGTAAGGACCGAAGTTGACTGATATTCTTGGGTGGCGGCATGTCCAAGATAGCCTTGACCTTTGCTAGATCGGCCTCGATTCCTCTTTTAGACACAATGAATCCTAGGAGCTTCCCGGAGGTTACTCCAAAGACACATTTCTTTGGATTTAGTCTTACCTTGTATTTTTTAAGCCGATCAAAGACAACTGAAAGTATGTCCAAGTGTGTATCTCTGTCTATTGATTTTCCCAAAAGATCATCAACATAATCTTCCACGGTTATGTGCATGAGATCATGAAAGATAGTAGTCATCGCTCTTTGATACGTGGCGCCTGCATTTTTCAGCCCAAAGGGCATGACATTCCAACAGAAGGTTACCCATGGACAAGTAAATGATGTTTTATGTTGATCTTCGGGTGCAATCCTAATTTGATTATATCCAGAGAATCTGTCCATTAAAGATAACATTTCATGACCTGCTGTGAGATCAACGATCAAGTCAATGTTTGGTAATGGGAAATCATCCTTTGGACAAGCTTTGTTGATGTCTCTGAAATCTGTACATATTCGGATACTGCGATCTGGTTTGCTGACAGGTACTAAATTGGAAATCCATTTGGGAATATCAATTGGGCGTATGAATCCGACATCCAATAATTTCTCCAGCTCTGCTTTGACTAGTAATGCCACTTGTGGGTGCATTTTCCTTAATTTCTATTTTACTGGTTTTGCCCCCGGTTTGACTGTTAAATGATGCATCACCAAATCCGGATCTAGTCCAGGCATATCAGCGTATGACCATGCAAAGTTGATTTGTCGTTTCTTGAAGAAGCTTATGAATTTTGCCCTCTCCGACTCTGTCAATGATTGAGCCAAGAATATGTTGTGTGGAACTTCTTCTGTACCAATGTTTGTCTTTATAGTCTCCTCTACCAGCATGGATGACTTTTCCTCGTATGATGCTGGGAGAATGTCGAGCCTTCCATCTTAGGGTGCCTCAAAGAGGTTTTCACCCTCAGATACGTCCTTTCTTTTTACTTTTTTGGAGTCAGATAGCGCCACAGTGTGGTTTTCGCCATAAGACCCTTGTTTTGTTTTTATTTTCACATTTTTGCGACTGGAAGGTCCGACACCCTCACCAAAGTATGCCATGTTGTTGAGCTCTATGGCGTATCCTGCTTTATGGTCCCCAGGGGGAAGATCATCTCGAATGCCAAGATAGTCGATAATAGCTTCGTCATTTTGAAATGTATCAAATTGTGCTGGTCCTTCATGATCCCAGTCAATGAGTTGGGGGTGAACAAGGGGAAGTTCTTTAGTGTTTTCAGAGTTTGTAGGGCTAATAGTGAAGATGTGGTTATATTCAGGTATGTCAAGGCAATCGTCGAGGTCATCGATGGAACTCTCCTCATTAGTTTCGATCGTGAGCGAATCTAAATTGTCATCACTAGTAGAGCCTTCTGGGACAGGTGTCCTCATCCTATGTGATTTCAACCTAGGACTTTGAAACAAAAACTGTGCGGGATCCTTATGGGTTGGTTCTTGACCAACTCTGAACTTTTTGTAAAATTCCTCCTCCTCTGTAGGTTCATCTGGCTCTCTGAATGTCTCGGTGAGCTCATAGTCACTGGAGGATTTGTCTGAACCCCATTCCCATTCATTGGAATCTGTGGAATAGTACTCCTCTTGTTGAATTTCGGCAACTTTGATTCGTGAGGTCCTCTCTGTTCTTTTATTGTGAATCTTGGAATTCAGAAAACCAAGTCCCTTTGAGCGTTCCCTTCTTGTAGTTAACTCAGGTTGTAAGGGCTCCATGACACCTTCTTTACGTAACCCAAGAGGGCTTTTTCCATCATACCCGAATCTTTGTAGAATTTTGAAGCCTTTGCCATAGTTCTCACAGGGTATAATAATCTGATCATGTGTGTCCTCTTCAATGTCTTTATAGAGAATTTTATATAAATTTTCTTCTTCTAGTTCGCCCCATCTTTGAAAGGTAGTAGGATCCCATTTGAGTATCATGATGGAGATTTGCTTGTTAGGATGTGGCCTCCCATATTCTTTTGGAGAGCTCATGACTTGTCGTAAATACATTGTCTGATTCAAAGTGTATTCTCCCATGCCTTTGTCTTGAAACTTGCCTCTAAGTTCACCTTGTTTGGATGTCGAGGGTTTTAATGACTCAGGGTCAATGTATGCCGAAGAAGGAGTAGCCTCACGGTTACTGGGAATTATAGTCTCAGTATGTGATCTCAAGCTATTGCAATATATGAACGGATTTGGATCACCGTTGACTGTTACCTCGACTCCATTATGAGGAAACTTAATGCATTGATGATATGTTGATGGGACTGCCCTCATTTCATGAATCCAAGGACGTCCTAGCAATATGTTATATGTGAGATCTAGATCTAGGACTTGACAAACCACATCCTTTGTGACTGGCCCTATTCTTAGCGGTAAGGTGACCGTGCCCTTGGATGAGCGCTCTTCATCATCATAAGCCTTAATGGTGATTTGGTTTGTAGAATTCACAGCTTTGTCAGAATATCCCAATTGTCTGATGGTGCTCAATGTACAAATATTTAGACCTGCTCCTCCATCTATCAGGACTCGCTTTATTCGATGTTTATGTATGAAGGCTTCAACGTGTAAAGGTGCATTATGAGGCTGACTTATGGAGGCGTCATCCGCCTCTGTGAATGTAAGGGAATGTGGAACGGATAGGTATCCCACCATGGCTTGAAACTGGTCCACGTTCAGATCAGTAGGGACGGCAGTGTCTCTCAAGATTTTGTCAAGGATGGCTTTATGTGCAGGGGATATACGTAAGAGCTCAAGAATGGAGATGAGCGCAGGTGTCTTCCCTAATTGTTCTACAAGGTCGTACTCAGGCTTGATCGATGAAGGATTGGTATTCTTAGTGGAGGCACCTGGCAATGTGATTTTACCTCGACGAGTTGTAACATGACATTCAGAGGAATGCTCAAAAGAAGATCCCACACCTTTTAGGACAATCTTGGGTCTCTGAGAAGGATTCTCAGGATTTTTGTTCTTGATAGTAATAGTAGAGATATGATTGTCCATTGAGATGTGATTGATAGTAGAATCATAATTGTAAGGTGCTCTAGTGTAATTGGCTTGATCATCTGTGACTTTGCCTTTTCCTTTGTCATGTTTTGGGAATGGTTCCTTAAACACCTCATGTTCTTGATTAGATGAATGTCCCTCAATCTCAATATCACCTCTATCAATGAGATCTTGCACAATGTTTTTCAATCGATGGCAATTACCTGTCTTGTGACCCTTACTCTTATGAAATTCGCAATACTCATCATCATTCCACCAATTTGGTTTGACCTTTGGTTCATATGGAGGAAAATCTGGAACTCTGATCACTTTGTTTGCGACAAGCTTTTTGAATACTGATTCAAGTGGTTCTCCCAATGGAGTGTACTTCCTTCGTGGTCTAGAAGATGTTTGAGTGTTCACCTGATTGTTGGTAGAACTTGATCCAGAAAAGACGAACTTGGGTCTCACTGTGTTGGCATCAACAACACCATCATTAACTGTGTTCTTGTTCTTGTTCCAAAATTTTGGTTTGTCCTTTCCTTTAAAGTCCTCTTTGTTTTCTTTGAATATCTTAATGACTCCTTGTTCAATTAAGACTCTTTCTGTTGCTAGGCCCTTTTCAATAACATCCTTGATTGTAGACAAACAAGCTTTCCTGAGATCATAGCCAATAGCCTTATTAATGTTTTGAGTGAACATTTCTACCATTTGTTTCTGTGGGATTTCGCAAGAGCATCTGCTAGCTAAATTTCTCCATCTTTGTAAAAGTGTTGCGAAAGATTCTCCTTCCTTTTGTTTCGTATTACACAAGGTAGTAACTGAGACATCTGTTTCTATGTTGTAAGAGAAATGCTGAATGAATGCCTCTGCTAAGTCGCCCCATGACTTAATACCAGGAGGTAATTGAGAAAACCATTCCATAGCTTGATCGCCTAAGCTCTGTGGGAATAACCTCATCAAGTATGTTTCTTCTGCCACTACCTCAATGCAAGCTGTGAAGAATTGTCTTATATGTGCCTTGGGGTCTCCTCTCCCTCTATATTTGTCAAATTTTGGCATCACAAAGTGTGCAGGAAACAGAGGCATTGGAATGCTCTCATAGTGTATGTAGGTTTTGATGTACTCATGTCCTCCATTTTCTTTTGTAAATCTCTTATTTGTTGCTCCAAATTGTTTTTAGGAGGAGATTGATTTCTTGTAGCATACCCCATGTTTGAAACACCCATTTGAGGAGGAGCTTGTTGCATGTATGGATGATACTGATCGTAGACATGTCCATATGGAGGTCTATATTGTTGCGGCATATATGGAGCACTTGGCATAACTTCTTGTTGGGGAACCCCATATCTGTTTTGTGCATATATACCATATTCAATAGGCCTTTCATTTTCCATTGTGTTGCCCCCAAATTTGACATGAGGTCTCCTTGTGTCAAAATTTTGAGGATGTCCTTGAGTATCTACTTGTTTTGATTGATCCATACCTTGAGCATGTGATTGAGCATATCTATCCACATAAGGCCTCCATGATGGTCTTTGAGTGTAAGTATCATATGTTTGAGCTTGTGTATGTGGGATTGCTGGTTTTTGAAGCAAAATTGATGGTGACTCAGGCATCATATTATTCGGTCCTCTATTTCCTCCACTATTTGGCCTCCTTTGATCCATGTTGGGTTGAGTTTGTTGGGAGGGCCGACTTTCCATAAGTTGAGATAAGTCAAAGTCATGCAGTATTTTAGCTCCACTTTGTGCCATCATGTGTAAAAAGTATTGACGATCTCTCCTCATTATCTCTTCAACCAATCTATTGAAATGACGATTCATTATGGATTCTTCTATGTCTGCTGATAGTATTGAAGAGTTGTCCACATTGTCATTGTGTGTAGTATTGTTGTTTATAGTATTTGCGCTTTCCACATTTGGATTGTTTCTATAAACATTCATGTCTGGTAATGTAGTGTGCTCAGGATTGTAGAATAAATCATTGTCATACTCATAAGAACTCATGTTTATGGATTCTTGAGCTTCTTTAGCTATTCTCCTAGATTTTTGAAGGCGGGTTTCAACCATGAACTAGGTGTTTGACCAAGATGTGAGAGACTAGATGAAAAATATGAAAAGAGTATAGAAGACCAAGAGTTGTATGGAGTGTAAATGAATCTTGAGGTGTACTTGCAATGTCCAAAGTGTAAGACCAAGTATGTAAGTAGTAGAGTAGGTGTGACTTCCAAAGAGAGGATCGTTTCTCTTGATGAGGTAAGCTGACCTTGACTCTAAATAAGACCAAATGAGACCCAAAGGTAAGAAACCTTGATGAGGGACCACTTAGCAAAGTATAGTTGTATGTAGTGTGTTAAAAGAGTATAGTGAGGACAAGCAAGTGACCTTTTTGACCCAAGTTTAGACAAGTATGAATGTAAAATGAGATGTGAAGCAATGATGGACTGTATGAAACCTTAGAACAGGCTGAATGCTAGATGAAACCTGAAGAGACAACCTAGGAAGCTCAAGTATGCCGAAACTGATTTCTTTTGTTTGCTTGATTGTTAAAGTTTTCAATTCCTGACACAGATGTCTCTGTATACTTCACAGACGCGATTCCCAGACATAGACGCTTCTCTGTTTGACACAGACGTGGATAAAAACACAGACGCTATTATGCCCTTCACAGACACGCTTATATGACGCAGACGCGGTTGAAATAGACACAGATGCGTTTCTGTAAACTTAGTGCAATATTTCCAATCTGTGAAGTTGTTTTGTTGTGACCAAATCTAACTGTTTGACTTTTTTTCATGACAAGAGGACACAATGTTGATGACTCAATGTTTGCAAACTGTCTAGACTCCAAAAGTGTGTTGTTTGATGTAAAAAGTTTTGCATACACTTGAAGACACAAAAGACACAATGTTTTGTTGTTTTTGTCTTGAATGTTTGAGTGTTTAGCATAAGACAAGCACAAATCTTAGGGCTGGCCAAGACAATAGTTGTTGATCCCACATAGGGTTTTACCCTCGAGGCTACGCTATTCAGAGCGGATACTTAGATGCTTGACCTCACTGGCTCCACCCTCGGCACTCACTTCTTGGGTCAACCAAGCATCAATCCCCATGAAAACTCCCCATGGCGAACTTTGTATCTCTACTAAGAACCGTATGTGTGTGGGCCGCTACTAGAGGTCCGACCTCCTGCCTCAACAACTAGAAGGATTTGGGCTTCTAAAACAAAAAGGTGCTAGTAAGGGCATCCGCTCGTGTGGCCATACATGCGGCACTTTCAGCTCTGTAAATACATAAGGCTCCCAGCCGGTAGGGGTTACGCCCTACAAATGATCAAATAAATTTGATCAAACGGGTTTATGGGGAGACATAGTGTCGGTATGAACTAATCAGCACACGTTATTCATAGTTTTCACCATGAATACATTTGATTATAGTGGTTCGGAAGAGGTGGGTTTTCCTCGCTACCACTTGGGTCGTTCTCTTCTCACTAGTAGTCCTAATGACCACATGGGAAGACAGGCCCTCTAAAGATTAAACAAAAAGAGCCTATTGCTCAAGACACAAAAGACAATGATTCAATTTTAGTGCACCAATGGAAGTGTTTGCTAATCTATGAAAACAAGGCACACAACAAAATTACAAAACCCTAGCTAAGGTCCTGCAACAAAATTGTTAGTAGTTTGGGTTGTTTCAAATGATAACCCCTTCCTGCAAGCACACAAGTTAGGTAAATTTTAGAAAACCCAAAAGACTTTGTGAAAAGGGGCCTTCAACAAAAACATTTTTTGCCTCCAAAGCAAGCTGCACAAACCAGGTTAGCTAGATCTGCAAGGGTTAGCCGAAAATAAACCAGATCTGAAACTCTAATTATGAAATCCGAAAACCTGAATCAAAGAAAAATTAAAAATTGCAAAACAGAAAGCACAGACGCCGCTATACCAGACAAAGATGCGTCTATATTACACAGACGTTGTTCTATGATGCACAGACGCGCTCAGATAACGCCTAATTCTTCTATTAATTAAATAAATTTTTATTTATTTAATTAATTCATTTATCCTCTTCTAGCCTTATTTCTCATTTAAATAAATACATTTATTTATTTAAATTATCCCTTTCCTAAATTAAATAAATATTTTATTTATTTAATTGTCCTATTTCTTCTATTAATTAAATAAATCTTTATTTAATTAATTCATTATCTTTTTCTACACATGACACATGTCATTCATCTCTTAATTCCTACACTACCTACCTCTTTCATTATTTTACTATTTCTTTTACCTACCCTCTAATCCTAGCCGACCTCTCTTTTTACACCTCTCAATCTTAACCCTCCATTTCTTATTGTGTCTTCTATTTAAGAAGATGCTTTCTTCATTATCAAACCCTAATGACTGATCTTGGAGTACTTGGCTACACTACGATTCTACTTGCAACCACATTCCGTTCTTTGTTGAGCTCTTGTGCATGCAAAAATCTGAGAGCAAATATATCAAGCAAGATCAATGGAGATAGGAAGAATGGAGATCAAAACCCTATTGGACATGTGATGGTATAATCTTTGTGATTTTGAGTTATTTGCATTGTCTTAGGTAATCTTCATATGTTACAGTGGATCTTTGTTCATTGTTAGGCTAGGGTTTAGTGGTTGGATTCATTTTAGTCTTTCAATATTGTTGTTATTGTTATCCATTTTCACCATAAACACCTGTTAATACCGTGGTTATTGAATTTGTACACTTCATAGAATTCAATTAGATATTCTAAGTAGCATCATTAGTGCCATCTTTAATGCTGTGATTTGATATTTAGAAGTAGACATGGCATGGGAATATGTGATAGGAGTTCAAAGATCTGTAATTTTGAATTTAATCCTCTGTTTTTCTTTCAATCTTTAAAAAGTGCTCCTCTTGAGATCCAAGTCTAAAATGGAATTATACAAGCCTTCTAAAACTAAACTTGGCTACCAATGCAGGAAGAGGTATCATGTGTTTTTGAGTTTCACGGGAGAAGATTTGAAAAATACTCTGGTTGATCATGTCTTCCAAGCTCTCTCTGCTGCAGGACTAAAAATATTTTTAGACTGTCACAAACTGAAAAAGGTGAAGGATTGGGTTGAGCATGGAAACATAAATCAACACCAATTTGATTCACATTCCTATATTTCCAAAGGCTATGCACACTCATCATAGTATCTCAAATGCTGCTGCAATTGAGCACCCCTAGGAGATTGATGGGTGGAAGCATGTACTTCAATAGATCTGTTCTTGTTGAGTAATGAGCCTCACTTTTTGCTTGTTTTCTATTTTTTTGATCAATTATTTCATGGTTGCTGCTCGTTAATAGGTGATATCTGTAATACCCTAAAAATGGTCACCTAAATCATAGGCCCCCTAGTCTTGATTACATCAACAAGGTCCTAACCAAAGACAATTAAAATTAATCTTGAGCACACAATTAATTTCTTAAACCAAAATGTCACATGGCAAATTAATCAACCAATATTAATTAAATATTTAATTAATCGATCATTTCCAGCAAATCATGTTTAAAATAATTAGCTTATTTATTTTATTAAATATCCTAGTATATTTAATTAAATAAATCAATTTGCCATTAAATCATCAAAAAAAGGAATTAACTGACAAAAAAAAATTTAAAATTGAGAAAAGAAATCAAATGGAAATAATCTTGGAAATAAAATTAAAAATTGATAAATAATCTCAGAGAAAGAAATTAAAACAATTAAATATCATAATTGAATGAAATAGAGAATAAATTAGTTTTTTTCTGATTTTATCTTAATTTTAGTTCAATTTCCTTTAAAACTGAGAAAAACAGCCAATCACATCAATTCACCTGAATTGTGCTTCCTCTTGGAAAATCTTGACCTCTCATCATCATTTGATCTCAGTCGTTGGTTTTTTTTTTAGTTTTCTATAAATTCAGCTTTCATCTCTCATTCAAAGGATCTTGGAGAATATAATCTTATCATGTTGTTTTTGCTCTAGGTTCATTGAGATTTGTGCATTGAAATATTGCATATTTAAATCATCTAGCTTAAATCTTGCATGAACATCTAGCTTACATCATGCACATATAGCTTAAATCTTGCATCCATTTAGATCAATCTCATGGTCATATAGATTAAATCCTTCGTTTAGATTGTTGTCTAGTCACTGGTATTGCATTTACAATTTGAGAGCAAAACTAAACTCGCATCTACTAGAAGGCAATAGGTCACTTTGTGATGGTTTATTATTCATTATTGATTATTGATTTACTAACCATGCATCTAATGACTTAATTGAAGTGTTGTGTATTCAAATACAACTTGCAGATGTGATCCACTTTTCATACACACAATATATATGTGCCTCCACTCAAATATAACTATATAAGAATAGGATTTCACGGAATGGGCTTGGGAAAAATGTAGTCGGTTACTAAAATAAAATTAATATATCCTTTTAAAATAGGGGGCCTTGGGAAAAATGTACTCAGTTACTGAAGCAAAATTAATCTATCCTTTTAAAATAGGGGTCCAGGGTTTCTTTTTTATGTTCCAGTTACTGAAATAAAATGAATATATCCCTATACAATCTTAGGCTAGGGAGAGGATTAAAAGTTGTCCCATGATTTTTATTTAATTTATCCTTATAAAATACAAATCTGCACTTTGCAATCCCGCCCCTGCAATTTATGAAATATAACTATTTAATTTTATAACTTTATATTAGACTGACATTCTGAGAAGTAAAGAGCCATGGCATAAAATTAAATTTATTTTCTATTTGCTTGTCTACATTTTTGGTTTGGTAAATCTTTTTATAATGAAGGTTGTGAGTGAAATAAAATACAATAACACAATCGCAAGTGCAAGTCTACAAAGCCACTCGGCCAGGGAAAAAACTAGCCCTATGAGTGGACCTAAAAAAAAGAAAGAGCCAAACCCCTGGCCAAACAGTGAACAACTGTAGGGGTGCCACTAAATAAGGTTGATTTGCAACACACAAGTCTTTGGATGTTTGTCAAATCCAGTATCTCCTTTGGTTGTGATATTTTTGTGGTCTTGACATTCTTTCTTGGTGTCTTTCATGTATGATTCAATGTAGGTCTTGGGGTAGATGGTTTGTATTGGTTAATTGAGTTGTCTAAGTCCTAACCTTTGAGATGGGTATAAGAGACCCTGGATCCCAAGTGCTAAAACTTAGATATAATATTGTTTTCCTAATTTATGATTTCAAATGCTTTATTCCACCTCCTTTAAGCCATGTTGAGAGTGGTGGGAGGATGTCTTGTATGGCAGTGAAATGTATACTGTATTTATTTCTTGGCAAGTGAAGTGTTGACGGGTGTTTTATGACCACACAACAACAAAATAAAGTTTCCAATGGTCAGTCTATCCTTTGAAGTGTTGACAAGTGTTTTATGACCACACCAACACAGAATAAAGTTTCCAATGGTCACTCTATCCTCTCTTGATCAAAATCATGTGTATGCAATCTCTATCCTCTCCTGATCAAAATCACGTGTATGCATATAGTGATTCCAAGGTTTCAATTGCATACTTGCAACTTTATAATGGATACAGACTCGTTTGGTTTAACGTTGTTGTTAATCCAAGGGGACTTACGCACAATGAAAAAGACTTAAACAAATTCTAAAATTTCAAGGAGATTTGGCAAATGATTTGGCGATAAATAGCTATTTTTTGGAACTTTTCAATAAGATAATGTGGAAAGTAAAATAGGAAAGGGTTTAGAAAGGCAATAATCTAATCTAGGAACTCAACAGATAATAATGACTTAGGCGAGATCAACCAAACTTTGCCACTTTTAGACAACTACATAAAGAAGGTGCGATCTTGAAAGGTTGCACGCTTGTAAGATTTAAAATCATCAATGAACACCATCTAAGAACAATGTTCATCCAACAAACTAAGTTAAAACACACATGTACAAGATAAGTCCAACCTTACATTGTACATAGAAATCATCTAGTAGCAAAAGGTATGAGCAAGTGATCTCACCATAAAGCAATGCAATCTATTTCATTCATCTAAGTACTTGAAGCAAATCTATTCTAAGTGAGGAAGATGAAACCATGCAAGTTTTGAAACAACGCAAATGAACACCAAAATCCATTTTATCACTATTATTATCTTAGAAACTTCTAGCAACAATCTCATACCATTCTCCCTCTGTTACAAATGAAGGGGCGAACCCATTTTAAAAGCCCCCAAGAGGAAAATGCACAACCTGGATTACAATCAAATCAATAGCTAGGATTTGACATGCAAAACTCTAATTAAGGTTTTGACCAAAGATTCCCAAAATATGACGACATGTAGTGGGGGGAGAAATTAATGCATAATCTCACCCACTACATATTAATTGCCTTTTTCTCTAAAAAGGGCATCCATGATGCATTAAAAATAACCTCCACTTCTCAAATCACCCACCATGCATTAATGATATACTAACTCCTCAATATGGCAGCTATCATGCATTGAATAAGCCACCACTTGGTCAAAACGTCCATCAATAATTAATGGCCCATCATGCCCTCATGCAATCAATAGATTCTTGTCCAATATTGGACAACCTTTATCTCTTTCATTGATGTAAATGCGATGAACATGGCCACAACAACCTTTAGTTCTCCTACAGAGACACTTGGCATAGTCTCCAGCTTGAGTTACTGCATTGAAGTGTCTTCTTCGCACTTGGAGAAAAACTTCTTCCACCTTGATGTCACTTCTTGAGTGTTCCCATTGTGTTAGAGACAAAGGAAACATTTTCCAAATTTTCCTTCGAGAAGGATCCAATGAAGAAGAATTCATGTAGCCCATCATTTAGATGGTCCTGTTGTGACTATTTCACACATTTCCCCATTGCAAATCATTGCAAATGGGGACCCCTGTTATTTTTTCTTTATAAGGTTTTATCTTAGCTCTGCAATTTTGTAAGCCTTTATTTTGAGAGTTTAAGAGTTAGAGTTTTTGAAGGTCACCCCGAGCCAAATAGAGAAATCATTCTCCAATCAGTATCATGCTCCATAATTCTTTAGCCTTGTGTGAAGTCCTCCTTGCAATGATCCGGTGATGTACATTGTGAGTGTGTCACTTGTGTCCTTGAAATTAGTAGTATTATATAAGTGTTGTTGTGAATAACACTTAGGAACTTTCAATTGTCCCAGTCTGCATCTCATGGGTCCTTTGCCAGGCAATCCATTGAACTTGTCAGTTCTTGCCACCAGATAAGCAATATACGAGCTCATATAAAAGAATTGGGATTGCCTTAAGTTCCTAAGCTGCTCGTGCAAATTTTTTGCTGATTATCTTTGCACAATCTATCACTTTTTCACCTTCCATTACTTTGACATTGAAGTAAAACATCCATGGTTCAAACATGAAGGCCTAAGAACATCACATGATTATGTTCACCATCAACACAAGATCGACATATTCCTATTTAAAATCCATGTTAGTGATCTTCTTGGGTAACTTGGAAATATGAGGCATTGGCTTCTACATCTAGACTTTATTGATTATTCCAACACATTTGTCAAAACTAGCATCATAAATCACCGTTGCTCTTTATGTACTCTTGTATGTCATGGACTGGTGTGCTAGATTATCAAAAGTCTCCCCAATTGCTTTAGGTGCAAGGTTGGCCAAGAGTTTGCCATCTGATACTAGAATCACACTTCTTTCAACGTTGTAATGTTTCACACGTTCCATAATCAGTTTTGGGCACTAGATAGCAAGAGGGAAGCCAACAACTATAACAATTCCACTTTTTACAATCTTTGTTGTGATGGTTGACAAAGGATGTCCAATTGTTCAATATACTCTTTTCCTGAACTCTCCCAACTTGAAAGTTACCAAGTTGGTGTCACGAACTTCTCTCCACTTGGAAAAAATCTTTGAGTCTGGAAGAAATACTCGTCCATACTTGATTTGTGCTTGTCAGGAGGTATTTACAGCCTTGCTGGATTTTGCCATTCTTGCAAAATAAATAATAAATATTAGATTTGTGACAAAAGCACTCTATAAATTCATTGGGGAAGGAATACCAAGCTATTAATTCTAGACATAGAACAAAATAAAACTACCAAAAACAAGAACTTTTGGAAAATAATAAAACTTTGCTTTTGACTTTCTTCACTTCTCTATAGCCTCCAATTTCTCCAAAAATCGTTGTGAAGAATGAGTTCCAAATTGTTGTTTAAATAGAAGTCTCCCACTAAGCTTCTATGTTGTCCAATGGATAAAATTAGTAGTTGCATTAATTCTCTTCAATCATGTGTCATGTTTCCTTCGACAACTCACCATGCAAGTGGACCCCACCATTATCTTGAGTTCAAAAAAGGGAAACTTTTATAATTTTCTAAGTTGCATGTCGTAAATATGGAATATTCTCTTTGCATGTTGCCAACTTATTTATTAAGAAAATCTTTCCATTCTGAGCACATAATAGATACTTTTGGAAGATTTTCTTGCCTTGAAAGAATTTTTACAATTTTTCTGCTTTTGAAGGAATCTTGAACATTTGGAAATCTTGGAGAGAGAAAATCTTTCTACAGAGATTTTTGTCCTAAAGGAATATTTTTTGTGTTCTCGTGCATATCTTGTTCTGGAGAAATATTTTTCTGTTGATTGACCGTTTTTTCCATGTCTAACAAACTTTGTCTTGTCTGCACTTCTGGAGAGAAAATTCTCACACAAGCAATTTTTTTGTGCCTTGAAATTCAACTTGGGTTCATTTTTTAGAAGAGTAAGGAATTTCTTGTTGAGGATGAAAATCCTCCTTCACATGATTTCCATGTTCTTTCTCTGTCCTTGGGCATAATTTGAAGAGGTGAAGCAATTTTGAAAAATTGGAAAATTCCTCCTGTTGTGACCAAATCACACATCAACCCATTGCAAATGGGGACCCCCACTTTTTTAGGCCTAGTTGTAAATAAAGTGTCTTAGTTTAGCATGGTTTAGAGTTAGAGTCTTAAAATAAAAAATCCAAAAAACTTAAAGATTGAAAAAATTAAAATAAAAAAAATTGAAAAATCTAAAAAATCCAAAAATTAAAAATTTTAAATTTTTTGACTAAGGCATGGTCGCGCAATGATGTTGCAATGTCGTCACGGAGCGATGTCGCGTTGTTGTTGCACTTCACCTTCATGTTACCGTTGTGCATCGCTGTCACGCGTTGCTTGCATCGCATTGCACTTATTGTGCTTAGTCGTCACACATTGCCTTTGCGCATCACTGTCATGCACTGTCACGTGTTGCTTATCATGAATTTTTACATACGTTGTGTGAAGCGTTTGCGCTTACGCGACAATGTTGCGCTCATCACACCTTACTCACACGCATCACATATTGGAGACTTAATTAATTAATAAAGAATATGTTGCACGATGAATGAAGAATGAATAAATGAACAAGGAGCGTCACGCGATGATGTCACGAAATGAATGTAATAAAGAAAAATGATACTACCTTGCAAGCGCTTTATGAGCACTATCTGCCACACTTGCATTGCACAACGTGAGCACCATGATGACTCAATGGATCGATAAATGTGCATTCAATATGAGACATTTTGTGTTTAAGGTTGATGCATCTTAGCAATGATTGATTTGAAGATATTTAATGAAGGTGGTGAATGATAATACACTTGGAAATTCGAAGAACTAAAAGAGGGCATTCAACAATGTAATTCACACATTGGAATTGTACGCAATGCAAGTTACTAAATTGAAACAATGCATGAAGGAGAACACCAATAATGCAAGCGAAAACATTTAATGGCACCAACTGACATGATGAAGTCTTGTCCCATGATCGATACAAACGTAATAAAAAGGTTTAAATAAGGATTGGCAGGCATCAAATTAAGATGATTGCTTAATTACAAGTGTTTAAAATCGATCCTTTACGATACGGTAACTACAAAGTGGGTGTCAAGGATGAAGCGATGATGTTGAAGTGGCGATCAAAGGCATTAAATGAAAGTGGCACTCAAGTGTATCTATCCAAACTCCAATGCCATGACTAATGAATCAGATTGCAAACCTTTCATTGATGCCTATCATTTAATCTATGGGGCCATATAATCGATTATGGGGAACGATTTTTTTTAAAATGATTTGAATCGTCAATGGGCCCTTGGTCTATTGGTGAAGTTGAATGGCTACAAATGAGCCCACCAGGGATCAAATCTTGCTAAGTGCAAGGCTCCGACATCATAAGGGATGAGGTCGGGATAGTGCCCCGAACAAATTTGACATAATGGATACCCCTCAGTCCTTGGCTCTTGACCGAAGAGGTTCAGCCTATCACTACTACATAAAAGGAGTATTTAAAATGTTTATTTAAGACAATATATTATTATTGTCTTAAATATACATATTTTAAGTTTACTTATATTTTTTGTTGTTTAATTGTCTTAAATAAAGACAATAGAAAAAATCTTTCTCTAAAATAAAATTTATTTTTCCCTCTTTCCTTCAAGGTAACTCCACTCTACTCACGCGACGGTAGGGATTTTTGAAGCAAATCCGGATGGAACGACATCTTCCTGCACCACATAATCGAGAGCCGCCTTTAAATTTTGCGCAAAGATTGTGGCGTTGCTATTGGGGATAGAGCTGCATCCGTAGGCTAAAAGATTGGTCGATCGTCTGTCTCTGCTCATCTCTGCTCCCCTGACGGCAGCGGCTTCACGCGAGGCGTTCATCATCAATGGCGGGATTGTGGGAAAGAATGGAGGGGTTCTATTTAACCTGTAAAATCCGCCTATATTTTCCCATCCGGCTAGTAGAGGCAGGAGCTACGGGGGAAGCAGAAGCACCGGGAGCAGAGGCAGGGACGACAATAGAGCAATTGATCCTGAAGAACCCATTGATTCGGAACCTCCAGATCCAGACGACTGGTTTAGACTGATGTCATTTCACGTCCAGGTCCAGGGGTTTAGAGATCTTGAACAGTTTTGGATGCCATAGCCCAAGGCTCGAATCAGGTAAGTACTTGGTTGAAATTTCCTAAAACCTTTTCAACATATCCATTTTGTGCAGTCCCTGCAATGATTCCATTTTTTCCCTTGAAATAAGGTCTCTTCGAGGTAGTCTATTAAACAGTTCAGGTGCATTGCTCATGATTCCACATTTGCATGCCCGTCTGTCAGAGCATTTCCTACTTTAATATCTGGCAAAAACCCATTTGCTGCAACTCTTGATATCATCGTATTCCACGAGACTGCATCTCTATGAGGTTTTTTACCGAAAAATTTAAGTGCATTGTCTGTGGTAGCTTTATTCCTTTGAGTTCCAATGCATTTTAATTTTGTTGTCGGAATCATAGAAAAACCGATAGAGAATACTGGACTTGGGGAGGACGAACCGAGCGATAATACCCGAAACCAATGATCAATGAAATGCCCACCAACTGAATCGGTTAAACAAGTTGGGAATTCCTTTATCCTACAAGGTCTTTGATCTGTCGCCTGTAATTTGTACTAGGTGACGATATTAATCCATGGGCATTAGCAGCCATCGCGAATCCCCATCCAAACTCTACCAATGCTATTGCCTGCCTGAAATGTGAAGTGTGTTGCAGAGAAATAATCAGCTTCAATGGCGACGGAGGCAGAATCTAAAGTGCCTATCACTTGCCCATTCACTCCCTTGTCCGATGCTCTATCCTGCCATGTAATAATCGTCACACTCCTTCCTTGTCCTATAAAACTTATGTTACTGTAAGGGCTCCCCATTGGAAATGAGGTGATGTGTGATTAGATCACAACATGAAGCATGCATTGCATTGTAATAGCAAGCACTAAGACAAAGCCTCCTTCCTCACAAACAAAACAAACCCTCGCTCTCTATCTCTGCCCAAAATAGTAACAGACACTACACATAATGACAGTAACTGCCAGTGTGACAGGAACTTCAAGAAATCTACAGAATAATACAGTCCATCAAACTTTCCTATCGAGAAAGATATCAATTAGCAATCCAAACAAATAGAATGAGAAACAATTGATCTCTGCATCTTACAAGCTCTGCAACCCGTATCCTGATTGCATAAGCCAACTATTCTAGTTGTACTTCCTTCTTAATCATCACTGACATTCTCGCCTTCTTTGGTCTCCTTTTCCTTTGAATTGATGTTTCCCCTTCCACTCTTTAACCGTACTGAAATCTGCTCTACGTACTCTGTTATGTCTGGCGCCCCTTTGCCTGAATCCACTTCCCTCTGTTTTTGCCTGATCACACACAATGAAATAAAGGCGCTTCTCCAAGTCGCTTATCTGTAAAGCCTCTTTCCAAAAAATTGTTGTCCGAGTCCCACGAACCCCAAACAAAACCGATGTTACATCTTTCTGTCCATTCCCAGTCAACCATTGCTCCACCATTCTGTTTCCAATGATCCTAACTGCCCACCGTTTACCAGAATCTGGCAATCGGCCATCGTTTGGTAAAGAGGGATCTCTCCCTAATTCTGGAAACACGCCAACAGATTTAGGAGACAAATCGGCTGAAGGGAGAGTCGACTGGCAAAAGAAAGATCATAAGCCGGCTCCAAAACCGTTAAAAAAACAAACCAATACCAAAAGACACAAAAAAGAAGAGGGGTCAACGCCCCTGCATCACATTGATTTTTGGGTTCTGGATTTGAGAAGTGTGATTTTGAGGGTGTAATTGTTGTACCAAGTATTCTTGGCTTCTGTCTTCAAGGCTCTAGAAGGCTGAGAGTTTTATTCTTGACAGATGAAGAGTTGGGAATTTGTGAGGTATTCTTTTGAAGCTCTCTGGTTCTTAAACCTACAAGGAATCATGCTTTAGGGGGTGAGAAATTTGGGAACTCTGGGACTTTGTTGTAGAAAAGTAGCATTAGGTAACAGGGATAACAATTATGGATGAAACTCCTCCTTTCTGATACCACGGGTTATTATGGGACTAGCATGAGTCTATTTGATTGTCTTATGGCTTGAAGAAGGTGCATGATGGGTTATGAGGAAACTTTCAGTTAGTATTGTTAGGGAAAGAAGCTCGCAGGCTATGAACTAGGTGCTGTAGGATACCTTCTTGTTCTATCATCAATTTAAGCAACTTGATCAGCTTCCGGAACCTTCAATATTATGTGATTTCCCCTTTTGTATACAGGGTGTTTAATTTTCCCTTCAGATGCATGATTAAGGAAGAATCCATAAAAGCGTGTGGCATTGTTTTGGCTTGAATTTTGATTACCTCAGCTGTCACTTTCTTGCGCCTGTGGGCTATCTTTTCTTTGGGTTGTTTTTTAACTGTGTAAAGATGTTATTTAATCTGTGTTTAACGTTGTCTCTTGCTGGGATGTCTTACCTGTTATATCCCTATCATCATAGCCAAATGAGGATATTTTAACAGTAGGCAAATCCTTGGAAGTCATGACTCATTTTTGAGGAGTGATGGCTTGCAGGGGATATCTTTAGAGCACTATACCCACTCTGTGCAGGGTGAATGTCCTTGCCTTTGACTTGAGAAGTAGGATGTCAAACTCTCCATGTCTTGTGTGTTGCAAATAACCGGGGAGGGGGCTGCGTGGTGGTCCAAGGCGGGGTTTAGTTGGCATCCCTAGACCTCAGAGATCTATACAGAGATAACATCCTTGGAGCTGAGGGTTACAAGTAAACTTGTCTGATAACCATGGGTGATGAGACCTTGCTATTCATTTTCTGCTTAGGGCTTATTATGTAACGGGCAGGGTTTAGCATACGTGGTAACGACAAATGCAAACTCAAATGTATGGGTTGATTCATGAAAAGGAATAGTCAATTCTTGTAAAATATGGATGCAGTTATGAAAGAAATTCCTTGAATTTAGACAGGGCTGTAAGTGTATTGAAATTTATCTTGGCGATGGCGAGTGTTGTATATAGCCCATTGTTTTCTATTGTGACTATGGTAAGTTGATTTGCAACTTGAAGCTTCCTATAGTCATGTTTACCTGAAGGATCTCATGTGACTCTTCTTATAGTTCTGTTTACCTGAAGGATCTCATGTCACTCGATTATTGAACAGTAATTTTTTGTACGGAATTAAGGATGCTATTGGATAGGTTCGATAATTGGATATTCACAATGTTTATCCTGTTCATTTTTCGGTAGTAGTTACAAATGCAACATAAGATGAGGTGATATTTATGTTTTAGGGCACATTCCTTCTGCTACTTCATTTATACTAAAATCATTCTGAAAATACTAATTTAAGATTGATTGGACTGCAGTTAAGGGTATTGTTAAATTTCGACAGCTCTATTATGTCTAAAGACGAAATTTGGAATAGCTCTTGAATTTAAGGTAAGTCTGAATTATGCTTGTGTGAATTTATTTTCTCCATTTAGTTTTAAAAAATCAATTCCTGTATAAGTAAGAAGAAAGTCAGATAGTATATCCTCGAGTCAAATTAAGTTATATATGTTAAGGGGTTTATTTAATAAAGCAGCTGCTTTGGTGCCCTGGTTTTCTGTATCGAACCATGAAGATAAGGCTTTGAAATGTGAACTCGTGATGTTTGAAGTTATTTGGGAATGGAAGATGTTACTGTATAAAGCATCTGCAACGTATATGTAGAATTAAATCAACAAGCCCTCAAGGATGAGTTAAAGCCCTTTGGGCATCATAAAGAGATTTGGGACAAATGGTTAACATTTGTTTAAAGTTGTGTACAAGTAAACAAATCTTTGAGGACATTGAGTCATACTATGTCTAAACTGTAACCTTGCATTGAGGACGTAATCCTTGCTTGTGGAATATGCCAATATGAAATCTAACTAGCAGTTATTGTCGATATTGGAAACTTGGTAGACTCTTAATAGTATATCTTACAAAGGTAATGAGCTTTTTACACCTTTTCTATATTATTTTCATGTTAATGCCGGTTATTTGAGGTATTTTCCATTACTGTGCCAAAGCAGTCATCATAGAAAATTCTTATAAGAAGCAGAATCCTGATCAAGTTTATAGTGCTACTTTAGTTTGTACCCTTCAAAGCAATTTGTTATTTTTGTTGAACGAATGATTTTATATACTTAAACCTGAAATTAATTTGTACTCTTCAAAGCAATTTGTTATCGTTGTTGAAGGAATGATTTTATATACTATCAATTAGTTTAATAAATCTGAAATTAAAAATCAGTAACTTACGGAAAGTCGGTTCTTAAAAAATCTTTATTCACTCACTTTAACGAGATGTTTTATTTCCAAGTCCTTATTAGTAATGAGAATGTTGCCAAGTTAGAATGAAAATCTTTAAATGAGGGTTCACTCAAAGTTAATTTTACTCATGTTGCCCATGGGTTCCCTGAATAAGAATTATCTCATGGTAAATGGATGGGCATATTGGGTTAACATTTAGATTCAATTTAAGCTTTTTATACATAGGCCAACATGCTAGTCCAATGATGGTGTGACAAGTCAATTCATGACCCTAAAGCGGCAACCTTCCATGTTTGAAGGATGCATGATTTCTTTTGTTTCAACCTTTTTCCACCTTTCCCACTTGATGATAGTGTGACAATCCAATTCATGATCCCCAAAGCGGTAACCTTCCATGTTTGAAGGATGCATGATTTCTTCCGTTTCAACCATTTTCCACCTTTCTTGCATGTGCTTGTGAGTTGATTCAAGTTTTTGATTGAACCTCATCCTCTAACCAAATCTCCTCTCTTAGCTTGCAATTATATCTCTTGTTATCTCACAACTTGATTATGAAGGTTCTTCACCTATTTATGCTCCCCAATTACCTCTCTTGTTATCTCTCAACCTTCTCCCCTTGATCATGAAGGTTCTTCACCTATTTATACTACCCTTGCCATTGGGTTTGAAGGATGCATGATTTCTTCCGTTTCAAACACTTTACACCTTTCTTGCTTGTGATTGTGAGCTGATTCAAGTTTTTGATTGAACCTCATCCTCTAACCAAATCTCCTCTCTTAGCTCCATTTCAACTATTTTCCACCTTTCTCGCTTGTGATTTTGAGTTGATTCAAGTTTTTGATTGAACCTCGTCCTCTAACCAAATCTCCTCTCTTAGCTTGCAATTACATCTCAACCTTCTCCCCATGATTATGAAGGTTCTTCACTTATTTATACTCCCTTTGCCATTGGGTTTGAAGGATGCACCATTTCTTTAGTTTTGATTATGAAGGTTATTCACCTATATGTACTCCCCTCGATATTAGCATTGGGGAGGTGGTTTATTTTGCATTCTTTGCTATCTCTTTGCAAAAGCTCTCTCTCTCTCTCTCTCTCTCTCTCTCTCTCTCTCTCTCTCTCTCTCTCTCTCTCTCTCTCTCTCTCTCTCTCTAGTGGATTCTGAATCACCTTTAGAAGTCTTTTCCTATGTAAGTACACGACAAAAAGTGCCTTTTCCGAGTTTTTTTTGTAGTAGCTTCAAAGATTCTCATTACCATCTAAATAATTTTTTAATCTTCTCATATTTGGATTTTCTCTATCTTCAGGCATTGCCTAGTAGAAATGAGCTTCTTGGAGGAGAAGATATAGTAGCTTATCTCTTGAGGATGTACACAAACAAAAAGCTTCTTGAAGCTTCATCTTTTTAGGTTCATTTATTTTAAATAGATGTATTAATAATTTGATAATCATTGTTTCTTGGGAGAAATAACATTTGCATATATTTTCTTGGATTAGAATAGATTATGTTTTCTTAGATCAAAATAGATTTAGAAGGTTTATTTGTTTGAAGTATAATTAAATTTATAGAGTGGTTGCTTTTATTTGCAGCATTATTTGCAAACAAATAAGAAAACTAAGAGATTTTGACATTCTCCTTACAACATACAAATCAAGAGAGTTTGTCACTCGTCTAAGACATTGAAACAAGAATTTCAAATTTGCATTAGAAATTTATATAGTTGTACTCATCTAGAAAAAGTACAAGATACCTAAAATAAAAATTGCTATGAAAAACTATGCTATAACAATTAGATAATCGAATAAGTTTATTTGCAAGAAAAAAATATTTTTGTTTATATAGTTGTATTCATCTAGAAAAAGCACAACAAAATACCAAAAAAATAAAAAATATTTGCTATAAAAAAATGTATCCATCTGGAAAAAGTACAACAAAATACAAAAAATAATAATATTTATTCTGAAAAACTATGCTTTCATAGCAATTAGATAATCTAATAAGTTTATTTGCAAGAAGTGAAAACCATTTTTTGTTTATGTTTTGTAGTTTAGTACTCATTAGGTTTGCATCCATGAAGGATTAGAACAAGTAAATAAGCTTGAAAGCATTACTCAATCAAAACATTGAAACATTAAATCAAGAAATTCTATTGGACTCTCTTATATCAACTCATTTGCAAATCCTCTAGTCACAACTTTCAACATATAAATAAGCTTCAAATCATTACTTAATGAAAATATCTGAAACATTAAATCAAGAAACTCAAAGCATTACTCATTCAAAACATTAAAACAAGAAATGCTATTGGACACTTTTAGATTAACTAATTTGCAAATCCTCAAGTTGAAACATTAAATTAAGAAATTCTAGAAACTCTATTGGACTCTTAGATTAACTCATTTGCAAATCCTCTAGTCGCAACTTTCAATAGTTTTTTACCTTCCTACAACTCCTCATTCTTCCCTATCTTCAAAGCTAGGAAGTCTTTATAAGCTCAAGTCCTTATCTATTAGAATTTCAACTTTCTTCATGCCTACAACCCCCATTAAAATTGCCACTCCATGCCTTCCTCAAATGAGGATAACGAAAAGTGACTCATTGCATTGTTTATTTTGATACCTCATTCAATTGAATGGGATGAGCCTAGGGCTAAGTACTAGAGTGGGACATTAGAGTGGCTCTGATTGGGGTTTGAGGCCCAAAGTGGGTGCTAGTGTAACTCAATGGAGAGTGAGAGTAAGACAAGTGATAACATGATTAAAAACTTGGGTTGGGATAAAACATTAATAAGAGATAATTGGATGCCCCTAGCATGCCTTGTATGCTAGTACATGGATAATGATGTATTAGGAAGGCTTGGACATCCATGGGGTATTGATCTAGCATGATTGAGTCTCCTCATCTATATGAGAGGACTACTTGATTCCATGTGGTGCCATCGCTCCAAGCACACATGATGACACTCCCTGCTTGTAGCACTATATATCTAGGTCTTGACGGTTGAGTAGAACCCTACAGATTTACTGTTGCTTGATCTTTTGGTTATCTTGTAGTGACATGTTGTATGACAGATTTAGTGTTGCTCGTGGATGCCTCCTTGATCTTACTATTGTTGATTAAGGATGCTTCCTTGTTCTTGGTTTTTAACTTATTTTTTCTCAGGCACTTTCTTTTACTTGATTGTTGCTCTTTATTTGAGTGATGCATTGTTGCAGTATCATCTTGATGTGGCTTTATGACTCTTGTTGGATGTTATGTCTATGTTGAGCATTTTCTCCATATTTGGCTCTCGTGTAAGCCCATTGCTATTCCCTTGGTTCTTGTATGACTGTTTAGGCTGTGTGACTACCTCCATGAGCACGGTGGAGTGGACTTGAGAGTACCACATGGTCGGGTGGCTTTGCAAACCATCATTGGGGATTGAAGGACTTTGTTCGTGTTTAACTCGATGGTTTCTAACACTAGTTTTTTCCCATTCTCTTCTCTATATTATATGATGTAATCATTTATATATAGGAACATGTATTGTATCATATGTATTGGTATAGCTTTAATTGTACTGGTGTTGGAATCGAGCACGATGTATGGTATCTTATGCTCCTTTATTCTTGATGTATCATGATGTTATCATAGGCGCATTTACATTGGTGTTTTAAAATAAACATAGATGTGCTAGTTTAGTGTCAGAGATTGATTTAGTTGTCTCCTAGTGGTTCATGAGTAATTGACCCAGTCTTGGATACGTTGCTAAGGTAGCGACTTTAGGGAACCCTTAGAGATGACTTGAGTTATCTTGGCGTTCCAAGTGTTTAGACATCTGCATGTGCATAGTTGGTTAACATATAGTTGACCTTATCTTGAGGTTGAATGTTATACTTGTATATGTAATGTGTGATGACAACTACTTCAAAAAATAAAAATTTCCATGCATTTATCATATAGTTACTCGTCTGCTAGGGCTCCTTGACAGGACGTTACATTTTTGGAGTCGAATACTTCAGTTTTGGAAGATTATTTTGAGGAAATTCATCTCCTCTTTGCTGATGGCCACATCAATGTTGTTAGCTCTTCTTCATCATCCATGGAGCTTGTTCTTCATCATTTTTTGTAGTTTCTTGTTTTGTCACCTCCTACATTGATTGGGCATGCACCTAATTGGTTTATGGCAACATCATCTTTCATGGATACAACATCTGAGCATGTGTTTTAGAGGCACATGATATCTAGAATTGGATTCCTACACCTTATTTATGAGAGTTTCTTATCATATCTCCAATGAATTTGTTTCTTCCTAAGGGGAGAAATGTTTTTTGTAGGTGGTGAATCGTGTTCTATCTTTGGGTGTTCATCATAGGCATATCAGATACTTCTTCATTGAGGATATTCATATCCTCATTTCCTCTCTCTTATGGGGGAGCATTCATTGTACTATTGTAATAGAAGCAGTCCTTGGGGGGTCACATTGGGTCATCCTTTCCTTATTTCTCTAGTATAGGTATTTCATTTTCTCTCTTTTGGAGAGGAGTTTTGGGTTTTTCTCCTTTTCTCTTTTTGTGAGAGTTGCATTGCTTTGCATTGGTTTTTATAAGGACTTGATTAGGCCTAGTTGTTGGGACTCATTCATGCAAGCATTTGACATTCATTTTTAGTTCTTTATCTTATCCCTAAGTTAATCTTAAGGGGGGTAGGGGGTTGGAGTAATTATGACATTTATCTAATTATTTACTTAATTAGGTTCTTTAATTACTTTATTCACTTAGGCTAAACTTAGGTTCTTTTTAGGTTTTATTTAATTAGGCTAATAATAGCTTCACTTTAGTTTAGTTGTAGTTGAGCTTTATTTATCTCTTCATACTTTTTATTTAGTTCTCCTAAATTTAGTTTAGAGAATCCTCATGCTCTCTATATAAGCACATCATTATGCATTGTAATTTCATCTTGTAATCTTTTATTTTGAGGAATATAGCATATTTATCTTGCTACTCTCATTTGTGGAATATGTTCTAGTTTGTCATTTGATTTTTTAGGCTTGTGTTGCAAACTTTTGATCTTTCCTAAAGTATATTCATGGGACATTGGTAAAACATGTGCGTGGTTCAAGACATTGGCATTAAAAAATGTGATGCTACAAGGAGAGACTATGATGGAATTCTTCCAATGATTGGAATTCTTTATTTTATGAGAAGGTGATTTGTACAAGGGAACTTCAAAGAGATGTTCAAAATGACATGATAACACTACATAATCTTTGTGTTAGGACTTTCAGAGGGTTGTTGGTTTTAAATGGTTATAGTATACAAAATCTTATAAAGGAATATTTAATAATTATGTTGCCTAATTAAAGTTTTTTTATGGCCTATATTTCTAGTTTACTACTAATACAATCCATTTATATTGATTATCATAACATTCTTTGACATGCTTGATGACTTATTGCATTCTTGTGCACACTTGCATATGAGTTGATATGAACACATTCATGAGGGTTACAACTTGTTTTACAATAGAAATTTCAAATATGGGAAATAATGATTTTTAGATTGTGGTTACACAGAGATTTTACAACCCTTATACGGTTTCTCACTTGTCATATGAGGAGAATATCACAATGTTCTACTCAAGTTGGTCATTTTTGTAATTATCACATCATTGATATATTGTTCATCATGGCAACTCTTGTTATGAATAGCTATAGATTGTTCAACTTGGAGGATGTCTCCATACACAATGAGGGTAGATCATATTCATTATTGATAAATGATCAAACCACTATACCTTTGATTTGGAGGAGATCCTTCATCCATGAGGAAATCACATGGATGAGAATGATACACACAAAGATCTCTATATCAATTTTGGCAAAGGCTTTAGGATTATAGTCATAGAGAGGAGGGTGAGTCCAATTTCCATATAGATGGTGAACGACTCTTTCCTGAACCTAAGATGAAGAGAAGGATATGTGGGGAAGCTCAAGTGACTTCATATTTTAAGAATGAAATATACAACCGAAGGATAATTTTAGAGGGTACATAGTTCTCCACCAAGATAAGATATCATCTACAATTTGGGTGCCTACAGTATAATGGGATAAATGTTGTTGTATAATAGAAATAGCTTCTCCATTGTTGAAAATTCGTTGTTATAAATCAATCCATGAAATTGAAGATGACAATCCACAGATTGAGGTAACGTATGAAACTACTATTGTGCATTTTTGTAAATTATTTTTCATTGTTGTTAAGGAGAAAGAAAGAATTACATCCAGCCACTAAAATGCCCTCCCACCCCATTAAAATAGTAGTAGGGGTGAATCAGTAACTATTGAACGCTTGCTATAACAAGTGCTAGAATCGAGGTGAAGGGGGAATTATGAACAAGTTCTTTCTTTATTCTATACATAACATGCAAACTAAGATTTTGTGTCCCTATAGAATTGGATGTAATAGTGGATTCAATCAATGTAATAATAGTAGAAGAATTCAAATCATTTACATCATCAAATATGCAAGTTTCAAGTACAAGTTTTCTAATGTTTGTGTCGCTATATGGTTTGGGAGCCAAGCTAGGAGGGATACATTATGGAAGAAGGAAATTGGAAGATGATAGAATGAAAAGGTTGGTTATGCATTAATGGAAGTCACAAAAAATTGTCCAACATTGGTGCACCTCTCGAAGTTTATTTGAAATGCTTAGAAGAAAGATGTAACTTCTCACAAGGACAAGATATAGACTCTATATGTAGTTTGACATGATTAATTATTTTTAGCATTGGGACCTTAGAGCATCATGTTTATAATTTCTTGAGGACAAGAAATTTTTGGAAGGGATAATTTATCATGACCCCTTTCTAAATTTAGAAACTTACTATTTATAGTAAGTCTGCATATCTAGGACCTACAAGTAAACTTGTACATCTCACTTCCAAGAAGAATTACTCAAACTAGAATTAATTTAAAATGTTGTTAAAACAAAAACTGCAGTGTGAGTTTGGAAAGGGAAGTCGGTCTAAGAGTATCTAGAAGAAATTTCACCAAGAGATTGTGTGTAGAAGAGCTTTGCATTTTGTCATTTTTTAAAGGGTGTTTGTACAAGTTTGAAGTGATAAGAGTAGAAGATTAGTTTTAGTTTTGCCATGCTAATATGAGAAGCATATTTTTTTTGTTCTTATGTTGTTGTGGAAGCTTTATCACAAATGTATCTCAATTATAAATATTCATCTGGAGTTTGGAGGATTTATTTGAGTTTTTAGTTGTTTTCCTTAATGTGTTTTGGGGAATCTTTGTGATGTATTTGAGACAAATATTATGATTGTTATTTAATATATTTAGCAGTAATAATGTTTTCCAATAACAGCAATAAAGAATATTTTTGGCTGCCTTCAGTTTCAGGTTCATTAAGTGGTTTTTATTTTTTAATTTCCTTTATACCAAATTTAACAAAATGTTCATATTTGCAAATTTGAAGTAGAAATTAGAGAAGCTATCAAATGGGTTATTATAGATCGTAGTCTAAATTATTCACTCATGAAGAATTAATGAAATTTATCTTGACATAACCCTTACTAACTCAAAGCTCTTAAATCATGCCGTTTAATCAAATAAAACTTATATAAAAGTATGATTCTACTTCAATTTCGCTTTTATATAGCAACCATCTAAAAGAGCTGAGAATGTCTCAATTTCTATCCTGGCAACACAGGAAACTCCATTACAATCAGTCAACACTACAGCTGAAGCTTGCGAAGAGCTTCCGTCCAGCAACTTGTTTCATCCTGTTTATCATATAAGAAAGATCCAGTCTCTTCCAATGTAAGAGGATTACCCTTACAAGCTTCCACTATTCTCCTTGACATATGTTCGTATTTAGGACTTGGAGATGCATTGTGAAAAGCATGCCAGCAAAATAATTGGAGACCTTCATTTATCTCTAATCCAGTCATCTTGTGGATGCATTCGGATGAGACCCCAGCAACATCTAGAATGTGTTTATCTCTGGAAGTTATAATAACTATGCTGCCAGGGGCTAGCCAATCTCCAACTAGAGCATTCAATTGCTGAACAGCGTCCACATCATCCAAGACAAGCACAATACGCTTTCCTCTCAGACGATCTTTGAACAAAGATATGCCCTTGTCAATGCTGTCCACTTCTTCATCATAATTGGATATGTCTGAGAGAATTTGTTTCTGCAATTTAGGAAGGTCTATGGGGTTTTTAGCAGTAGTGCAGACACTGAAAACAAATGAAGCAGCATCAAAACCAGCATAAACTTCATTATATAGGGCCTTAGCAACTGTGGTCTTGCCAGTACCCCCAGCACCACATATTCCAATTTTGACCACATCATCCACGTAACTGAGATTTAATTTCGGAATCAAAGCATTCATCACTTTGTCCATTCCCACTGGGTACTTGGCAACTTGTAACGGCACTTTGTCCAACGTTTGGAGCAGGTCATTCACTACCATCTTTACAAGCCGTGCTTCATTTCTGTAAGCATCATTTAAATGTTATCATTCATGAGAGATGATTTCTTGTTAACTATTACCAGTGAAATATAAATTAACGAATTTGAATAAAAAATAATAGATTATTATATAAATTAATAATTTCTAATTAAAAATTGAAAAAATTATAAAAATTATTGCACTGATGATGAAAGAATACCTATTTTGAGTTGATATTTATTTTCACATATAAAGATATTAATATTTCCAAATAATTATAGCACAGGACATGAAAGTTATTTTTTTAATATTCCTCTTTTATTCTGTATTAAAATAAAAATAGAACAATATTAAAAAAATATATTCATCTCATGATAACAATCCTAAACATCCTTGGGAAGTTAAATAAACAAATGGTTATTAAAAGAAAAAAAGAGTTAGGTTTGGCACTTATCATCGAAGTTGATAACTGAAGAGATAAAGAATGAAACAGAAAATAGTGGTGCCTTGACAGAGATGGTTTACACAATTCGTCAGCATAAAACCAATTCATAACAATGCAGGTGCACAAAACCAGACTTGCGAGATTACAGGCTTCTGTATTGATATGTTCAAATCCGTGCTTAAAAGATTGGATCATAAATTGCTCTATGAATCGATACTTTATGGAACTGGCAATGTCGCTGTACGCTATTATGATGACCTCGTCTATCTCCAGGTCAAGTCATTCTCTTCTTTTCTGCATTGTAAATCTATATTTCCAACTGAGGAACTGAGATAAAATGTGAAAACAGACGAAGAAATTTGATGTTGTGGGAGATGTAACGGTGCTTGCAAATCGGAACATGTAAGCAATCATAGGTTTGGTTTGTTTGAAAGTAGTTGCATACCATAATAAGAGATTTATCGCCAAGATCAAATTTAATCACCATTTTCATTTGGCTAAATTCGCTTAAATATGAGGATTAAAGTTTAATTTTTAATATTCTCAAATCGGGGCTTTTTGAAATAAAGAAGTTGATGTATTGGTTTATTGTGTGAATGCAGGACAATAGGTGAGAACTTTATGGGAGTGTTATGATTTGAATTTCATAGATTGTTTTAATTTATTTTTCCTACTTTTCTAGGGCATGGGATCGTGGATATCTAATATCATATGATTAATATATAGAAAAGGCAATAAATTTTCCATTGGGCTCCAACTTTATTGGGTGGGAGTTGGAGTTGAAGGTTGTAGTTTTCTAGGATTTAGCTTGGTTCATAGAGGATCTATTGTGTTAGAATCATATGATGAATATATTGGGCATTGTTTTTTATGTATATTATTTGGTTAGTTCAATTTTTAAATGTGTTAGAATGAAGTGAAATTAAATATTTGGTGTTGGTTTTTAGATTTTTTTATTATGTTGATTTAATTCTATTTTTTCTTCTTAATAATTTCTAATTGTTTCTCAAGTCATAGAATAATGAAAGTTCAAGAAAGATACTTAAACTTTAAATCAAGTTTAGTTTCTATTGTAATTATTTATTCTTAAATTCTTAATTATTCTTTTCTAAATATATTGTTAAATAGAATATACACTAGCTTTCAAACAATGATAGAAATAACAAAATAGATTGGTAGTCACTAAAGAAATGATAGGTTAAAATAGACTTTTAATAGAATTCTACATATCTAATCCAAGTTGGTTACAATGCAACTTAGTTTTGATCCACTATTCCTCTTAAACTCTAATAAATCCTTTAAAAGTACTTGAAATAAACATGATGATATATTAGAAGTTTATATTATACTCTAATTAATCCTTGAGAAGAACATTTAGTAGAGATAGATATAAATATGGGAATGCATTAAAAGCTCGTCTTATTGGTAAAATCTACTTTTTGGATCACAATTTGTGTTACAACTCTATTAGATTTAATATTTTTCCCTTTATATAGCTTCATCAAACACGAAGCCATCACCTTGAATGCCATTTAGTAAGAAATTTACGACATGGGCCTCATATCATATGTGCCAATGCTAAAAGGGTGGCTTCAATAAAAATACTTGTAAGGGGAATGCAAATACAAAAATGCCACGAACATGTTTTTTCATGATTGATGCTTTAAGAGAATGATACCCATGGTTAGGCACACGCCAAACTCGGAAGTTTTGTTCATTAACATAAAATGACAACATATTACCTACCATTGTATAAACAAGTACCAAGGGAACCTAAAGTCGTACCGTTTTTTTTTAAAGCCTAAGTGTTCAACACTCATGGTATCACAATCAAAATTGCTTCCCTAGATCTAGTTTGGTGTGCATGTCCACCAATTAGTAAACATTGCTTATTAAGCCAAACCCCACTCAAACTTGTAACATGTTGAGCAATTAAGATAATTTTGTACAAACATGTACTAGCTCATATGAACTAAATCTAGGTAATGTTGTCAAAAATAAGGATGTTCAAAATCCAAAGACTAGTTCTAGTTCAAATTGTCAAATAGTCAAAATTATTTATTTATTTCATACTTTGTAGAAATTTTGGTGTATAGCTCTAAATATTCTCTACGATGGTAAATTGAAATAAGACGGGTCATAAGTTTGTGTTTTGAGGTTTCAATATTGAGCCTTACCAACTCAAATACAAAAGATGTGTACATCTTTTTTGCCTTGCTTCTTTAAGACCTTGTTTGGAAGTTGATTAAAACAAACGTGCATCTTAGAAGTCACATCTAGAAGTGCCCAAATACTTGTGTAGTCTGCAATCTCTTAATTACTATTTTCAAATGGGCGTTTTGCTATGTTGATCTTAAATGTAGAATTGTTTTTCATAATTGTTAATTTTGTCAAGTTTTTGGTTTGGTGAGCTACCTTGGCTATGAAAAAAGAGGCTGATCCCTAAACAAGAAAGCAATAGTGACAATAGTAGTTAATTGTTGTAGTAGTAGGTATCAACACATAGAAGACAATAGTAGTTACAAACATTTAAACCTAGTAACAATAGTAGTTAATTGTTGTAGTAGTAGGTATCAACAAATAGAAGACTATTTCTAAAAGCATAACTCTAAATCATGTACATTGTTGTTGAGACAAGCAGATTTGGTGTTATATAGTAAAACATTAACAATGTTATATTGAACTAGCTTCTTGGTTGGAATGACATGATGATTGCATGTAACAAACTTTTATAAATAAAATTAAAGCTATTGCTGCAATAATCAGAATATTCTTTTGTATATGTCTATCATTCAATACAATGTAATCTTTAATATATATTGAAAGGGAATCTATCATATACAAATTTCTTTTTTATATAATTTTTTATCCAAACTTACAATTTTAAATAAAATTTATTATTTGTATTAAAATAATTTTTTAATTTGTAGAAATTTTTATTATAAATTTTAATATTAAAATTGATATATATTCTCAAATTTTCTGAATAAAAATAAATATAACCTACTAATACATAGTTTTAATACAGTTGGTGGTTGACTTCAACGAACCAAGAATTACAATATGTAACCAAATTTAACATTCTAAATTTTACTGTTACAATATATGTTGCGTAGAGATGCATGTATTATCGGGCTCCTATTTTAATGTTGATTATTGGAATCTCGTTTGATTCTAATTTTTATATACTTCCCAATTCAAAATAAAATATAAATCATAGTTAAACGAGCATTTTGGAGTGTAAAGAGACATATGCCATCCATTATCCAGCGGCAGCCATTGAAATAAAAATAATAAATCAAAAATATCTTTAGAAAAAAACAACCACAAAGTGAGGTTCATTACTTACCCTCCAGTTATACGCATGGACCAGCCTGAGTTGGAACAGATCTGGAAAAGGGCATCCTTCCATTCGTCAATCTCTCCTCTTGGGTATCGATCTGAACGGCCATAATGTTTGAGGAATGATTCCTTATACGGACTGGACTCGTTTTCAGGGTATCTAACATGAGTTGGATCCACACGGTAAAACAGGGGAATAATCAAACCAGGGGTCCTCAACATTGCAGCGGCCTCCTTGAGACACCAAGCCGAGTCCGCATAGCCTTGGGAAAATATAGGAATGCGTATGGCACTGCTCTCGATTGCTTTTACCAAGCTCAACCCAATTATTTCCCCCTTTTCCAGTTTTTCACTGTCTAAGAAGACAACTAATCCTGCTGCGGAGAGAGCTTGATAGAGATGAGCAACCAGAGTGTTTCTGACATCTGCTCCCCTGAAACTCAGAAACACATGATACCTCTTACTGCTGTGGAAGGGAAGTTTAGTTGTGGGAGGCTTGTATGTGACAACCGCACCTTTTAATGTTTGAATCAGGTCATGCACAATCATCTTGACAAGCTTCGCTTCTCTTCTGTAATCAAAATTTAAATGTAATAGACATTAATAGGAGCATTCATGAGAGATAATTTCCTCTTAATTAAAACTAAAGGAATATAAGTTAATGAGTTTGAATTAAAATAATATAAATTTAAAGAAAATTAAATATTATTATTTGAAATAGTAGAAAATAAAAACTATTTAAAATTAATATTTAATTTTAAATATAAAGACATCAATAAATTCTAACATATATTAATAAAATAAATAAATAAATTATATTAGAGATGTTATATAATAAAAAAAATATTTTGACCAAATTTCCCTCACACTAACAAATATATTTTTTTCAATCATTTTTAAAAAATTGAGATTGCCTTGGCACTTATCATCAAAGTTTATAACTAGAAAGATAAAGAATGGCAAACTGAAAATGCTAATTATGCGGAGAGGTGTTCCTATAGCCATAACACGAAAGAATATTTCTTGTAAACAAAAAAATCAAAGATTTAAATTGACATGTTTTCTTCTGTCAGACGTGTCTTTTCAGTTTTATTTTGGCATTATATAACTGACAATAGTAGAACCTGAATCACATCGAATGCTTGTTGAAGTTATGCATTAAAATTTTAAGTCTTTCTTTGAGCTTATAAGACTGGAGATCCTCCTACGAGTGCTAACAGGATTGGCTCTTCCAAATGTGATTTTTCTCTGTGTTTCTGGCTCTGTATCATTTTTTTTATGATAATTATAGGTATGTACTTTGGCTTCTGTTTCAGGTTTCGTCTGCATTCTTCGTTCAATCTCTTTTCTGTTTGCAGTTCTGATTTAAGGCCATAGAATAGGGTTTGAAAGTTTCTATAGTGTTTTCACGACATCCATTTTTTTTTTGGCATATCCTACAATCACTTTTGTTCGATGCATTCTAGCAAACAAATTTGTAAGCTTAATGTTTGCCTCTCTTAAACGATATAGGAATGGTAATTTGTTTAAATTCACCAGGCTTAACTATTCCTTGAAATTAAAATACCGAAAATTTGTGGCCTTGTTGGATGAAAATTTTGTAAACTCGAAAGATTTACAAAAAAATAATTTTCAGCCACAATATGATGAGATTGAATCTCTTCTCACAAAAGGGAGGTTGCCTTCTTGTTGCAACAAGACAATTAGTATCTATTTAACTGCTATCACTTTATTCTCTTTTTTTAGAATGGGTGTTAGCCCAACTCTCTTACTTCATAGTAGACTTTCTCCTTTACAACAAACTCCCAATTACAAGATACTAAAAAATCACTATAAGTCCAAAAGTCTTATATGGTATTTCTCTTATTGATTCTTAAAACTTTAATTGCAATATATTAGTACCTCAAAGTCATACACATATACCACAATCTTTCTACTCTAAACAATAACTTGGCACAACACAAAGTCTCCACCTTATTACTATTCATAGATAACTGATTCACAATAAAATACAATAGCACAAAGTCTACAATATTTCACCTTAATATCTTCCAATCTAGTAACTTCTCACAATACCCAATTCAATCCTTAAAAATTGTATGACAAGAATGACATAAGAACACTTTCACATACCACGAGGTGTTTCCAAGACAAAGATTGGAGAACAACTTCTATTTATTTATTGAAAGAATTTTTGGATATTTACTACAAGCACAAAGTCTATGATAGCTCTCCAATCTAGCAAAGTCTCGATGTATTAGCCAAAAGATAACTATTTAAAAGGGGCTTCCCTTTTATTTAGAGAAGAGCCATGAGAAAAACTAGGAAATCTACAACTAACTTGACTTATTCAAAATACAATTCTATTTGACTTAGGACTAGTCCTTTCTTTACATTAAAACTACATATGTACAAGTAGACATGTAAATTCTCAAAAACAAAATGCAAACTACAACATCAAAACTTATACAAGAAAATACTAAGTGTCGAGTGAAACTTCTTCGTTTTCATCGGAATTCTTTTTCAAAAACTGCTCGAACTTGCCGAGGGCTTCTTTCGTTGATGATTCGTTAGGTCTGGCAATAGCATGAGCCCTGGTGATTGAATCGCCAATGTTGACACACCCTTTCTTGTGTTTCTTCAGAAGAGATTCCAAATTATCCAAGACCAATTGAAAGTCTCTCAACTTATCAATAGAAAGAATTGAGAAATCCCCCTTATCCATTACTGTGCTAATCAATAGATTGAATTCTTGGATAATGGTGTCAATCAGCAAAAGCTTCTAGTCTTCATCAACTAGCTTGCATGGAGATTCAAACTTTATCGATGATATCAAACCTTTTCTCATTCTAATCCTTTTGAGATTTCCAAAGATCTTTGACTAATTCAAATACATCCATTTTGTACTCCAAAGCTTCCCATAGTTCAATATACGTTTGCTGAGTAGGAATGACTTCACTGTCAACAAGAACATTTAGATCAAAATCTTCAAGCTTGAGCCAAGCATCAAGGTCTTTTTCTTGCACCTGTATTTCTTGTGATAAATGGTCAAGTGTTTGATCCAATTGAGATCTCACACTATCCAAGTTATATAACAATTTGTTTATAGAACTCAAAAGATGAGTTCCTTGAGAAAAAAATTTGTTTGTCCATTTTGCCATAGCTTTCCCATGTACCAAAATTCGCTCTGCCCTTTTTACTACTTATTCATCAATGGAGGAACCAACAAGTTCAGGCTGAGTGATTTTGCATAGCACAAAAGTTGTTCCACCTGCAATTTGAGTTTATCCTTGATCTATTTATCCCCATCATACCTCATGTTCAAAGAATCAAGTGTTGACTAAACAACCTCCTTGGCACTCTCATTGGTTTTTTTTTTCTGAGATCAATACTTCGTATCTCATAATCTATCTCTTGTATCTCATCCCTTGATTTTCCTTGAGGTGGAATTGCTACTTCTGCATATTTATTCCTTGATTCATCCACTTAAATCCTTGAAAGGATTTTTGCTTTCTTGACACCTTTTTGCTTAGGAGGTGCCAATTGCCCAAAATCAAAGTCATCTAGGAAGATAACTTGTTTCTTTCTTTTCGAGGTCGTTGATTGTAACCAGCAAGGAAGAGTGGAAATTGCTCCAGTGCAAGCAACTGTAGTCTGGACATGTATAGTTTGCAGTGAGGCAGTGACAGTTACAATAGGCTTGTGTGAGTCATAACTGCAAGAGGAACTTCTATAGCTAAAACAACTGGGAGGGCATCAGACATAAACTTATCAAAGTCAATATATGCCTCATCAACCATGGTGGTAGTTACTTCTGAAAGACTTGGAAAAGAGGGAAGGAAACCAAAAACATTTTTTACATTATCCTGAGGGAATGCTTCAAAGGGTGGCTAGAGTGTTGTTGGTGGGACGACTAGTTCAGGTCCCTGTGCTAGCACCAAGAGCCAGAACCAGGACCATGTTACCTCCAGATTCATCAAGGAGGATCTGGAGAAAATCAACAAGAAGATTATTCAAAAGAGTACTAATCTGGTGCACACTCCCAGTTGAATGCTTTCTTCTATTTTTTGGGGTCTTTTCGTCTTGCTTTTTGGCATTGGGTCTGTGTGAGGTTTATCTCCTGTTTTGCTTATGTTTAATGTCTTTTTGGCTGTTGGCATTGGTCTATAAAACTTTGGGTTTCAAGTCCCTGTAAAAATTGTTTATCTCTATCAAAAACTTATTGGTAGGGTTTAATTAAGGTTAGGTATACATTTTAATTATTTACTAGTCTAGTTATTGTTAAAGGATTCAATTAAAGTTATTCAATTAATGTTAAACTTCAACTAAAGTTATATCAACCCTAAACCTAACTGCAAGATTTATCCTAGAATAGTAACTTTAATCATAACCTAACATTAATCCTATTCATAACTCTAATCTAACCTAAACCCTAACATAATCCTAGTACCTCTAAACTCATTGATCCTAGTTCCCTAGTTAAACCTTTATGCTAAAGTTATTGATGACTTAACATTACCCCTAATTAAATGTTAGCCCTAACCATAAATAAATATTAACCCTAACCTTAAGCTTGAGATTTAATATAGAACCCTAACTCTAACAACATGCTTTATACTTAAACACTAACCCTATATAATTCTAACACTATCTTTAACCCTAATTGAATTGTAATACATATTAATTGAACACTAAGCCTAACCCTCACATTTCTAATTGAACCCTAATGCTAACCCCCATAACTTAACCCTAACCATAAACCTAAGCTTTATTATAGAACCCCAACCCTAACACCATGATTTATCCTTAAACCCTAACCCTATTTCAATCCTAACACCAATTATAGCCGTAATCGAACCTTAATTGAATTGTAATACTTATCCTAATTCAACATTAAGCCTAATCATAAGATTGATTCTAATTGATCCCCAATCCTAACCCTAAGCATTAACCTACAATATTGTAGCATAACCTTAGCCCTAACCCCAATCTAACCTTGTCCCTAACCCTAACCTAGCCATAATTGAACCCTAACCATAATTAAACCCTAAACTTGACCCTGACACTAATTAAACCTTACCTCTAACTCAAACAATAATCTAACCATAATTGAACAATGACACTAAAATTAACTCTAACCCTATTTGAACCATTACCTAAACCCTAACCTTAATATAATTGAAGCTTAACCCTAATTAAACTCTAATTCTAACCCTAGAACTGTAATTAAATACTAACCATATTGAACCCTAACTCTAATTAGTTGTAAGGGTAACCTAACTCAAGAATCCCCCCTAATCAAACTCCAATCCTAACCTAATCTTAACCCTAACCTTAATTGTGCACGAATCATAACCCTAATTGAACTATAACTCTAACCCTATTTGAACCCTAACTATAAATCAAAAATTATGTCTACAACTCTTATTGAATACTAATCCTAACCCTAACATTGATTCTCTAATTGACCCCCAACTCTAACCCCAAGCATTAACCTTATTACCGTAACCAGAACCAGAACCTATCCCTAACCCTAACCCTAAATAAGATCCTAACCCTCACCTAACCATAATTCTAACTCTAAATCCTAAATATGAACATTAACCATAATCTTAACTCTAACCATGATGTAAATCCTAACACTAACTCTAACCATGAAGTGAATGTTAACCTTAGTCATAATCCTAACCACAACCCTAAACCCTAAGTCTAACCATAAACTCAACCATAACTCCAACCTTGACCATGATCATAACCCTAACCCTAAACCTAATAATAAAATAAGATAATTATATATTAACTAATTTAATATCTTCATGTTGTGTGGCCACTGCTGCTAGCTTACATATTAATATTACAATATTACATATATAAAATACATGGAGAGACATCCTTTCCAAGAAGCTTATTTGTTGTCAATTTTATACCTTAAAGCCAAATAAACACCTTGACAAGAATATCTCTCTCAAATTATATATAATATTAATATATATATAAACTAATAAAAGTATCTTGACAGCGAGGGTTTACACAAATCGTGAGCATAAAACCAATTTATACCAACGCAGGTGCAGAAAACCAGATTTATGAGATAACAGGCTTCAATATTAGTGTGTTGAAATAGGTGTTCAAAAGATTGGATTATGAGTTGATACATTTTGGGACTGAAATTATCTCCGTGAGCTACTATGATAACCTCGTCTTCCAGGCTTCTGTATTAATGTCTTCACTCCTCTTCCTTTCACTCCTCTTCCTTTTAGCAGTGTACATCCATATTTCTAACTGACTAACTGAAATATAATATGAAAACCCAAGCAGAAATTTGATGTTGTCGTAAACGTAATGGTGTATGCGGATTTCACACAATCATTGATAATGACGGTAGCAATTTCAGACAAGCGATCAAGTGGACCCCTGGGCCTTCCTGGGACCCTTTACCCCAGTTATGTGGATAACTACTCTTCCAAGCATAATGTTCATCTAGATCTTTATTAGGTGTTAATTGATTTTAATTCTAGTTACAATCTTCATCTAGATCATAATTAGGGGTTAATTGATTTCAATTTTGATTCACAATCTTCATCTAGATCTTAATTAGGGGTTAATTGATTTCAATTTCAGCTACAATCTTCACTTAGATCTTAATTAGGGGCTAATTGATTTCTATTTTGGTTCACAATCTTCATATGTATCTTAATTAAAGGGTTAATCGACATAAATATTTATTTGCAAATTCATAGTTATCAATTTTGTTTTGTAATCGATCTGATAAAATCTTCCTATTTTTATGTTGGAATTGTTTTTAATTATATTAAAACGAAATAGAACAATCTGTTATCACATCGATCAGAGTTACAAATAATAAAAAGGTTATATTAATATAATATATAGTGTCACTGGATGGTCTATAAGTACGTATCAAAAAATTCTATTTTGATAAAAAAATTAAATAATATATAAAAATATTTTTAAATAAAATTTATATCCTGTATTTATATATATAAAATTAAATTAAATATTTTTAAAGTAAAATAATTGATCAACATAATTTAGATAAATATATTTAAACAATCTATAGTAGAAAATAATTTTTTCATAAAAACTTGAAATAATATAAATTATAAAAATAAAAAATATAATAAAAATATTTTCAATAATATATGAAAATATTTTGCAATTCACAATCTTCCATATCCTTTATTCTCTTAGCGTCCATGATGGATCATATAGTATTATGACCAAACACACAATTAAAATCAGAAGCAACTGTAGAATATTAATATAGATTGTAGAAATTTAATTATTTTAATATTTTACTTCTCAACCCTAAGATTTAAGCCTTTAAAAAAAACTTAATTAAATTAAGTAAGTTGTAAATTATAAATTTATCAAATTTGACGATTACAAAATATTACAGCATTATAAATTCTCAATTCAAAAAAATGTAAGTCATACTTAAATAATCATATCCGTGTGAAGATCCTAACCCTAAAACATAAACCTTTATCCAGCGGCAGCCATTAGAATATATAATAAATCAAAAAATCTGAAACACACGCTGAAAGTGAGGTTCATTACTTACCCTCCAGTTACATCCGCGGACCAGCCTGAGTTGGAACAGATCTGCTGAAGGGCATCCTTCCACTCGTCAATCTCTTCTCTTCGGTATCGATCTGGACGGCCATAATGTTTGAGAAATGCTTGTTTATACGGACTGGACTCCATTAGAGGATATTTAACATGAGTTGGATACACATGATAAAACAAAGGAATGATCAAGCCAGGGGTGTTCAACATTGCAGCAGCCTCTTTCAGACACCATACTGACTCTGCGTAGCCTAAAGAAAATATAGGAATGCGTATGGCGCTGCTCTCGGTTGCCTTTAACAAGGTCAACTCAATATCTTCCCCCGTTTCCAATTTCTCACTATCTACGAAGACATTCAGTCCAGCTGCGGAGATGGCATCATAGAGATGATCAACCAGAGTCTTTCTGACATCTGGTCCCCTATAACTCAGAAAAACATGATACCTATAATCGCTATGGAAGGGAAGCCCAGTGGTTGGAGGCTTGTATTGTTCCATTGGAGGCTGTTCCATCTTGGAGTTGGATCTAAAGAGGGGGTTAACAATGATAGAAAGAAAACAGAGGACTGAATCCTAAATTTCACATCTTGAACTCGAGTATACAGATGTTCAAACTATTACCACACGTTCAACATATGCACTCTTAAACTTAAAAGGCAGAAAGAAAACAGGGGACTCAACCCAAAATTTCAGATCCAGTAATCGACCACACAAATGTTTCCAATTCCAAATTACACATTGCCGTGACATATCTGCTTATAAATTGCAAATGACACGCAACCCTGCCGGCGTCCGGGTCTACTTTTATTGAATATTTTATTCAGTCACAATATCTTGACTGGTACGGGAGGCATTTTTATTTGTGAATGCAATATTAACTAAGGGAGAGGGACGCAGCTATTTGTCTCCATCATGACGGTGATGGCTGCAGCTTGCATAAGATCCCTTCTTCGTTCACACTAGATGCTTTCCCTTACAAAGCTAGAAGTGGGCTCCACCTGTCACATTCTTCTGCACTCTTTCCTACACTCTGCCGTTGTCAAATGAGTTGGAAAGCAATTTCTTTGTCACGAAGCAAGGTTGAAGTGTGAACATGTGTAGTGGGATTTTCTCGGTGATGGGACATAAATGTGTTTCCAGCTCACTGACAACTGCTTCGCGTGTTTTTGTGCACTGTATTGACAATTGTACTTGCGTATAGAGATTGAACTATCGAGTGATGCGACCTTAGGATCGTGCTTTCCTTCACGGTGCGTTTAGTAAAGGGAACAACTGTTGTACACTTATTAGTTCCTGAGACAGCATGGAACTATAGCCGAGGGTTTTTCCTAAACGGTGATTAAACAGATCTTGCACGCCCAATCACAACTCAATATTATTTCAAGATTTCTCTTTTCGCAATGTTCATATAACAAAACCGATCGACATTTAACAATTGATTGTTGAAATCAATCTCGGCAGGCTGTGATTGGATGATCAAAGGCATTCATCGTTATAAATACAAGAGAACGCGTGACTTCCGAGGGCAGGACTGACTCATTATAGCTGCTCATGCAAACACCAAGATGAGAGAAAGCACAACTTCAGAGGACAACGCCTCCAAAACAGGTAGCTTGGGCCTACAAAATGTTGGCTTCGAAAAACCTGGCTCTGCAAAACCCCTGGGGATCATCGTACGGTACAGGGGACAAATTGGGGCGAACAACTGGTGATTAGGGTTTCAGACATTTTGCATGCTGAGAAACTGTAGTGCGTTGGGCCGAGTGACATTGCAGATGAAAACGAACGTGAAGACAACTTTCGACTAATTGATGTATAATTTGGATAGAGTGAAGGAGGCAAGCATTAGATTCAGAGTGTTTACATCAAATTATCATTAGGGTTTTATCATTTTGTCATTTGTGAACAAGGAAACTACATAATAGACTGATCCTAAAGTAATTATTTGCAGAAAAGGCTTTATGACTTATACAGACATGCTTGAAGAATTTGGTGATAAGGTAAAATTTTGGTTAACTTTCAATGAACCCAATATATTTACAATTGTAGGTTATGACAATGGTCATTTTGCTTCTCAACGTTGTTCCTACACTTTTAGAAATTGTATAGCCGGAAACTCCACTTTTGAGTCATATATTGTGGCCCATAATGTATTGATAGTGCATGCAGCTATACAGGAAAAGTATAAGGTTCTTTTCTCTTATTGGGTGTACTCTAATTTTTGACCTATTTTGGTTTTCATTCGACATCAATAGGATTTCAATTTCAATTTCCGCTTAGAGGGTTGGAAACCCGTGCATTACTGGGCTTGTTCACAATGCATCTTATTGAATTTTTTAAAACCTCTTTCAATTGTGCGATATGGTTTACTTTTGCTCTTTCATCGATTCCCTATTGACCCAACTTTGCTTAGATTGGAGGGAAGCTAAAAAATTATGAGACCAACCTATACTTACTCCAGGTAGGTAGAAAGGCCTCATACGTGCTACATAATATGGGGCATACTTATCCCATATTCCACCCCTCTCTAGATTTGAACCCGTGTCTCTCCTACCAAAGCATAGATCCTTTACTGTCTGATTCACTTTGGAAGTGCAGAAAATTATTGACTCTTAGTGCTTGGAATATTTTGAATAGTATTAATAGCCTTTTTGACATTTTACTTTGGCAAACTTGGCAAAAACCTCAATTAGACAAAACAAAAACATCCTGTCATTCTTTCGCAAGAACTTAGCTACTTTGCAGCCCTTGTTTATTTATCTAAATGAATCTGTGTAACATTATCCCTAGATCTTGGTGTAAGTGGCTAAGAAGTGTACGGATGGTAGAATGAGGATAAAAAAAAGGGCACTGGCTATGCAACTGACAAAATGGCCCGTGGCATGCCTTTTCCATGGATGGGCTGTAGCTATTATGGCTCCAAATCGGCATGCCTCTATATGATGCCGAAGGCATACCATTCAAGTACGACAAGTCCATGAGAGAGACGTTCCTGGGACCCACAGATCACATGGAGGAATTTGCGGCTGCGATGACGTGGATGATGTTGTCGTTTTACGTTTGACAGAAAAGCTTGCTCACGGTTAACATTTTCCCGGCCATTGTCACCGCGATGTGACGGTTACATCGAGCGAGGCGGTTAACATATCGCTAGGTAAGCGGTTTACATTTTCGGTGACCGCCAATTTTGATTTTATTTTTTTTGAATGGCCACGCGGCCTTTTTTTTGGCTAACCCGCTTTATTGCGTCTACGAGTCGACTAACATCGGCATGCACGTGTTATGGGCACAGTTTTCAATTAATTTTTTTTAAAATTTTGAATGAAAACTCGATTTCACGAAAATTGAAAATATATTCCGTCCGGTAGCTGCATGCAGAACGCACTGGTGGAGGCGAAACAAAATATTCGACCGTGTAAATTCATGTCCCCGGTTGAATCATTGAGCGAAGGAGTTGCACTTCAATTGTAGTTATAGGTATGCATTCTCAAAATATGTGTGGCTCCGAAGGGGAGGAGAAAAGTCGACCGCATGCATAACGTAAGTTGTCTGGGTATATTGTTAGTCCTATTGTTATCGCCTGTTAACATGCAGGTTTTTTTCATGTGCAGGGAGGAGGTATCGTAGGGTACAGGGGGTGGTGCGATTGAAGTTTGTTGTGTAGGGTTATGGCGGCATCGGTAAATTCAAACCCTAACAGATAAAGATAGTTTTATGATTCCTTCGTCAACCCTATGTTTGTAAATTTAAACAATTCGTCAGTATAAAACCTATTTATACCAACGCAAGTGCACAAAATCAGATTTATGAGATTACAGGCTTCTGTATTGATGTGTTCAAATCAGTGTTCAAATCGGCGCTCAAAAAATTGGATTATGAATTTCCCTGTGAATTGATACCTTATAGAACTGAAAATGTCGACTAGTCTTCCAGGTCGATCTCTAAGTCAGTTCACTCTTCCTTTCTGCATTTTAAATTTATATTTCTAACTGAAATAAAATGTAAAAAGCCAACCAGAAATTTGATGCAGTTGTGGGAGATGTAACGGTGGTTGCAAATCAGAGCAAGATTGTAGATTTCACACGACCGTGTACGGAGACAGGACTTATAACGATGGTCGCAAATTTCAGACAAGCGATCAAGTGACCCATGGGCCTTCCTTCCTGCGCCCCTTCACCCCAACCATGTGGCTAACTACTCTTTGTATTTAAATTCATTAAATATGTTTTTGCAAATTTATAGTTATTAATTTGGTTTTGTAATCCATCTGATAAAAATATTCCTATTTTTCTGTTGGAATTGTTTTTTATTATATTGTTATCATATTGAACAATTTTTATTTTTTTCCGAAGGGCTAAAAATTTACAAATAATGAGGTATTTTAATATTCAGGTATTTGATTGCTCTGTGATGGCTGGTCGATCAAATTCTATGCATTATCAGTGTTCCTTTCCTGGTTTCCCCCAGTTTAAATCGAACCTTGGTCATGCTCAACATTTTAGGCGAGGAAACAACTGGTGATCCTTTGTAGGAAAAAAGCAAGGAGAGGATAAGCAAAGCAATAACAGTTTCTTTAGAGGATTTTCTTCACGGACCGCTTATGGGCGTGATCGAAATCTCAGGCTTTTGTTCCATACAGGAAATCAGGGACCGCAGTCGACGAAAACACAATCAATCCACAGACTCCAACCGTAGCAGGATGCAGGGGTTTCGGGTTCTCGAGTCATCCCTAGAAGCTGGCCCAAACAAGTGGCTACGGGAGCAAACTGGATCCCTGTTCAGAACAAGAAGTGCTCCTCGGGCTTCCAAAATGGGAATGACCTTTCTCTCAGGACAAAATCCTTCTCTAAAGGCACCAAAGGATTCAGAAAGCCTGGATTGGGTTTGAGATGGCAAATGGCCCCAAGGGATCATGGGTTTTCAATCAACATATCTTTAAGCTATTTTCAGGACTTGCAGAAGAAGAAAGAAACGGATTCGTGATGGAAAGCTCCAAAATTGAATCAGGGGTTTCGAAGGACCAAGCTATCTTCTTTCCTGGATGGATTAAGAATAGAGTCAACCACCAAAGAATGGAAGAAGAAAGGACCTGGCAGCAAACTCTTTGTCTTGCCATTAGATGCCATCAACCCTTCTATTGGTCGACTTTAGCATTGTTGGGAGGAAGAAAATCTTTAAGTAAACACCACTCATTAGAGGAAGAGGATGATGGACAGATCAAGATAACTGGCATACTGAAAAGTAAGGAAGGATTCATTGAACCCTTCCTGAACAAGAATGAAAATCCTAACTTGCAATGTTAAGGGCCTCAATGTGCCTAACAAGAAATGCTTGATCAAAAGAAGAATCCTTTTGATTAATGCAAACATTATCATGCTTCAGGAAACCAAACTCAACCTTCAAAAAGCCGAATCCTTTGGAGAAGGTCTTAGGAACCAATACAATGGCTATAAGCAGGTAGCAATTCAAGTAAAGGGTGTTTTTGGGGGCTTACAGATTATATGGAAACCCTCTATGGTTCAGATTGAGAAGATTGAGAGGATTGATCCAGGCAAAAACTGGTTGATGGTGGCAGTTAAGATTCTTTCTTCAAATTTCTCTTTCTTTTGGATCAATGTTTATGGTCCTGTGTCTACAACATTGAAGTGTGCGATTTGGATGGTGTGATTTCCCAATATAAGAAAGAAAGTTTGTTTATTGGAGGGGATTTCAATGTTGTCAGATGCTAGAAAAACAAAAGAGGTGGTCTTATTAGGCTTGAAAAATCTCAACAAGAGTTTAATGATTGGATTGATAGAAATGGAATCCTTTAAGTGGATTCAGGGGACAACACTCTCACTTGGAACAACAAGAGATTAGGTTTCAGCAATATTGTTTTACCGTGCTCCGGGTTAGATCACTATCCGCTTCTGTTAAACTTTTAGAGAGCCTCCAACTTGTCAAAATCTCCATTTAGTTCTGAGAATGTTGATGAAGGATCCAAATTTCCTTTCTCTTATAGATCAATGGTGGAAAGAAGGCTCTTTTGAAGGCTCTAAACTCTATTGCTTTGTTTCAAAACTGAAATATGTAAAGAGGAAGTTGCTGGAATGGAATGTTGCACATTTCAAAAACATATTTGAGTCAAAAAGGAATCCCAACTAGAGGAATTGAATGAAAAAAATTATCAAGAAGAATTCTTAAAAGAAAAAGAGTTATTAGCAGAGTACGAAGACATCCTTTCTAAAGAAGAAATCTCTTGGAAACAAAATTCAAGGGAGGTTTGGCTTCAGGCTAGGCATAAGAATACTAAATTTTTCATAATGTCACTAAGCAAAGAAGAAATCTAAATAGAATATCTAGAATAGAAGATCAAGGAAATCAACTCATTGAGGATCCACAGGCTATCCAAAATGAAATCATACAATTCTTCTCCAACTTGCTAAATAATGTCCAAGAGTCATATTTAAGAGAACAAAATAAACTTCTTTTAGTCATTCCCAAAATTATCACAAATGAGCAAAATAAGCAATTGAATGAAAGTTTTTCAATGGAAGAAGTCCTTATGACTCTCAATCAGCTTCCTTCTGATAAAGCTCTTGGGCCAGATGGATTCCCTACTGTTTGTTTCAAAAAGTTTTGGCATATAATAGGGACAGACTTGGTGGAGGCCCTAAAGTCCTCAAGAAAATCTAGAAATATACTCAAAGAAATCAACAACACCTTCATTCCCTTGATTCCGAAGAAAGAGAAAGTTGTTAGGCTAGGGGATTTTAGACCAATCTCCCTCTGCAAATCAATCTACAAAATACTCTCCAAGGTAATTACCAATAGACTCAAACCTCTCATAGACAACATTATCTCAGAAGAACAAATAGGTTTTGTGAAAGGGAGATCAATTTTAGATGGGGTGATTGTTGCTCAAGAGGCCATTCATACTCTTCAAAACATAAATAAACCTGGGATGATCATAAATCGGATATATCAAAGGCATATGATAATGTTGATTGACGTTTTTTATGCAAGATAATGCAAGCCTTTGGTTTCAACAATCAATGGATTAATTGGGTTTTTGAATGCATCTTTACGCCAAAATTTTCAATTCTCATAAATGGAAAACCTGAAGGATATTTCTCATCCTCTGAAGATATCAAACAGGGAGATCCAATGTCTCCATTTCTTCTCATTTTAATGGCAGAAGCTTTGGGTAGAGCTATTAAAGATACATGAAACAAGAATTTAATATAAGGCATTAAGACTACAAGGAACTTCATTGCTACACATCAATAGCTTGCAAATGATAATTTGTTGCTAGGGGCAGCCAAGCCTAGAGAAGTAGCACAATTCCAAAGCCTCCTAATTTCTTGTGGAAAAGCCATGGGCTAGATTATTAATAGGGAGAAATCAGAGATATTTTTCTTTTGACCCCCCAAACTACAGAAAGAAGAATCTTGAATATTCTTAATTGTAAGAAAGGCATTCTACCTTACATATATTTGGAAATACCAATAGACAAAGGTATAAGGAACTCTTGAAATTGTGGCACCCTTTGAAATCCAGAATGGAACAAAGTATCAATTCACGGAAAGGCAAATGACTCTCATTGGCTGGTAGATTGGTCATGTTGCAGGTGGTTATTTCAGCACTCCCCATTTATCTTTTGTCTTATCTAGATTTAACAACAGGGATGAATGATTTTATCATTCAGAAAATGAGAAATTTCTTCCGGTAAAATTCAGAGGAGAGGCATAGAATTGCTTTTAATTGCTTGGGACAAAATTTCTATTCCAAAGCCTATAGGAGATTTAGGGATTCACAATCAATTCCTTCAAAATCAAGAATTGGGAGCCAAGCTTGTTTGGAAAATGACAAAGGATCCAAAAGCAAGATGGGTGAGACCAATGCAAGCTAAATATATTGCGGATGGAGAACCAAATAACTTCACGAGAGTGAGTAACCTGCCTAAGGGATCTAGGATTTGGAACTTTATGCTCAAGTGCAGAATTCTAGTGGTAGATCATATCTCTTGGGATGTTCATGACATGTCTTCATGCCTATTCTGGGAAGATTCCTAGGGTGGCTATCCAAGTTTAGATAGCTTAATATCAATTCAAAACACAAGAACTTGGCTAAAACAAAATTGGGGCATCCACATCAGAGATTATTTAGTATTATCAGAGGAGGAATCCACCTTTGGATGGTCTTGGAAGAGCTTTGAGGGCCAAGCTTGTTTGAAAAATGATAAAGGATCCAAAAGCTAGATGGGTGAGACTAATGCAAGCTAAATATATTGTGGATGGAGAACTAAATAACTTCATGAGAGTGAGTAAGCTGCCTAAGGGATCTAGGATTTGGAATTTTATGCTTAAGTGCAAGTTTCTAGTGGCAGATCATATCTCTTGGGACGTTCATGATATGTCTTCATGCCTATTCTAAGACGATTCCTGGGGTGGCTATCCAAGTTTAGATAGCTTAATATCAATTCAAAACACAAGAACTTGGCTAAAACAAAATTGGGGCATCCATGTCAAAGAACTTGGCTGAACATAGTGATTTAGGAATTCCTCTAAAGCTTTTTTAGAGCAGTAAACTTATTCCGAAATCTAGGATTTTTGCTTGGTTAGTAACTCAAAAGAAAATATTAACTGCTGAGAAATTCAAGAGAATGGGCTTTAAGAGACCTTCTAGATGTATTCATTGCAAATCATAAGAGGAGACAGTTGATCATCTCCTTCTCAACTGCCCTTTTTAAGCCAAGTATTGGAGATGGTTATGTGCCAAGCTAGGGTGGATCATTGCCCTTCCCAATGATATTGTCTCCCTCTTCCAAGAATGGCCAATTAGACCAAATGATGGCTTACTTAGCCTTTTATGGGAAATTAGTCCTTCTAGCCTAATATGAGAAATTTGGAAATAGCGTAACAGGAGAATCTTTGACAACAAAGCAAGAAAGTTAGAATCAGTGCTCAATTCCATTGAAAGTTCAATTGAGGAGAATATTAATTGTAAGTTAGCTCTCAATCTTAACTCCAAAAAAGATTTTGTAGATTAGGATGGCAGAACTAGATTTAGATGGGATGGCATTAAAGTGCCTCCAATTATGAGCAAGAAGGATCTTGAAAGAACCTATGTTGTTTGGATGTAGGTCTACTCAATACCAGGTTGGAAGTTGAGGGTACATGGTTCCAATCTTAATTAATTTGACAGGTTACATTTCATCTTCTACTTGAATAATGTCAGGAGAATTTTAGAGATCCGAGATCATTGGCGGTGATCAGATTATTTATCCTTATCTAGCTCTAACTTGAAAAATCCTAGCTAAATTCCAATTTAAAAGTGGCAAATGCTTATATTTGTAGACACCCAGTGGCTTCGAACTTACTCAACCTTAAAAACATCACTCAAGCAGTTTTCAGTTGGCACGTTGGTTGTTCGCTAAAATCTTGAGCAATCTAAGCAAGTATCTCAAAGCTCGAGAAAATTAGTTGCATCCAACAATAAGCCAATAATATCGACCACTTGGCATAAAATATGTATAATGCTACTGCAGACTGATGGGTATTAAAAATGGTTTCATTATTGTGCTAGGTTTTTTCGGGGTGATGGATGATAATAAATGAGGGTAGCTATCTCATAATTTGATTTCAATTTAGCTCGTCTTTTCCATCTCCTCTCCTGCAGTCATGCTTTCTTATTTCACACGTCCGGTCTGTTCTTGGATGAGCGATAAATTTTTTGCCTCAGTAACTGATAATGGCGAGCTCCTCTAAATTCATTATTAGGGCATTCCTGAATCCAGTCTCTTGCTTCGGAGTAGACACTCTCGTCTCTCTAGCTAGCCCCAACAAACAATTGTCCTTCAAGGAAGTCACAGATCAGAGACTGAAATGGATTCTCCAAAACACCGATTCTCTGCTTATTTTGGCGGTTAAAATGATACTTGGACGGGGTCATTTGGACATAAAAGAATTCTATAGGGATAACACTCAAATTTCCTCAAGATTTGTGGCCTCTCTATTGGATAATGATGTCCCCAAGCAAGAAGTTAAAGAATTGGTAACCCATCTCTTCGAACCGGACCTATTGATTGGCATAGAAAAAGTCTTAAAGTATGCACTTCATGGGATTGGATTACCACAACCAAGAAACCTAGACTCAGTTACAGACCCGGGTGATGCAATTACCTTCTACCCTTTTCTTCTGGATATCAAGGGTCCAACCCTAATGAGGCATAGGGTCGTGGTTGATGCGGCATATAGATTTCTAAAATGGAAATTTTCTTCAGATTATGTCAAAGATTTGGAAAGGGAGGAAGAATTTCAAGATTTTGCCATTTTAAATGGCTTCCACATCCCCAAAGGAAAAATGGATATGAAACAACTGGCTCTCAGACAACCCATGGATGCGGTCGACATCACGATCGAGGAAGGAGTCGGGGTCATGGTCAATGAAGGGGTCAGGGTCGTGGTTGAGGAAGGGGGTGACTTTGAAATGAGAAAATGAAAGACAAGTTTTTTGCTTTTTGATTCTGATTTTTTAATTCTCTTCAAGAAAAACATGTATGAAATTGTAAAGAGGAAAATTTCAGACTATTGTGGTAGATAGGATGCTTCTCAACTTTCTCGTTATTTTTGTGGGACAGAATAGTTTTAACCAGGGAGAATGATCTTTTTTGAATTTTTGGTTTCAAGGAAGGCTCAGAAGGGAAGAAAAGACTGATATTTTCCATTTAAATTTGATCTTTAAACTTAATACAAACTTTTTTGCCTCTGTCGTTTAATGACCAAAAAAAAAAACAAATAATAGAAAGGTTAAAAATACTTGAGCTGTGAATTTACAGCTAGATAAAATAATCTTAACTATAATAATAGTAATAATAAACTTAATTTTTAGCTTAGTTTATTATTATTATTATTATTATTATTATTATTATTATTATATTAATTATAAGTCTCCTTAATAAGATATTCTTAATAATTACATTATAATATAAAAGATATAATGAAAATATAAGTCCAATCTTAATTTAATTAAAAGATTTATATAATTATAATTTATAACTATAATAATAAGCTTAATCTTAAACTTATTTTTTAATTATTATTCAAAGATTACATTATTTTAATTATATTTATGTAATATTAAGCTGTGTTTGCTTTTTCACATGCTTTTACTCTTGTTTTATGATGTCCTTACATGCATCCAACTGCAATTAACATGTGTGACTACAAATTATGTCCTTTGGTGGGTGAAATAGGATTTTGCTGGAAGTTATTGCAGGAGTGTTAAAAGTAGAATCTGTTGTTGAAGAGTAGTGAGTAGTCTCCCTCTTGTTCATGGATCACTTGTGATCCAAGGGAACAATACTAAATCTTTAATAAGTTTGTAGTTCAGTTTCAAAATTTTCATTGTACTCTTTCAAGAACAAATAAGTGCATAATAAATTTGAAACGAGCCAATTCACAAATTGTAAAATTGGGATTTAATGACATAGTACTCTAGAGGTTACTCTTACCTGAAAAAGTCACTGAGCTTAGAATCTTATGATCTTAGTGATTGTAGTGTTTGAAAGGGATCTCAGGGCAAGAAAAGGTTGCTCCACTTGTTCAAGTTATAATCAAATATAGAAGAGCCTCACAAATTTTGTTAGAAGAAAAACTTGTTCAAAGTAAAAAGCCACCAAAGGAGATAAAGTTGCCTCTATTGGAGAAGATTTACAAGTAAAAATCTGCCATTGCTGAAGGAGATCAAGGGCTTGCGAAATCCACTAGAAACAAGATCACAGGTTAGAGAGGAGACACCTGTAAGATGAAATTCCCCTACCACTGGAAAGGAAAATCACAGCTATCAAAGAAATAGAATGGCATGCCACTAAAGACAAAAAGATTGAGGTTGCGTTGCCATGCATTTCACTTTGACTTCTACATGCAGTTCTCAATATTTAGATAGTTTATGTTTAGAGATATTTTACATGTTTATTTTATAGTTTCAAAGAGTTGTTTGAAGATTACTTGAAATGCATGATAGGTGCGTGAACCAAAAAAAATCTAGTTCTAGTCTATTTTTAGGGTTCATTATCTCTATACAGAGATCCCCTAGTACTGATTGTGTAAGTTTGTAATACAAAGAAAATACCTCACTATGTAATCTATTGAATTGAACTAATTGAGACACAATGTAATCCATTGAATTGAATTAAGGAATTTGTGTTAAAATAGTTGTGTTTCTTATTGTATTTATTTTGTGCATTTTAAGAAACTACAATTGATATTAGAGCACGAAAAAAATTGTGGAAATCAAATTGTTAGAATAGTTTGAAGGAAATTTCTAAAGAGATTGAAGCTGCTAACCACAAGCTAAAGGAAAGTGGTGAGCGAAAGATTCTCAGGCATATTAAAGAATATCTATGAAAGGAAACCACAACCTTATATTCTTTTCAATGCAATTTTTACTTAAATTTTACAATTTTAAATCTTATAATCAAATTACAATACAACTCCTATCAATATTATGTGTTAAAATAATATATAAAACATATATAAATTTTCATTATTAGAATTAATATTAAATTTGATATAAAATTTTAAATATAATCTAATAGTAAATTAGTTTCTTTATAACTATCTTATACTATCCATTCAGATAAAAAGACCGGTAAAGAAATGATATATACATTTTAAGTTTGACTATTGGACTCTCATTTTGATTCTAATTTTTATTACTTCCCAATTTAAAATAAAAATATAAGTCATACTTAAAAATCATATTTGAGTGGAGAGACGTGTCATTCATTATCCAGCGGCAGCCATTGAAATAAAAAAAAAAATCAAAGGATATAGAAAAGAACGTATAAAGTGAGGTTCATTACTTACCCTTGGGTTATATCCATGGACCAGCCTGAGTTGGAACAGATCTGGAGAAGGGCATCCTTCCATTCGTCAATCTCTTCTCTTGAATATCTATCTGGATGGGCATAATATCTGAGAAATGCTTGCTCATACGGACTGTACTCCTTTAGAGGATATCCAACATAAGTTGGATCCACATGGTAAAACAGGGGAATAATCAAACCAGGGGTCCTCAACATTTCAGCGGCCTCCTTGAGACACCAAGCCGAGTCCGCATAGCCTTGGGAAAATATAGGAATGCGTACGGCACTGCTCTCGATTTCTTTTTCCAAGCTTAGTGAATTTATTTCCCCCCTTTCCAATTTCTCGCTGTGCCTAAAGACATTGAGTCCTGCTGCTAAAAGAGCTTCAAAAAGATGATCAACCAGAGTGTTTCTGACATCTGGTCCCCTGAAACTCAGAAACACATGATACCTCTTATCTGTTTGGAAGGCAAGTTCAGTGGTGGGAGGCATGCACTTTTCAGTAGCAAACATTGATGATCCACTAGAAGTAGATGTAGACGGTGCTAATTCTTCAACCCTCCCAGGTCTACACCCTCTCAAATCTAAGTGCTGCAACTGTGGCAGGTCTTCAATTGTCTCGTAGAGATTATTTGATTTATCACACCATCCCAAGTCTAAGTGCTGCATGTTGCCAATGGTATGAGGGAGTTTCTTTAGACTACTACACCCTCTCAAATTTAAGTGTTGCAGCCGTGACAGGTTGCCAAGGGTATCAGGGATATAATTTAACCTATCACAATATCCCAAGTCTAAGTGCCGCAGCTGTGACAGGTTGCCAATACTATCAGGGAGATTTTCTAGGTTTTTACACCTTTTCAAATCCAAGTGCTCTAGCTGTGCCAGGTTGCCAATGGTATAAGGGAGCTTATTTAAACTTTTACACCCTCTCAATTCCAAATGTCGTAACTGTGAGAGTTTGTCAATAGTATCAGGAAGGTTATTTAAATTTCTACACCCTTTTATCTCCAAGTGTTGTAGTTCTATATCAGCAAGTAAAAATAGAGAAGAGGCAGAAAGACTTTCAACGCCATTACAGACTATTACTTGCAGAGTCTTCAATTGCTTAAGGTTATCCAGAAGACTGGAGTGATCTGGCCTCTTTGTTGCTCTATTCTTTCCATTTGCAAAGGTACAATCTTCCAATCTTAACCATATCAAACCTCGAGGAAGCATGGCCAGCATGTCTTCTAGCGTGCCTTTAATGAATAAAGCGTGCAAATGAAGATAGTGAAGACCATGTTTGCACAACATTTTAAGCCCTTGTGGATTGCCTCCGTTGAGCCGAAGGCGAGAAAAATTGAAGTTGGATATGGTGTTCATTTGGGCAGCCTTCCATAGTCGGATACCTTGTTTTTCAGCAACGGTTCGTCCCATATCTCGCAAATGGTCATCCATCTCAAACACACCTTCTTTATCAATTTTTATCAGTAACTTCATCGAAAGATTACATATGGCAGTGTCTACCATCTCATATAAGGATTTCCAGAAAGCAATTGGAAATATTTTATGCTCACCAATGAAAAAGCAAGCAATATCAACAAATATTTCTTTTTCAACATCATTGAGACCACTATAACTGCTGTATAGTGTGTTGTGAATTTCGATGTTGTGAGTAATGTTGCGAAGAGTTTTTTCCCAGCAATCTGAGTCATTCTGTTCATCATGTAAGAAAGATCCGATCACTTCCAAAGAAAGAGGATGACCCTTACAAGCTTCCACTATTTTATTGGACGATTTTTCGTGTTCAGGACTTGGAGATTTCCTGCTAAAAGCATTCCAACTGAATAACTCGAGAGCATCATTTATCTCTAATGTACTCATCTCGTGGATGCACTCCACCAGAGCAACATTGAGAATGTGTTTGTCCCTGGAAGTTATAATGACTCTGCTTCCCGGGGCCAGCCAATCCCCAATCAAAGCATCCAATTGTACGACAGCATCCACATCATCCAGGATAAGCAGAACACGCTTTTCTCCCAAACGCTCTCTCAGCAAAGAAATGCCCTTAGAAGTACTCTGAACTTTTCCATTATATTCGGTCAAATCATGAAGAATTCGTTTCTGCAATTTTGTAAGGTCTGTGGAGGTACGGATATTAGGTACAAAAGAAGCAGCTTCAAAATCATCATAAATATCGTTGAACACGGCCTTGGTAACTGTGGTCTTGCCCGCACCACCAATACCCCATATTCCAACTTTAATAACCCCGTCTACTGAACTGAGATTTAATTTCTGAAAGAGAGAGTTCTTCATGGTGTCCAATCCCACTGGATGCTGGGCAACTTGTAACGGCCTTCTATCGAACGTTTTATTCAGTTTGTTCACAATCTCCTTTATTAGCCGAGCTTCTGAGCTGCAATATCAGAGTACGTCAATAGAGCACTACATATTATCGCCGTTTGCACATTTACAAAGAGTATTAAGAAAGTTAGTAAAAGTCAAAGGAGAAAGTTGGAAAAGTGAACACTTCTTTTGTCACTAAAATAATGAGTTATATTTATAAAAGGTTTGGGTCGATAAAGCAGTTCAGCATTTTATGGAAGCTTTTAAATTTTAATTAATTCATAAAAACTAAAAGCTTACCAGTCCAATAGTCAATAAAAATACCTTCACAAATATCAAATTTAAAAAATCTTTATCTTTATCATAGATTAATAAATAATAATAGAAAGTCGTAATTTAGATTTATTTTTTTTAAATGTAAATTTAATTTTTTTATTTAATAAATAATAATAATAGAAAGTTTCTTTTTAATTTAGACTATAGTTTTAACTTACTTTTAAATTATTCATGATAATAATATTAATAATAGAAAGTTGCTTTTTAATTTAGATTTTAGTGTATAACTTATTTTTAAAAATTTAAATGGTTTAAATTTTATTTATTAATATAAACTAAATAATTATATTAAACTTTTTATAAATAAAAGAGTTGAATGATGATGTTACTTTAAATAATTTAAAATTAAATTATAATTTTAATATTTCAATTATTTAAAAAGACTATTTAATATATAAATATTATTTAGCAGATATAAGGTTCAAAATGGTACCCATGATCTATATGAAGATTGTGGGGTAGCAATGCCTATTTACAAGAAAATAAAAAAATTAGGAATGTAAATAAATAAATAAATGAGGACCATTCTTTGTTAACTTGTTAACTTCTTACAATGCTGAGAATGAGAATGTGATGTATTCAAGAATTAAATCTAAAGACCCAAAGAAGGCACGCATGCAACACTAAATTGTGAATCCATAATGCCGGATTTAATGCACAGTTGATAAGGATTTATAGATTCTATTTAAATACAATCCTTATGTACAATTACTTAAATGTGTCTAGAGAAATCTTTATAGTTGAACCCTGTCTATTCACTTAATAGAAACTACTTTAATAATAGATTAATATTATTATTGGAGTTCAATTATAGTTTGATGAAATTGTTTTGGATGATAAGTTTGTTTCCCCAATGTGCTAATGGGGCTTCTCTTTTTGTAGTGGAGTTGTAGTTTGTTAATAATTTATGCCCATTAAAGATGATCCATGGAGAGAACACAAAAATTCCACATTTTTGCATAAAATAAAGGATGCATATTTTAGGCACTTTTCAGATAGTTCATATGAAAAATAAAATAAAATTAAAATGTCATTAATGGTCTATTGAGGATCTAATCAAATTAATTGTAAATCAAAATAGTATTCTACTTACAATTCAACAAGCCTTATATGATTGATACTTCTTACATATTAATTTAAAATGAAGGTGAAGGCAAGGATGCATGATTATTATAATAAAATTTATCTAATCTTTTTAAAAGAAAATTATAAAGGTTAACATAAAACATAATAAATCTATTCTTAATTCTAAAATCAGCACTAACAATATAAAAGACTATACTTATTTTAATAATAATTATATTAAAATCCTATACTTATTTTAATAATAATTATATTAAAATCCTTTCCCTAATTTCACTTCTCAAATTAATAGTAATCTTAATTGTAACCCTAACCCTAGATATAAATAAAACTAATTTCAACCCTAAACTTGAATCTAAAATTAACAATAGTAATTCTAATTGAAACACAAACCCTATTACACTAACTTAAATTAAAATGAACCTTAACCCCAACCTTAATTCTAAAATTAATACTAATTATAAAATGAAACCGTAACCTTGATACTAAGACTAACACTTGATTCTAATTATAATACTAACCCTAATTCCAAAATTAACTCCAATTCTAAAAAATAAAAGTATAGTAAAATCTTGGAATTTAAATAAGTTTAATATTAAGGTTCAATTATGATGATAGGAGAAATATTTGATCTAGTGTTAAATTAAGGTTAGAGTTCAACTAAGGTTAGGATTAAGAATATGGTTAGGGTTAAATGATAATGATGATAGTAATGCTATTTTATTTTGAATTTAAAAAATTATATAAAAAACACTTTAATATTATAAAAGATAAAATTATTGTTATTTACTTCTTTAGTGAAACCAAGTTAAAAGAAGAAGTCATATGTAAAAATCCATAATGTTTAAAAAACTAAAAGAGAAATGTAATAATTTTATTTAAATGAGTGTCAAAATAGAATTAAGTTAAATAAGTAATTATAAAAATAAAATTAATTTAATTCTTTATATAAGGTGTAATGGTTTGGAAGACACCCCTTATTATATTATATCAAGATTTTAGCTTAAAAGTTTAAACCCCCTACCTAATCTCAAGTATTATCATAGACTTAGTTGAAACCCCATACCTAACCCTAAACATTTAATCTAATCATAATTGAACCTAACCATAAATATATATTATACAATTAATAATTTTGCTTATATATATATATATATATATATATATATATCTGTGTGTGTGTGTGTGTGTATGTGAAATTATATATATATATATATATATATAATACTGACATAGGGCTATGACCTTTTTTGATATACACGTAAAAATGATACTTAAGACAGTAAAATACATGTAAAATGTAGGACATCTTCCGGATGGATATGATGTATATGTTTTGAACTATTTTAATATAATTTATATGTAATTAAGACCTAATTGTGACTTAATTAAGACTTAGTGATGGTGCCAACGATAATGACTTCTTCTATCTATAATGAGCCTTGAATGAAGGAACAACGTCCTTTTTTGTTACATTTTGATTGTAGCTACAATTGTATTTTTATGAAGTAACGATATAATTATGATTATAATTTAATAACACTGGAGATTTGGTAAACTTAGGATTACAATTTAGTAATGCCTACATTTCAATTTCAATTTCAATTTCAATTTATCTTTATTAAATTTGTATATAATTAAGGAAAATTAAATATATCTAACTAAGCAAAATTAAACTATATATAACTAAGCAAAATTAAACATACATACATACATATATACATACATATATACATATATATATATGTATATATACATATATATACATATATACATATATATACATATATATACATATATATAAAACTAAGCAAAATTAACACTAATCCTAATCAAATCATTTCTTGAACATAAAACTTGACCATAAACCAACCTTAACCCTAACTTTAGTTTTACTCTGACCATAATTTAACACTAAATCAAATATTTCTCCTACCACCAATATTGAATCTTAATATTTAACTTATTTAAACTCAAAGATTTTAATATATTTTTAATTTTTAGAATTAGAGTTAATTTTAAACCTAATCAAACCCTAACCCTAAAGCAACTTTAACCAAAACCCTAATTGAATCATATCCCAAACCCTAATTATAATTGAACTCTAATCCCAATTAAACCCTAATTTTAAACTAATTAAATCATAACCCTAAATCTATCCCTGGTTGTACTTTTAATCCCAACACTAACTATAGTTAAATCCCTACCATAATCAAACCCTTACCATAATTGAAACATAACTCTAATCAACTATAACCTTAACCGTACCTCATAGATTTCTCTCTAATTAAATCCAAGATTTATTATACAACCCCAAACCTAACACCATGCTTTATCCTTAAACCCTAACTCAATTTTAATTCTAACACTAACTCTAACCTTAATTGAATCCTAATTGAATTTTAATACAAACCTTAATTCTAATTGAACCCTAACCTTAACACTAATTTTAAAATCTCAAGTATTATACAAAAATAATAACCCTAATTTTAGGCAACCCTTGACACTAATATAGCCTTAACCCTAATTGAACTCTTCATCCCAACCCTAACTATAATTGAACACTTACCATGATTGTAACCTAACTCTAATTAAATAAGCCTAACTCAAATATTTCCCTCTAATTGAACCCCAGTCTCGACCTAACCTTAACATTAACCCTAACTGTGCTTGAACCATAATGCTAATTGAATTATAACTCTTTTTTTTAACCCTACCCATAAATCAAATATTTTTCCTATAACCCTTATGAAACCCTAACCCCAACCCTCACAAAGTCTTATTTGTAACCCTATCCCTAAATGAACCCTACATCTAACACTAACTTAACCTTAAAACTAATTAAATCCTAACCCTAATTAAACCCTAACCATTCTTATATCATAACCCTAACCCTAATTGAACATTAATCTTAAGTTTTATTAAACCGTAAATCCTACCTTATATATATTTAATTATATATATAGAATAAGCTGAGAGATATCCTTTTGGAGGCCTATTGCACGAACCATATGCTCACTAAATTAAATTGAACCCTAACTCTAAACCTAATTGAACAAAAAATGAAATTGAACCAAAACCCTAGTCTTAATTAAATACTAACCAAGATTGAACCCAAATCCTAAACCAATTAAAACGTAACTCTAACACTAAACCAAATTGTACCCTAAACCTAAACTAAATTGAATCGTACCATTATAATTGGGCATTAAACCAAATTGAACCCTAACTATAAAACTAATTAAGTAGTAAATCAAATTCAAACCTAAATTTTATCAAACCCTAATCCACAATAAATAAAAACCTAAATTAAACTATAACCTTTATAAAAACCTAACCAAAATTGAACCCTAACTGATGCAGAGAACTCCTTATAACTTGCCAAACACCTCAAAATGTATGACACTGACCCCTCAAGACAAGAATGGGATCCTATCAAGGCAAGTCTCTACAACATTAGTTCAATCTTCTCACCATCTTCAAGACTTATGCCTACTCAACAGGGGTATCTTGCTACAACACACTCCATGATACCTCCAAGGGTTACAAATCATTTGCACATGAGTTTTGGGTCATACAAGACTTCCCAAGGTCAGACAAAGCACCGATTGTAAGGGTTCATGCCTATTCCTTAAGAAATTCACCCAATTAGGCCTAGTTGCTTGTAGCCCTGTTTAGCGGGTAAAGGGATCTTAAGTTCATATTTTCCCAAACACCTTGGCGAACAAATTATGGATTCAAATACCTTTTGGAAGTTATGCAACTCCCCAAAAGGAAGGATCAGGGTCGAGAAAATAAAGGTCTTTGTCGACAAGATGTTGATTGTCCTAAAGGGCTAATTAGGACTCTTTTGTGAAGCAACTATACTCAAATTAATGAACCGGCCAATTAAAATCCCATGGGCATGTGGGGAACCATAAACCATGAGGGATTCCAGGGTTGCACGTCTGGAATCATCACCATTTGCACACAAAGGCTAATTAGTTGTTCAAGGTCTAGGTGGCCACATAGAGATGTCTACCTAGAGTCACTCCAAACACACTTCTCCCTTGCTCCTCATGCAAAACACTCTTGGAATCCTAGAATACATTGACCATACTTGCCTTTCAACAAATCCCATGAGTCTCAGATTGATAAATTTCAAGATATGACCATGGAGGAGGAAAAACCCAAGGTAAACCTTGGTTTTCTGGGTACCTACAATAAAACTTGACTATCAGGAGAAACACACACAGTTAAGTCTTCAAATAAAAACCAAAACCAAGTTAACTCTACACTCTATCAGATCCACATCATTGAGAATGGACCCCAATCCGTGCAGTACCAGACCACAGACCAAAACTCCAGAATTGCAGGAAAAATTCAGAATTTCATTAGTTTTTTGGCATCAAAACTCTTCTCCGTATAACTACTGCTTGGGAATTGGATCCACAAGGTGTAAATACTACTCCACAAATTCTCTCAACCGAAAACAAAGAGGTTAGAGCCGTTGGAGGAGTTTCAAATAACAAAATGCAAAAAGTGCATAAAAATTGCTCATGACAACTGCAAAACTTGTCAAAATGTCATCTTTTGCCTCCTAAAGCCTTGGGTCAAGTTCAACCCCTCCTAAAACATCTTAAAACACATAAAATCAACACATTTGATCCCCTATTGTCCAAAAGTCCTAATTGGCTCATAGAAATGCCAAAATAGGAGTTTGGCTCACAAGATGGGGTTCATTATTACAAAAACACAATGTATGATTGAAAACCTATACAAAACATTCTAAAGATGTATTTAATGTCTTAGCCTCCCTTCTCAAAGTTTGACTTATCATCATGAAGGGTTTGAAGGGTTTGATGGGGTGCTCCTGCACCACTAACCCTTACAAAACACCAAACCAAGTTGAACCATAACTCTAAACGTAATACAATGCTTAATTGAATCCTAACCCTATACCCAATTGAAGCAAAACATGAAACCAAATTGAATCCTAACCTGAAACCTAATTGAACAATAAACCAAAGTGACCTACCACAATACCAAATTGAACCCTAACCCTAGGTTTTACTAAATATAAATTGAATTTAATTCTAACCCTTAAAATTGAACCCTAGTCCTATGTTCACTAAATCTAATCAAACCCAAATTATAAATATAACTGAACTAAACCACAAACTTAATCTAGATATAATTGATGTTGAAGTTGTTAAGAGAAGAGATTAAAGAGGAATGTTGGAGCATAATAATCTCTTCCTCACCACATATGCAGACAGCTAAAATTGAATTGCAAAAAAACAATAGTTATTTCCACCTTTCTAGTTTGTTTCACACTCAAAAAATTGTAATTGTAAACCACCTCCATGTTTTCTTATTTACCTTTCACATCTCCAAGTTTGTCTCTCTCATTTCTTCAATTTGTTCACCTATTGTCCACATATGGCAAAAATAGTTATATTGTAAATTTCTTTCAGGTATTGTCTCCTCATAATTGGCATGAAGTCCTCTATAATGGAGATGCTATGCAATTGCTTTATGTTATCGATCAATAATTCCTAATTTCTTTATGTTATTTAATGTTATTTCTTCCGGTTAATAATTCCTAATTAATTTTTAAGTCATAGGATGATGAAAAGTTCTAGCAAGATTCTTCAACTCTAAATCAAGTTTAGTTTCTATTGAACCAATTATTCTTTTCTAAAAGTATTGTTCAGTAGAACGCACACTACCTACCTTTCAAACAACCATTTTCTTTATGAAAGAAGTAACAAAATAGATTGGTAGTCTAAAAACAATGAAAGTTTGAAATAGATATATGTACAATATATTTTCTACAATTCTAATCCAAGTGGGTTTTAGTGTGTTGGTGTAATTATTTATTCACCTTGGATATAATTACACTTTACTTAAGTTTACTTAGGTACATACATAATATTGTAGTTTGCATATGAGCCACTTATGGAGATGTGCATACATTGGGAGTGTATGTAGGAGAATTTCTACCTTTTATGGTGTGATCTTGTTGTTACTTTATCATATCCACTTATTGTGGGATGATAATTCCACCTTCGGTGGGTGATCCACCTCATGTAGAATATTTTACTATTTCTCCTACCTAGCCCTACCTACCCTTGCATCTCATTGAGCCACAAGTCATCATTGTGTGCTCTCTTGTCTCTTAGCCTTGCCTTTATAAGCAGGCTCATCATTCATTGTATGTAATTCTTGATGATCCAGTTGATCTCTTGTTGCATCTTGATAGGAATACAGTTTATTCTTGTCACATATTTTTTCTCTCTTGTCATTATGCTATCTGTTGGTCTCTTTGATCTTGGTTGCTTCAAGCATAATCTCACATGGTATTAGAGCGGTTGGAGTACCTTTGCATAGCCTTTGGAGAGATTTTATTGCATCCTTGAAAGAGGTTAAGAGGCATATCTGAGGAGTAGCATCTTATAGAGGCGTCCTAAACCAGATCTGACATCACCATTGCATTTAGGTGACCATTTCCATAAATTTTGACTATAAATTTGCCTATATTTGGTGAAAAGTCAATTTCATGCATTGAAGAAAAATTTTACGATAAATATTTTAAAAATAAATAAATAAATAATATTTGGTATTTTTTGATATAAAAAAAAAAAATATATATTTTTTAATATTCGCAGTTTTTTTATACATTGTAAAAGTTTTTTAATAAAATAAAAAAAAAGTATTATTATTCGGGGGGTTCCCCCCACCTGTTGACATCGTACATTGCACGCTTGTACTGCAAGGCCCCTGTATCTGTCAGTCAACCGCCACCTGTCCCTCCACTATCAGCCTCTTGTTCTAGCCTTTGTGCTACTATCGAGAGCCATGCTTGTCGACTTTGTTTGTCCGGTCTCTGTTCACTGACGAAAACTCACCACCAACCACTGTCCTCCCGACGTCGGTTCCCGCTGCTCCAGATCCCGACGACCTTGGAGCTCCTGCCAGCGACCTTGGTTCCTCCCGTCGGCTCACCGTCCTCCGACTTCTGTGTTGCTGCTACTGCTCCGGCCGCCTCCAATCCAGCTTTCGATGTTGTTTCGACCCCTAACAAGTCTAAACCATCGCTGTTGTCAACCTTTGTCGTTCCCAAACCTCTAGTAACTGTTCTCGCGTAGGTCTTTCTGCCAATAGTTTGCCCACACAGATGCACAATCATCTCGCCTTGCTGACTCAACCGACTCGACAACGCCAATTGGGCACCCAATCAACCCGCCATGTAGGTGTTGAGTCAGCTCAACCACCGACACGTGCCCTGCCACGTAGACATTTACGTCAGCTATCCACGTCATCGCCACGTCACCGTACAGATGACACATTCACAATTATGTCATCTGTACGAACCAGTTGTTGACTCCCACATCATTGCCACCTCATCATCCACGTCAACTATTTGTACCTACCACATCAATAGTTTGATAACATCTGCATTTTTGAAATAGAAATTTAACCCCCTCTCATTGAGCTTTTTAGTTTTGTAGTTTGACTTTGGAAGGCCATATGTTACTCATTTTTGCTCCTTTTTTGGTGCAATTTTTTTTTTTAAATGGGTTAATTTTTTGTGCACTTTCACGTGGTGGTGTTATTTTCTCATTTGGGTGGACAAATTTTTCAAAAAATTTAGTTTTTGATGACTGTACTTGTCCAATCCCCATTTCTGCAACTTCCGGGACTCCGTTTGGGCTCATACAAACTCCTTTTCAGGTGCCTTTTTTTTAAAAGTTGATTTTTTGTCTCCTTTCATAATCTGCTATTAGTTTATAGAGATTTTGGCTGGAAATTATACTTTCAACATATAGTCTTTTTTGGCCAATTTGGCACTTGTATTACATAGATCTATTTTTTTGGTCTTTTGCATTGTAGTTCTTAGCCTATTGCAGAAAGTTGTAAAACTAAATCAGAAGTCCACTTTGCCATTGTTTGCAAGTGGTCTATTGTACACGCACTATATAAAGTGTCAAAATCATCATTTTATTTTTTTTAAGGGGGGGAGTTATCTTTTGCTCTTGTTCTCTTGTGTTCTGTCAATTTGCTGCTATGGGTTCGCCTAAGTTCCTCTCTTAACTCCACATAATTATTCTACTTGGAAAATAGATGCATGGAGTAAACTAATGGAAAAAGGGTTAACTCATTACATTGATGGAACTATTGTTGCTCCCGTCGATCCTAAGGATGATCCCAATGGTCACTTAGATTGGCTCACTAAGAACATCATGACAATTAGTACCTTAAGAAAGTATGTATCAAAGGATCTCATCTTTCATATTGAAAAATATACCTTAATTAAGGATGCTTGGCAAAAGTTTCAAGACTTGTATGGACAAGTTGATGAGATTAGGAGATATCAAATTGGTAGTGATCTCACCATGTTAGATCCCAAAAAATTTGATACAATACAATATTATGTCACTAAGGCAAAAGAGTTGAGGGTCCAACTCAAGGATTATGGAATTGATAAAAAGGATACTCAATTGATCTTCAATTTGATGGGAAAGCTTCCACAAGAATATGCAACATTTTTTTCTAGTTTCCAAACCTATAGGATGACAATAGTTTCAAGCTACACAATACCTACATTTGATGTTTTCACTGACATGTTGCTGATCTCTTGGAGGTGTAGATGACAATGAGGATGTATTTCCCTCGTGGTCTATCTTATAGACTGCCTTAGCCCTCGTTTCCCAAGTCAGTCTTCATTATCCCATGACTCTGTCACTTTATCCGGTCAGTCCATTCTAGCCTCTCTTTCTTATCGAGAGATTGTCTGCAATCTTTTTAGACATTTTCATCCAATCTCTCGAGGGGGCATATCATTCCCATCTTGGGGCAACTTTTTATCAGTTCATCTTATCTTCTTTGAAACAACGCGACAAGCAGCATTGTCTCAAAGAGAGGCAAAATGTAGACACCTAAAATTGTCCAATCTAATTAAATAAATATTTTAATTTATTTAATTACTTTGTCCTAATTCTTCTATTAATTAAATAAATCTTTATTTATTTAATTAATTCATTTATCCTCTTCTAGCCTTATTTCTCATTTAAATAAATACATTTATTTATTTAAATTATCATTTTCCTAAATTAAATAAATATCTTATTTATTTAATTGATCCCACTTCTTCTATTAATTAAATAAATCTTTATTTATTTAATTAAGTCATTAACCTTTTCTACCCATGACACGTCATTCATCTCTTAATTCATACACTACCTACCCCTTTCATTATTTTATTATTTCTTTTACCTACCTTCTAATCATAGCCGACCTCCTTTTACACCTCTCAATCTTATCCCTCCATTTCATATAGTGTCTTCTATATAAGGAGATGCTTCCTTCATTATCAAACCCTAATCGTTCTATGCATTCTAATCATCTTTTATGCACTTGACTACACTACGATCCTACTAGCAACCACATTCCGTTCTTTGTTAAGCTCTTGTGCACATAAAATCTGAGAGCAAATATATCAAGCAAGATCAATGGAGATAGGAAGAATGGAGATCCAAACCCTATTGGACATGTGATGGTATAATCTTTGTGATTTCATTTGATTTGCATTGTCTTAGGTAATTTTCATATGTTATGGTGGATCTTTGTTGTTGTTAGGCTAGGGTTTTGTGGTTGAATTCATTTAGCCTTTCAATATCGTTATTCTTGTATCCATTTTCACCATATACACTGGGCCTCAACAAATTTTTCTTTAGCCTCAATTAATGAAATTTTGATCAAAGAATCATAATCCTTGGGAATAAAATTAATAATCTCCTCCAATTACCATATGAGCTTACACTCTCTTGAGCCTAGAATTCAAGTACCAACCGGTTCAAAACTTCAAAACTTTGTTTAATTAATTCTTTGTATTTTGACTCCTCCTTAGCCAACTCTTGGGTTGCCTGAGCTTAAAGAGTTGTTGCCGCCAAAATTTTCTCAGTCAGAGACATCTTGTGGTAGGGCTTGTCAAAACTGATAGAAAATTATGACAAATTTACTTTGGCTATGGTTGAAGTGTCAATTACCAAGCCGAAAGAGAGATTTGTCACAATTTCCTTACCCTTGTCTACCGGAGAGGTGTCCTTTGAATCCTTTATTTCTTGTGCACTGGTGGCTTCGCCACTTGGTGCCCTATCCATATCCTGAACATCCTCTGCAACTTTATTATCAGTACCCTCATCTACATTTGCCTCTGTACCCTCTACAATTTATACATTATCTATCGGGGTATCCTCTGCTGCAAAAGTTAACTCACTAGCTGGTACAATGGTAGTTGTTGGAGTGCTAACCAATTGCTCAATATTTATACTTTGTTGTTTTGAATCCATCGGTTTCTTATCTCCTGGTTACTGTATATTCTAAGATTGAACAAAACTGGGGCTCAATTCATATCCCAAACTTAAAACAGTTCCTACCCAAATGTCTATGGTTTCCTTCCAAATCTCCTCAAACCTTTCCAACATTAGGTTATTTATTTTGTGCTTTGGAATAAATTCGGATGAGCTGGTTTTATTGATTAAATCAACCATCTCTGAAGGGGTTATTGTTGGATACAGATTGACCAATTCTCTCTTTTATTTGTCCGTCCAGAGTCTGAGCATGTAATTTCCTAGCCTCTAGCTTATCATACAACTCCTTAGGCTAAAATTTCTCTAATTCAATCAATACTCTACTAAAAGAATCAAGATATAAAAGAATATCTTCCTCAATATTCTTTTTATCCTTCTCATCTAACTCATCAAAGAATGTAGAAATGTTGTCTAAGTTACCATCAATAATAATCTGATCAATTAAGTCTTGAGCATCCAATTTCTTCTTACCGGTTCTTCTCTTGGCTTTGGTTTGGGATGCTCATCAAATTTAGGCTTACATTTATGTACAATGGCAATGTTGGGTTTTTGAGGAAGCTCCTTAACAGGTTCTTTCTTTTGCTCTTCCTTCTTCTCCCTCACCACCCTTGCAAAAATGCCTTTCTTCTTCGGAACTTCCTTGATATCTTCATCTGATTTTGTTTCCTTAGAAGAAATTGTCATATATTGTCGGGTTGCCTTTTTTTTCTCTTTTTTGGCTCAGTCGGTTTAGGACTGGCAGGCTCAGCTGAAGATCCTTCTGGTTGCTTGGAAGTCTCAGTGGATACCAGGACCACATTGGGAGTGGCATGAGCTACCTTCCTGGCTTCCGTTTCTTCCTTCCTTTTTTGTTTCATCTCTTTTTTCCTCTAGGCTTCAAGAATTTTTACTTTTGTTCTACTTCTACCCTGTCATGCCCTTCACTTATTAGATTTTCAGCTGCAGCGTTAGTCATCTTCTTTTTGATAGCTGGTGCAACTTGTTCTTGGTGAACCTTTAGCCCTTTCTCTTGGGCTGTGCCAAATTTCTCCTCTTTTTCATCAACCAGTGCTTGCAATAAGTGTTGTACACATGCATCCAGTGTGGCCTCGTCCACCTGATAACCCATAGGCATGATCCAGATTATTCTAGGTTGGACTGCTTCCATCATGCATTCACCCTTATTAACCATAAAACATATTGTATATTTGTATTTCTCTACTATAGGCTTAGGATTTCTAGTTCTATCATCATTTCCTCTTGAAAATTTTTGAAAAATACCCTTAAATTAGTCTGTCTTAGTTTATCCTCTTGCCTATCCAAAATTTGGGCTATGTGGGTGGCTATCAAATGATCAAAAGCCCATTGAATCTTCCCATAACTATGAACAGTACCCAAAAAGTAGAATGCTAAACCGATAACAAAGGATCCATACCGGAAAGTGTTTTTCTTATCTTTCTTGATTTTATGGAGGTTTGGCATTAGCTCCATCAGCATCACACCACAGAGATCGTAGTGTACATCCTCCTTTACCATTTGGTGAGCAATCAAAATGTTGTTACTGAAGATAGAGTTCAACTAGTTAGACTGGTAAACATTGTAAACTAGTTAGACTGGTAAACATTGTAACCAATTATCATTGCGGAAAACTTAACATCAATTTCCCTCACATCATCAACCCTCATTGAACGACCCTCGAAAGTGGCATCGGTAAGTTTGCAGAGATCTATGTTAGAGAGCTTGCACCTAGGTCCGAGTACACCTCCAATCTTGTGCAGAGAGGTGATGTTCTTAATCACTTCCTTGATGATTTTGTAGGGCCGGTCCAACCAAATAAATTCTCGATATATACGACTCAGAATGTATCAGACCCATTCCACCTCATCACAAGTGAGAAAATCCATGAATTGGGTGAAACCATTCCTCTACAAGTGGGCAAATTTTGGGTTTCAGTTGGTTGTCCGTGATCAGATTCTCATTGAAGACACATGACAACTCATATCCTCTAATCTCCTCAATGTCGCAATGAATGTATGCCCTAATATTTTTGGTGTGAAGAACACCATGGCACACCTTCAAGAATGCTCCCAATAGTTCATCCAAAAGAGATTTGATTGGGTACTTCTTGAATGCAAGACGAAAGCGGTTCTTTATTTCCACCACCAAAGGAGTATCAACATTGGATGAAGAAGCCATGATAAGCAAATACTAAAACTAGGGTTTTTGCAAACGGAAAATAACTTAAGATACTATCAGGAGATGAGATCACTATTTGGAGAGAAAGTGCTTGCACAAATCACTCTTTTGAATGCTCAATCGTTGTGTGAAGAAATTAACTTTACTTTTCCATTTTATCGTCGTTAACCCTAATTTTCACTATCATAAATACTGACGATTACTCTAACTGGTTCACATAGTCTACAAGTAGGTTCCGATAAACATTTGGTATCGCCTAAGTACCCATCTGCAATTAGAATTCTCTGACTACAGATCTAGTCTAGGGTATTTGCATGATCTTCAATGATTTGCCTACTCCTAAGGCAGAGTGCCTTAGTTACTGATTGTGTTTGCTTCCGGGGCAAAACTTGATGACTCTACCGGGTTTTCTGCTAGTGGTGTATCTAATCTCCTTACCCATCTTTTCTCATGTTGTTTTATGATGTGTTCCACTTTTTCCTTTCCCTTCTCATCTGTATTTTCATTAGTTGTTGGTGAATTCTTGCTTCTGCAGTATTTAGCAATATGTCCAATCTTGTTGCATGCATAACAGACAATATTGTTCTTTTGAATTACTTTGTTAAACCCTTGATTTCCTTGATTTCCTTTATCTGCATTGGTTAGCCATGTGTCCAAATCTACTACATGCATGACATCTTACATTTCCAAGACTGATGAATGATGCATTGTTCTGATTCTTCCTATTTCTGCACTGACTAGCCATATGACCGTATTTAATGCAAACAAAGCATGCACCATTGAATTTGTGAGCATTAGGTTGTCTTACTAGTGATTTATGGTTCTGGTTGTTGTCATGATTATGTTTCTGTCTAGATGATTGATCTTGTTGTGCAGTATCGGATCTTTCTCCTTTTTCTTAACCAAGACCTCTCTTGTTGGTACCATTCCTCTGACTCTTCATTAGTTCACCAAGTTTAGCGGAGCTGGCTTGAAAGTTTTCCTTGTACTCATTTGTAGTGACCAAGTCATCTCTCATGATTATAAATTGTCTCTCAAGTTCCTGTTCATTATTCCAAGACTAGACTAATTCAATTTTTAGCATATCATTCTCATGTGTCAGTATGTTGCATTCATCAGATCTGTCCTTCAATGCTTGAGCTAGGTTTTCTTCATTTTTTTTGGTCTTCAATCTCCTTGCACATTCCCATGGTTAAGATTTGCATCTCATTCTTCAAGATAGTGTTCTCTTGAGTGAGTTTGTGACATTGATCCTTCATAGCATCTTCCTCATCATTGTTCTGATTTTACAATTGATCACAAAGTTTCTTCCTCTTAGCTTGAACAATTGAAATCTTTACTTGCCATGAAATGATGTGTTCCATAGCTTTCTTTAGTTCATTTTTCAATTTACTGTTCTCCATCTGCTCATTATCAAGATCCTCAAGCGCAAGTTAAACTTGCTGCTACAGATCGGTTTCCATTGATTCCAAATTTTGGATCTTCCTCAAGTGGTTAGACTTCTTCCGAGGAACCAAGCTCTAATAGAAATTGTTGGAATCCAAAAACACTGAGAGGGGGGGGGGGGGGGGGTGAATAAGTGTTCTACTAGCAATATTAATTTTGAACTTATTGCTTATAAATCGGTTAACAGTAAACAAAATTAAAGTGCATACACCAAATAACACATAAAGAGGCAACACCATAACAACAATATTTATACATGGAAAACCTTGCAAAGGGAAAAACCACGATGGGGCTGATACCCACAATATCTATATACTTGATCAAGGTATACAAATATTACATGAAGGGGATTGCACATGCAATCAGGCCAACCACCTAGTGCTCACTGCTCAAAAGAAGTCATACTAACTTACATAATACTACAAAGTAATTACAATTAATAATAAACTTATAAGATGCATCTGACCATGCTGGATAAGTTTCGGTTCAAGCTTTGATAACCTTCATTGTGTACCTGTTTGTTGATGCTCTATTTTGCCCTGTTCTGCTACTGGTTTAGACTGTGCACGTGAAACTGCACGCAAAGGCTTCCATTCTCTGACTAAAATGCATACTGATAATTCCTGAATAATTCACATCCTCTATCATTCCCGATCCATCGCTGAAGGGATCTACTTAATTATCATTCTATCTTACCATCATGTCGACTTCAATGAAGAGTATAATCTTGTCAGCTACTAGATCACAATGCATTTCATATATAATCCCAATGATCATGTCAGCCTTCACACATTACCATAAATTCCATGAAAGAGATAATTGGGGCCATAAGATCTCTTAGTCGGGTCCTATCCATAATCAAGTTCCAAGTACACGTTATCGGGATTAGGACTTAACCGGTTGTGAAGCAAAGTGAATATCGGTTGAGTGTAGTGAATGTCGGTTAACCCAAACAAAGCAAAGTGATAAACCAATGAAACCCAATACAAAATATTTACACCCGGAGATGAATTCCCATGTGTTGCCATCAATGACATCCCAAAATGCCATTGGCTCTTACCGAAAGAGTGTCGATTGCCAACATTAATATCATGGACTATAAAAAGTTGATGCAGTTAAAAACAACTCTTTATTTCTACCCATAAACATGTTTTTCATTATTGAATTTAAGCTGAACAAAAGATATGTGATATTAAAGGTAATTCTAATTTGAGTTTGTTCACTATTCTTTAAATCAGAGTAGAAAATGCTCTCATTCTAAATCTGATAAACTGACTTGAACTGGTGTAACCATGTTGTATATTCTTAAGACTAACTAAGTTTTGTAAATTACAATAGCTTTGATGTGTAAGAACCAGTTTCACCTTTAAAATCATCATTTTGGATACTTCAATACATTTTTCAGTAGTTGATTTGGCATAGAACCATCAAATTTAGATAGTTTTTTCACGCAAGTAATGCATAGGTAGAGTGACCTATAGGCATTAATTTTGTTGCATCATTGAATTCAAAAATTAAATATGATAGACTTTTATTCATATTCTTTTAGATTCCCTTGGACTTTCGTGCTCCTTTAGTATTTTCATTCAATCTCTTTCCATAATATTGTAGAAATTTGTGAAAAAAAATATTGGGAATGCATTGGAAGTGCTAGCTTGTCTTTGGGGAGAAAGAGCAAGGATTCATTAATTTTACAAATCTTTCTAACATGATAGAAAAAAAAGTTATTAAAGGATTAAGTCAGGAAAAAAATGGGTTTAGGGTAAGGGGGAAAAATTATTACAAAAAACACAAAAATCCCAGCCCTAACCTAAAAAATGATTTTATTTTTTACAAAAAAAACAATTAAATTGATTAAAAAAATGATTTTGTAATTACTAATTTTAAGGATCATGCAAATTTTCAATGGAAAAAACTTGAAATAGTGTCATAATCGTTCAATTTTTTAATGAAAAAGATGTGATTTCTCTAATAATTTAGAAAGTTGTGTTAATTTTATGTACATGTGTTTTCTATGAATGTCATATCTAACTCTATTCATGAGGGTCTTTAAAATGGTTATATATGTATTTGGATTCTATCCATGTTCATGCAACTTTGTATATAGATGTTAGTATTGTCAAGGTTTTGGTGTGAGGAACAATCTTGGTTGTAGAAAAGGAGGCTTGACCCGTAAACAAAGAGGGGAAACAAAAAAATAATTATAGAAATTATATGAATAATAATAAACTCATAAGTCTGGTGAGAATAGTAGTTAATTGTGTGGAGTAGTAGTAGGTATCAACAAGTAGAAGACGATTTCTAAATGCATAACTCTAATCATGTAACTTTTTGTTTTATAATTGTTTGTCAAGACAAATAGATTTGGTGTTGTATTGTAAAACCTCAACAATGTTATAAAGAATAGTTTCTTGTTTGGAATAACAAGATGACTACATGTATGAAACATTTCTAAAAACAAGTAAGATTATTGTTATAGTATTCTTTTATATATATATATATATATATATATATATATATATATATATATATATATATATATATATATATATATATATATATATATATATATATGTGTGTGTGCTAAAATTTTATTGTTCTTATGTAACGTTTAATATTCTTAATATCTGAAAGAGAATCTACATACAGCTCTTATCAATATTAAAATAATTTTTAAATTTATATAAATTTTTACTATAAAATTAAATGATAAAATTGACATAAATTTTTAAATTTCTCAAATAGAACAATATATATATTATATAACTATCTTGCGATAATTAATAAAATTGATGGTTGCCTTTAAAACTCAAGAGTTACAATAATATATGCTTTCTAAATTTAACTATTACAATATATTCTGAATAAAGAATCATGTAGTGTTGAACTTGTAATTGAACTTTGATAATTGGATTCTCATTTTGATTCTAATTCCATACAAATTCATTAACTTATACTTTCCAATTCAAAATAAAAATATAAGTCATACTCAAATTATCATATTTAACTGATGACATATTATCAGCGATAGCGGTTAGATAAAAATAATAAATCAAAAATATTTTTAGAAGAAAACAACCACAAAGTGAGGTTCATTACTTACCCTTGGGTTATATCCATGCACCAGCCTGAGTTGGAACAGATCTGGAGAAGGGCATCCTTCCATTCGTCAATCTCTTCTCTTGAATATCTATCTGGATGGGCATAATGTCTGAGAAATGCTTGCTTATACGGACTGGACTCCTTTAGAGGATATCTAACATGAGCTGGATCCACATGGTAAAACAGGGGAATAATCAGACCAGGGGTCCTCAACATTGCAGCGGCCTCCTTGAGACACCAAGCCGAGCCCACATAGCCTTGGGAAAATATAGGAATGCGTATGGCACTGCTCTCGATTGCTTTTACCAAGCTCAACCCAATTATTTCCCCCTTTTCCAGTTTTTCACTGTCTAAGAAGACAACTAATCCTGCTGCGGAGAGAGCTTGATAGAGATGAGCAACCAGAGTGTTTCTGACATCTGCTCCCCTGAAACTCAGAAACACATGATACCTCTTACTGCTGTGGAAGGGAAGTTTAGTTGTGGGAGGCTTGTATGTGACAACCGCACCTTTTAATGTTTGAATCAGGTCATGCACAATCATCTTGACAAGCTTCGCTTCTCTTCTGTAATCAAAATTTAAATGTAATAGACATTAATAGGAGCATTCATGAGAGATAATTTCCTCTTAATTAAAACTAAAGGAATATAAGTTAATGAGTTTGAATTAAAATAATATAAATTTATATAAATTTAAAGAAAATTAAATATTATTATTTGAAATAGTAGAAAATAAAAACTATTTAAAATTAATATTTAATTTTAAATATAAAGACATCAATAAATTCTAACATATATTAATAAAATAAATAAATAAATTATATTAGAGATGTTATATAATAAAAAAAATATTTTGACCAAATTTCCCTCACACTAACAAATATATTTTTTTCAATCATTTTTAAAAAATTCAGATTGCCTTGGCACTTATCATCAAAGTTTATAACTAGAAAGATAAAGAATGGCAAACTGAAAATGCTAATTATGCGGAGAGGTGTTCCTATAGCCATAACACGAAAGAATATTTCTTGTAAACAAAAAAATCTAAGATTTAAATTGACATGTTTTCTTCTGTCAGACGTGTCTTTTCAGTTTTATTTTGGCATTATATAACTGACACTAGTAGAACCTGAATCACATCGAATGCTTGTTGAAGTTATGCATTAAAATTTTAAGTCTTTCTTTGAGCTTATAAGACTGGAGATCCTCCTACGAGTGCTAATAGGATCGGCTCTTCCAAATGTGATTTTTCTCTGTGTTTCTGGCTCTGTATCATTTTTTTTATGATAATTATAGGTATGTGCTTTGGCTTCTGTTTCAGGTTTCGTCTGCATTCTTCGTTCAATCTCTTTTCTGTTTGCAGTTCTGATTTAAGGCCATAGAATAGGGTTTGAAAGTTTCTATAGTGTTTTCACGACATCCATTTTTTTTTGGCATATCCTACAATCACTTTTGTTCGATGCATTCTAGCAAACAAATTTGTAAGCTTAATGTTTGCCTCTCTTAAACGATATAGGAATGGTAATTTGTTTAAATTCACCAGGCTTAACTATTCCTTGAAATTAAAATACCGAAAATTTGTGGCCTTGTTGGATGAAAATTTTGTAAACTCGAAAGATTTACAAAAAAATAATTTTCAGCCACAATATGGTGAGATTGAATCTCTTCTCACAAAAGGGAGGTTGCCTTCTTGTTGCAACAAGACAATTAGTATCTATTTAACTGCTATCACTATATTCTCTTTTTTCAGAATGGGTGTTAGCCCAACTCTCTTACTTCATAGTAGACCTTCTCCTTTACAACAAACTCCCAATTACAAGATACTAAAAAATCACTGTAAGCCCAAAAGTCTTATATGGTATTTCTCTTATTGATTCTTAAAACTTTAATTGCAATATATTAGTACCTCAAAGTCATACACATATACCACAATCTTTCTACTCTAAACAATAACTTGGCACAACACAAAGTCTCCACCTTATTACTATTCATAGATAACTGATTCACAATAAAATACAATAGCACAAAGTCTACAATATTTCACCTTAATATCTGCCAATCTAGTAACTTCTCACAATACCCAATTGAATCCTTAAAAATTGTATGACAAGAATGACATAAGAACACTTTCACATACCACGAGGTGTTTCCAAGACAAAGATTGGAGAACAACTTCTATTTATTTATTGAAAGAATTTTTGGATATTTACTACAAGCACAAAGTCTATGATAGCTCTCCAATCTAGCAAAGTCTCGATGTATTAGCCAAAAGATAACTATTTAAAAGGGGCTTCCCTTTTATTTAGAGAAGAGCCATGAGAAAAACTAGGAAATCTACAACTAACTTGACTTATTCAAAATACAATTCTATTTGACTTAGGACTAGTACTTTCTTTACATTAAAACTACATATGTACAAGTAGACATGTAAATTCTCAAAAACAAAATGCAAACTACAACATCAAAACTTATACAAGAAAATACTAAGTGTCGAGTGAAACTTCTTCGTTTTCATCGGAATTCTTTTTCAAAAACTGCTCGAACTTGCCGAGGGCTTCTTTCGTTGATGATTCGTTAGGTCTGGCAATAGCATGAGCCCTGGTGATTGAATCGCCAATGTTGACACACCCTTTCTTGTGTTTCTTCAGAAGAGATTCCAAATTATCCAAAACCAATTGAAAGTCTCTCAACTTATCAATAGAAAGAATTGAGAAATCCCCCTTATCCATTACTGTGCTAATCAATAGATTGAATTCTTGGATAATGGTGTCAATCAGCAAAAGCTTCTAGTCTTCATCAACTAGCTTGCATGGAGATTCAAACTTTATCGATGATATCAAACCTTTTCTCATTCTAATCCTTTTGAGATTTCCAAAGATCTTTGACTAATTCAAATACATCCATTTTGTACTCCAAAGCTTCCCATAGTTCAATATACGTTTGCTGAGTAGGAATGACTTCACTGTCAACAAGAACATTTAGATCAAAATCTTCAAGCTTGAGCCAAGCATCAAGGTCTTTTTCTTGCACCTGTATTTCTTGTGATAAATGGTCAAGTGTTTGATCCAATTGAGATCTCACACTATCCAAGTTATATAACAATTTGTTTATAGAACTCAAAAGATGAGTTCCTTGAGAAAAAAATTTGTTTGTCCATTTTGCCATAGCTTTCCCATGTACCAAAATTCGCTCTGCCCTTTTTACTACTTATTCATCAATGGAGGAACCAACAAGTTCAGGCTGAGTGATTTTGCATAGCACAAAAGTTGTTCCACCTGCAGTTTGAGTTTATCCTTGATCTATTTATCCCCATCATACCTCATGTTCAAAGAATCAAGTGTTGACTAAACAACCTCCTTGGCACTCTCATGGGTTTTTTTTTTCTGAGATCAATACTTCGTATCTCATAATCTATCTCTTGTATCTCATCCCTTGATTTTCCTTGAGGTGGAATTGCTACTTCTGCATATTTATTCCTTGATTCATCCACTTAAATCCTTGAAAGGATTTTTGCTTTCTTGACACCTTTTTGCTTAGGAGGTGCCAATTGCCAAAAATCAAAGTCATCTAGGAAGATAACTTATTTCTTTCATTTCAAGGTCATTGATTGTAACCAGTAAGGAAGAGTGGAAATTGCTCCAGTGCAAGCAACTGTAGTCTGGACATGTATAGTTTGCAGTGAGGCAGTGACAGTTACAATAGGCTTGTGTGTGTCATAACTGCAAGAGGAACTTCTATAGCTAAAACAACTGGGAGGGCATCAGACATAAACTTATCAAAGCCAATATATGCCTCATCAACCATGGTGGTAGTTACTTCTGAAAGACTTGGAAAAGAGGGAAGGAAACCAAAAACATTGTTTACATTATCCTAAGGGAATGCTTCAAAGGGTGGCTAGAGTGTTGTTGGTGGGACGACTAGTTCAGGTCCCTGTGCTAGCACCAAGAGCCAGAACCAGGACCATGTTACCTCCAGATTCATCAAGGAGGATCTGGAGAAAATCAACAAGAAGATTATTCAAAAGAGTACTAATCTGGTGCACACTCTCAGTTGAATGCTTTCTTCTATTTTTGGGGGTCTTTTCATCTTGCTTTTTGGCATTGGGTCTGTGTGAGGTTTATCTCCTGTTTTGCTTATGTTTAATGTCTTTTTGGCTGTTGGCCTTGGTCTATAAAACTTTGGGTTTCAAGTCCCTGTAAAACTTGTTTATCTCTATCAAAAACTTATTGGTAGGGTTTAATTAAGGTTAGGTATACATTTTAATTATTTACTAGTCCAGTTATTGTTAAAGGATTCAATTAAAGTTATTCAATTAATGTTAAACTTCAACTAAAGTTATATCAACCCTAAACCTAACTGCAAGATTTATCCTAGAATAGTAACTTTAATCATAACCTAACATTAATCCTATTCATAACTCTAATCTAACCTAAACCCTAACATAATCCTAGTACCTCTAAACTCATTGATCCTAGTTCCCTAGTTAAACCTTTATGCTAAAGTTATTGATGACTTAACATTACCCCTAATTAAATGTTAGCCCTAACCATAAATAAATATTAACCCTAACCTTAAGCTCGAGATTTAATATAGAACCCTAACCCTAACAACATGCTTTATACTTAAACACTAACCCTATATAATTCTAACACTATCTTTAACCCTAATTGAATTGTAATACATATTAATTGAACACTAAGCCTAACCCTCACATTTCTAATTAAACCCTAATGCTAACCCCCATAACTTAACCCTAACCATAAACCTAAGCTTTATTATAGAACCCCAACCCTAACACCATGATTTATCCTTAAACCCTAACCCTATTTCAATCCTAACACCAATTATAGCCGTAATTGAACCTTAATTGAATGGTAATACTTATCCTAATTCAACATTAAGCCTAATCATAACATTGATTCTAATTGATCCCCAATCCTAACCCTAAGCATTAACCTACAATATTGTATCATAACCTTAGCCCTAACCCCAATCTAACCTTGTCCCTAACCCTAACCTAGCCATAATTGAACCCTAACCATAATTAAACCCTAAACTTGACCCTGACACTAATTAAACCTTACCTCTAACTCAAATAATAATCTAACCATAATTGAACAATGACACTAAAATTAACTCTAACCCTATTTGAACCATTACCTAAACCCTAACCTTAATATAATTGAAGCTTAACCCTAATTAAACTCTAATTCTAACCCTAGAACTGTAATTAAATCCTAATCTTAACCATAACCTTAATTGTGCACGAATCATAACCCTAATTGAACTATAACTCTAACCCTATTTGAACCCTAATTGTAAATAAAAAATTATGTCTACAACTCTTATTGAATACTAATCCTAACCCTGACATTGATTCTCTAATTGACCCCCAACTCTAATCCCAAGCATTAACCTTATTACCGTAACCATAACCAGAACCTATCCCTAACCCTAACCCAAAATAAGATCCTAACCCTCACCTAACCATAATTCTAACTCTAACTCTAACTCTAAATCATAAATATGAACATTAACCATAATCTTAACTCTAACCATGATTTAAATCCTAACACTAACTCTAACCATGAAGTGAATGTTAACCTTAGCCATAATCCTAACCACAACCCTAAACCCTAAGTCTAACCATAAACTCAACCCTAACTCCAATCTTGACCATGATCATAGCCCTAAGCCTAAACCTAATAATAAAATAAGATAATTATATATTAACTAATTTAATATCTTCATGTTGTGTGGCCACTGCTGCTAGCTTACATATTAATATTACATATATAAAATACATGGAGAGACATCCTTTCCAAGAAGCTTATTTGTTGTCAATTTTATACAAAAAAGCCAAATAAACACCTTGACAAGAATATCTCTCTCAAATTATATATAATATTAATATATATATAAACTAATAAAAGTATCTTGACAGCGAGGGTTTACACAAATCGTGAGCATAAAACCAATTTATACCAACGCAGGTGCAGAAAACCAGATTTATGAGATAACAGGCTTCAATATTAGTGTGCTGAAATAGGTGTTCAAAAGATTGGATTATGAGTTGATACATTTTGGGACTGAAATTATCTCCGTGAGCTACTATGATAACCTCGTCTTCCAGGCTTCTGTATTAATGTCTTCACTCCTCTTCCTTTCACTCCTCTTCCTTTTAGCAGTGTACATCCATATTTCTAACTGACTAACTGAAATATAATATGAAAACCCAAGCAGAAATTTGATGTTGTCGTAAACGTAATGGTGTATGCGGATTTCACACAATCATTGATAATGACGGTAGCAATTTCAGACAAGCGATCAAGTGGACCCCTGGGCCTTCCTGGGACCCTTTACCCCAGTTATGTGGATAACTACTCTTTGCATTTAAGCTTCATTACATAAATATTTATTTGCAAATTCATAGTTATCAATTTTGTTTTGTAATCGATCTGATAAAATCTTCCTATTTTTATGTTGGAATTGTTTTTAATTATATTAAAACGAAATAGAACAATCTGTTATCACATCGATCAGAGTTACAAATAATGAAAAGGTTATATTAATATAATATATAGTGTCACTAAGTACGTATCAAAAAATTCTATTTTGATAAAAAAATTAAATAATATATAAAAATATTTTTAAATAAAATTTATATCCTGTATTTATATATATAAAATTAAATTAAATATTTCTAAAGTAAAATAATTGATCAACATAATTTAGATAAATATATTTAAACAATCTATAGTAGAAAATAATTTTTTCATAAAAACTTGAAATAATATAAATTATAAAAATAAAAAATATAATAAAAATATTTTTAATAATATATGAAAATATTTTGCAATTCACAATCTTCCATATCCTTTATTCTCTTAGCGTCCATGATGGATCATATAGTATTATGACCAAACACACAATTAAAATCAGAAGCAACTGTAGAATATTAATATAGATTGTAGAAATTTAATTATTTTAATATTTTACTTCTCAACCCTAAGATTTGAGCCTTTAAAAAAAACTTAATTAAATTAAGTAAGTTGTAAATTATAAATTTATCAAATTTGACGATTACAAAATATTACAGCATTATAAATTCTCAATTCAAAAAAATGTAAGTCATACTTAAATAATCATATCCGTGTGAAGATCCTAACCCTAAAACATAAACCTTTATCCAGCGGCAGCCATTAGAATATATAATAAATCAAAAAATCTGAAACACACGCTGAAAGTGAGGTTCATTACTTACCCTCCAGTTACATCCGGCGACCAGCCTGAGTTGGAACAGATCTGCTGAAGGGCATCCTTCCATTCGTCAATCTCTTCTCTTCGGTATCGATCTGGATGGCCATAATGTTTGAGAAATGCTTGCTTATACGGACTGGACTCCATTAGAGGATATTTAACATGAGTTGGATACACATGATAAAACAAAGGAATGATCAAGCCAGGGGTGTTCAACATTGCAGCAGCCTCTTTCAGACACCATACTGACTCTGCGTAGCCTAAAGAAAATATAGGAATGCGTATGGCGCTGCTCTCGATTGCCTTTGACAAGGTCAACTCAATATCTTCCCCCGTTTCCAATTTCTCACTATCTACGAAGACATTCAGTCCAGCTGCGGAGATGGCATCATAGAGATGACCAACCAGAGTCTTTCTGACATCGCGTCCCCTATAACTCAGAAAAACATGATACCTGTAATCGCTATGGAAAGGAAGCCCAGTGGTTGGAGGCTTGTATTGTTCCATTGGAGGCTGTTCCATTTTGGAGTTGGATCTAAAGAGGGGGTTAACAATGATAGAAAGAAAACAGAGGACTGAATCCTAAATTTCACATCTTGAACTCGAGTATACAGATGTTCAAACTATTACCACACGTTCAACATATGCACTCTTAAACTTAAAAGGCAGAAAGAAAACAGGGGACTCAACCCAAAATTTCAGATCCAGTAATCGACCACACAAATGTTTCCAATTCCAAATTACACATTGCCGTGACATATCTGCTTATAAATTGCAAATGACACGCAACCCTGCCGGCGTCCGGGTCTACTTTTATTGAATATTTTATTCAGTCACAATATCTTGACTGGTACGGGAGGCATTTTTATTTGTGAATGCAATATTAACTAAGGGAGAGGGACGCAGCTATTTGTCTCCATCATGACGGTGATGGCTGCAGCTTGCATAAGATCCCTTCTTCGTTCACACTAGATGCTTTCCCTTACAAAGCTAGAAGTGGGCTCCACCTGTCACATTCTTCTGCACTCTTTCCTACACTCTGCCGTTGTCAAATGAGTTGGAAAGCAATTTCTTTGTCACGAAGCAAGGTTGAAGTGTGAACATGTGTAGTGGGATTTTCTCGGTGATGGGACATAAATGTGTTTCCAGCTCACTGACAACTGCTTCGCGTGTTTTTGTGCACTGTATTGACAATTGTACTTGCTTATAGAGATTGAACTATCGAGTGATGCGACCTTAGGATCATGCTTTCCTTCACGGTGCGTTTAGTAAAGGGAACAACTGTTGTACACTTATTAGTTCCTGCGACAGCATGGAACTATAGCCGAGGGTTTGTCCTAGACGGTGATTAAACAGATCTTGCACGCCCAATCACAACTCAATATTATTTCAAGATTTCTCTTTTCGCAATGTTCATATAACAAAACCGATCGACATTTAACAATTGACTGTTGAAATCAATCTCGGCAGGTTTTGATTGGATGATCAGAGGCATTCATCGTTATAAATACAAGAGAACGCGTGACTTCCGAGGGCAGGACTGACTCATTATAGCTGCTCATGCAAACACCAAGATGAGAGAAAGCACAACTTCAGAGGACAACGCCTCCAAAACAGGTAGCTCGGGCCTACAAAATGTTGGCTTCGAAAAACCTGGCTCTGCAAAACCCCTGGGGATCATCGTACGGTACAGGTGACAAATTGGGGCGAACAACTGGTGATTAGGGTTTCAGACATTTTGCATGCTGAGAAACTGTAGTGCGTTGGGCCGAGTGACATTGCAGATGAAAATGAACGTGAAGACAACTTTCGACTAATTGATGTATAATTTGGATAGAGTGAAGGAGGCAAGCATTAGATTCAGAGTGTTTACATCAAATTATCATTAGGGTTTTATCATTTTGTCCTTTACTTTGTCATTTGTGAACAAGGAAACTACATAATAGACTGATCCTAAAGTAATTATTTGCAGAAAAGGCTTTATGACTTATACAGACATGCTTGAAGAATTTGGTGATAAAGTAAAATTTTGGTTAACTTTCAATGAACCCAAGATATTTACAGTTGTAGGTTATGACAATGGTCATTTTGCTCCTCAACGTTGTTCCTACACTTTTAGAAATTGTATAGCCGGAAACTCCACTTTTGAGCCATATATTGTGGCCCATAATGTATTGATAGTGCGTGCAGCTGCTGTGGAGCTATACAGGAAAAGTATAAGGTTCTTTTCTCTTTTTGGGCGTACTCCAATTCTTGACCTATTTTGGTTTTCATTCGACATCAATAGGATTTCAATTTCAATTTCCACTTAGAGGGTTGGAAACCCGTGCATTACTGGGCTTGTTCACAATGCATCTTATTGAATTTTTTAAAACCTCTTTCAATTGTGCAATATGGTTTACTTTTGCTCTTTCATCGATTCCCTATTGACCCAACTTTGCTTAGATTGGAGGGAAGCAAGTCGAAACAGGGGGGGGGGGGGCATATAGCTACTCACAAATTTCATCACTTTCCTTAGTAAGCATTAGGTGATTTTGTGATCTAACGTGTGTTTTGTAGGGTGCGGTTTCTAACTGTGTACTGCAGATACCGCTGGGGGCTTCGTCCGACAACTTATGGATATATCCTTTTTCAAATGATGTTTACTTTTATGTACTTTAGCTTGCATATGCACGTAGTACTCATATGACCGTTAAAGTGAGGGCTAAATGTAGCGTCGTAAATTGTACGCACTTGCTAGGGTGGTACAATTTCACACCTAGTTTAGCACCCGTCTTGGTGCATTTTACATTTTGCATTGCATTTCTCCTTTAGCACTTAATTAATCAAATTAATTAGGTCTAAGGTCCTATTTCATCGTCCTCTACATCATAAAGTTGGGCCCTTTCATTAAAGCGTGCCCTTTTCATTTTATTCTTCCAATACATCACTCAATCAAAAACCCTAATTAAGTCTTATTTTGAACTTGGGGGCTTGGTTTCGGGGGTCAAAACATCTCGAAATCACCTGTAACTTCGGGATTCTCTCTAAAATCATTATATCCAACGGCCCTGAAAATTTGGTGAAAAGTTGTTGGGACCGTGGCGCCCGGAGTGCACATGGTCCCGGACATTTTTCCCGAAATTTTAGGAGCACAATCCAATCACAAAATAAAGCTTAACCCCAAAAAATTGGCGGGAAATTCAATCTCTAGGTCGGCCAAAAGACGAAATTACGATCTAGGGTTTCCTACATAAGAGCTCTCTTTCTTCATTTGAAAGGATCCGGATTTTTGTTTTCAGAGACCTCATATGCAGCGAAAGAGCAGATCTTTGAAGACTTCAACAACATTCAACATCCTTCTATCAAGCATTTATCAATTTCATTCATCCATTTGGGGCTTGGAAGACATTGAAGAACAATAGGAGATTACCGACTGAAGATTGGCTTGTACTCCTCCCTTGGGGGTTGGGTATGATTTCATGTTTTTTTCATGTCTTTGCATAAGCTTCAATATATCCTTTATTCATGCTTTGGATCACTTTGCATCTTGATTTAGAGCATTTACATCGTCATTTACAAGCAATTAGGGTTTACTTTCTAGGTTGCTCTAGTTTGCTTGCTTGCATTTTAGGACCTTGCACACACACTAGGTCTGCACACACAATACATTTTACAATACAACTTGGCTATTCGTGGAGGTGGAAATCACCGAAGTGGGGGTTTGACTAAGGCAAAACCCTATATAGCTGCCCATACCCTTTTCAGATATAAGTGCGGGTTTCGAAACTCGGACGATGCCGTAGGTGACAGATCCGGGAAAAGCAGGTCGAGACAGCACTCCACATCAAATTGTAGAGCAAAAGACCTGGACAGGGGCATTGGGCGCCCTGGTCCCTGGGACAGAGGCGCTGGGTGCCCTGGTCCTCCTGACAGACAGCATTTTCTGACATTTCCGACAATTTTCCAGAGTGCAAAACAGCAGTTTCAGGTGCATTTTTCGAGATAGAATCAGGACAGTGGCACCCGCGCCCCCGTCCCGAACATTGTCAATCAGATTTTGACTCCGGGTACGCATCTGCATTCTTATTTCATCCTTGTATTTACAGCTATTCATTGTTTAATCTCAATTCTGCAATCGTGTTATTAGTTCATACTTGCATTTTGAGATTAGGACTTGAACTTGCATCATTTGATCTTCCAATTTCAACAAAGGAATAGAAATCCTAATAGGTAGCTCGTGGCTCTCTCTTTCACAAGAAGAAGTAGCCAATTGTGTGATACCTCTAGGCTCTTTCGTATTCCGTAATGTGTGTCAAAAGATAGGATTAAGGCATGTTAACCTAGTCTCACTTTTTCCCCTACACATTTTGGTGAACCCGACATGAATCTATCATTGCTTCCTCTTGCATTACATTTGTTAGATCTAGATCTAGATTTAGTGTGTTTTCATTTCATTTTTCATTAAAAAGAAAAAAGAAAAAGTGTGTTTCTTTGCATTGTGTGTTTAAATTTTATGCAACCTGTATTTCAAAATGTCAGATTTTTATTTGCAAAATGTTTGTGCTTTTGATGATTATTATGAGTATAGCCAAGATGAATTGGTTGAAGCTTTAGATGAGTTTTTAAACCCTAAAGATGCCAAACCTTCATTTTACCAAAAACTCATACACCTTGTTACTATGCCATTTAGATGTGATGAGAAAGACAAGTCGAATGGTTCCTCTCAAGGGTACATTCCTATCAACTCTTCCACTGAATCTAGTAACATGGTTGTGTTCAATAATCCCCTCTATGAGGAGATGTCTCCTTTTGAATCAAAAGATAAACCTTTTAATCGATATGATCATGCTTTGTTGGATGATGCTCTTGATGACTTTGTGGCTTTATCGAAATCTTTAAACAAGAACAAGACTTCTAAATTGGTTAACATGATAAACTTGAATGAGCATAACAAGCCTCTCTTTGAAGTCCAAGGTGCTTATCCTTCTCCCACCTTTCAAGTTCCTAAATCACCTCTCCTTACTGTCCAAGGAAGGTATGATCATGATTCCTTTCGTACTCCGAATAAACCAATCATCACCGTGCAAGGAAGAAAACCTATAAGTCCTTATAGTTATGCCAAGCAAATAACTAGAGAGAGTTATCATGCGGTTGCCCATACTTATCACACCAGAAATAATAGGCAGCCTAATCCTCCTCCTGTTATTCCAGCTTCTCTTCCTAATCCTCAACCAATTCTTCCACAAGCTCCTCGTATTTCGCAAGTTCTGGGTAAGGAATATGATCTCATAGAACAACTTAAAGCTACCCCTGCTAAGATATCCCTTTGGGATTTGATTCAAACTTCTTCCGCTCATCATGGAATGTTACAAGATGCCTTGAAAGATTTGAATGTTCCTCCACCGAATACATCTATTAATATAGCATCTTTGGTTAACTCTGTGATGAATCCTAAAGCTCAAATTGTGTTTACCCAAGATGAGTTGACTACTAGTGAAATTCAACAACAATATGATCCCTTGATGATTGTGGTTATCATGAAAGACACTGCTATAAGACGAACACTAGTAGATAATGGCTCTGGCCTTAATGTGTGTAGCATTAATCTATTGCATAAAATGAATGTGGATACATCTCTCATTGAGCCTGATTCTCGTCCCATTCGAGGCTTTGACAATGTGGCTAAGACTTCATTAGGTATTATCACCTTACCTCTTATGGTGGGACCTGTTACTTTGCCTACTCCTATCCATGTTATGTCGGGAAATTTAACATACAACTTGTTATTAGGGAGGCCTTGGATTCACAGTATGCAAGCTGTCCCCTCTACATTGCATAGACAAGTTAAACTTATCTATAACAATAAGACATATACCTTGATAGGTGATACTAATTTCCAAGCTTGTCTACAAACATCTACTTCCAAAGGGGGTTCTTCTAAGCCATCCTCGTCTAGTGATGACTCTTTAAATAAGATACCTATTGATGAGTCCTCGCTCTCTGATGATCAAAATTCTTTGGATGAGTCTGGAACTCCTGAAGAAGATTCTTCTCGACTTGAATCTACACATAAGAAGGATTTTGATCCTGAGAAGGTTCTCGCAGAAGACGATTGGGGATCTCTTGATTTCAATCCCACCTTTGTAGGTGAATATAAGGTTCCTTCTAGAGAGCTTGAAGTTGAAAAGAAGGAAGAAGCTAAAAACCAATCAATCTTACCTGAACCTATCAGTAATAATTTTGTGGCCGCTTCTCAAACTTCTTCTCCTCACACCTCTAATTATGAAGAGTTTGATTCTTTGTCTTATGAAAAACCACCTTCTCTTCCTGAAATGGCTGATCGTTATGGTCGTGGTTTTTCGCATTTTTGCTAAGCATGGGTATCATGGAAATGGTTGTGGCGCTCATGAACAAGGGATAAAAGTTCCTCTAGAGACTAATTTTCACAATTATGCCTTTGGGCTTGGCTATAATCCCTGCAAACGTACTAAAGCTTCTAAAAGACCATGCATTAGTGTTAATGCTATCTCTACATCTCTATCAATGCAACACCTTGAGTATATTGATGGGAATCCTTCAGGTGACTGTGCTTTGGATGTCTTCCCTACCGACGATGCTTTAGCTGAATTCTTGGGAGCCTATGACACTCTTCCTCGTTATCATCACAATAGGGGACTCCCTTATTGTTTGAACACTGAAGCCTATTTTGGAAAAGAGATCGATAATGATGAGATTGTGAAAGAATTCCCTCAGTTAAAGGATACTCCTCAACAAAGTAATCTTCTCATAAGTGACACCACTAATGTTAAGATGGATCCTTGCAATGAAGAAAAAGTTATTAAAATTGGAAAATGTTTGGATGAAGAGGAACAAAAACAATATGAAGATTTATTGCATGAATTCCCTGAGATCTTTGTTTGGACATAATCTGACATGTCTGGTATAGATCCTAAGATTGTTACTCATAACATTGTCCTAGTTCCTGATGCTAAGCCCGTGAAACAAAAGATTCGAAAAATGAATCCTAAGGTGGCTCTGCTTGTTAAGGCTGAGATTGAAAAGTTATTGGAGGCTGGATTTATCCGCCCTATTGACTATTCCCCATGGATTTCAAATATTGTCGCTGTGGCTAAACCAGATAACAAAATAAGAATGTGTACCGATTTTCGAGATTTAAATAGGGCTTCTTTAAAAGATGATTTCCCTCTTCCAAACATTGACATGATAGTTGATTCTACGACAGGACATGCCTTGTTATCCTTCATGGATGGTTTTTCAGGATACAATCAAATTTTCATTAACCCTCAAGATCAATTCAAAACCGCTTTCACCACTCCTTGGGGTACGTTTTGTTGGATAATGATGCCTTTTGGACTTAAAAATGCTGGTGCAACTTATCAACAAACGATGACCCTTATCTTCCACGATTATATGCATAAGATTTTAGAGGATTATGTTGATGATATTTTAGCCAAATCCATTTTTCGCATAGATCACATTAAAATCTTTCATCAAATCTTTGAAAGAGTTCGTAAATATCACATGCGCTTGAATCCCTGAAAATGTGTTTTCGGTGTGGATAGTGGAAAACTATTAGGATTCATAGTTTCGCATCATGGGATTGAGATGGACACTAAGAAAATAGATGCTATTGTCAACATGCCACCTCCTAGAAATGTGTCTCAACTCAAAAGTTTGCAAGGAAAGATTCAAGCTATTCGTAGGTTCGTATCTCAACTTGCGGATCGTACCTTTCCTTTTACTCAACTTCTTAAAAAGGATATCACTTTTCAATGGAACGAAGATTTTCAGCAAGCATTTGAAGATTTAAAAGTGTATTTGGCTAGTCCTCCTATTCTTCAACCTGCCAAACCTTCTAAACCTTTCCTTCTATATACAACTGCTTCCTCTCATGCTCTCGCAGCATTGTTGGCACAACATGATAAAGATGGTAAGGAATGCCCGGTTTATTACATAAGTCGTACCTTACTCGATTATGAGACCCGATATTCTGCAATAGAAAGACAATGCTTGGCCTTGGTGTTTGCGACTCAGAAATTGAGACATTATCTTTTAAATTCAAAAGTCCACGTCATGGTAAAGTTTGATCCTTTGAAGCATCTTTTCTCTAAAACTGATTTATCAGGACGCCTAGCTAAGTGGGTTATGATGTTAACTGAATTTGACCTTAAATTTGTTTCACAAAGAGCAATTAAAGGACAAGCATTGACCGATCACTTAGTTGAGGCCCCTTCACCTTTCTCCTTCCCTAATTCTAAGTCTTTCCCCGATGACTTCATTCTTTCTATAGAAAAAGATGAAACTTGGGAATTATACTTTGATGGTTCTAAGTGTCGTACGGGATTGGGGGCAGGTGTTGTTCTGATCTCTCCTACAAGGAAACCCATTCCATTATCCTATCATCTAAATTTACTGTGTACCAATAACATTGCTGAGTATGAGGCTCTTATAGCGGGAATAAAAGCAGCCTTAGCTCTGAACATAAAACACATACATATTTATGGAGATTCTCAATTGATTATAAGACAAGTAACAGGACTGTATCAAGCAAAACAAGACAAATTATCACAATATAAAGACCTTGCTATCTCTTTATTACAAAAATTCGATTCTTATACCATGGAACCTGTTCCTCGAAAAGATAATCGACATGCGGACGCAATAGCATGTGTGGCTTCTTTTGTATCTTTAAAGGACCCTGTGGTTGATCTAAAATTTGTTATTCACAACCTTATTTCTTCGGCTATTGTAGACGATTCTAGCTTGGTAACATGTTGTGACTTTATAGACTTAGATGAATGGTACTCGCATATCGTAAGATATTTGACCGATAGTACCTTTCCTGATTCCGCCAATAGGAACACTAGGGCTAGAATCCGCAAGCTGTCTGCTAGGTATATTATTCTTTCTAATGTCCTTTACCGAAGGGGTTATGACGGTCTTCTCCTTCGCTGTCTTAACAAATTGGAAATCCCCGTTGCTCTTGAAGAGGCACATTTAGGTGCCTGTGGGGGGCATTTCGGAGGCAAATCCTTGGTTCAAAGATTGTTTCGTATGGGATACTATTGGCAAACTATGCAGAAGGATTCTTTTTCATTTGTTAAGAAATGTCATCAATGTCAACAACACAATAATCTGATTCATGCCTCTGCCCAAGAATTTCGTTCTCAAGTAGCTTCTTGGCCTTTCTTCGCATGGAGTTTGGATCTTATTGGTAAAATCTCTCCTCCTTCATCTCAAGGACACACCTTCATTATAACCGCAATAGATTACTTTACGAAGTGGGTAGAAGTTATTCCCCTTCGCTCTACTACTGCTGAAGTGATTTGTTAATTTCTTCGAGAAAACATCATTTCTTGATTTGAGATACCTTCCACTATAATCTCAGATAATGGGACATCATTTAAGAACAAGGACGTGAAAAAATTCCTCGAGAAGTATCATATCAAACATCGATTTTCTACACCATACTATCCTCAATCAAATGGTCAAGCCGAATCATCCAATAAGATAATTGAACAAATTCTTCGCAAAACCGTGAATAAGCATGGTAAGGATTGGAGTAATCGGCTAATCTATGCTCTTTGGGCCTACCGAACGAGTGTATGAATTGCTACAGGAACTACTCCGTATAATCTTGTTTACGGTGCTGACGCTATTATGCCTTTAGAGTTAGAGATTCCATCACTTAGGGTTTCTCTCAAAGGTATAGTAGATGATGACTCTTATAGAGAACAACGACTTCAACAGCTTGAGATGCTTGATGAACAACGTATAAATTCTCTTGAGCATATTCAAGCATATCATAAAACTCTACAACGAAGCTATAATGATAAGGTTATTCAACGTTCCTTCTCCGTAGGTGACTTAGTCCTCTATGAGAATCAGCGCAATGTGAATGCCTTACCTGCAGAAAAGGGAAAATTCAGTCCTAATTGGCTTGGACCATACATCGTTATTGAAGATTATGGATCAGGTGCTTACAAAATAGTGGATGTAGACGGTACGCCTCTTAAAGAACCTATCAATGCTATGCACTTGCGTAGATATTATGCTTAATTCTTCATTCCTTATTTATCTTCTTTTCAGTTCTTCAACATTGGGTAATATGTTAGTATCTCCTAATTAGAGCAAAATAGAATTAAATGTTATGGTGTTTAATCTATATTGCTTCCGTCTTGACAAGCGTGTCTCCTTACTTCATAGTTTGTCTTGAATTCATTTATGTAAATTATAAAAGATTTACATTTCCATTATGCTAGCATATTATACAATGTCTTTATGTGTTAAGTAGAATCGTATCATGATGTGTTTAAGTTCAAAATTAAATCACATTAGTTATATGATTCTTAGACTTAATGCACATTTCTTCCCTATCATCAATGTAGTACTTTAATTAAGTCACACATGTATCAATTTAATCATGGAGCATTGAGAAATCAATCACATGGCAATTAAATCCTAAACATACATGTACAACTACCAAATGTATTAGATTTAATCAAAGCAAAATATACATTGTTTTAAGCATTAAAGATAACACATTTGAGACAAAGAGAAGCATGTATATATATATATATGTGGATCGTATACAAATATAGGTCACTGTACATCCAAAATTTGACCTATCCTACATCATAAAATCATCTCCTATCCCTAGGGCTGGTGGCTAGAGAGTGTCGACTAGATGCTCCCTCCTGATCCGGCCGTGCAGGTGGACCCATAGGTGTGTAGCACGATACAGACCGCGAGTGACTCCGAGAGGAACTCCTACGATCCCTATCAATAAGGATCGCGCGATAGGAGGAAGCCTCGGCCTGAGTAGTAGCTAGATCTCACTGCACCCGTTGAAGGTCCTCCGATAGGACTCTCTCTCTCCCTCCATATGTCTACCTGTACTCAGAATGGGGAAAACAAGTCCTCATGTCCACCCGCGTTGCCCTGAGGCCTATATGCAATCTGTGAGGAACTCGGGATCTGTGCCATCATGGAAATGTCTGTCACTGCTTGCTGAATCAGGGAACACCACTCCTGCACATTAGCTGTAGCAATAGAACAGATTTTTGTATTAGTACCATTCTATATCATCAAAACATTAATCAATCAATATAAACCTACTATACCTGGATCTCCCTCACGCCAATAGGGATCGTGATACGGTAGCATCTGTGATTGGGAACTACTAGGCTCCCCTCGCTCGAATAATCTGTGCATGATGGGTGTAGGCTGGACGGTACTAGAAACAGGTCTCCGTATCGCCTCAAGTTCCCCCTTTTGGGGAATAAGAGGAGGATCCAGAGCTATGGTATCATCTCCTGAATGGTGGAGAGCTGCATCTGACCCCTCCTCATCATCTCTATCCTCCTCCTCGTCATCCTCGTCCTCGTCTGCATCCTCACCTGCATCCTCCTCATCCTCATCTCTATCTGTGTCCTCCTCCTCCTCCTCCTCGGCACTAGGCTGATCTCCTGTGGGTGGATCAGGATCTCCTGCCTCCTCATGACCCTCTCCCTCCTCTAGCTCCTCTGACCTGGATCCCTGGTCCTCATCTCGGTCTCCATGTCTCCATGGGCCTGGATGGCCTGTCGGGTGATCTGGTGGAAAGATAGGTCCTGGGTATGATCTCATAAACCATGAGACATACCTGCGCTGTGCTCCAGGCTCTGCAGAGTAATCAGTAACTACATCCTGATCAGATCCCTCTATATCTGTAGTCTCGATGTCATTTATCGTCGGTCTCACTACTGGTCTAGGTCTGGGAAGGACTCGTGAGTGTCGAGTATAGATGGGCACATCGGCTGGAACACACTGCTCTAGCCCAAACTGCCTCCGTACTCGGTCAAAGTAGAATGGGACTATGATATGTGAATATCGTCCCCGCAGTAGGCGGTTCCTCTGTAAGCATGCTAACTATCTCTCCATCCCATCCCATCTATGCATCCGCAGATAGGGTCTCCATACGGTCACCTCGGTTGTCAATCTATCAAATATCACTCTCCAATATAACAGATCTCCAAATCTCCACTCGCTGGTAAGTGGATAAGCAAACACCCTAGGTCGCTCGCTAGCCGTACTCATCGGAAAGCCGACATGCCTGGTGCATGTGAAGTGCTCAAATACCCACACCTGCAGAAGTGTGCATGTCATCAAGCTGCAACCCTATCCAAACACATACTCCTCAAGGTCGTGATAGAGATGTGCAAGCATACTCCGACCCCAAGCATACACTCTCCTATGCCTCTCCATAGTTCTGATGCACCATGTGAGACCCCCATGCATATGTGTACCTCACCCGTTAGGACAGACGGCTAGTGCAATGATGGCGATCATAAGGCGTCTCACAAGGGGCACCTCTCCTGTAGGATGTAAGAGCCAACTGACCATGATGTGACCTCTCATCTCGCTCGGCATGACTCTCCCTATGCAATATACCTGCTCTCTCTGATGGTCCTCCGCTGATCGATCGGTCACGTATGTAACAGTAGCTCCTCTGATAGGAAGACGAAGTATGCGGTACACATCCTCAAGTGTAACCGTCAGCTCCCCTACTGGAAGATGAAATGTGCATGTGTCAGGATCCCATCGCTTCATCAATGCCATCAGCATCGCAGGATGGAACCGAATGGCTGGCATGAGGATTGCATACCATAATCCCATGATCGACAATGTGTCTCTCTCTGTCTGAGTCAGTCACGGAATCTGATCGCACAAACTGCGAAGAATCTGTCCCGCCGTATGCTCTCTCATGTATGGGAGACCCTGCAACACAGAAACATAACTGTAATCAATACTCAATCATCAAAATCACTCATGCAAATTGTCAAACATCATATGCTAACCCTGAAATCCCTCACCAAGTCCTCATAGGGACCATGGCGCCCTGAGGGGACCAGGGCGCCCCACAGGGACCATGGCACCCTGGGTGGGGCCCGGGTCAGACTTCAAGGCCCGCAAACGATCACAGAAAGTCAAAATGCAGAAAATCAAAAGTCAACGCTCAGTCAACTCACCTCGTCCAGTGGCTCATCATCGATCACGGCCTGGCGCAGGATCTCAATCCTCGTGGGATGCTCCGGTCGTCGTGAAGGCATGATGATGGCTATGTGGGCTCCGCTGCAATGAACAGTATTCCGAAATCAACAAAGTGACAAATGCAAATGTCACTTTCAAGGTATATACTTTCATTCCTTTACCTTTACTTTCAAAACCCTAATTTTCCTCTATCACTCATTTCATCATAACTTGAGTTTGAGAGATGTGATTTTCGAGCCGTTTGTTGCATGGGAATCGTATTTTCATTCCCCTACTTTCGGGATGTTCCAAAAAGTGCTCTGATGAAGCCTATTCAGTGAACATCCCTCATCAATACTCTCTTGCACAATTTGTCGTAAGTAAACATGCTACCTTGTTTCACCTCCCTAATAAGCAAGTCGAAACAGGGGGGGCATATAGCTACTCACAAATTTCATCACTTTCCTTAGTAAGCATTAGGTGATTTTGTGATCTAACGTGTGTTTTGTAGGGTGCGGTTTCTAACTGTGTACTGCAGATACCACTGGGGGCTTCGTCCGACAACTTATGGATATATCCTTTTTCAAATGATGTTTACTTTTCTATACTTTAGCTTGCATATGCACGTAGTACTCATATGACCGCTAAAGTGGGGGTTAAATGTAGCATCGTAAATTGTACGCACTTGCTAGGGTGGTACAATTTCACACCTAGTTTAGCACTCGCCTTGGTGCATTTTACATTTTGCATTGCATTTCTCCTTTAGCACTTAATTAATCAAATTAATTAGGTCTAAGGTCCTATTTCATCGTCCTCTACATCATAAAGTTGGGCCCTTTCGTTAAAGCGTGCCCTTTTCATTTTATTCCTCCATTACATCACTCAATCAAAAACCCTAATTAAGTCCTATTTTGAACTTGGGGGCTTGGTTTTGGGGGTCAAAACATCTCGAAATCACCTGTAACTTCGGGATTCTCTCTAAAATCATCATATCCGACGCCCCTGAAAATTTGGTGAAAAGTTGTCGGGATCGTGGCGCTCGGAGTGCACATGGTCCCGGACATTTTTTCCAAAATTTTAGGAGCACAATCCAATCACAAAATAAAGCTTAACCCCAAGAAATTGGCAGGAAATTCAATCTCTAGGTTGGCCAAAAGACGAAATTACGATCTAGGGTTTCCTACATAAGAGCTCTCTTTCTTCATTTGAAAGGATCCGGATTTTTGTTTTCAGAGACCTCATATGCAGCGAAAGAGCAAATCTTTGAAGACTTCAACAACATTCAACATCCTTCTATCAAACATTTATCAATTTCATTCATCCATTTGGGGCTTGGAAGACATTGAAGAACAATAGGAGATTACCGATTGAAGATTGGCTTGTACTCCTCCCTTGGGGGTTGGGTATGATTTCATGTTGTTTTTGTGTCTTTGCATAAGCTTCAATATATCCTTTATTCATGCTTTGGATCACTTTGCATCTTGATTTAGAGCATTTACATCGTCATTTACAAGCAATTAGGGTTTACTTTCTAGGTTGCTCTAGTTTGCTTGCTTGCATTTTAGGGCCTTGCACACACACTAGGTCTGCACACACAATACATTTTACAATACAACTTGGCTATTCGTGGAGGTGGAAATCACTGAAGCGGGGGTTTGACTAAGGCAAAAACCTATATAGCCACCCATACCCTTTTCAGATATAAGTGCAGGTTTCGGGACTCGGACGACACCGCAGGTGACAAATCCGAGAAAAGCAGGTCGAGACAGCACTCCACATCAAATTGCAGAGCAAAAGACCTGGACAGGGGCGCTGGGCGCCCTGGTCCTTGGGACAGAGGCGCTTGGCACCTTGGTCCTCCTGACAGATAGCATTTTCTGACATTTCCGACAATCTTCCAGAGTGCAAAACAACAGTTTCAGGTGCAGTTTTCGGGATAGAATCAGGACAGTGGCGCCTGTGCCCCCGTCCCGAACATTTTCAATCAGATTTTGACTCCGGGTATGCATCTGCATTCTTATTTCATCCTTGTATTTACAGCTGTTCATTGTTTAATCTCAATTCTGCAATCGTGTTATTAGTTCACACTTGCATTTTGGGATTAGGATTTGAACTTGCATCATTTGATCTTCCAATTTCAACAAAGGAATAGAAATCCTAATAGGTAGCCCGTGGCTCTCTCTTTCACAAGAAGAAGTAGCCAATTGTGTGATACCTCTAGGCTCTTTCGTATTCCGTAATGTGTGTCAAAAGGTAGGATTAGGGCATGTTAACCTAGTCTCGCTTTTTCCCCTACACATTTATTTATCTAAATGAATCTGTGTAACATTATCCCTAGGTCTTGGTGTAAGTGGCTAAGAAGTGTACGGATGGTAGAATGAGGATTAAAAAAAGGGCACTGGCTATGCAACTGACAAAATGGCCCATGGCATGCCTTCTCCATGGATGGGTTGTAGCTATTATGGCTCCAAATCGGCATGCCTCTATATGATGCCGAAGGCATACCATTCAAGTATGACAAGTCCATGAGAGAGACGTTCCTGGGACCCACAGATGACATGGAGGAATTCACGGCTACGATGATGTGGATGATGTTGTCGTTTTACGTTTGACGGAGAAACTTGCTCACGGTTAACATTTTCCTGGCCATTGTCACCGCGATGTGACGGTTACATCGGACGAGGCGGTTAACATACCGCCAGGCAAGCGGTTTACATTTTCGGTGATCGCCAATTTTGATTTTTTTTTTTTTGAATGGCCACGCGGCCTTTTTTTTGCCTAACCTGCTTTATTGCGTCTACGAGTTGACTAACATCAGCATGCACGTGTTATGAGCACAGTTTTCAATTGATCTTTTTTAAAATTTTGAATGAAAACTCGATTTCACGAAAATTGAAAATATATTCCGTCCGGTAGCTGCATGCAGAACGCACTGGTGGAGGCGAAACAAAATATTCGATCGTGTAAATTCATGTCCTTGGTTGAATCACTGAGCAAAGGAGTTGCACTTCAATTGTAGTTATAGGTATGCATTCTCAAAATATGTGTGGCTCTGAAGGGGAGGAGAAAAGTCGACCGCATGCATAACGCAAGTTGTCTGGGTATATTGTTAGTCCTATTGTTATTGCCTGTTAACACGCGGGTTTTTTTCATGTGCAGGGAGGAGGTATCATAGGGTACAGGGGGTGGTACGATTGAAGATTGTTGTGTAGGGTTATGGCGGCATTAGTAAATTCAAACCCTAAGAGATAAAGATAGTTTTATGATTCCTTCGTCAACCCTGTGTTTGAAAATGTAAATTTTTATATCATTTTTGTATCGCAGAGGTGGTTGTGAGTGTACCCTCGGGAGGTGTGAAGAGGACAACAATGTTGGTGGAGGCTTAGGCAGCTACGGTAATTTGAAACCCTAAGACATTCAATAATCTTTTTTTAATTTCTTGTCTCATTTTGTGTTTTGTCTATGAAAATAAAAATGGTTGCAGTAATTTGAAACCCTAAGACATTCAATAATTTTTTTTATTTCTTGTGTCATTTTGTGTTCTGTCTATGAAAATTAGGCATCATTTTGCAACATGGTCATGTCAGGATACCAAGGTTCCCTGTTTGATTGTTGACGACTCATTGTTGAGGGCTGATTTTTGGGATTTTGTTGAAAATCGTCAGGGTTTGCATTGCTTGTTTGCGGTTTGGTGTGTGTTAGTATATATGTGTGTGTGTGTGTGTGTGTGTGTGTGTGTGTGTGTGTGTGTGTGTGTGTGTGTGTGTGTGTGTGTGTGTGTGTCAATATGAAGCAATACACACACACAGACACACACACACACACAAATATGTCCTCTGCAATACAAAGGAAAATGACAAAATAAAACATAGATAAAAGAAACTATGGAAATATTATGCTCTATTTCCATTATTCTCAAGTGCTCATTAGATAAAAAGAAAAGAAAACCTAACCCTAGCAGTCTCTAACCCTAACACAACAGTATGCATGTATTCTGGCTCCAAAACAGGCAAATATGCGACATAGGCTGAAGCTATTTTGGCTACATATAGAGGCAAACAAGAAACACAAACAAACAATGCAAACCCTGATGATTTTAATTAAAATCCAAACAGAAACAGGAAAAATACGAGTTATAGAGGCGGATTTCAACATACCCCAAGCCGCAGCACGACACAGAAAACTACAGTCCCATAAATCCCCCTTCAACAATGAGCTAGAATAGACAGAGGCTGGTTCAACAAGGAGCCCTTCAATAATAATGTTTTCATTCGCGCATTAGTCTTACTTTTTCCACGTTAGGCAAATAAAAAAGGCACCATGTTTGCTATCATCAAACAAACAACAGATCAACTCCTAATTGTCAGCAAACAGTAGATCAACTCCTAAACAAGAGTAGGTCACACATAGTCAAGGAATGGTTGCATCAAGCAGTCAGCAACCTGATTTTGAGGAGTCTGTTTGCATCAAAAGGCAAACCTTAACATGTAAACAAGGTCAAGACCACGTAAAAGAAGCTCAATTTGAAACAAAACATTTTACCTCACTTTGTCTTTCATGTAGCTATTAGGTGTCTGCCACTTGTATTTGCATATATATTTATTCTCGGACATGTATGTTGATGCATGTCATTGGTACGATATGTCCTTTTTGGAGCCAGAATAGACGCCTGTCATGTATGTCAATTCATGTCGTTGTTATAATCTCATTTTGAAGCCAGAATAGACATGACACAAGTTCGTAGCACCTAATCACACTCGAAAAGTGCAGAATAAGCATATATGCAAATATATGTGGGATGCTATGTGTATTGTGGCTCGACAGTGGACTTATTGTACCAACAACATGCATCGACATACATCTCCAAGACATGCATACCATGCCAACTTCTCGTGGTGCTCCGACCCATGGTATGTGAGGTGCAGTTGTTGTCGAGTTCTCGGTTTCAGTCCTCGGCGCCCACATAAATTTATGTGGACATGCCGGAGGATGGCTGCAGCATGCTTCGTGGTTGCCGCCAGTTTATTGTGCATAGCATGCACATTAAAAGCTTGCAGATTAAGGAATCACGTTCGGAGGCCATCCCGACAGGAAGAAGAGGCCACAGGCTACAAAACTTGGTACTTTTGTCAGAGAAAAAACTAGCACGAAACTCAAGTTCTCTGGCAGTGGGACGCCTCTATTGTGGCTGCAAAAAACAGAATGGGGGGGCTAAGACCCCATGTTTGTGGCAGGTTTTTAATCGTAGGTTTTGCATTTGATGGGGTCTTTTGTCTAACACAGCAGTATTAGTTTGTACAATTTGTCTATTTTAGAACCAGAAGAGATACAACCTCTTGGACCATTGTTCATGTACGGGTTGTGATTTGATGCAGCTAACAGCGGTAAAGCCAAAGGCTAACACATGATGCAATTTACAATATGAGATGGAGTTAGTCAATAACAAGGCTCTAGAATAGACAAATGGTATTGTGTGTTAGTGACATGTTATCCAATTACATCCATTGAATGTAAAATATAGTGTAAAACGTGTGACTAAGCTGCATGTTAGTCGAACCATAGCATTGATTTTGAGTTGGAATAGAGGCATTTGTCCTTGAGTGCACAACAACAATACAAAAATAGGTGGTTGATATAGACAACTCTAGCACAGCTCTGGCACTATGGCAAATGGACAGATATAATTTAGGTGATATAAATTACTTAGTGGTAGTTTATATTGAATGTTAAACTACATTTTCATATATGAACATGTAGGTTCCTTTTATGTCTTTTGAAATGCATGTACTTCCCAATGTAGACTACCAGTAACATTAGTTATCCATGCAGGTTGTTGATTTTCAAGGACTATTGAGTAGTCCCCTGGCAAACGTCCAGACATTCCCAGGTTGTTGCTCTCTCTCCCTTGTTTAATACTACTTGCACTGTAATGTCCCCTTATTAATAATCTTTGGGCTTGTGCAACTTTTTGAAAGGCACTTGTTATATATATATATATATATAGTTTGTTGTATATAATTTTTTTATGCGATACAAATGTATGTATAAATTTTAGTTCTTGATCATGTAATATTAATGTCCTTACTTTTACTGAATTTGATAGTAAGGAAAATGAACAATGCAATTGGCTGATGCCTTATATTATATGCTATAGATGCGCCATATTAGACAATAAGATATAATTTTCGAACCTGAATGCAGTACAATTGTTATTTATGGAGCTTCAAGTCATGAAACTAGTGTTGAATATATGCACCAGAAATCCTTATTCTTGCGAACTATGTGTTATAAAATTGTATATACTCTGTTGATTTGCATGACAGTGTTAATGTTCATCCTAGTGTATTTGTATTTCTAGATTATTGATGTTCGTGATGTTTGAGAAGTACATGTGTTTGATGATCCAACTCTGATTTGAAATGTGATTTGGGCTTCTATTTCAGATGTCTTGGGTTGGCACGATGAACTCCTCACGTGTTTATCCTTCCGAGTGTTTTTTTCTTTTTTCTTTTCGTATCTTAAGACTATGTTTTTAATAAATAGTAATATTCCCATGTCAACAAAGAGATGGAAGCTTTAGAATAGACACTCGTTTCAAAAGACTTGTGTCTTTCTAAAAATGGATTGGAGGTCTCTATACCCATTAATTATCGTCAAAGACTTTGTTAATGGTAATGAATCCCTATGTATTCTCTAACATAGATTGAACATCTTGATTGCTGCACACTCATTTTACAGCATCAATTTTCCAATTAGCGGCTGCAATTGACTAACTTGTTGGTAACACGTTGTAGGAAAGGTCTGTTTTGGAGCCAGAATAGACATAGCTAATCCGTTAAGCATGTTTTGCATCCTTCTTTATCAATCCTTAAGAAAGTCTAGTTTTTGTGTTGTATTTTGGATGGGGAGAACACAGGAAGCCTTTTTAACAGCATTGGTGATGGATCATAGTCATTATTTCGTTGCAATTGCAACGAAATATGTTCTAGAGCAAAATGTCATAGATAGTTTATGGCTAAACCGTTAGTTGGGTTGTACATAACACAACGACATGCTGACTTTGTATTGGAATGTGGGCATAACCAGTCTGTGTTAGTTGTGTCATTTGTGGTGAATGTGTGGTGTTATTGATAGTGTGAAGAATATGAATTGCATTTTTTTTATGTTTCAGTTCAATCATGTCAATTGCATCGCAAAAAAGGTTGAGGGAAAATGTTGATCTTGATTATGGGTTACTGGAGCTAAAGGTAGATGATCTCTTGGGAGTTGGCCACATTCGCTTCCCAATGACACGTGACATCGACCTACCTGTAAGCTAAATAGTTTTAATAGATTATGCAACATGTAGTATTGCTTGGTGTTGTAACTATTTAATGCTTGTGACTGGAGAACTGATTTGTATACCCAGGAGAGAGGTGGGATTTCATATGTGGGACCAATTCAGCATTCATATCTGAAAGATTCAGGAGTTGGGCTTTCACATCTAGGAGTAGTTGAGGATTTGAATCCGAAAGAGTCAGGAGTTGGGCTTTCAGATGCGTGACTAGTTGGAGATTCAAATCTGAAAGTTTCAAGAGCCGGGCTTTCGTATCTAGGATTAGCTGAGGATTCAAATCTGAAAGGGTCAGGGGTTGGGCTTTTAGATGCAGGACAAGTTGGGGATTCAAATCTGAAAGATTCAGGAGTTGGAATTTCACATCCACGAGTAGTTGAGGATTCAAATCTGAAAGAGTCAGGAGTTGGGCTTTTAGATGCGGGACTAGTCAGGGATCCAAATTCGAAAGATTCAGGGGATGGGCCTTTAGGTCAGGGACTAGTTGGGGATTCAAATCTGAATGAGTCACCAGTCGGGTCTCCAATTTTGAACCCATTGTCAAGTCGGCTTCTCAGTGACTGCACAATCACACTGGTAATTGTTTATCATTGAATTATATTTTTTTTACATCATTGCATGGCATGGTTGGTGGAAGTTGGGATTTATAAATGGGAATGTAGATATATACATGGGCATAAATGGATCGATGATGTGTGCTATTTTATTGAACAACATTATGATAGTGGTTGTGCTGGTGAGGAAGATGAGGCCATTGGAAATGTAGATGTGGGTGATTATACTGATGCTCGAGGTGGTGAGAGTGAAAAAGGGGATGTTCGTAGCGAGCACGAGGTGAGCATAGAGCAGGAGGCCGAATGGCAACGTGATTCTGTCAGCGCTTACGAACAAGAACAAGGAGGGGTGAGTAACAAGGAGGTCCACTATTAGTCATTATATGTTGGATTATCTTTATAATGCTTGATTAGTGCAAAATTGAATGTGACTATTTGTCTTTGTTGGCTGTGCGCAACAACAAGCCGATCACAAAAGAGAACATATTAATGGCAGGTTGCACTACTTTTGTCTCTTTCGTTATTGTTCTGAAAATAGAGGTCGTCAGTTTTGGGATCTGGGGAGGCTTAATATGCATAGAGCCAGAGAACATCAACTACCATTTTTGGGGATTGCACGACGCAGTCGTCAATAGTGTGGAAGTGGAAAGTGCAGCGCAGATCATACGAAGAAATCGCTAATGCACTTGAAAAAGAGGGAGTCTAGTATTGAATACCAAATGGGTGTACGACACAATATGCAAAATAAACATGTCACTGACAGTGTCTGTATGAAATATGGCAAGAAGACACATGATGAGCTTCCTACCGAAGGGAAGCAAGAGATAAAGGAAGCAATGCGAGTGTACAACAACAATCTGGTTAGGGAGGTGTAAAGCGGAAAATCACAATCGAACCCTAGTTGCTCTCCCCTCTTCCAACTCCAAGGAGAGAGAAGGGAGGTTGCTAGGGTTGATGGTTTTCACTTAAGGAGAAACTTTACATTCAAAAGAGGGGTTGAAACTCACGAGATCCAATCCTACACAATGCAAGATTGGATGCTAAATGAGTTTCAAGGGTTAAGACAACAAGGCTACCCTCTTTTGTAAAGAATGTTGATAGAAGAATTAGGCTAGGAATGCATAGAAAGTGATAAAGATTCACTTATAAACTGAGATAGGGATATAGGATGAAGCTGCGGACCTGGAATTAGCAGTAAAATGTCGATACGGCGCTATCCTGCAAATTTGAGCAAAAGTTGACGGGACGATGGCGCCCGGCGCCACGGTCCTCCGAAAAATCTGCAAAACGAAGGGGGATCTGTTCGTCTCTGCACAAGGATTCCAGATCTTCAATTTCAGCCGCGTACCTGCAACCTACACACAGAAAAGCGAAGACGATTGGGAGGTTAGGGATTAGGGGTTTGCCTTTAGGTCAAACCCCGGTTTTGGAATTAACCAAGAAATGAGAAATGCTGTAAATGTAAATGACTGTAATGTAAAACAAGTACTAATACCTTGTTCTAAGGATGTTTGTATCCTTATGTGCGAAGGTATAGATGTTGTTGTTTGTTGTATTGTTGTATGTTGTATGTAGCTTGTAGTAAGTGATCTCCTCTTCAATGGTTGAATCCTTGTCTTGAATGCAACACTTAGCCTTGAATGGAGACTTGAAATGATCAATTGCTTGAAGGAATGCTTGAATGCTTGAATGCTTGAGTATAGTTTCCACGCTTGTACACATGTGTCCTTCTTACCCAAATGGGAGAGGAAAATGTAGTTTATATACTTGTCAATTAGGGTTAAAAGACTGATTTTCCCGACCTTAGGCCGACCAGGAAAGATAATTTTCCAATTTGCAAACAAAAAGGCCTGAAGTCCCATAGGAGACCGGGCCCAAAATAGGGCCAGGGACCAGGGCGCTGGGCGCCCTGGTCCCACCTCCCGGGACAGCAGGGTGCAAAGGAGGTTCAGGCCAGGGTGCTTGAAAAATGCAATTTTTGGTGTCGTAAATAGGTTTCAGGGTCTCCATTCAGGTTCCGTGTTGCGTCGCCATCGTGAAGACTGAAATGCAGTCGAAATTGCAAGTGTCGCAATTTTAGGATGCTACATTTAGCCCCCACTTTAGCGGGAGTATGTATGCTCATACTTCCGGTAAAGTACAAGGAAACAACATTGAAAGACTTTCACTACGTCAAGGAGGCAAGACACACCAAGCCCCCAGTGGACTAAGGATCTTACGACTTCGATTGACAAAGTAAAAAGGAAGATCACGAGAGAGAACCATGACTATCAGTAGTAAGGTTCCCTCACTATGAGTCATGTAAGAAAAATACCAAAAATTTTCAAGGCAAAGCTAAGTTTGCGCCAAGAAATTTTCAAGTATCTTGAAGGGATAGACAGGTTGTATGCCCCCCTACGTTAAAGCGATCGCACACGCCTCAACGGGGGTGATTGTTTTAACATAGTGATACACATAAGAAATGAGAAGGGAAAGGAGCATGCTATCACAAATATTTAGCCCCCAAGTGTGAGATAAACCCAAGGATAATAGACACAAAGCACGAGGTGACTTCGCTTTCCTCGGGGTCAGTATGCTGTATGATAATTCATGTATATATATCATATGTATGTATGCATAATTGTTCTTCATTCCCCAATCAAGGAAGGTCACCTAGAAGAAGGGAACACATGTGTCTTTTGAGTCAACATGAGAGAGACCAAAAGAGATCTCAATGCTTTGCATCGTCCTCAAGTAGACAACACTAAGGACAACAAATAGAAGAATGAGAATAACATATAGAAGAAGTAACAAAAGAGAGGAGGAGAGAATCTGCTATGCTAATGTAACTAGTCTAGCATGTCATCTACCCCCCGATCTTGCTGATCAATGTTTTGGGAAGGCAGGGAACACGCTAGAGGAGGAACATCCAACACAGCAGATGGAGCTATCACAAGATCCAAACAAGGGCTATGTTCATGTTCCAAGCCACGTTGTTCTTGTCTAGGAGCTAGGATAAGTGCTTTAGAAAATTCGTTAGATAAATGGTTATCAACATCAACAAGTTCGTATTCACTATCAGAAGCAAGAGGAGTAACATTTTCATCATGAATAACATCTTCATCTATATCATCATCAAGATTTATAAAAATGGGATCTTTAACTCGCACAGGATCAAGACCATCATGCATCTTATGTTTAGGAGATTTTGGAGAAAATGGAATAATGCTTGTTGAAGGTGTTTTTGGAGATTGCAAAGTTTGAGAAGCAACTGCTTGAGCCCTAAGACGACGCTTTCATCGGCGTTCCCGTGCAGAACGATTTCGTCTTGTCTTAGTAGGAAGTGGAGAAGATTGAGGAGGAGGAATTTTCTCATCCTTATCACTTGGGTGTTTAGGTTGTGGTCTCTTAGGCTGGATAATAGGAGAAGAAGAAGGTCTCTTCTCTCTATAAAAAGAAGGAGGAGGAACTGCTCCATATAAAGGAGGAATTTTTGGTTTAGGAAGAAGACCAAGTCCATCATGACGAGGAGGTATAGGTCTACTTTTAGAAGGTTTATTAGGCATAGACATAGTCACATCCATGGGAATGGGTTGAGAATCTTCTTGAGGAAAGACATTAGTTTTATCTTTCAAAGGAAGAATTTCCTTCTCAAGAATGATAGGAATGTCAAGTTTAGGTGTTCTAGGTTCACTTAAAGATAGGATTATATCTGTTTTCCACTTTTGATAAGATTTGAAAAGATGATCACTTCGCGGAGGAAGAGATTGGAATTGTTTAGGCCAAAAATAGTCAATAGGAACGCTAGAAGTTCTTTCAGCTGGTTTAAAGAGACTATGATTGACAGTAACAACTTCACCATTATGGGGAAATTTCAAACACTTATGAATAGGAGAAGCAATAGCTTTCATGGAAGATAGCCAAGGATAGCCAAGCTTCACACGAAATCGTTCGGATGAAGGAATAATAGCAAAGCTCACATCAAGAGATTTGTTATGGACCTCAATGGGTAATGTAATAGAACCAATTGCAGGAGAAGAAAATGCATCAAATAATTTCACAATCACATCTGTTTTGTCATAGATCACTTGATTCAATTGCAAAGTAAAAAGAAACTCTTCAGTAATAAAATTAACCATGCACGAAGGATCAATAAGCACTCCATGGCAAGGTGTATTCTTGACTTTTGCAACTATGTATAAAGGACCATCAGGTGCTCTAATGGTTTCACTAGAATCAAATGTGATGGAAGGTTCTTTAGGGATTTCTTGTTGCTCTACAAAGTTAATCACATTCGGAGTCATAGACACAAGACCATCAGACGAGAGAGAGGAATCATTAGTCTCAATCGCATTAGAGGTATGAGAAGGTAATGGATCAGTAAAAATTTGAAGATTTTGGTTAGGAGGAGCTACAGATGTGTTGCCTTTATCATTCACTCCAGAGACAAAAATAGTATTATTATCAATCAAATCTTGAATTTTACCCTTTAAAGAAAAACATTTTTCAGTATCATGCCCAGGCTGACGATGAAAGTGACAAAAAGCTTTGCTATCAAAATAAGGTGAAGTAATCTTTGCAGGATCAATTTGCCTTATAGGAGGAAGAGTAAGCACATTTTGTTCCAATAATTTATTCATAATACTATGCAATGATTCATTCAAAGGAGTATACTTTCTTTCTTTCTTGAAAAATTTAGAAATAGGAGGCACACCTGATGCTGCATTCACATTGTTGTTGATGATGTTTTCATTGAATTTGATAGGATCTCTGTTCGGTTTAAACTTCCCAAATGGTTGTTGACTGCTATCACCCTTATCACTCAGAGCCATAGGATGTGATTGTTCCATTTGACTCACAGTCAGTTGATAATTGTGAAGAGTTGCACACAACTGTTGGAAAGAAGTAAACTCAGAAAACAGAAGTTTGTCTCGAATATCTTTTTGTAAATTAGAAATAAAGATTCTTTGAATATCATTGTCAGGCACTGGAAAAGAAATTTGAGCATACAAATGCTTATATCTACCAATGAAATCAGTCACTTTTTCTTTAACACCTTGTTTACAATGCATTAAATCAATCAAAGTAACTTTAGGACTTATATTGTTTTGAAATTGTTGAATGAAAGCATTTGCAAGTTGTTCGAAAGAAGTAATAGAATAAGAAGGCAACGAGCAATACCATTGTAGGGCTTTGTCTCTTAATGTTCTAGTAAACAGTTTTGCAAGCAACCTTGGGTCATAAGCAAAATCAGTACATATTGTTTGAAAAGTCTTAACATGTGTTAGAGGATCACCTTTATCATTATAGAGCTCCAAATGCGGGATTTCAACATGTTTAGGGGGAATAGCTCGAACAATGTCAAGAGAAAGTGGGCTGGCAACATCAAATGTGGGCACACTAAACTTAGATTGATTCATAGAGGCAATTTGTTGCTGTAAAGAAGAGACAGTTTGTGCAAGATTGTTAATGGTCGCTTCAGTCGAAGAATTCATATTAGGTGTGTTAGATTGAGATGGAGGTGTTATGTTATTGAAAGAAGGTAAAGAGTAAGGTGGTGGGACTCTATGATAGTTAGTCATAGGAGATGATTGGATAGGAGGAACACTACAAGGAGGAATGGAATGGTTGAATGAATTGCCTCCTTGCGTGATGTTCATTTGTGAAGATGTAATAGGAACACTCATTGAAGGAATGTATGAAGAAGTCGGATTGAATGAAGGAAGAGGGTTAATTGAAGAAGAGGGATTGCCTCCATGACTAGTGATCACAGGAGGAATGTCTTGTATAGAAGTAGTTATTATGTTTGATGTAAAGGTAGGTATGCTAGCAATAGAAGTTGTCAAAGGAATAGAATGATTGACTTGTGTGAGAGGTTGTGTATAACCTAAAGATTCGGCACAACTCTTTATAGGCATCACATTCGAATCCACAATGTGTGCAATACCACGCAAAATATCAATCCCATTCTTATCACTTTGAAGCATGCATTTTAGACCCTCAATTAAAGGAAGAGCTTGACTATCAGGATACTCATGAGACATCCATTGGTGAAAATCATCAAATTGGTTATCCAATTTCGAAAGTTGTTCTACAGAAACCTCATGGAGAGCTTCTTCATCATTAGGAGGATTAGAGGAATTACCCATGTCCTCGTTAAAAAGGCTACTCAAATTAGGTTCCATCTCCTCGGTAATTAAACCTCGGAAAGACTTAATTCTATGGCTTCGTCTAACGGCAATAGTGTAAGTAGGGCTTATTGTTGTAAAACTCATGCACTAGAGAAGGAGAAAAGATTTTGAATTTAGAGGTAGCAATTTTCAGTAAAATAAGCCAATTTTCCGGATTTAAGCTGTTAAATGCAATCACGATAGTCTCCCGAAATTTCGAAAAAAATGTCCAGGACCGTGGCGCTCGGAGTGCACACGGTCCTTACAACTTTTTTCGAAATTTGCAGGGATGAAAGTTATGATGATTTTAAAGCTAATCTGAAAAAATTGAGTGATTTTACGATCTGTAGATAGGCCAAATTAAAGTTGCAATCTCAAAATTGAACCCTACCAAGATTGTCGAAAAATGCAAAATTTGAATTTTGAAAAAGAGAGGGAAACTGAAATTTTGAATTTTATGATTTTAGAGGGAATACCAAAAGCAATGCAAGTTTTGAAATTCAAAAGTTGACTCAATTTCATGCAAAGTTCAATTTTGAAAGCGGAAATCAAAGTTGTTGTAATTAAGCACTTAATTTCAAAAGTCACAAATAGCAAGAATTTGAATAAAGCACTGAAATTTCGAATGAACAACAACACAATTTTCAGATTTAGGACAGTAAGAACACAATTTTGACACAAAATTTCAATTTCAATGATTTTTGAATGATTAGAAGCCTTAAACCAAGCAATCACAAGACCAACTTTGACTATAATTTTGAAAGTGTTAGATTTGATAAAATCAGCCAAAATTCTGGATTTTAGCAGGAAAATATAGTAAGATCTTGCTCCCGAAATTTCGGAAAAAATGTCGGGGACGATGGCGCTCGGAGTGCACATGGTCCTCGCAACTTTTTTCCAAATTTTCAGGGATGAAAGATATTGTGATTTTATTGCGGAATCCAAAGTTACAGCTGATTTGGAAATGTTTTGATCAGTGAAATTGTCGGACAAAGGTTGAATCAAGAGGGTTTTAAAAATTAGGGTTTTGACACTTAACCACTTAATTTTCAAAATTAAAGCACAAATATGAATTGATAATTTGTAATAGAAGGGCAGATCTGAAACAAACATTAACAATTAAACATTTCACAAGTTCAATTTTCAAAAAGAAAATTTTAGGGTTTTTATGCAATCAACCTCTAAAATTTGCAAAAGATCAAACATGGAAATGTAATCAAGGAATCAATTTTCAGATCTAATCATGAATAATCAGAAAGGATGTTCACGTCGGGTTCACCAAAATGTAAAGCGAAAAATCACAATCGAACCCTAGTTGCTCTCCCCTCTTCCAACTCCAAGGAGAGAGAAGGGAGGTTGCTAGGGTTGATGGTTTTCACTTAAGGAGAAACTTTACATTCAAAAGAGGGGTTGAAACTCACAAGATCCAATCCTACACAATGCAAGATTGGATGCTAAATGAGTTTCAAGGGTTAAGACAGCAAGGCTACCCTCTTTTGTAAAGAATGTTGATAGAAGAATTAGGCTAGGAATGCATAGAAAGTGATAAAGATTCGCTTATAAACTGAGATAGGGATATAGGATGAAGCTGCGGACCTGGAATTAGCAGTAAAATGTCGATACGGCGCTGTCCTGCAAATTTGAGCAAAAGTTGACGGGACGATGGCGCCCGGCGCCACGATCCTCCGAAAAATCCGCGAAACGAAGGGGGATCTGTTCGTCTCTACACAAGGATTCCAGATCTTCAATTCCAGCCGCGTACCTGCAACCTACACACAGAAAAGTGAAGACGATTGGGGGGTTAGGGATTAGGGGTTTGCCTTTAGGTCAAACCCCAGTTTTGGAATTAACCAAAAAATGAGAAATGTTGTAAATGTAAATGACTGTAATGTAAAACAAGTACTAATACCTTGTTCTAAGGATGTTTGTATCCTTATGTGTGAAGGTATAGATGTTGTTGTTTGTTGTATTGTTGTATGTTGTATGTAGCTTGTAGTAAGTGATCTCCTCTTCAATGGTTGAATCCTTGTCTTGAATGCAACACTTAGCCTTGAATGGAGACTTGAAATGATCAATTGCTTGAAGGAATGCTTGAATGCTTGAATGCTTGAGTATAGTTTCCACGCTTGTACACATGTGTCCTTACCCAAATGGGAGAGGAAAATGTAGTTTATATACTTGTCAATTAGGGTTAAAAGACTGATTTTCCCGACCTTAGGCCGACCAGGAAAGATAATTTTCCAATTTGCAAACAAAAAGGCCTGAAGTCCCATAGGAGACCGGGCCCAAAATAGGGCCAGGGACCAGGGCGCTGGGCGCTCTGGTCCCACCTCCCGGGACAGTAGGGTGCAAAGGAGGTTTAGGCCAGGGTGCTTGAAAAATGCAGTTTTTGGTGTCGTAAACAGGATTCGAGGTCTCCATTCAGGTTCCGTGTTGCGTCGCCATCATGAAGACTGAAATGCAGTCGAAATTGCAAGTGTCGCAATTTTAGGATGCTACAGGAGGCGAGAAGGAAGAAGGTTTTAGAGTTACTGCAAAGAAAGAATATTGCAACAGAGGTAATTTTTTAGTGATCGTATTTTTTTTCAATTTACTAAATTCCTTTAAACATGTGAAGAACATCTTATTGACGTATCCTATCCTAGTGTGCAGATTTTAAGTGACAGTGTAGGCCATGGCGAGGAGGTTTTGGCATCGAAGGCTAATCGCGAAACAAACGTGCCAGTGAATGAGGCTGCATCTATTTTGTTGGGGAAGCAAAAAAAGAAGAGTGTTGCAAAAAAATCAAGGCTAGCTTCAGATCATCAAACAAAAGAGGGTGCACCTGTTTTGTCGGGGAAGCAAAAAAAGAAGAATGTTGTGGAAAAAAAAAGGCGGACTTCACATCTTGAAACAAACGTGCGAGTCAATGAGCCTTCATGTGATTCATCAAGGAAGCAAGAAAAGAAGAATGCTGCAGAAAAAACAAGTCTGACTTCAGATGATGCGACACTTTGTCATTGAAGGTGACTGTCTATTGTCCTGTCCATATGTGTGTTTTCATTGCATGGTATGCTTTGCACTGCACTGTGTAGTACGTTGACTATTTCGTCCATGTCATTGTAGGCTGATGGGGTCCATGGAGGGAGCATGGAATGTCCTGTGGTATTGGGTGACACAGAACGCAGTGTGCGCAAAAAATTAAGTTGAAAACCTTGGGTGTCTATGATGTATAAGTTTGTTTCATCAAAGAAGCTGAAGGAGACGTTGAATGAAAAATTTGGTGCATGCAGTGGCGAGAATATTGCGGAGTAATCTACTGAGTTGGGGTAGATGATGGACGATACGAGAAAAGAACAGTCAATGCAGTTCCCTAATGACACCGTGTGTAGTGTTCTTGAAAAACCAAGTCCAAAATCTTGGACGTCTGTTAGGAGGAAGAAGTTGAAGGAGAGAACGATTGAAAAACTAAGTGCATGCAGTGGTGAGACAATTGCAGAGTAGTCTCTTGAGCTGGGGTAGATGATGAACGATACGAGCAAAGAACAGTCCATGTAGTATAGGAGCAAAGAACAGTCCATGTAGTATACGAGAAAAGAACAGTCCATGTAGTTGCCTGATGACACCATCTGTAGTGTTCCCAAAAAACCAAGTCCAAAATCTCGGATGTCTGTTAGGAGGAAGAAGCTGAAGGAGACGATGATTGAAAAATCGAGTACATGCAGTGGTGAGACGATTGCAAAGCACTCTCCTAAACTAGGGCAGAGGTTGGAGGATAGGTGCAAAGATGAATAGGTAATGCGGTGCCAATGTGTATGACATGTAGTGCTATATCATGACATGGTGTGTTATACTATACAATAACTCTTTTTCTATGTAGTCGACTGCGGCATTGGATGAGAAACTTTAGAAGTCTATTGCGAGGGAGAAGCTAAAGGAGACGGTGAATGGAAATTTGAGTGCATGTAGTGGCGAGAAGATTACAGAGGAGTCCACTCAATTGGGGCAGACATTGGAGGATAAGAGCAGAGATGAACAGGTATTGGGCTCTTCTTTTGGAAATAGGCGGTGAGGGGCACTATTATACTGGAGAGCATTTTTTATGATGTGGTTTGTGTCCATTATCTATGTTCTTATTATTGCCTTGGTCGTGTAAAACTTATCGGCCTTCATCCAGTAGTGTTCGTAGGCATATGGGTTTAATGTGTACTTACACTCCTATACAATGTGTCACATTTTGTAGCATAATCTGATGGAAACAAGCATTAAGAAAGAGTCTGGGGGAAATGATGATGGATGTACAAATGCAGACCGTGACCACAATGGGGGCAACGAGCCGGGAGAGATAGCTACTCTGGTACTGTTGTACTACATTGCCATGAATTCATTTGACTATGTTTGATCGACATGTATAAAGAATTTTATTTAAGTGACTGTGTCCACTCGTTACTGATGCAGGAAACCATGAAAGACAAAGAAGAGTGTGCCAATGAATATGCTCACGATGTTACTGTTGGAGTTGAAGTCCACCTACTAGTGGATGGGGCAATGGTTGGGGAAGGTGTTGTTGATGGCCTAGGGAAGGGTGTAATGTGTCATACTATTCCACTCCCACGACATTGTGATAAAGTTCGCATCGTCAAAGTCTTTGATGCAAATGCCCAGGTCCTTTCGCTGATGTCTTGTTGGATTCCCTAAGCTCGTGGGCGGTGTGGCCCATTGAAGACCTGGCCTGTTCCCCACCCTTGGTAAGTTTCAAAGATGACAAGATCCCTTCCTCTATCTTCTCATTCCATCCTTTACCTTATTCCAATGGAATGAAATAGGCAACACTCATATGATGTCATTTGTATGTGGTAGGATAAAGTTGGTGAAAGTGTCTAGCCACAAAAAGAGGATGTTAAACGTGGCCCTATGATCAGACAGGTAAGTCACAAGTTGCGATCACTTGGCATCACCCCTCCCGAGTTGCATAAGAATGAGAAGAAGTGTAAAGCATTTTATGGTGTCGTCAACTCCATTGCGCAATCCAGACAATGGAGGCGATAATATTCTTCGATCATAGTTGTTCCTCTTTCCAAATATTTAGAGTGAGATACTGTGGTGGAAGTTCAGTCTTGATAGACCCTATTCAGATGGGATTTGGAGATGTTATATTGACATGGATTTTACCTTAGCATAGTTTAAACCCTCTCAATTGTTGTTTATGTCTTAGATGAATTGTACATTATTTTCAACCTTTCCTGCTATTTTAAGCAAAACAACTTTAAAGGCTTGATTTGTTGGACTGTTTCATGGTGATCTTGCACCATCAACTACCCTTTAATAACTTCACAAACCTTTCTTTGGTGCGCAACATTTTTAATAATGATAGTGGATGGTACAATAAAGTCAGTTATAGTCGTTTACTATTCAAGTTTTGTTCAAGGTCTCTTATCAAGTTTTGTTCAAGGTCTCTTATATATTGCATATGCATAGGTTTTGTTATTGCGTACCAATAGGGTCCCTGCAACTCTTTTACGTATATAGATGAAGCGGAATGTTTGATTGAAATTGTGAACCATGTGCTCTTTCCACTATAGCTTATGACAGTTGAATATACCATTGTTATTGTTTGTTTTTGAACAATGAATCTGAAATGACTTAACAACAAAAAAAAAACCATTAAAATACACTAGACTTTCGTTATAGTTTCGTGGCAGATGTGTAATAAGTTGGATGCTGGACGAGGAGTGCTAACTGATGGAGTTATCTTCCCAAAACATGGATTCCCAATTGGCAGGTACCCTGCCACCCAAGTGCCCAATTTAGTGAACATGTCAACTTTAGTGAACACGTTAACTTTTGTATCGTGCATAATGTTATTCATTCCAAAAAATGCAACAGATAGCAGTTATTTTCTTGTTGGCATAAACTATTGTTTCCTGCATTTTTCATGTTGTCTTGTCCACCTATCTACAGATACTTCTTTTTGGTATTGTTTGCAGGGATGGCAATGGGAAGACCATGGACAAGAAAAAGAAAGGGTGTCGAAACATCTGTTCCGCAAAATGGAACACTTGCTACAAATTCAAAGGTGAATGGGACGACCGATGTTCTCACCTCCGACAGCAGTTTAGGGAAGTCTGCAAGACAACCACCACCGCCCTTTGCAAACTGCAATGATGGGATGGACACAATGAAGTTTGATGCCATGCAAGTAGAACTACTAACGTAGAAGGTTGAAATGACCCACGCTGAAAATGAAAGGCTGAAGGGGATTGTTTCTGATCTTGAATGGAGACTCACTGAAGTGAAAAGGATATGCACCGAACTCAATAAGAAATGCATGGAACTCAATAAAAAGGTCATGGACTTGGACGATAAGAATACAGACCTTGAGTTGGAAGTGTGTGGTTTGCAGATGGCGAATGAGAGACAGGAGGTAGTGCATGAGGTGTGTGTTAAAAACAACAAAATCGTAAGTGACCAAATGCAGGGGATGCTAGATGTTTGTGCGCAATGCGCTCAGTACTGGAAAGAGAGGTACGCGGAGGTGTTTGCCTCCGTAACCGATGAAGATGATGGGAAAGATGTGCCTCCCCTTACTCCGACCACTAGGGGAAACAAAAGTCATTTAAATACTCAACCTTAGCCTCTATAACAGGCTTGCACTGTTACAAAAGTTTTGTAGATGTATATTGTCGAGTCCTGTTGAAATAAAATGTCAGTTGTGGTGCAGACTTTTTGTAATTAGACATATTCTTTCATTTAGGAAGACACTTTGTATGCTTCATGAATGGTTATTTTCAATAAACTTGATTGACTGAAGTTTTTCTTTCTGGTTCTTTTCTTCGGGAGCCCTTCTTCAACTAGTTGTAAAAATATATTAAGTGGCCTTGCCACCTTGTCAAAAAAAAACAAAAAAAATAAAAGTGATTGACTCCACTTAAACATCAATGGTTAATGATTGGTTTGTTGTACACTTTTTCATGCTTTCTGAATGGTTCTATGTGGCTTTTCTACACGTCTTGTATGATGAATGATTTTCACACTTCTCTTAATAAGTTAATATGACTTCCCAATCAGTGTTCGCAAAGAAAGGCGGGTGATTCTATACCTGAAACCTAACTGTAGGTTAAAAGTTTTTTTATACTAGATTTAAAAGAACCACTAATTGTATGATGGCAATTTTTCTTAACTTCCACCTGCTTATAATAGTTGCTTATAGAAGACTAAAAAATGCTTATTTATAAATGATGGATAAACTTAATCACAAGTACATAAGATAGCCTGCTCAATGAGGTATTCTTTTGCATAAATATTAACCTCTACCTGCTTATAATAGTTGCTTATTGAAGACTGAAAAAAGTGCTTATTTATAAATGATGGATAAACTGAATCACAACTACATAAGATAGACTACTTAATGACTATTATTCTTCATAAATATTAAATATATATCAACAAGTATTTAACTATTTAAGCTTTACCACACAAAAGGTTTGTATTGGAGCCATAATAGCTTCAGCCCACACGAAAAAGGTGTAGTATAACACACAGGTTAGTTCTACTTGTATTTCATAAACAAAGAAACTCAAATTGAAAGTAACACTTCATATATACGTGACAAGTGTTAGTCAGTCGTCTTTGTTGATTCATTGACTGGCTGCTCGCCAATTCCACATCGTCGTCTCACACAAAATCGACTAACAAGGCGTGTTAGTCGATTTCATCATTTCGCGAGCATAAAGGAAATGGTGGCATGCCAGTCAGCGAATCAACAAAAAGGACTAACGCGACGTGTTAGTTGATTTCACCATTTCATTGGCCTAAAGGAAATGGCAGATGCGTCTATTGTCGCTCCACAAAGACAGTACGGACTGACTAACACGTGTGTTACTGAAAAATAAACTGATATGGTAATGAGTTTTATCTTATAGATGACCAGTGCCTTCTTTGTTGTTTGGGCTACACAGTCTTTATATTTGTTCAGGACTTATTGTATAAACTTATGAGACAGTTTTTAAACCCACCCCTTTTCTCAAGTCTATCAATTGTTGTTTCTTATGAGATCTACTTCAATGTTTATATTGTAAACTATTTGAATGAATTTAACCCTAACTTTAAGAGTTCATCCAAGGAAGGAATATAGGGAACAATTACAATTCAATATCATCCTCATACATTACAATATCATTGTTCATTCTCCTCATATCAATTTCAATCAGGAAATAATCAGAGAGAATGTGATTCACATAAGGTGACAAATCTTTGTCCCTATGCAATCCTGCCACTGCTCGATCCTTGTCATTAACGAACTCTTGTTTCCATTGCTCTAGCGACACCAATTCACCAGCATTGTAGAAAGAGGGCACCCTAGGGGTATTCCCATTGTCCAATCTCTGAAGCTCTTTTCTCAATTGATCTACAAACTCATCATGTGACTTTAGGTAAGTCTCGGCTTCAATCCTCTCACTAGGAATCAATCATTAGACTGTTATCATTCATCATCTCCTACAACCATGATCTGAGCCTCTCATGCTCCCTCAAAGCTTTGGTCATCCCAATGTATGTCTTCGAATAGTTCTCTACGACCACCAACACACTCCTAAATCTATGTTCAATGATTTCATGAACAAACTTATCCATCTTCTACTGCATTTTTTCTATTTGTTGAGATGACGTTTCTGCCTTCCTTCTCCAACACGCGAAACTAACCTGTAACTAACATACGAAACTAACAACTGCGATTGACTAACCTATCACTAACACGTGAAACTAACGGATGCGATTGACTAACCTATCATTAACACGTGAAACTAACAGATGTGATTGACTAACCTATCTGTAACACGCGAAAATAACGGTTGCGATAGACTAACGATTGTGATTCGAGTACTGGGTGGTAGACTTTTCCTTTTGGCATGCGAAACGGCGAAATAGACTACCATGCCACAAAACTAATGGCTACAATTGACTAACCTTTCACTAATAGGTGAAACTTATGGCTGCGATTGACTAACCTTTCACAAACACGTGAAACTAACGGTTTTGATTGACTAACCTTGAAATAACATGCAAAACTAATGGTTGTGATTGACTAATGGTTGCGAATCGAGTACTGCCTGGCGGACTTTTCCTTTTGGCATGCGAAACGGTGAAATAGAATAACACGCTACGTTAGTCCTTTTCGCTGATTCAGTGACTGGCTGGCCCATATACAAAGTATTCAATTGAAGGAGAGAAAATTGACATTCTTGCATCATCATGAAGGAGATAAAATTGTCTTCAATCCAAGTGTTCACAATTTCCACATCTGCATTCCATATCTCACATCTTAATTTCATTGCATATCAATATTCCATTATTACACAAATCAATGCTATTCCTTTTAGAGAAGACTTAATGTGTATCACATATTTAGAGAAAGGATTATATTTATTAGATTATCTGCATTCCATATCTCACATCTTAATTTTATTGCATATCAAAATTGCAATGCCTATGACATGTTTAGAGAAAGGATTATATTTATTAGATTTAAATTAGCATATAAAGTGTATTGGTTTGTAGACATATAAAGTGCATAGAGACAAACATATAAATTGTAAACATAACCAAGACAAACATATAAATCATAAACATTCGAGACAAACGACATTCAAAGATCGGCTATGTAACCATAGAAATTAACTGTTTTATAAAAAATAGCATAGTCATACAGGAGCAGTTATTCAATTTTAATTAGAGGACCTCCTCTGCATTGGGAATCTACTCTATATCCTCACAAACCTCCCTGCTGGTTGTGGACTACCATAACCCGTGAAAATGGGGGTGTAGTCCATAATAAGCAGGTTCCATGGAAAGAATGTTGTGACATCCTTGATACTGTCATCGGAGTATGGCACTAGGTACCATCCACGTCTCCAATGGGGTATGTCAGCACAGATTATGTGAATCTGAGGGAGAGTGACTGGCTAGTACACAAGGGCGAAATACACTGGCCATAGTCCCCTATACAAAGCGACCTCAACGGAGTCGACAATCTGGGGAACGAGATCACGTCTTCTATGTCGATAGTGTACATATTGTCCTCGGTATAATGTCTTCCCATTCAAATGGTCCACTCAGCAACCCATCTAGGAGTTATTATTCGGATAATATCTGGAACAATGATATCTGGGAGGCACTGAAATAAGGCAGACTCCTCGTCGTTCTCTGCCAACATCTCTAGCAGTCTGCAGATACATACGATAAGAGTGTTAGTAATATAACTATAGCATTCAATAAATGTAAGACATAAGAGTATGAAGCACTAAAAAAATGCAAGACATAATCACACCATAAGAGTATTAATTATTTAACTAGAGCATTCAATAAATTGAAGACATAAAAGCGTAATACTGAAAATTAAGTTGCATAAAACCTGCGCCTATCGCCTGACGTGTATGTGAATGCGATTTAGTGATAAAACAAGGCAAAAAAACAACGGACCTGCATACAAAGATACATTATAAAAGATGGTTAGGGACAGTTATAGTAAACATTACAATGCAACTACAATAAACAAAGTTGTTCCATATTACGCAATAGGTTGAATGAAGCATGGATAAACATCAAGCACATATATGACATAGTTACAAATAGACAGCTTGATCTGAACAAATAATACCAAAAATTGTATCAGCGAGGATCATTGTGTGATCCCTCTCCACGTAAAAGACCATCAAAAGCCAATCGTTGACGAGGACTCTTATGGCCAGGTGTTGAGGGGGTGCCGAACACTGTCACACATAAGTGTGTATCACTTTCACCAACTACAAGACATAGCGACTCAATAAACGCATGCAACATTCACATGTTTAGAAACCACTTATAGGTGACACTAGAGTACCAACCTGTATTAGACACAACCGATGCAGTGGCAATGACATGCGGTTCCCGTGCTTGGTCCAATTGCATCTTTCCCCTTCTCCTCCTAGAAGTCTCAAAGGGGAACTCAAAGGTGACAAGCTGCTGAACATCATGATAGATCTCACTCCTACTACTATGCCTATGTTGTCGCCGATTGCCCCGAATTGCACTAAACCAAGGCCGCATACATTTGGTGGTTGTATTGGCTGGATCAGTAGATGGTCTAAAATTAAATGACATGGCACCGACGTTCTGAAGATTAGCCATGAACCTATCCAGATAGCCTACAAATGCCACTAGTTTATCGCCTGAACCCAACATTGTTTGCGACAATATATTTAACTTTTTGTTTGCTTCGTTCCACATTATGGTGTCCACATCCTCTAAATTTGTATGTGCATTAGAAATGGTATCGACGATAGGTTCAGGTGTTGGGTTTTCATTAGTATTAGCAGATGTTGGAGTCAACATAGGAATAGGATCTGTATGAAACAAGATCTTAGGGTGAAGTACACATCTTTTAAGTTAGCAAAAATCAACATTCACAAACATCCACTTACCCGAAACACGTGAATCGTGGAAGTAATTGTTCATCATTGCAACAACCTTCAACACATGCTTGCACATGTTTCCTTACAAACTCCACGGATATTCACAGATGTAGAAGTGATCCCCAAATTTCCTAACCACATACCAATTGCACGAGGATTGACTTTTCACCCAGTACCATCTAGGAGTAGTGTCGTCTAGAACACAATCGGCATCAGGAATTGCCTTTACCCTCTCCATACTAGTTTGCAAATGTGTCAACCTGTAGTTTTTGATAAATCCAAAATGTTGCAATTCTCGCTTATGCTGGTAGAATGGTTCCACTTTATACACAAGTATAAAATATAGATTGTCCATCCTCCTCTAGCATGCCTTTTTATCATCTCTTGGGTGCAGTGACTTCAATTTACCATGGTATGATTCGATGGCATTATTTGTGTCCTGGTTAGCATGAGCGAAATTCCTAAAGTTTTTCGCCCACATAGCTGGCCAAAAAAAAAAAAATTGAAATAAAGAAATTAGAAATAGGAGTAGGATGTCAACTACCAAACGACAACCAAAATGGGTAACAAGTCATAAAGCCACCACTCGAATGTAATGTCAAACTCACCAATACAGCCTTCTCCTTGACACCATGTGTTGTAGAAGTACTCTAGAAAACATGGTTGATCACTAAATTCAACAAAGAAAGTGTGCAGCTCCTCCATAGTGCTCTCTTCACTTTCATGCATTTCCATCATTATCGCCCCTAGACGGTGAAAAATGTCCAATGCTCTTTCCTTCATTGCATACTTGTACACATTCTTCAACCATGCTCGACACATGTGCCAAATACAAAGTATGACATGACATTCAAAAATAGTCTGAACAAAACATTTAATTGGTCTGAGCTGGGAGGGTGGTCATTTGAAATAAAATGTAGAGCAGTGTATCATAATGTTTGATTTCATGTAGACAAAATATCGCTCTTGCACTTACTCTATCGCTTGAATCTCTGCACTCACATCATCCATGATAAATGCATTGATCCTCCAATCAGGCCTCTTTTCCTTTCCTCATCTCCGCAACTCCATCAACCACACCTAGATATCCTCGATCTTGTTCCTTGATGTCACAGCCCATGCAACAGGCACCCCCGATTGCTGCTCAACGAAGACGAGACAGGAATACAATTGATACTGTTTTAAACAACAAACAGGAAGATCATGACCATCCACAGATCAAATGGGCTGCATGAAAATAGGTTAAGTTCGAAGAGACATTCCCTGTATTTGTTTGTTGTGAATGTTAAATCCATTGAGATGATTGAGTCATGCGAGAATCGTACCATCATGTCAAGCATCCAAGCCATTTGTATTCCCATAATGAAAGGTTTGTCGGCACCTTGTGGCTGCTGGAAAAAAAAAAGAAATTTGCCTCATCCTATTTTTTCCATTCTAAGATGCTAGTGGCATCGTGCACATGCTTTCGCGACAGAATAGAACGGACGCTCATTGCTGCGTTGATAACATCCCTGCGTGTCACAAATGAATCTCTCTTCTTCAACATGTCATGAAAAATGGGATCATCAAGATGTCTATCCACAATAGCATCAATGCTCACATCCATCAGCAACAACCTCTCTATATATGTTTTGCATTCATCGGAAAGGTTTGGTACAAATTGAGAGTGCAACTCATTACTAGTATCATCGATGCCATGACAAGCTTCACCATTCTTGTCTACATGCAACGGTTGCTTCAATATCAAGATGGCCACATCTGGCCTACCATATAACACCTTAACAATGAAGTGGCATATACAAACTCTTTTTTTTTTATATGTCCACGTGCGCTTCTTATTCGGCGACTTCTTCCTATTGTCTTCTAGTCCATATGAACACCAATACCTTCAAAAAACAAATTTCCTATTATCAACAACAGTCGTAATGTCATTAAACATAGACAAAGAATAGGAAAGAATGTGTCTACGAACCAGCTGTATATCTTTGTTGTATGCGTGTTGTACAGAGCACTATCGTGCTTAGTGTGCCACTTTCAGAGGAATTGGGTTCCAACACCTTTGCGCAAAGATTCCCCTCTCATGAATGCATCCAATCTACCCAGTGGAATTGTTGCACACAGGTCTGCTGTTGAATCATTTTTGACACAAATTGGCATCCACTGAATGTCCCTTGAACAGAAATGACGCAAACCTTCACCACCATCTTGAACTTACAATACCATAATGTCCTACCATTTCCGGTGTTTTCCCATTCTCGTCCTGCACATATCGGAGAAACAAAGAGATATCGTAAACAGTAAACAGCCACAGTGATGATATCTTCAGTGTGATACTGTTTTGAGATATTGGTTGATGTCAAATGTGTTTGCCATGATATTGGTCGCTTCGCACAAATGACCAAAGCTACTTTATTGTTAGACCTTCATCCTGTTAGCACGTATTTTTACAAAATAGTTTTGTGCTATATATTGATACTTTTAGTTTCATCATAAGAGCATTTACTGGTGGATTGTATGTACAAGTGATATGTTGCAGTATCTTCATGAAAAAGCATCACTTCAGCATATTGAAGGGAATGTTGAGTGATATGTTGAGTGTTCGATAGGTCTGATTTGGAGCTATAGTAGCCGAGGCCGCTATTTGAAATATGCCTCCAATTCACTTGACCTTTGTTCATACTCATCGGCTTAAATCTGATCGATGAAACAATGTGAAGAAAATCTGTGAGCTTTATTGGCACAACCTTTGCCGATGACTAACATGCGTACATCGTCGGGAGGTCCTAATTTATGTTACCCCGATACCCGATGTACCAAATAAAGAAGGGGACTCTATCAGAAAGGCTTTCTCCGATAAAGCAGTTCTAGTCAAGAAAGGAAGAAGACTCATCGGGATAACATACATCATTGGGGAGATTGTTTCTAGTATGTATCAGACCTTGTGGGATAGTTGGGATCACTAATATTCAAGGTGGATGGTTCATTTGTTCAAAATTATAAAATTTTAATTATCGGCATAAGTAGTCTCCATGAAACAGCACTGGCAAGCAAAAGATGGATTATCAGCATAACATGTACTGATAAATCAAAGGGCGGATTCATTGAGGCACTTAAAAAAAACTTAGCACGGTGCGCGCTCTTGAAAAAGTCATACCATCCGGATAGCTTTTTCTGATGAGGTAGAAGGTGTAACTTATGAACCTATCAGTGTAACTTGTAACGATAAGGCAATGCCGATCATGGAGTTATAGCATTGGAAGATCGAAAGTAATGAGAAAAGTCTATCCCGATACCTGATGACTGAAGGGAACCGAAGGCAGGTCCATCAGAGAAAAAGACCATATCGGGATAGTGCAAAAATAGTTAGATCGATCCCCGATGACATGGAGAATCAGAAGGTAGAACCATCGGTATTACATATACTGACAAAATAAACTCAGAATCATAAAGCATAAAAGTGCATCGGAGACTCATCGGGACTTCAGGAGGAATAGAAAAAGGCTATTCCGACCCCCGATGAAGATAAAAGCGCCTGCGGGGATATCGGTGTAAATTATACCGATAAAGTAAGCATTAAGTTAGGACTCATCGGGACATCGGAACAAGAAATTTTATGCTATGCCGAGTCTCGATAGGACTATTAAGGTGGATGGAGAGTTGCTAGGAGTTCTTCGAGGTGATTTATGTCGATAACGCGGGGGACTTAGTCACAATGTAGACTAGTATATTGAGATCATCAGAGCATTGGAGGGACATAAATTGAACTATGCCGATACTCGATGGGACATATTGGACTATGTTTTGGCTATCGGGAGCGGTCTCGGTCGGCTATACCGATACTCGGTCAGTAATGACTAACAGGCATGTTAGTCGCGTGTTTTACACTGTCGATTCTGCAGTTAGTGGTTGCGATTGACTAACCTATCTCTAAGACACTGTACGAAATGCCTATTGGGTTGAAGGTATTCTGGCTCCAAAATAGACCTTTCATACACCGTGTTAATGACAGGTTAGTCAATCACAGTCGCGCGTTAGCAACAGGTTAGTCAATCGCAGAATGTTGGTTGCAAAATGGATAGTGTAAAATAGACCACTAACACATGTGTTAGTCATAGGGACTTCAGGAGGATTAGAAAAAGGCTACTCCGACCCCTGATTAAGATAAAACTGCTTGTAGGGATATCGATGAAAGTTATACCGATAAACTAATCTGGCTCCAAACAGACCTTTCGTACTGCATGTTAACGACAGGTTAGTCAATCACATGTGTTTATTGCAAAATAGACGGTGTAAAATGTGCGACTAACATGCATGTTAGTCAATCTGTACAATGATTTTGCATAAGAGTTTGAAGCTAACAGAGAGATTGAAGCAATATTAAACTACAGAAAAGGAAAAACTAACAACTATAGATCAATACTTCATGTGACAGAAAATTTGTATTTGAATACAACAATACTTAACAAACATTGTGTTAAAAAATTGGCAGCAGTGTGTAAGAAGCATAGGTACTTTACAAATTATAATGTCCACCATCCCTCATCAGTACATGTAGATGAAAATGACATCTCTAAACATAAAAATATTGGCTACAAAATGACCATCGAAGGTGCTCCATGCAGCTACAATGGTGTGAGCCATTTCTAACATAGTGTCAATTGACACTTTCTCTTATTTACCATGACAAGATGTTTTATAACTTATCCGGTAACTACCTAAAATAGTGGGACATATGCAAAACAGGAAATTGTAGATAAACAACTAATTTTACAAAATTAATCCTATTGTCTGCAATAGGGTCATAGAAGTGTAGCGAGTGACATATGCAAAACAGGAAATTGTAGATAGACAACAAAACTAACTCCCAATGTATTGGAGTATGACACCCATGTTCTCTCCAATCTCCATTACTTTGATAGCAGCTGGTGCCGAGAGCCAGTTATCATTAGAGTTCAGTAGTCTATGGAAGGGATCCAAATTCCCATTCCTCACCCCTACCCTAAACACCTCCCACGCCTCCTGGATGAAGTTCTTCCTCCTCTCTCGTGCTGCCCTTTTTTGGGTAATTTCCTTGTCTTTAGTGTCTAACTCCTTCGATTCAGAGGAGATGTAGTTGGTGTGGTTAAAATAGATGCCAAGGGTGCTTAACCAACAATCAAAATCCAAATCTAGAATGGCATTTCCCAAGGCCTGCCCATCAAACGGGCAGACAAAGTCATCGATCCTCTGTATGGTCGCTTCCTTTGAATCGAATATGTCAACCATAGGGCAAATGACAGCCTCATAAACAAACCCATCACACCAGTGTCGATTAGCACCCAATATACCATTAGCCACCCACCATACAACATTCTAGAGCACATCGTTTGCTTGAAATACCCAGCTGCATTGGGCCTAGATCGATTCCTCTCTACAAAGGCAATTGACACCAAAATGATGCACCATCGGTTCAGATCAAGACTTCCAGGCTTAAGACTGCAATCTAAACCATTCCTTATATAAAGTTTCAAACTTTCTAGAGAAGTCTAGAGACTAGAAGAGGCCCGAATTCCAATCAAGGTTCGTCTGAACAACATATCTTTACTATTATGAGAACTTGTCAAGTTCCCTGCTCCTACGTACTTTATCTAACTGACTTGATATGAATCTGCCAAAGCGCATGAAAAAACACAGAGGTCTCCGGTTTGTCCTTCCACCAAGGTATGGCCTACATCTAGCTAAAACGAAGCTCCAGATGAAACCACATTGGCAAGCCAAAGGAGGATTATCGGCATCACTTATATCGATGAAACAGAGCGCAGACTCATTGGAGCACATGAAAAAATACTCAACTCGGTGCGCACTTTTTGAAAGATTGTTCCATCAAGATAGCTTGTTCCGATGAGAAAGTAGGCGGTTGCTTTCTATCGACTTGCATCGGCTTATCAGCAAAGCATATAAATTGCTATATCCATGACCTATGAAACCATCGGTATAACTTGTAACGAAATGGCCAAGCTTATAACATAGTATCAGGAGATCAGACGTAATAAGAAAGTTTTATCCCGATACCCGATGACTAAAGGAAACTGAAGGCGAGCCCATTGGAAAGAAGAACCATATTGGAGTAGTGCGAAAATTGCTAGACCGATCCCCGATGATATGGAGAATTGGGAGTCCGAGCCATCGATATTACCTATATCGATAAAAGAACTTGGAAGCATATAACACAAAAGTGCATCGAGAATTCATCAGGATTTCAGGAGGAATAAAAAAGGGCTATTCCGACCCCCGCTAAAGATAGAAGCATTGGCTGGAGTATCGGTGTGACTTATATCGATAAAGAGAGCATCAAATGAGGATTCATGGGGATGTCAGAAGAAGAACTTTAATGTTATGTCCAGACCCGATAGGACCATGGTAAGTGCGAGGAGTGTTGTTCTCAAATTTTGATTCCTTCCTATTCCTCCCTGTAAGAAAATTTAATAACTTTGTTTGTATATAAAGAGGACACGAAGAAAATAGAATTCCAAACTAACATATAACAAGGTTTCAACAAAACCTTCTACACTTCGAACTTATCCAAAGCTCAGGTGGGTATACCTTTTGTGAATACTTTCACACTTTTAAATTGAGATCCACAGTAAACCAATGGTAAAAACCTATGGACTTCATCACCTCAATAAAACTGAAACATTAAAGAAAACTTATGCTCATTTTCAGTATTTGATCCCAAGAAAGAATGAATGCAACGAGCTAATGAATGCACACCACAAGACAAAGAAGATTTAGGCCTGAAACTTTGATCTGTATATTTATATTCATTTTGAAAATTTTACATGACTCAAGGTAATTCCAGAGAGAACCAGAAACACCGTAGATATATTTCAGTAGAGTTTCTTTACAAATTCTTGTGATGATTTTTTCTAAGTCCTGGTATCCATTTATAACAATATGGATGCAAACAAGCTTCAGATTTTCCTAGGAAAAGTTTGTTACAACCATGATTCTTGTTGAAAAAGGAAAGAAAAATACAATCATTTCATCTCCTAACGACCTTTTAAGTTTGTTGTTCCACTGCAACATCTTCTAACTGTTGTGGGACTTCCTCTTCTTCTACTGCATATTTGTTTTTCCACTCTTTGAACACGTCATCACTTGGCTAGGAGAAGCTAACAATCTTCTTTTCATCTTGTTTAGCCTTTGCCATGTGATTCTCAATTTCCCAACCTTTGTCTCCAGAAAACCATAATGTGACTTTGCTTTCTCAATCTCCTCAGCTGTCTTAATAAACAAAGACATCTCATCTATATTAATGACCTCATTTACCCTCTCCGACAAGTTATACCTCAACTCATCAAGCCATGCCTTTTCCTCTTTCAGCTGATTTCGACCAACAAAACCCTCGAGAAACAACTCATACTTGTGATCAGAATATTCTTTTCTATATATGTGTGCTTTTCTCTTCACACCTGCCCTTTCTTTTGCTAATCCAATCATCCCTTTTATTAACTCACAAGTGGATTTGATATTGGCATCACCCTCTACCTCTACATGAGATGAACACATAAGTTCCAACTCCAGTCCCCTAGGCATCCACTTATTCAGAATTGGCTCTAAAGTGGCCTTATCTTCTTTCAAATCAGTCAAAATATTCAAAATTCTTTTCATGTAAATGCATACAATAGAGGCTCTAACTGAGTCAGCAAATTTCAAAATTGTACCTTTGACCTTTCCTTCATAGTTGCTTTCAAGTAAGGCGTGACCTTGTTTAAAATTTTCCATCTCATCTTCTATGGTTTGAGTTGCTTCGAAACCAGAGGTCATAGGATAAGGAGGAAATTCAATGATAGGACTGGTGGGTGGGGGTCTTGCTGGAGAAGATGCAATCATTAAAGTAGAGGACTCACCTTTCTGGTACTGCCCTGCCAATTGACTTTGTAAACTAGCAATGATGCTATCTCGGTTGGCTATCTCTCCTTTGGCCTCATTATAAGCCTTTAAAATTGTTTCCAGTTTTACCTGGAGATCACCTCTCTCCTTAGCTTCTTTCTCAGCCACTGCCACATTGAATTTTGCAGTTTCTAGAACTGTGCTAGCAGCTTCCACCACTCTAGTGTCCTGGACTTTCTTCACTATCATACCTCCTAGGTAGCTGGATTCTGAGGTGTCCTTCCTCCTTCTGCTCTCATCCCTCTTTAGGGACCACATAACCAAAGCAACATTATCCTTACTGAATGTCACTCCTTCTAGGGGCTTGGTTTCTTTCCTTACCGCTTCAAGCACTAAGGCATCTGCTATGTCCCATTCAGGAAGGATTAAAACACCAAACTTAAACACCATTTCTCTCCCATTTTTAGGAGTAATGGCTTTGAATTCTGCCATCATTTCTTGCTTCACCTCTTCCTCCACTGTATTTGCATCTTTATGGGGTTTCTCATTCTTTTTCTTCTCACATCTTGCCTTAAATTGCTCAATGTTTTGTTTCCAAACAAATTGCATAAAGGACCTTGTTGTAACAAAATTATTATCAACCAGGAACTCCTCACTGGCTTGTTTGATAGCAGAGTCTAGGTCCTTTCCTTTGAACTCATCTGTAGTCAAATTCATCTCAGCACTCGGTGGCTCTTCGAGCATTCCCTCTTGTGTTTCCTCATAAGTGTAGGCAATCTCCCCGAGACTTCCTAGCTGCAACAATTGCTCTGTCATTGCCTGTTCATCTCCCACATGGATAGGGGATTGGGAGGGAGAGTGCAGAGGTTCACCTATTTGCAGCTCTTTGCCTACCCTTTACCTTTTAGGGGAGTTTTGGATGTCAATGACATCTTCTATTGCTCTCTTTCCTTTTGAAGTAGATGGCTCACCAGATACTGGCACTAGCACACTATACCTTGGCTTCTTATGCATCACATAATGACCCGAAGGGATGGCCTTGGCAAAGGTAGGCTTGGCTAAAACCAACTTAGCCCTTTCAGGATCATTCCTCATTGTAACCTCCCTCTTCTCCTTCAATGTCTGCATTAGGTGTTCAAAATAAAGATTAAAGAATTTAATTTTCTCCTCAAAGGGAGTAAAACTAGAGAGAGGATCATAACCATCACCAAATTGGTGAATAAAATCAAGAGCCTTCTTGTATGCTACCCATTTTTCTTTTCTCAATTCTTTCTCATCTAGATTGAATTCATTTTTGATCAGATCCTCAAGAAAATGGAACTGATGTGGTCTACCTTTACATACTGCTCTCTTTCTGAACATACCATTGAAGAAATCTTCAGGGTTAAAAAATCTTGATACTGCAGTAGACAACCTATATGGTTGAAAGAAATCATCAAAGTGTTTCCAGCCACCCTTGGTAATTACAAATTGATGAGCAATGGTGATGGTAGGGAAAATGGTCCCTTTTCCCCTATTTGTTAACTCTGCTTCTTGGACACCCCCGATTTGCCTTAGGATCTCTGCAATTCCTATCTTCAATGGGACTTGATAAGGAAGCAAATATGGAGTTCCTCTAAATCCATAAACTCTAAACACCATAGAGACAGGGTATAAATATACATCACCCCAGTTGTACACAATCTTGATACCTTCAGCAAATTCTTTAGGCCTAAGGAACTCTAGGAGGCCTTAGGGATCCTATGGTTTTGTTGGCACAAGAGAATCCTAAGGCTAGATGCAAAGCATCTGTCAAACTTCAAGTAACTGGCATCCTCTCTATCCCAAGACAAAATTGTGCTCCATAATTGCACAGGCATCTCTTCACCATCCTTTTCCTTAACCAGATCCATTTCATTAGCAAAGTAATCAGCACCTTTAAACAAAAACATATGCATGAGAAGAGAGTACCACCCAAAAGGTCTGTCTACCTTACCATTTTTAATCCCTATCAGCCCTGCATGGATTGCATCAGTGAGATAAGGTGCATAATCAAAAGTTATTGCCAGAGAGGGGTTTAAGATTTGTGCTATCATTAGCATATAGTGAGTTGGCATAGTGGTTTCAGCATCTTCCCCAAAAATCTGACAAAGTGACCAATACATGCCTTTAGCCCTCAGAGTAAACAAATTCAGAGAGAAGGGCTCCATGGTACTAGGGCCTACAACAGTTAACCCTCCTATTTTGACAAAAAAATCTTTCAAAGGGCTACTCCCGAGGTGATCTCTCTACACATTGTAGACCTGTGCAAGTGTATCAAAATTGATTGGCTCTAAGTAGTTTGATACCTCACTGAGCTTAAACACCTTCCTAAACTCATCATTGTTAATCTCAATTAAGGCTCCCCCATTCACATTTCTCACACATTTAGCAACAGGTTCATAATTATTTGCAACCTGGGTTAATGAATCTACATCCATAAAAACCCTAGGGAGTATGAGCTTTCCCACATCTAATTCCCACATACTATTCATTGGAGTAGAGGAATGTCTTTGGCCAAAACCCACCTTGAAAAGTCCCAGCCTTGATATCCCTATCTGTGAATCCCTCAACCAGTTCCCTTTGTCATACAAACCATCTCCAATTCTCAAACGGGGGGCCTTGGGCACTAATTCTTTGATCTTAGCATCGATATTTGTAGACATGGTTAATTGTTCCAATAAATCATCACATATAGCTCTATCCTAATAATTCACTTTCCCTGTGAAATCTCTTCGTGGTGCCATCTTGAATTATAGGTATTTCAATTTAAAACTCAAACAGACCTCTAAGAATTTAAACACCCGATGAAACCAATTCGAACTGTAACTTTCAAAATGAGTGTAGAACTTACTTGTTTCCTGAAGAAACTTGCTTTGCGCAATGGTTCCTCTGCAAAATTCCTTGAAATGATACTAAAATTGTTGATATGAGGCTTAATAGGGCAACAAAGCATTGAATTGCGACATTAATCCACATGCTTCGGCAATCAATTCGCAATTGAATTTTAAAAAAAGCTCCAATGGACCACAAAGGAAATCTCATTGTCCAGGATTTTCGTTGTTTTGCGAAGATTAAAAACCGCACATTCGCTTAATCTTTACTCTCCACAGTGAGCGCTAATCCTTTTCACTAACCGTATGAAGTCCTCACCGCAAATGGTTTTCGCTGTTTCGCAAAGTTTAAAAACCTAGCATCTTCGGGCTATGAAACAACGCTCATCGTTGGATATCTTTCAAAATGTGCAACCTTAACCTTTAACTTGCCTTATTGATTGCCGGTAGATAGCTCTTATGTGTCAACCATTTATTTGTCTAGGACTGCCACGTGTTTTACTTAACCATGACAAATTGCCTTTTGCCTTATTGATTTGATTTTTGGCATCCAATTGTTCTGCCACATCATCTGCCACGTAACCGCCAGCTCATTTTGCCATTTCGTGAAAGGTAAATTTCATGTTGCTTCTGGCTGCGAATCAACACAAGCCATCTGATCAACTCCAAGTTGATCGGCCTTTAAAAACCAGGACTAGTCAGTCTAATCTGTTGGGCCCACCATCCTTTCGCTGCTTCACGAAAGATAAACTCCATGCTATTTCGCCTAGCGAAATAATGCAGACCGTCAGATCCTTTTCAAGATGCACCTTCTTTACTTTCCACGTCATCCTCACACTGGGCCCACTTCCCTTTCATTGCTTTGCGAAAGATAAACTCCAAGCATCTTTCCTTTACGAAACAACGCGGGCCATTGGATCAACCGGAAGATATTGTTCGTTAACCTTCATTCTTTAACCCACTAGCCGGGCCCACCACTCTTTTCGCTGCTTCACGAAAGGTAAAGTTCGGGGTATTTTTCTTTGCAAATTCACGCACACCGTCGGATCTACCAGAACTTGCATGGTTTTTACGGGACCTGACAAAGAACTAAAAACTTAGGAAAAGGATGCAAAATAAAACATTAATAGAGACCCGCCTAAGGCAAAAAGTAAAGGGGGGACCCCTTCACGACGGACCAACCCTTTCATTTAAGTGGAAAAGTAACATAGAAATAGAATGCGAGGATTCCAAGACATAAAAAGGGTAAATTTCAAAAACCCTAAACCTTCAGACAGATAGTATGGATTGACTAACATGCGTGTTAGTCACGCGTTTTACACCGTCAATTTTGCAGTTAACGGTCGCAATTGACTAACCTCCCACCAACACGTTGTACGATAGGTCTGTTTTGGAGCTAGAATAGCTGCGGCCTCAAAGCAATAACTCAAAGGCAAGATGAAGTGCTAAGCACAATTTTGCGGATTTTAGCAGACTATGGAATAAAATCACCCAAAAGTCAAAACAGTAATAACAAGGAATTCGTCAGGATAAGTTGTGTCGATAATGCGGTGGTCTTAGTCGGAATGCGGATTGGTATATTGAGATCATCGAGTATCGGAGGGACAAGAAATAAACTATTCCCACACTCGATGACTTAAGTAAAAGGAAACCAAAGGCGAATGCATCGGAGAGAGTTATGACAATGGAGCGTTAAAACAAAAGGCAAAGATGAGACTGAAGTAATGCCCATAGCGATGCAATGAACCATCGGGATAAAGAAAAAATAGCTATTCCGAGACCCGATAAGTGGGTTGGGGTAGTTTGTTTCGACCAGAAAGCAAAAAGTGGTAAAGTAATAACAACCGACACCAAACATTTGAATCATCGGGAGGAGTGTCGCCGATTAGCCGTTGGTTTTTGTAATGAGAAGAACTGATCATGACAACTTAGTTTCCATTAAATGCATAAATTGAGTACATTCGTTGCCGCACGAAGAAAATCTGTCAAAGATTGCAATAATCAATTACAAAGATTGCAAATCTGTCCCAAATAGCCTGTATTGCAGAGCAGCATTTCTTAAGAAGTAATTGCAGAAAGATATTAAGTGCTTACTAAGAAAATTTTTGAGTTACTAACTATAGAGTGAAATAATTTGCAGAAATGGAGGGGTCAAGCTCAAAAGGGAAGCGAAAATTTGTCGAAGTATCGAGTACCGCAACAAAGAAATCAGTTAGAAAGCTGAATCAGGACATGATAGACCAAATGGGATCTCCAGGAGATAGGTCACGCAGAGCTAAGACAAATTTGCCTATCCGTGAGCAGTTAGAGGACAGATACAGAGAGATTGGGGATATATTCACCACAGTGTGAGGGCACGAGTTGTTCCTTTTCCATTACTTCCGCAGGGATGAGCCCACGCCAATTTCGAACCCATGGAAAATGGGTCTCGGTAAACTTGTAGTACCTAATGTCTCTGTGAACATTGATTTGTTGAAGCTTTTAGTAAGAAATTATAATGCAAAAAAGCAATGCATTATGTTGCCTAATGGGACTACTCTAGTGCATTTTGCAAAGGCTACAATTCAGGAAGTTTTTGCAGTAGATTTGGAGGCGGAATTGCCTTTATCTTTTGTAGATTTGGAAGAAGAGTACAGGAAGATGGACACTACATACCAGGGCTGGAACCTCGCTGTCCATAAAGCAGAGAAGGGGAGGCTAACAAAGGAAGAAGGTCCTCCATATGACGACTATTTTTAAGAAGTATCTGCAATATACATATATGGCTTGTGGTCAGGTGGGAGGAGTTGAAGCTCATGATGTGGCAAATATAGGACCACTTGTTCTAGTAGCAGAAGTTCAGAGGCATGAGCCTAGGGCATTTGACTTCACTTCTTACCTGGTAGACAGATTGCATGAAGGTTTCTTAAACCTGAAAGACAATCTAGACAAATATTTCAAGCACTACTCACTGTTAATGCACATCATTTTATTTTATGGGAGACTTAGAGGGTTATGGCCGGAAGAATTGAATGTGAATATAGTTGGGAAAGATGGAAAGGAGCAACCAGTACAATTATGGTTTCCCTTTGGGATTACAGGTTTGTGCATTCTAATTACCTCAAATTTGAGGAGTTCTTTGTCAAACCAGTTTTCTTGCTTTTTGGTGAGCCTCAGCAAGGATCATTTTTGGAGGAGGTTAAGAAGTTTCTTAGGCCTCATGAGCACCAAAATCCAAAGGTCAATCATAATTGGGGTGATTGGTACTCGTGCCAAAACTTCACTTTTGTTTGATGCTATGGATTTGAGGGTTATCCACATGTTCTCCCTAAGCTTGTAGCAGACAGGATTGCCTTCTTCAAAATTGTAAGGCAGTTAAGTGTGTTTAATGCCAAACATTTTGGAGGAGCACACAAGCAAGCTTTCCTCCCTGGCACACTTCACTTTCAGGATTTTAAAATTGTATCAACTAGGGCATATGAGGCCATTGACAGGAAGCTGGTGAATGAATACAATTTGTTTTGGCACGTATCTAGAGCACACTATGATCCTGAGGGTTACATCCATTCAAGCAGGAAAAGACAGGATTTGGGAGACTACCTCCATGAGGAGGATGAATTTGAAGACATGTGCAAGAATATGGAGGTGGAAGAGCTTGGAGGAGTTATGGAGACCTTGGAGAAGAAGCTAGAGGAAAGAAGGCAGAGACTAGAAAACATGGAGGGAGAACCAGCCCAAAGTGATTCAGGAGAAAATGAAGTAGTCTCCAAGCTCTATGCCCCTGAGAAGGAGAAGGATTCAGAGGCAGAGGATAGACTTATTGTTGCTCTAAATGCAGAGAAAGAGAAAGAATGGCAGAACATGTTTCTTTTGTATCTGATGATCACTTCATTAAGTCTAAGGAATCCAAATCATTCCTGTACCACTCCAAGGGTAAGAAATTGAGGGAAGCAATGCCAAATGTGACCCCTAAGAATGAAGCATAAATGATGATGAGTTTGAAGAAAGACATTGACACAGAAGTTGAGACTATGACCCCGCAAAGGGGCAGGCAATTTCTAGTAGAGGCAGGAATAATTGTGTTTCCAGGATGGAACCCAAGTGCTTTATTCATTTTTGATTCTTTGTTACATTCAGATAATAAGGATATGAAGTTAAACATCCAAGGAGTGCAAGGTATTTTTATTGGATCAAGATATGATCCAAAGGAGGAAGAAATGTTATTGTGGGCCTTATATCCTCCTAATAAGAGGCCAAAAATCATTGATGTAGATAAAGCTTTTGGGCACATGATGACCTTGAAGGTTGGAGAAGTAGATCCTATAGTCACAGCTGATATGGGTATCAATATTTCAAAATTTAATAAGGCCCAAATGAAACATGAGATAGCAGAGAAGAATAAGTATAAGGCTTTGTATGAAGAGACCCTTAAGAGGAGTGGGCACCCTGTTCCCCAAATTACAGATTTAGGAGGTGAATGGAAGAAAAAATTTGAAAAGATATCTTATGAGCATAACAAGTTGAAAAAACAAATGAAGAGCATTAGGGCCGATACCGCTTGCGTGTTGCTAAGTAGGAGATATGACAATATGGAGAAAGCATTGAATGAATTCTGGGGTGAATATCAGAGGAACATGGACAATATGATTTCACACACCAGAATTCGAGATAGACTCGGCATGATGTTATAGGATGCAACGACCAAAGAGAAAGAAAAAGAGAAGTTGCAGGGTCTTCTTGCTACACATGATAGAGTTACAGAGGCATTGAAGTCAAAATTTGATGAATGCCAGTAGATTGTTCAACATGGGGTTCCCAGTCTGGTAGATGATGTAGGTGTGATCAAAGACAAAACTGTATGGATCTTTGAGTGCAAGTCTATGCTTAATGCAACCCAAGCCATCGCCAGAGCAAATGACCTTGACATGAATGACATGGCTGATCAATTGGAAAAATTTATGCGATTGAGAATGCAGCCAAGGATGCCATCTTCAACGCTACAACATATAAGGATTCGGCCTACTTGGGGCATATTAAAAAATGTGGACGGCGGTTGGATCGAAAGTCCTAGTGTGGTGTTTTAGTTTATGTAGTGTAATTAATATCTTGGTTAGGCGTTTTAATTTATGTTCAGCTAGTTGTTAAGATAATGAAAGGGTGTGTCCTTTCGTTCTCGTCTTTCAGCATTTGTATTTGTATTGAGTCATCTTGTGTAACAAAGGGAGTTTTTTTTTTTTTTGGGGGGGGGGGGTTTGGAACATCATTGCTGTAAGGATTGAAAGTCATATGTATTAGGAAATTTTATAGGAAGTAGAAGTGTCATTTTGTGTAAGAAAATTGCAATGAAGTATCTCCAAGTGTAGCTTCTATGTACTATCATTTCTCAGACATTAATATACAAGATTCACTATTTCTACTTCAAATGTACTGATTACTTTCTTTGTTGATGAAACATGCTTTGTCCTCTTCATAAATCTGTTTAAGAATTTGTTGTAATGTGAATCACATTTTGTTACATTAAATGTGAGATTGGGTTCTTATTGTTTATGTGAGACATACCGAACCATTATAGTGATTATTCATATTGTCTCTTGAGTTGATTATGTTATCTGTCCACAAAGTATCATTATATTCTGAGATAGAGGCACTGCTCTGTTGTTAATTCTTTGAGATCCTGATTTAATATGCATCAGGTCCTTGAGAGAGATGTATTCTTCTGAAACCTTTTGAATTATTCTATTGCATATTTCTTGAATGTCCTGAAACCATTTTATTTCCAAAATATAACAATCTTTGTACACAATTATCTTTTCATTCAGTTTTCAATTTTTAAAAGCATTCAAATAAAATAAGTCAGTAGAGGTAGGAAATTATCTTGCGAAGAATTGTCTTAGTAAAGTTTAAATCCACTATAAATAACCTCTTTTGTGCTTGAGAGGAAGAGGCACACCCAACTAGGTTTAGTGGAGTCTAAAGTGCAGAGGGAATTGGTCTTCGACCATCGCTGTTCGTTGCCCAAGGCCGATTGCACTACTTGAGGGTTTGGCGAGTCTTTTTGTTTTCCAATCTGTGGTTTTGGGCACCAACAACTTGTCCGACCAAATGGAAGAGATAAGGAAATTAAGACCATGCTAAGGAGATTCATCATACCAAGTGAGGTGTTAGGAAACTATTTACCATTTTTTATGCATTTTCCACATTTTGAGGTGATGGTCCATATTTTGGATTAGGTGTTTGAATAATGGAATACTCAGAGCTCCACATGTGTGTTTGATAGTCATTTCAAGGATGATTGTCCCCTAGGTTGTTACTTTTCTCAAATGTGGCCTATGAGCCCTTGTAAGCCCAAAATAGCATAAACTTGCATTATGATCGAAAACGACTTCTAAAGCCTCATTAGACATTTAGGCATATTGGTTTAATGTTAGGAAGTCATGCTAGGAGGTTCAGTATAAGTAAAAATGCATAAAAGGCAAAAATGCACATTTGACCAAAAGTTGTCATTGTTGCTTGACAACTTTTTGCAACTTTTTGAGAAGCTTTGCATTTTTTTAGCAAATCAATGATTGGGCCACCGATGAAGTATTGGTTATGACCAAAATGGCATATAAAATGCTCTGAGAATGACCAAAATGACCAGAATAGAAACTCAATTGTGCTACAAGAATTTAATTTAATTTGTAGTCATATATATTGAAATGCTTGACTTTGATGTTATATAACAATTTCATGCACATACAATAAAAAACATTTTTTTTTTAACCATATATAATGAAATGTTAACAACAATTTCAAAACAGAAAAGATAAGAGTACCAGTTAGTGTCAACAAAGTTTTTATTTGTCCGGTAAAGCTATATTTTATATTAATTTTGAAAATGTTTACATTCTAAAAGATAAACCTCGACGGCTAGCCGACTAGACCATCGAAGTCGATGGATGGTATACATAATGGTCCATACATAACACATTAAAAAACATTTAAAAAAAAAACACAGTCCTTGCTTCAAAAAAGGTTGTATGTGCCATCTCGCTACGCCACATGAACAGTGACCGTGCCCTCTTCCACGTCCAACACTTCCATGTTCCTAACTTGGTTAATTTGTGTCTCCCTGCTGGAGCCTTCACCGAACTGTAGCACACAACCCTTCTTAGTTGTTCTTCCACAAGGTTGACCCCGTTGTTTTGTGCGTGCAGGAACCATTCGTTGCACAAGTGCTCTATATTCTGACCAAGGTCCCCATTTTTCCATCTCCACACGCACTTCCCAGACATCAACCGTCTCAAGGTTTTGCACAATACCATACATCCCGGCATGTGCTACACTTCTTCTGGCCTCTTTATCGAATGTCGCACTCCAAAGCAAGAACAGTCGCAAGGGAGGACTGAATTCACTGATGTGAATCCACGCTCCACCCACACTTTCAAAGTTGTCCATGTCTCATGCCAAACCTAATAAAGCTTCCATTCCGCCTAGCCATTCCTTCTTCACACACTTGTTCATGATTTCTCTGACTTTTAGAACAAGTCGGAGCTCCAGACACCATGCCATAAACAGAGACACTATGTCTGCATTCGTTCTGTACTTCCATCCACCTTCTACGTACTTAGGCCCAAGGATCAACTTCACCACAGATAGGAATGTGGTGTCTTCATAGATAAAAAGGTTCATCAACCTATCATCGCTTATTCGTCCCCAAAATGCGACCTGTGTTTTGCTTGTTTCGAAAGAAAAGTTGGCCTCCATATTCCAAATTGAGATACCTATTATTCCAAAACGGACATGTAAATCTATCAGACTAACAACGATGTCTATAAATTATTTCAATTTTTATCAGCCTATGCCTTAATTTTTTAGTGCTTTCTAATAACTAAATTCATCTACCACATGTTCCATGTTATTCTACAATCTAAGTTTTTGCACAATAGTCTGTGGATGTTTTTGTACACTTACACATTTCCATATCATGTTATCCTACGAAGACTTGGGATTCATATGATGCACACAGCTAATCAAAAGTTTCTTCGATTAACAAGGCGCGTTATGCGCTTTCGCCCATGACCACTCCAAAATGGTAGTACGCAATGACTAACATGCCTGCTAGTCACACGTTTTACATCGTTGATTTTGCAATGAACAGGCAATGATTGACTAACACAACGCAAACACGTTGTACAATAGGTGCTCCCGCCCCAAAGCGGACTACGGATTGACTAACATGCATGTTAGTCGTGCGTGTTACACCATTGATTTTGTAATAAATAGTTGCGATTGACTAACTTGTCGCTAACATGCTATACAAAAGGTTTGTTTTGGAGCCAGAATAGCTTCAGCCAAAAACAGTGTGTTAGCGATAGGTTACTCAATCGTAGCCATTAATTGCAAAATAGGTTACGCGTTCGGCCACAGCTCCAAAATAGACCTTTTTTTGGTTATTTTAGACTATTTATGTAATAAATAGTAAATCATATTAAAAAAAGAAGACAAAAAACCTTGTGTAAAATTAACTACAAATTTATATGGGTATTTCTACATATTCATTTGAATCATTTGAAGATAATTTCAATATTATTGTTAATTGTTAATTGCCCAAGGACTAACACGCATAATCTCGTGTTACTCAATGTGTACGACGGAGTCCGCAAGGCCACGACTATTGCACGACTAACAACACATGGAAATCCATCAAAGAAGCGACAAAACCAATAACAACACATGGAAATCCAAGGTCGGACCTATTGGCATTACTCTCACCGATCAAATTAATAAGGCAACGACAGTTACATTGGAGAAGCGGCAAAAGCATAATATTGTCTTGCTGATAATCGATGAGGCTATCGGTAAGACTCATACCGAAAAGCACAACAGTGGAAATGTCGCCAAATGTGAAGGTTGTAGCGAAAAGAAAGTTCGAATAGCTTCGTCCAGAAATGATAGCCAAAAATGACAAATCAAATAGACGCGGGCAACCTAACACCAATCACCCACCAAAACGGCAGTACAAAGAGACTAACACGCGTTTTACAACGGCTTTTTGGAGCCAACAAACACGCGTCCAGCCCGATATCTAACCCTAACATGAATAATTTCAAACTAGAGCAAAACAAGAATAACCAAAGCAAAACAAAACAAGAAAATTTTCGCACTATGTATAAACCAAAACATGCAAATTTTCCCACTGTATACAACCAGAAAAAATGACTACTCAACATACTTGTTAACCTTCAGAAATGAACGCAGGCTACCCTTGAAAAGTAACTCCTCGCTGCCTCCTTCTTGAAACCCTTCTTTGCCTTCAAAAACAGCATAACACTTCAACAATGAGGGCTTTGGACACTTTCTTTAATCGCGCATTAGTCCCTTTATTCTTCCTTTTTTCCACAACACGCAGAAAATGGCGGGAGGACGCGTCGTACGATTCACCTAACACGCGTAGTAGGGAGTGGCACGTCCGCGTTCTACATCGTCCATTTTTCAATGAATGGCTGCGATTTTTTCCACATGAGGCCGCAAAAAATGGCGTTGGTATTCTGCTAAAATGGTACAGGGCGTACTACGGTTGTCCTAACACGCTTGTTAGTGGCGCGTTCTACATGGTCAATTTTTCACCGAACGACTACGATTGACTAAGTAAGGACACCACCTGTCAGCAGCATGTACGAGAGGTTTTGGAGGGAGCCATCGCGGTTTAGAAGCCCACGCCCTCTTTTTCCTGTCATTTTGGTGTCTGAACGCGGTCATCTACACTTGTCATCGGTTGTTTGTTTTCCATGGCACAACACATCAACGCAAGCCGCAGCCCAGGATCCGCCATCCTCCAGCATGTCCACATAGTTTCGCGTGGGCCCCGACGTTTGAAACAGCTGAGTCCAGGACAACTCCACGTCATTTTCCCTAGGTCTGGCGCTTGCGCCAAATTGGCATGGTATGCATGTCTCGAACATCGTCTGAACATGTATGTCGATGCATGTCGTTGGTACGACAAGTCACTTTTAGAGCTAGAATAGACACGTCCCCATGGATGCCCCCCATGCCATGACCGCACCGCCTTCCCTCCTGCTACGCGAACGTACATCCATTGCCAGAACTGCGGGAGTACATTTGTCCTACTGCACGAACATACAACCACTACCGGAATTGCAGGAAAACTGTCAGTTTTTTATTAAAATTTTAATTATTCTTACCGTACAGCCACTGTCGGAACTACGGGAAAATTGTTGGTTTTTTATTATATTTTAATAAATCTTACCTCCAAATTTTCAATGTAGTTTCATGTTATTAATTTTGTTTTGGTGCAAAATAATTTCGCCCAGTCAAAATTGAAGGGAATTAATGGCAGGCGAGAGAGGAGGCTGGTTGAAGTGCATTTTCTTTTCTAGCTGAAGATCTCTATTAGAAAATTATTGTTCAGGTACTAATCTTTGCCCTAGTCTTTTAGTTTAAAAGATCGTGTGTTTATTTTATAGTTTATTTTTGTGCATAGACATATTTTGACAAAAATATCATATAATGTTTATGATGATTGATTCATTTTTGAAATATTACAGTTCTCATCTCTCTCTACCTTTCTGCAAATATCCATCCCTGCTAATCTGAACACTATATTAATTTTTTTTATATTTAGAAGTTCGTTAAATTCAAAAATTCTGAATTTCTTTAGTCCAATAGTCAGCCCAAGAGATGATAGGAAATTTTCCAGTTCTAACTGTAAAGTAATTTAATAGCTTATAAATTTTTATTTTTAAATTGAAATTTAAAAAACATAGATTTCTTAAGATATATTTATTAATTTTTTCAAAATATTAATTTTAGATTATTTTATTTTGTTTATAAAATTATCTTCTATTTAAAAGTCTTTGACAATCATAAAATGTTAAAATATAATTATGTTTTTTTTTAATTAAAATTATGTTGTGTAATTTTTAAATATCAAAATTAAAAAATAATTTTAAAACAATAATAAAAATAAGATAAATAATTTAAGCTAATCTTAAAGTAAAATAAATTATTTTTTCTTAATAAAATAATTCTTAAAAAATAATTACATACATATATAAATCTTAGAGAAAAGATTGACTAAAAATCTTAATATAAATAGACATTTTTACAAGAATGCGATAAACACTTATTTTCAATAAAATATTATAGTTGATTTTTCTTGGAAGATCAAATTTATATCATTAAGATAGGAGGATTAAGATTATATTATTGAAAAAATGTTTATTATTAACAACCCTTTTAATTATTTGTAGGCAACTGAAAGCTAGTTCATAGTCACACATTGTCGAGCAAGTTGTTTCCTCACATCACACACCAGAAATTAAGTAAGCTTTTCCAAAGTCTTTATGAGTATTTTATTCTTGTATCTTTGAATTGCTTTTAATTTTGTGCACTCATTCTATTTTTTTATGATCCTAATCATATACTAGGTTTAAACCCACCTATTGCATCCATAAGAGTATCTCGTATCTTACTGCTAGCATAGCCGACAAAATAATGCTATGATATCAACCATCAATGGCCAATGTTATCCCCACTCAAACATGTCAACAAACCATTCCAAGTATTAAATAATGTAATATTCTTCATATTAATTACGTAATGTGGTTTTACACTTGAACATTTTATCTAAGTTGATGTGCATATTTTTGCAGTTTTAAATGATCAACAAATACATGAAGAACATATGTTGCCCTTTCCTACGGATCTTAACCAAATAACAACAATGGATGCAATGCAAACTAGAGATGGTAAGAAAATTGAAAATTGAATTTCAATCAAATTTTGGATCTTTAACTTGTAAATTAATTTTATTTAAGTTAACATGTTAAATATGCATGTTATTGCAACTTTAAATGATCAAGAAAAAAATGATGAACATATGTTACCCTTTTCCATTGATCTTAAGCAAACAACAACAGTGGATAGAATAGGAATTGGATATGGTAAGTGTTATCACAAAAGCTTGCACCCTTGCTGAGCTATCAACTCAATGACCTTGTGAAACATGGAAACAACCCTGAAGTGTGGGACGTTGTGCAAGGGGGGTTGAATCTCCGGAGAAGGTCGACTTCCTACTCACTCTAGGTGCAAGTGTTGAACCAACTCAACACTTCAAAACTTACTCTTAAGTCTATCCTAATAACTTGCAGAGGTAAAAGAAAGAGGGAATTGCTTAAAATAAAAAGAGGTGATGCACCAAGAAGAGATTGTTCCTCTCCCTACCGAAATGACCCAAGAAAATCAACTGAAAACACCTAGGAGACGCACAACTTCAGTTGTATGAGTGACCCCAATGCATGTATGAAGGTTAGAATTTGCTAAGTGTCAAGAGGGGAGAAGAATTCCCACAAGTCACACTCAGAAAACAAGCTAACACAACATACATGTGAAAGAAAATCACAAACATACACTTCTAATGGAGGTAAGAACACATACACAACATGCATAAGTTGAAAGAAGGCAAGAATGATGATCTTCAATTAATTCGAGGTCAAAAGTCAATCTTACAATTGCAGAAATGCAAAAGATTACAAGTCTTCAAGAGAAGAGAAGAGCATAAGAAAGCTCAAGGCAACAGGGAGAGAACCCCTTACAATGAGGCTTAAAAGCTGTGAGATTTTGCCAAGATCAAGAGCTCAATGAAATGTACAAAATAGAGACACAATATAGGACAAGAATAAACTATATTCTCGTCAATAGAAAATGATCAATATCAATTACATAGTTACATACAATGTAGATGAGCTTGCTTATATAGGCAAGGCTAGGGATATGTGAGCACACAAACATGACATGTGGCTCAATAAGAAACAAGGGTAGGTAGAAAATAGGTGTGGGTAGGTAGGAGAAATAATATAATAGTCTACATGAGGTGGATCACCCACTGAATGTGGAGTGTAACAACAAGATCAACACCATAAAAGGTGGAATTTCTCCTACACACACTATCCCAATGTGGCACAAACACCCAAGTGTCTCATACCCAAACTACTATGAAATGCATTATCCTAAGTAAACTTAAGTAAAGTGTAATAATATCCATGATGAATAATTATTTACACCAACAAAAGCCATTATATAGAAAATGGTCACAAGGGTGATCATGACCCCTACATGTCAGTCTAGAAGTGCAGGGAAGTGCATGCACTTGGCTTGTACATACAAGCAACCTAGCCATACCTCCAAAGGCAATCTTGAGGAAGGTGGGTTAACAAACCTTCCAAAGTCAAACATGACATAAGTCACCCAGCATGGCCCCCGTACCTCCTTGATGGAAACCCTGCCAAAATATTTAATGCACCCTTGTGGCTCCACAAAAAAAAGTGCAAAAGTCATCAAAACTATCAGAGCATTTAAAGCCTTGAGTGTTGATCATGCCATTTGGAAGTGTCGCCAATCAGAAGGAAGCCCGAAGACTTCGAAAGTTTGGACTCTCGTAGTGAAGAAGACAAGGGAAGGAGCAAGGAACTTCAGAACCTCGGGGTTCCAGAGGAACTAGGGAGAGAAGGCAAAAGGGGAAGGAACTTCAGAACCTTCGGAGTTCCGGGGAACTGGTCAAAGGAACTTCAGAACCTTGGGGTTTCGGAGTTCCAGGATAGAGAGGGAAAGGGTTAAAGAGAGAAGGGGAACTTTGGGGACCGGGGTCACCGTAGTTGGGGAACTTCGGAGACCGGAGTCACCGTAGTTGGGGAAGTTCGGAGATCAGAGTCATCATAGTTGGACAAGGAACTTGGGAACCTGGGGGTTTCAGAGTTCCAAGGTTGAAGAACAGAAGAAAAGCTAAGGGAAGGAAGGGAACTTCGAAAACTTGGAGTTCCAGAGCAAGAAAGAAAGAGGCTAAGGCATAGAAACTGGGAACCTCGGGGTTCCGGAGTTTCGGAGAAGAGAAAGAGAGGGCCAAGGAACTTTTGACAAGGCAACACTTCAAACCATGATTTCACTACTTTTCTCCTAGATCAACTGGGCAGCGCTGGTCCATGGAAAATATCTCTGATCGGTTCTCATTGATGGACCAAGGGTGTCATAAAATGACAACAATAAGTATATTGAAAAACAAGTGTCAGTCATTTTAAGTTGACATGTCAAATGTGCATGTTATTGTAGCTTTGAATGATAAAAGATAAAAATGAAAGAACATACGTTACCATTTTTTGTTGATCTTAATCAAACGATAATGGATGTAATGCAAATTAGAGATGGTAAGAAAATTTTAAAATGAACTTCAATCAATTTTGAGTCTTCAATTTGTATATTAATTGTATCTAAGTTGATGCATTAAATGAGCATGTTATTGCAACCTTATATGATAAAAAAAATAATGAACAACATACTTTGCACTCCGTTTTTGATCTCAACCAAGAAACAACATTAATGGATGTAATAAAAATTAGATATGGTAAAAACATTATGAATTGAACTTCAATCAATAATGAGTCTTTTACTTGTAAATTGATTTTATAACTAGCTCATTATATGTGCAGGTATTGATGATACTATAATGGAGGATCGTTCCTGGATAACCATTATAGTGTATGATACTTTATTGTAATCGATTAGTTATTGAGTGTGTAACTCTATTCAGAAATTGGATCTTGGATGGAGTGGCTTGTTTTTTCAAGATAGAGACATTATTTGTATACTATATTTTTGAGTTGGACTACTATTGTATATGTGAGAAATTGGCTAAATCCATTATGAGTTTTATTCATTTTATGCCATTAGCATACAATTTTCAATGGGTCATGTTATTTTTACATTATACTTCAATTATTTTTTGACATTTAACATGTCATGTGTTGTGTAAAATTTTAATGATTTTGAGGTGTACACCAAAGAAATTGTCACTTGATTAAGAATGCAAAACTATCACTTGATTGAGAATGCAAAACTATAAACATTCACCAAAACTAACAGAGACATGAACTAACTTGTCTAGAACCGTTGATAGTAAACAAGTCAATAAAACACTATATAGGTGTCTAGTGGGATTTTGATTTATTTGACTAGTACTTGTCCATACATATCTTATCCAAATAGAATCTTGTCCTATTTAAGGAACTCCATCTTCATTTTAGAAAAGAAACACCATCATTAAAATGAGATTAGTGTTTATATTATTCTATCGAATTAACAAGCATGAGTATTTGGTTCTATTCTTTATAAGTAGGGCAAGATGTAGAATTCACTTATTTTTCTATTTATCTTATATCATAGTCCAAAAATAAGTTGTCTAGAGCTTGATCTAGTATAACTAAATTATCAATCATAAACATAAGTGCAATGTTTATGCAACAATAAATGAGAGAAAAAATAGTTAACTTATTGATGTATCAAACATCAATTTAATTCTATGAATAACATCACTTTTATTTTATAAAAAAATTCTATTTAATTTTGTATTAATCATTAATTTATAAAAATATAGTTGTTGAATAATATTGTCTAAAATAAATTGATAGAGAAAATATGTTAAAAAAATTAAAATATAAACATGGAGAAAACAATGATATATAATCGTTAAAATACTAAAAACTTTCATGTTGCCTAATAAAATTTATAATTTTAAAATTGTCATAACATAAAGTGAAAAAAATTAAGACCTATTTAAATAAATTCACAAAAATGAAATTTTTTTTTTAACAACAATCATTATTAATTTATTTCGATTAAAAAAGAAACATGTTGAATTAATATATTTATTTTTTATTGAAATCAACATACATTTTTTCCAAATTTCTTAAAAAATAATTCAATTGAATAAAATAATCCAAAAACACAACTATCGGCATGCTGATGGGTTGATCGTGGCGGACGTGTACGGTCCAATCACGGTTTGATTGGACCGTTTGATTGGACAGTGATTGGCAGTTCTGGCAGTAGATGTACGTTCGCGCAGCAGGAGGGAAGGTGGTGCGGTCATGGCATGGGGGCATCCATGGAGAACGCATGGCATGCGGGGCCCATTTTGTCCGCTGCATAGCCAGTGCCCAAGGTTGAAGTGTGAACACGTGCAGAGGGATTTTGTCGGTGATGGGACATTAATGTGTTTCCAGCTCACTGACAACTGCTTCGCGTGTTATTCCCATCAGGCCCGCTTTAAATTTCCAAGAGGGACCTTGGGGTACCATCATGACGGTGATGGTTGCAACTTGCATAAGATTCCTTCTTCGTTCACACCACGTGCTTTCCCTTACAAAGTTAGAAGTGGGCTCCACCTCTCAAATTCTTCTGCACTCTTTCCTGCAGTGAAATGAGTTGGAAAGCAATTTCGTCTCACGTTTAAAGACTCTAAGTAAGGTTGAAGTGTGAACACGTGCAGAGGGATTCTGTCGGTGATGGGACATAAATGTGTTTCCAGCTCACTGACAACTGCTTCGCGTGTTTTGCTCATTGGGCCCGCTTTAAATTTCCTAGAGGGAGCGTGGGGAAACCATCATGACGGTGATCGTTGCAACTTGCATTAGATTCAAAGTCACACCGCATGCTTACCTTACAAAGTTGATGTGGGCTCCACCATTTTAACGCGGTTTCGTACGCAAATACAGGCTCTCCACCTCGCAATCAACCCATTTGGTCACTTCTTCCCATTATATTTTCTCTCCTCTTTGAAAACACTTTGCTCTCCCTCTCCTCGTATGCTCGATAAGAAGCCCTTTTTTCATTTCTCTATCTTCTATTCTTTCTGTGCGTTCAGTGCAATCCAATTTCATGGCATCTGCATCTACTTCTGCTGGATATTTAATGCCCACCTCTGACGAGTTTGTCCCATACAAGCCTCCCACCTCTAGACTTGCCTTCCGAAGAGATAAGAGGTATCATGTGTTTCTGAGTTTCAGGGGACCAGATGTCAGAAACACTCTGGTTGCTCATCTCTACCAAGCTCTCTGCGCGGCAGGACTGTATGTCTTCATAGACTCTGACAAATTGGAAAAGGGTGAAATAATTGAGTTAAGCTTGGAAAGAGCAATCGAGAGCAGCGCCATATGCATTCCTATATTTTCCAAAGACTATGCAGGCTCAATTTGGTGTCTCAAGGAGGCCGCTGCAATGTTGAGCACTCCTGATTTAATCATTCCTCTCTTTTATCATCTGAATCCAACTCATGTTAGATATCCTCTAAATGACTCCAGTCCCTACAAGCAATCATTTGAAAAATATTCCACGCAAGTTCGATACCCACGAGAAGAGATTGATGGGTGGAAGGATGCCCTTCTGGAGATCTGCAAACGCTCAGGATGGACCTTGGATGACAAAGGGTGAGTACTGAGCCTTCCTTTTTCCTGGCTTCTAGATATTTGTTGGTTATTATTTTATGGTTGCCCATGACAAGTGTCTTCACTCAAATAGTTATTTAAGTATGGCTTTTATTTTTATTTTATTTTGAATTGAAAAATTATAGTGTTTTAATTTAAATATATATTATTGTAGGGAAAATAAGATCATAACTTATTTTTATGTTATTTTTCATTTAAATTCAAATATATTATTGAAATTTACAGATAATTAAGTGATATTTATTACTTACTTTTTTTTAATCAATATTTTTTATATAAGAATTGAATTGTTTAATGTAAGAAATTTTATAACTAGCTTATTATTATTTAATAATATATATAAAATAATCCAAAACCCTCCAAAATTAATATATAATTATATAGTATTATTGTCCTCCAAGAATGGAGGCTCATAAAGTAATGAATTCATCCCAACCACGTGCATAGCCAACACATAATACTATTCACCAGTCTTTTCTATTTTTGGGTTAAAATGTATAGGGTTCTTAGAAACCTTTAAGGGAGCAGACCCTTTACTCTTCCACTAAGTATTTTTGACATTTAAATAAAATATAACATTATTAATAAGAAGTAAGCCAAATTTGTCAGTTACAAATTATTTATGAATAGTAGTTGAATTATTAGGAAGCTTCTCGGCTTAATAATAAGTATATAATAAGATTCTTTACGGATCATTTTAGTTTATTTATTTAGAATTTGTTGGATGCTATTTTTTTCTTGATTTTATATGTTTTATTTTTTTAATAATAATAAAATTATTGAAAACAAATTAGATTTTATTGAAAAAAAATTATCATTTTTTAAAATTTCTATTAATATCTTATTATTCTGATGATAGATCACGAAGTGTTAATGCAAAAAAATAGTACATATTAAAAAAAATCGTATATGTCCAAATAAAATATTTAGAATCTTTCTTTGACCCTGTTCTTCACTTTTTATTAATTATCATTTATTTTTACATTTATTAGGATTGCATTAATATTTTTAACCTCTAGATTTGAGCCCCTAATCATCTCTTTTCTTCTCTTATGCTTGTTTAATATAATTGTATAATCATTGTTCTCGTTACACCGAAAACATTCCCTTATGTGAGATAGATCAATTAAACTAATGAGAAGCATGCAAGATGATGCTTGTCGTTAAATTTAGTAGTCACTGTTTTCCCCTTTCCTCGTTTATCCATCTCGCAACATTACTTCGGTGTCCTCTCATTTATTTACCCATGTCATGGGTGAAAGGCATTTCCAACAAACAAACCAAGATATCTATAAAAAGCATTTACACCTCCTTTAATTCACATACACTTAAATTGTCAAAACAAAAATGTGTTCTTTTATTGAAACCCATTCTATAGGGGAAGAGTATCACTAGTGGATCAAATTTCAATAACTAATTATTTCTTGTGCGCTCAACCTTTCAATTATTAATTTTAAAGAAGCCAAAAAAATGATAATGAAAAGTTCATTAATAAGATTCAAATGTACCAATAGACGATCACTTTTAGCTTTTTGATCCATAATTGACCCATATTTGCACCACTACGAGGACATTTGTGCACAACTAGTGGGATATTTGTCCACAAGTATTGACAATTTTGAGTGGTGGACAGATATTGAAACATCTTTAAATAGGTACTGGGAGACACTCTGAAATGTGTACTTTTTGACCTTTGTGCACATAACTAATCCCACAGTCCCAAAAGTCATAACTTTATCTATAAGCTATTAAGTTGCATACAAAGACAACAAAAAAAATCATTGAAATCTAATGTACTGAAGTTAGCTATAACCACTATGCTTCCCCAAATTATCTTTAGAGTTGTGCCATTCTTTTATCAATCAACATTGGAGATTATTCAAGGAAAGCACTACTTTAAATTTGCACTAATTTAGACATTAAAGATAACTTTAGATCGAAAACCTTGATAACTTTCTTGTCCATGTATATTTACATTTGATTTTAAAAGTGGATTTATTAATATTATAAAATATTATTCTAAGAAGATTCTTTTTCAAAATAATTTATTTTAAAATAATATGTTTTGCTACATTTTTTATTATGTCATTAATTATTTTATCATATATTTAATTCATATCAAATTTATATTGTTATTATATTTATTATTATACATTATAAAATTATATATTTAAGTATTTTTTTTTATATTAAAGATAGAGAGTAGAAATACAGAGGCAATGCCTCAACAGCAAAGGAGGAGCAGCAGGCACCATCACGGGCCTACCCCGAGTTCAGCAAAAAATCAAAACTAAATAGTATCGGAAGGTACAGCAAAAAAGAGCCATCGAAGATAAGCAAAATAGAAGGCGCTAGCTGAGAATGTTATTATAATGCTCCACCCAGGCGGTCCATCCCTGGGGTCCCTCCATCCAAACGATATTCTTACGGTCCTGGATCTGACTCAACATCTCCAAATGCTCAGCAGACGGCTGCCTATTGTCCCTGATATCATTGTTCAGCATTCTCAAGGCGTGCTCAAAGGAGGAAAGGTCATCAAAATTGCGCCTCCAGTCTGGTCTGCCTTTAAGCTCATAGACAAACATGGTAGCATGGCCATCCCGTAGGAATCTTCTGAGTTTGTTCCTTTCCAAATTCAGCACGACCGAGACCTGCGTGGCAATATTATAAAATATAAGTCTTCGAAAAGACTCAGTAAGAGCCCTGGACTGGCCACAGAATCTATCAGCATTTAGATAATTTTCCAAATGAACCAAAGGATGTAAGCAGATAAAATAAACCAGAAAATATTAGCATCTTTTTTCAGTCCCTGAACATAACCAGAAATAATTTCCATAACATTAACCAATTGGGGAGAGGAAACACCAAACATCAGCCATACTTCCCTAGCAACGGAGCACTCAAAGAAGATGTGCTTGCCAGTTTCAGGCATTTTACATATAGAACAGGTATCATGCGAGTCATAATTCCCCTTTAAAGGGAGCCTGTTAAGAGTGAGCAGCCATTTAAAGCACTTAACTTTGGGATCAATAGCGTTCTTCCACAACCTGTTAAAGTTTTTCTTCCACTGCAAGACAGAGAAGTTAGAGTACCAAATCAGATTCACATGAGAAATAATAGCAGTATCATAAGCCAGGAAAGAGTAAATATTACGGGCTTTGGTTTTGGTAAGAAGAGTGCCATCTGCCCACCCAAAGGCCAGGAACCTATGAGAATCGATATCGCAGTCCTTCGGGAGGCCGAGCAATGTGCAGGAATGCCTGATCAGGTTATACGTTCTTTTTTGGGTGGGGGGGATATTGAACCTAGAACTAAGATCCTCCCATGAGATAAGGGAGCCATGTTCAAGAATATCGGCCAGGCATTTAACCCCCTTGCTGTCCCAAGATCTAGCCGAGCACCCCCTTATCAAAGCCAGGGGTTTACCATGATGGGTCAAGTTCCACCACAGAGATCTTTCACCATGTATATGACCATCGTTGCTGACCTTGGTGTTAACCAAGAACCTTCTGATATGTTCCCAAGCCTTCCATATGGATCTAAAGACACATGACCCCTGGACGGACACAGAGAAGCTACCAGCCACCAGGTCGGTAAGAGGCAGACCTTTCCAAGACTTAGCCCTCCGAGGGACAACCCTCTCGATGTTACTTCTGACAAGCACTTTCCAAGGCTCATGCCCATCAAGGGCATGAAAAATCCATTTAGCCGCCAGGGCAATGCCCTGAGTTTTGAGATCTTTGAGGCCAAGTCCCCCAAGCTCCTTCTTAGTGTGGCACCAATTCCATCTAACAGAGTGGGTCTTACTATTTCCTTTACCATCAGACCAGAGAAAACGCCTGATGCCCTTTTGGATTTCCAGGATCTGGTAATTGCTAAACATCTAGGTTGAAGAATAGTAGATACTATAGGTAGAGAGGATTTTTTGGCAGACTTGAATTCTATCAGCCAGAGAAAGGAACCTATTGTTCCACTTATTGATTTTATTGTCGATTTTCCCTTTAACCCAGAGCCACATATCTTTGAGAGACGGGGAGACAGAGAAGGGAACACCAAGGTATCGAACAATTTTGTTTGGCCCTCCCCATTGGTAATTGGACCTGTCAAACCATTCAGGAGGTTGGGTGTTCCAGCTAAGGAAGGTGGATTTGGTCTGGGAGATCTTGGCTCTAGAGATGAAGCTGAAGAACTAAGCCTTCAAGTTAAGATTGTCTAAATTACTCTTGGAAAGGTTGAGGAAGAGGGCAGTGTCATCCGCGAACCGAATGTTTAGGAGCTCATTATTATTGGGGAGTCTAATACCTTCCACCTTAGGGGAGATAGTACTGTCTCTGAGAAGGTAAAAGAGGGCATCGGAGGCAATGACGAACAGAGAGGGAGCAAGGGGACACCCTTGCCTAATGGATCAGGAGAGCACAATAGGGGGAGAAAGGGATCCATTAATATCGATTTGAGCAGAGGCATCATGCAAGAGAACTTTCACAATTTGACAAAACTCACCCGGGAAGCCGAAGGATTCCAGCATCATGATGATAAACTCCCATTCCACCCTGTCGTAGGCCTTCTCATAATCCAGGAGGAACATGGCAGCATCCTGGTTAGAAGACCTAGCCCACTCCATGGCTTCCCAGCTAGTGATGAGATTCTCAAGGATGTATCTTCCCTTGATAAACCCAGTTTGTGTAGGGCAGATAAACCTCGGAAGAAGTTTTTCCAGCCGAGTAGCAAGAATTTTAGCCAATATTTTATAGGAGACATTGAGGAGAGTAATAGGGCACCAATTTTTAATGAGAGCCTTGCCCCCATCCTTGGGGATAAGTTTTATGATGCCCCTATTAATACAGGAGCCAAGGGAGCCCTTAGAGATAGCCTCTCTGTATAGGTCTAGCAGATCACGGGAAACCCATTCACTATTAGCCTTGTAGAACTCGATGGGGAGCCCGTCAGGCCCCGGGGCCTTGTCGGGGAGGAGGGAGTTGATAGCAGATTGAATATCCTCAAGGGTAAGAGGGCACTTAAGCCGGGTGGATTCTTCTTCAGAGATCATATTAGGGATGATAGTTCTACACTTAGCCCTGTTCTCTCTAGCTAAAGCAGAGTCCTCAGAGGTGAAGAGGGCTTGGTAGAAGTGGGCAAATGCCCCCATAATATCCTCAGGGTTCGTAACTTCAGCCCCATTAATGATAAGCCTACCAATCCTTTCTCTCGCATGTTTAATCTTTAGAAGATTAAAGAAGAATTTGGAGCCTTTGTCCCCCTGTTGTAGCCAATGGGCGCGGGCTCTGATCTTAGCACCTTTGATCTTGATATGTTGATGGGAGGGGAGAGCAGTTCTGGCATGGGATACCAGGGTGGCTAGAGATGGGCAGGAGGGATTAGATTGGAGGTCGTTTTCCAGTCGGGTCAGCTCCGAGATGAGAGATTTTTCTTCAAATCTATAGTCCTTGGCCCTTTGTTGTCCAATAGTTTGAAGGAGCTTTTGCCAGGAACTAACATTAAGGTTCCAAATGTCAACCTGGGAGGCCGATTGATAAATGGATTTAGTAAAAAGGCTGATGAGCTTAATCGCCATGAGGGTGTCAGAGTCATGTAGCAAATCACAGTTAAGGATGAATTTCCTGTTCTTGGCAGCAGGGGGGGAGCCAGCAAGTCTAATATCAATAGAGATGGGATGATGGTCAGAAAGGGTGAAGGCAGACAACCACAGGGTTGCAATGGTCAGAGGGGGCAAAGGAGAAGGTATCTTTTGCAGCATAAAAGCGGTCAAGCCGGCAGTAAATCCTGTGCCCACCTTTTTGGAAATTGCACCATGTGTTCCAAAGACCTTTGGATTCAGCCTTATTCCCAAGCAAAGGGTCAAGAAGATTTTTAGAGGCTTTCATTCTATCCCAAGAAGATTTCTCCGGGCCTTTCCACTCAAAGGGGTTGCCCCCCAATTTATCTTCACTATCCTCAACCATGTTAAAGTCCCCTCCTAGGATCCATGGGATGTCCGGTAAGGAAGTGAGCCATTCCCATAAAGTGATTCTGCCTTTATAGTCATTCAGAGCATATATGGAATAGACTCCAAAGAGGGTATTGTCAATGCTAAGGGTGACCCAGATAGCCCTGTTGCAAGGGGAGCAACCTTTATCAATGACTTGATTGCCTAATCTAGAGTTAATAAGTAGCCCAACACCGCCCCTGCCTTTGCAGTGCTTTGAGCAAATTTTTATAGAGTTTTTCCAAATGTAGTTTAGGTTTGCTTCAAGAGTGAAGTTTATAGATTTTAATTCTTGCAACATTAATAGATCAATATCCTTATGAGAATCCAGGAAGCGTTTGACAACATATTTTCTGTCAGGGGCTTCCAGCCCTCTTACATTCCACGAGATGCACTTCATGGCGAACAATGGCGAGGGGTTACACATCCTTAGCAGGATGAGGACAGTTGTCATAAGATAATTTCATAAAACATAAGATGTACTTAATATACATAATTTCTATATATTTTACATAATATATTATCTTAAATAAAATCTAAACAATATAAGATTAAAAAACTCAATTGTATAATTCTTACAATTTATATTATAACATTACTTAAAATTTTTAATAATTATATTAATTATTATACATAATACTATAGTATATTATGTATTATTTAATAAACTAAAAAACAATGTGAAGAGGAGAAAATGATTAGCAAGGTGAATTCAAGTGATTAGTGCACAAGTAGAACATTAAAAGATGTTAAAACATGAAACATGCATAAAACCACAAAGACATGAATAAGATGCATATACCTTGCAACCTTACCTCTCCCTCGGATTGAGCCTTTGGTGAAGTTGAATAGCGCCTCTCTCTTCAACTTGATTGGATGGGCTCCTCTTGCTTGCTTGATGTGGATGGCTCTCCAAATGTGCACAATATGATTGATGGGAGGATGAGATGGATGGATAAATGACTAAGTGATGGATGAGTATGGATTTGGCTATAGTTTGGATGCTTTGATGACTTTTTTGAACTCAAATAGGCAGCATAAGATTATTAAACTTGGAGATGATCAATGAAGGGATGGAGTCCTCAATTCATAAGAAGAGGAGAGGAAGAATGGATGGCTAAGATGGATTCAAGGTGAAGGGCTAGGATTGCTTGTGAGCTCACACAAGGTCCAAGAGAGGGTGTGGAGACCAAGAGATATGCCTTAAAGGCATTTCTTGTCTCCACACTCTACAAGGTGCATTGGGAAGACTCTCAAGGTACCTTGGGAAGAACAAGGTGCATTGGGAAGACTTCCCAATGTGCGTTGAGAAGAGCAAGGGATGTGACATTCCTTGGAGAATGGAGAGGAGGAATTAAAAATTCTCCAAAAAGGGATAAGCATAGGGATTGGAGGAATAAGAAGGAATTAAAATTTCTTTGGGAGAGGGGATGCCTAGAAGAATGTGAGATCTTGAAAATCTCACATTCACCTAGGAAAAGAGTATTTAAAGCTAGTGGTTGGATGGAAGGGACAAGGGGTTGACTTTGTGACTAATCATGATGATTAGTCACTGGCAACTCATTAAGAAGGGGATTAGAGGAAGCATTAGGTGGGATTAAGATTTGTAGGAGGATTTGACTAGGAGAGAGAATGAGTGGAGGGAATTAAAAATTAGAAGAATAAGGTTAAGTGAGTTTAAGGAGTTTCTAGAAGAATTTATTAGGTTAATGATGAATTAAGAAGATGGTTTGTAGGAATCATGTGGGTTAACTAATTAATTGAAATTAATTAGCTAAGAGGGAGATTTGTGAGGATTTAATTTTTAGAAGAATAAAGAAATGGATTGATTTATTAAATAAATCAGTCACATACCATAGTGACAATATTAATTATATTTAATTAATATTGAGGAGAATTTGAATTAACATAATTAATTAATTAATTATGTGAGGAATTAAAAATAATTAAAATAATTATTTTTAAGTGTCTACAAAATGTTAAAAATATAAAAACATTATACATGTTATTAATAATATATAGTGTTTTTAATGTTTAAATATATTTGATATATATTTTATTCAGGAAACATTCAAATCAATAAAATTATCAAACTTGATTATTCATAGATCAACATCACTTTCCCTATCCCTTTCCATCTCTACAATCATATCACTCCCTTTGATCCTCCATCCATGTATTGAGCTCTCTCTCTCTCTCTCTCTCTCTCTCTCTCTCTATATATATATATATATATATATATATATATATATCTTCCTCTTTATATTTCTCTCTCTTTTTTTTGTCTATGCTCCTATTCAAGTCTATTAATTTTTTTATATATGTATTTGTCTTTGCATCCCTCTCCTCACTCCTATATCTCCTTATATCTCTATCACTCTATCTCATCATCTATATGCTCTATCACTCTATCTCATCATCTATATGTCTCTATCTCCCCTACTCCCTCTAAATGTCTCTATTTCTTCTTCTCTATCTCTCCCTCTCTATCTCCCTATTTTTATCTTTCCCTTTGTCGCTCTGTATATTGAGCTATTTCCCTTACTTTCCCCAACTCTCTCTCTCTCTCTCTCTCCATTTATTTCTCTCTTCCTTAACCTTCCTCTTTATCTTTCCCTCTATCTCCCCACTTTTCTATCTCCTCTTCTCTCCCTCTCTCTTTTTTTGTCTCCACTTCTCTTTATCTGCCTTTGTCTTTGTCTTCCTCTCCCCTCTCTCTATGTCTTCTTATATCTCTATCTCTTTATCTTTCCCTCTATCTCCCCACTTTTCTCTCTATCTCATCTTCTCTCCCTCTCTCTTTTTTGTCTCCACTTCTCTTTATCTGCCTTTGTCATTGTCTTCCTCTCCCCTCTCTCTATGTCTCCTTATATCTCTATCTCTATATAACACTATCTCATCACCTATATGTTTATCTCCTCCACCCCCGCTATACCTCTCTATCTCTTTCTCTTTATCTCTCCCTCTTTATCTCCCTATCTTTCTGTCTCACTATATTTATATCTCCATCTACCCATTTTTATCTATCTATCTATTGCCCTCTTTCTCTCTCCCTCTATCTTCATCTATCCCCCTCTTTCTCTCTTCCTAAACCTCTATATCTATATCTTTTTAATCTGTCTATCTTTCCATATTTCTTCTTCAATCTCCCTCTTTGTCTCTATCTTGTTATCTCTCCATCTTACCCCTATATCTCTCCCTCTCTTTATTCTCTCTTCATCTTTCTATCGTTCCCTTTCTCATCTCACTCTCTTTATCTCCCCTTCTCCATATCCCTCTCCATCTCTATCCCTAATTTCTACCTCCATACCTCTCTCTCTCACACTCTTCCTCTCTCTTTGACCCCCCCTCTCCCTATTGCAAACATAACATGAGCCTATTGGTAATGGGGTTTGATTATCTTCCTTATTTAGAGTTTTTGTTTCAATTGTGTTTGGATCCCTATAAGTAGATTAATAGTTGATTCAAATTAAGCTACCACTTCTCCACAGATACCTTTGTCTCACAAACAACATAATTTGCTAAATGGCCTACCAATTGACCTCATATACTACATAAATGTATGCAAAACTACACCAAAATTTTCCCCAATTGACCTTCCACACCTCTTCAATGTACCCATTGGACACGAGTGCGATTGCTAATATAGTATACATTATTTATTATAAAAGAAAATTTAACTATCTCGTTTCTTCTTTTATGATTTATTTTGATAAATGTTTGTATAATATAATGGTATAAAGATTGTTCATACATGATTTATTAAAGGATTTGAATTGTAATTAATAGAAGAATATTAATTTCTAAGTAAGAAATATAAATATATTTCTTAAAAAAATGTCTTCTTGTTATCAAATCATCTAGTCTAGAATCATTTTAACCATGTATAAACTAGCTGAATTGAAAGCTTGATGCTCCTCAAGGAATGCTTTCAAACTTAACTATTTTTAAAAGAAAGTTCTATTAGTATCACGGTTTGGAAAATCGGAAATTTAGCAAATTTGAGAATATCAGCTTTGTTCACATCAAATAACAATGGAATAAGATGACAACTGGGGCGGTGAATATAGGGGTCAATCAAGAGTGTGGCAAATATGAGAGCTTGAGAGATTGGAGATTTGATTTCCACGAGGTGAGGTTTACAAGATATTTTGGCTTGATAAGGGGGAAGTAGTAGTATGGTAGGCAAACGATGGTACTGTGACAGTTGTTCCAAAGGTGGCAGATGGTAATCTTGAGAGAACTTTATTTTGGCTTTGATGAAGAAAGCATTTTGGTGGGGGTTTCAGCTCTGGTTTCCCATAATCTTACTAATGGTCTGCATGGCCAGGGTAATGGGTAAATAGAAAAGTATGTGTTAGGATGAAGAAACGAATTTAAACAGCAGATAAACAGAATTAAAAACACACAACATAGACAAATGAGACACACAGATTTATTGTGGTTCGACAATTGCCTACATCCACACTTGAAGCAGGGGAATCATAGATTAATAACCAATCTGGTTTGCACATATAAACAACTGCAATCAACTCCAGAAAATTAACTTCTACAAATGAATTACAATCAGCTCTTAAAGAGCTTGCAAGGAGAAGTTGAATAGTCAAGAGTTTTGGCGGCAAAAGGAAGGAGTCCATTGGACTTCACTTCCAACAATCTCCCACAGAAGGCCAACGAACTGCTGCAACAAGTAGATTCCCCCACTCAGTCCTGCTATTAGTTATTGGAAAGGCTGAGAGAAGCTCGGCAGAAATTGAACTTCTCCCACTTAACCACTTTAGTGAGCACATCAATTGGATTCATGTCGGTATGAATTTTATCTACATGAAACTTGCCTTCTTGTCCAATTTTTCCCATTCTTCATCAACCATCCCAGCTGGTTTCTTTGCTTTCCCTTCAAGCGCAAGTGCAAGGTCTTGCTCTATCAGCAAAGACTCCATTTGCACCTTCCATAACCCGAAGCTTTAACTAGAGAACTTCTCTATCTTCGCTTCTTCCATGATTCTAGAATTTCAACCACCAAAATCTTTACAGTGATCTAACCTTGCTTTGATACCAATTGTTAAGATGAAGAAACGAATTTAAACAACAGATAAACATAATTAAAAACACACAACACAGACAAATGAGACACATAGATTTATTATGGTTCACCAATTGCCTGCATCCACACTTGAAGCAGGGGAATCACAGATTAATAACCAATCTAGTTTACACATATACACAACTGCAATCAACTCTAGAAAATTAACTTCTACAAATGAATTACAATCAGCTCTTAAAGAGCTTGCAAGGAGAAGTTGAATAGCCAAGAGTTTTGGTGGCAAAAGGAAGGAGTCCATTGGAATTCACTTCCAACAATATGGAGGATAAAGGGAAGATAAAGGGAAGAGCAGTATAGATGGCAAGATGAGGAGGGACTAAGCAAGGGGCAAGGACGTAACTAACAACTTCTCAGATTACTTGGACAAGGAGATCTCCAACCCAAACTTGTGATTGCAGCTTTCACCATTTGTGAGGTGGCAAAGGACACGTGCATGGCTCCTAGTGTGGGCATCATAGAGGCATTGTCTAAGCTTCTACTTGATCCAAATTAGTTTCTTTGAAAGGCGGAAAGTCTTTTACATAATCTAATCCTAGGAGTGTGCATCCATGCTTTTGAGGTTTGTGGGGACGACGATCTCATGATGAAATTGGAGGATTCAAAAGCTAAGCTGAGCTGCTCTACAACTACAATTTGGATCACTTTTACAAACTAATGTGTACCATTTGTAGAATTCAACATCAATGTATAGGAGACTATTTAGAGCCTAGGGCAAATCTACCTATTGAAGCTAATTTAAATGATGTCAAAGCTATTTTTGTGATGTCATGTCTAAGGATGCACTTCCTCTCTAAGGAGGTAAATGTGTTTTTGGGGCTTGCATTTGTTGCCTCTTCCCCCCATTTTCTTGCTTATATGACTTTGGATTAGTGTATTTGTTGTATTTTTTTCCTAGTGTCTTTTGATGGCAATGTTTATGCAGCCCACAAAAATATACTGCTATTTGTCAGCTGCTAGGCCATTTTGCTTTTTGATTATGCTTTCTTTTTCATAGAATCCAATGTATAGTGGTTTATTGGTGGTGTTTTTGCTGGTATGGGTATTTAGGTGTACAATGGTGTATACTTAGACGAAGGTAATTAGGAATAGTTCCATCATCTATGCATTGAGTCTTTTTGATTGGAAATTTGTCTAAGTACGGATCAATTTGCACTTGACAGAATAATAATTTTACATTTATTATTTAAATGAAAAATCAAAATACAATTAAATTCTGACTCCTTTGATTGGTTGGTAAAAAGGTGCTCCCTCTTCTTCGGAGTAGGAGGTTCAACAAATTGGATATTCCAATTGTTTGAGGAAAATAGGTATTACATGTTGAATTTGATGAACTTAATAGTTAGTAGAATTTGATCTTAATCACTTTTTTTTTCTTTTCTTTTTCAAGCCCTTGTACCTAATCCAGATCTATGACAAAAAAATATATGTAAACTTAACTTTTATAAATTTTGAAATTTTTTAATTAACTTTTTTATAAAATAATAATTTAGTGTTAAAATGATAAATAATATTTCTATTTCTATTGTGATATGCTTCTGGTTCAATTGCGTGTGTTTTATTTGCATCAACGTTTCAGATCACACTCCATGATCTACAATTAGGATAAATTGCAGAGTCGAGATTAAAAAGGAGAGGGAAGGGTGGAGGGTTGCACGACTATCAAGGAAAGAAAAGGACAAAAAATACAAATATAAAAATTTAAAAAAAAAAAGAAAAGGAAAAAGAAATGAGAGAAGATTAAAACAAGAAATGCAAAAGAGTGTATATACACACACAATGGTACACCATGTGTGGCATTAGGCCTACCATGTTAAACCTATTGATCCAAGGCATATTAGAGGACAAAAGAGGACAAAAGAACTTTTTTGAGGTTGTTCAAACTTAGGGTCCCATTGAGGGGGCGGCTTAAGCTCTATTTTTAAGGAAGAGGTGGTCCCATGAACAAATTATTTTTTTGCTACAGGATTATTTGGAACATTTTCCCAAAAAATAGGAGCCCCTACTTTTAAGACGTGTAATTTTAAGTAGGTGAAAATGGGGTGGGGCTAGAAATTGCCCCACTAGGTTAGGAATATTTTATCCCTTGTCAATCATTAGAATTTTAGAAGTAAAACTAAATTTATTTATAACTAGCTTGCTTAAATTTAAGAGTTTAAACTAAAGATGAGACTGCCAACATCCTTAGATTTAAGAATTTCACTTTTTAAGCTGAAATGCAGTACAAAATTCATGAGACTGCCAATTGTAAATTATTCCTAAAAATTCTCAGCAGCTCCAGATCTATTTTATAGAAAGCCCCCCTCCATGAGACCCCAGCCTCAATGCAACTAGATGTCGAGCATCAAAAAGTATACTTAAACTGTCTCTGAGCATTTGCATGCAACAAAGAGGCAACAAGAATGTTTTCAAAAGGCAATAAAAGAAATAGCTAAAAGGGTTATAGGTCAACCTGCCTTTGCAACACCAATGAAAATGAGGATTCAATGGACGATAATGAGGTAACCTAGAATGATGAAAATGCATGTGAAAAATGTAAGGCTTGTAAAGGTAGGATGTCAGGGCTTGTGTAACTTGGCTCAGCTCCATGTTAGTTGCAACATATTTCTATATTAAGACATAATTATGGCGATAGTGATTCTACTGGAGGTTCAAGGCCCTGTAATTTGCTTGCTTCTGCTCTCACAACAATGTAAGGGCTTATGTTATTGAGGTTTGGTTTGGTATAGTTTCATAAAAAGCCTTGGTAGGTTGGTTTGCGGGGGTTCACTATTTTTTTATTTTTTTATTTTTAAAATTTTTTATGCTAGATTGAAAACAAGATTATGATAGTTGTGTTAAGGAATGGATAGGGTGATATGTTGTGTGTATAAACATCTAACATAAATATTGGTTATAAATATGGCGATTTCTCAAAATTTTGATTCCCTTTCTAGACAATGTCTTTGGAGTGGTAATTTATCAAATGCTAGATGGAGCTTGGTTAAGTGGGAAACAGTGTGTAAACCTAAGAATGAGGGCGGCCTTGGCTTATGTTCTGCTATTTTGAATGGGCAAGTTCTTGCTGCTAAGTTGTATTGGCGTTGATGTTCTAGACAGAATTAGCTTTGGGCCCGAATCCTCTCCCATAAGTACCTTCAAAATGTTAATGTGTTTGATGTTCCCCGCTTTCCTTTGGTGGGAAGAGGCTCTATGATCTGGAATATGTTAAAACTGGGGGCTCAGTTGGTTGATACTTTTATTGCTACTGGTTGGGATACTATTTCTCATTGTAAGATTGTCCATAATTGTGGTTCGGCAATTCATTTTTGCTAGAAACTTCCTTTTGAATGGCCTCCAGGTGGTTTGGAGGCAGATAGGCAAGAGGTGGCATAGATTCTGACATCTTGTGAGTGTCCTACCTTGGTTGGGAATGATGTTTTAGCTTGGGCTAGCAGGGATTTGTCTTGTAAGTTTTCTGTTTTTGCTAGTTATGTTGAGTTGGTGCAGCAGACTTTTGGGAATATTCAGGTTCCTTGGTGGAAGCAAGTTCGGTCCAAGTTCTCATGGCCCAAGTACAATTTTTTGCTGTGCTTGGTCCACAACTCGTGTCTTATTTGGGATAATTTATGCAAACATGGCTTCAAGACCCCTCAATGTGTGTTCCATGTCATAATTGTGAAGAGAGTGTCTCTTATCTCTTTATCCAATGCTCCTTTACGCGACATATTTGGCACCTTTGGTGGGATGTGTGGAATCAAACTTGTTGGCATGTTTCTTCTTTGGCTGAGTTTTTTGCTCGATGGGGCAATGCCCCTGTCAAAACTTCTTTTCTTCAAGTTGCTTGGACTCTTGGCCCTTCCTTTATTATCTGACATATCTAGTTGGAGAGGAATCATCGAATATTTCAGGGTGTATTGTTGGGAGTTCACCACTTGTGATGGAAAATTCTCCACTCCTTGGGAGAAATTGTTTCAGCAAAATGTGGCTTGATGGAGGCTATGGATCCGGGCGAGGTTAGTTTCTATAACCGTCTCCATCTTCCTCCTCTGCATAGCTAGATTATGAGAAAAAGATGCAAACACCCTCTTCAGAAGATCAATAGGGTGGGGAGGTGGAGCCCTCCTCCGCAAGGTGTTTTGAAAATCAAAAGGGACAAGTCTTCTCGAGAAAATTTCAGTCTTGCTGGAATTGGTGGAGTTAGTAAAGATAGCTTGGGTACTGTTCAGTTTCTTTTTTTGTTTATAAAGGTCATCATACTCATAATTTGATGGAGACTCGCACTATTTTATATGCTGTGGAGCATACTTGTGCTTTTGGCTAGCACAAGGTCATTTGTGAATCAAATTCGTAGGTGGTGGTGCACTTGTTGTCTTGGCAACATTCAGAGGATATTAGTTGGCGGTTAGCTCTAGTTGTTAACCAAATTCTTGATTTGTGTGCTTTTCTGGGTTTGGTTTCTTTCATTCATATTCTTCGAGAGTGGAATGGAGTTGCGGATTGTCTGGCCAAATGGGCTTCTGATCACATGCATATCTAGAATATTGTGGATAAGGGTCAATTATCTTTAGATTTGTCTCAACAATTAGATCTCTTAAATGATCTTAATAGGACTGTTTGATGCCCTTGCTTTGTATGCCTTCTTGCTTTGAATAAATTTTTACCCCTCTTTAAGTGATGATAGTATTCTGCCATTTCTACCCTTTTCTTCGTAATCCCCAAGCCCTTCCAGATTTATTAAAAGCGAACTATTGTACTATTATTTTTTATGAGTAAATTAAAATTCCAAACTGATGAAATAGTGATCTAAATAACTCTGAAATGTAAATTATATCTAACAACATCAAAATCTTTCATGTGACTTATGCAAAAGAATGTTCAACTTTTCAGTTTTTCTGTCTGAGTTTTGTTTGCCTAACTTTTGCAATTTCTAATGAATTACTCTGGCTGTTGCAGCGACGAAGCTCAGCTAGTAAAGATGGTTGTGAATGACCTTAATAGGACATTCGGCAGAACGCCGTTACCGCTTCCCAAGCATCCAGTGGGAATGGAAAGAGTAAAAAATGCTCTCATTCATAAATTAAATCTCAATTCAATGCATGAGGTGGTCAAAGTTGGAATATGGGGACTTGGTGGTTTTGGCAAGACCGCGATTGCTAAGGCTGTGTACAATCAAATTTATCCTGATTTTGAGGTCGCTTCCTTTGTATTAAATGTCCGCGTGAATGCTGCAGACCACAAAGGCCTTCCGAAGTTGCAGAGACAAATTCTTAAAGATTTGACCAATTATGAAGATAAAGTGTGTAGTGTTGATCATGGCGAGTCTTTGTTCATGGATCGTTTGGGAGGAAAACATGTGCTGCTTATCTTAGATGATGTGGATCCTGATGGGCAATGGGATGCTGTTGTACAATTGAAAGCTCTCGCTGGGAATTGGCTGGAACGAGTTGACCCTCGCAGCAGAGTTATTATAACTTCCAGAAACAAACATGTTCTCGATGTTGCTGGGGTCTCAAAGAATTGCATCTACGAGATGAGGGGATTGGACAGAAATGAAGGTCTCGAATTGTTTAGTAATTATGCTTTTCGCACAAAATCTCCAAGTCCCGGGTACGAAGATCTGTCCGAAAAAATAGTGGAAGCTTGTAAGGGGCATCCTCTTTCATTGGAAATAATGGGATCTTATTTATCTCATAAGCAGAATAACCTAGGTTGCTGGACTGAAGCAGCACTTAATGACATTACTGGCGACCTAGACATTCGCAGAGTACTCTACATCAGTTATAATTCTCTTAGTAATGATGAAAAAGAAATATTTGTTGACATTGCTTGCTTTTTCATTGGAGAATGCCATAAAAATCCCACCCTTTTCTGGAAATCCTTGTATAAGAAGGTAGACTCTGCTCTATGCAATCTTTCAGATAAGTTACTAATAAAGATTGACAACCAAGGTGTATTTGATATGCATGACCTTTTGCGAGATATGGGGCGAAACATTGCTGAAGAAGAAAAGGATGGTATCCGACTCTGGGAGGCTGCCCATTTAAGCACTGCATACAACAACAATCTCTCTCACCTTCGAATCAATGGAGGTAATCCACAAAGGCTTGATCTGCTCTGCAGACCTGGTCTTCGCTATCTTCATTTGCAGAATTTGCTCATCAAAGGCATGACAGAAGACACACTAGCCCTGCTTCCTCCAAGTTTGATATGGTTGAGGCTGGAAAATTGTAGCTTTTCTATTGGGATGGATAGAGCAATAAAACAACCAAGGGACTCCAGACTTGAAGATAACATTTGGCAATTGAAGATTGTGCAACTAAACTCCTGCCACGGCAATGACAACCATTCTATCTCGTCCCTATTTTCACTTCCTATTATAAAACTGCAGCATTTAGAATTGAGGGGATGTAGAAATATAAATAGCCTCCCCGATACCGTTGGCAACCTGTCACAGCTGCAACACTGGGACTTGGAAGGGTGTGTAAAGTTAGAGGACCTACCTAATAACATTGGCAAACTATCACAGCTGAAGCACTTGAATTTGAGGGGATGTAGAAACTTAAACAACCTCCCCGATACCGTTGGGAACCTGTCACAATTGCAACATTTGGACTTGGAAGGGTGTGTAAAGTTAAATAACCTACCTGATACCATTGACAAGCTCTCAAATCTGGAATATTTGAGTTGGAAGGATGGAAAGAATGTAATGTTCATTTAAGAACGATCTCCTCAGCTGTAGCTTTGAAGGACTCTAACAGAGCTGGAGTATTCAAGGCAAGAAATTGAGACAATGTTAGTCCTTTTATATTGCGTATTAAATCCTCTCATGATGTGTACTTGTATTTAAATTTTTTTTTCAATATTGTTTGGACCTTAATGAAAAACAATGCATTGTCTGCAAACACAAATGTTTTCTGGCAACTCATTGAAATCAGTAGACTTTGTTCTTGGTTGTTTCTGAATTCAATTGTGTATGAGTTTTTGCATCAACGTTTCGGATCATACTCTATGATCCATAATCAGAATGAAAGAGAGCATGCAGAATAGAAAAGATGATGATGGATCAACGGAGTGTGATTCGAAACGTCGATGCAAAAACTCATACACAATCGAATCAGGAAACAACCAAGAACAATATCTCATAGATTATGAAAACTTGATGTCTGTTATCAATAGACTACTAATATTGCTTGGACTTTTCCCAACTAATTTGTTTTGACATTTGATACAAAGTAGATGACAGAGGAATAAAAAATGAACACCAACCAGAGCTGCAAAGTACCAGCCCTGAACCACTACAGTGCAACTGCCTAGAAGACAGTAATGGTGGTCTTAAAAGGCTAGCAATATTTTTCTTTTACGTCAACAACAATCACCATCCTCACATTTCCTACTTTAATGTATGTATTTATAGTTTTTTGAGCAATTATTTAACAGTTCAATATTATATGAGTTTTTAAGGGTTTTAATGTCTTGGGGGCCTTCCTCATTGTAAAGTTATGTGGTCATTGGTCAAATCAAGTGTACGTATTTATAATTTATTTTTAGCAATTATTTAATAGTAGATTTATTGGGAAGAGAGATTACGGGATTTACGAGGACAGAAGCAATGAAATCTTGATTAATAAAATTTTGGAGTTAGAGACTTTTATTGTTAGATATATTTGAACCCAAAAAATTTGATAATATTCAAAGACATTAATTCATATTTCTTATTTGTTTGTAATAAGAAATTTAAAAAAAATAAAATTTTTAAAATTTTAAATTATGTCAAAGGCACGTCTTTATGTGAAATGGATGAACTTTGAAAGCACATCGAGGGTTAACAGGAAGATTGGAAAAAATGGAACCGTCGATCGCTTTCACTGTTTTCTTTGCATTGTTTTTTCCGTCATTTCCTGCAGTCGGTTTTTCCTCTTGCCTCCATGATTTGCGGTGCATGGTTATTGCATTTAATAGAAATAATACAAGCATCGTTGAAGGCTAATTTAAAATCAATGACAGCTATTTTCATTAATTGTTTCAATTTTCAAATGGGGCCTTTAAACAACACCAAATAGCCTCCCTATGGCTCTAGTCCTTCGTATATGGTTTGCAACAAAAAATGCATGTGTCCGGTCGGTAAACGTGCCCTTTCTTTACCACTATCGAGACGGATGCGTCTATTCTGGCTCCAAAAGTGCCCTGTCATACCAACGACATGCATCAACATACATGTTCAAGACATGCATACCATGCCAATTTGTCGTAGCGGCCGAACCCACAATATTGACATGGGAGTTATCGTGGACTCACCGATTTCAATCGTCAGGCCCCACGCGAAATTACGTGGACATGCTGGAGGACGGTCACGACTCGTTTAGTGGTTAGCGGCGGTATTTTGTACATAACACGCACATTAAAAGATAGAAAAAAAACAATCACCAACGACTGAAGAAAACGTGTTCGGACGGCATACCGGCGGGAAAAAGAGGACACGAGCTTAAAAAAAAAGCCATAAAATAAAATAAAACCATCGACGATTTAAGAAACTGCGTTCATACGACATATCGGTGGGAAAAATAGGGCACGACTTTCAAAAATGAAATGGCCCTTTTTGCGAGGCAAAAAGAAATGGCGGCCAGGTAGTGCATGAATCAGCGAAAGCGACTAACACTCAATGTTAGTCGAATTTTTCGTTTCGTGGGGCAAAAAGAAATGGCGGCCATGCAGTCCGCGAATTAGCGAAAGCGGCTAACATGCCATGTTAGTTGAATTCGTCATTTCATGGGCCAAAAGGAAATGGTGCCCACACAGTCCGCGAATTGGTGAATTAGACTAACATGGCGTGTTAGTCGCTTTTGTCGTTTCGTGAGGTGTAAGAAAATGGTGGCCACACAGCGTGCGAATCAGGGAAGCCACATAACACACCATGTTAGTCGCTTTCGCCGTTTCGTGAGGCCATAGAAAAAGGTGGCCACGCAGCCTATGAATTAGTGAAGCAGCATAAGACGCCATGTTAGTCACTTTCGCCGTTTCATGAGGCCAAAGAAAATACTGGCCATGTGGTCCGCGAAATAGCAAAGGCACATAATATGCCATGTTAGTCTAATTCGTCGTTTCGTGAGACAAAACAAAATGTTGGCCAGGCCGTCCACGAATTAATGAAGACGCATAACATGCCATGTTAGTCTAATTCGTCATTTTGCAAGGTGAAAGAAAAAGGCGGACATGCAGTCCGCGAATCAGCGAAGGTGCATAACATGCTATGTTAGACGCTTTCGCGGTTTGACGAGGCCAAAGAAAATGCCCACCACACAAGCCACGAATCAGCGAAGGCGCATAACATGCCATGTTATAGCCGGCATAGACCTTTCGTAAGTGATCGACAATGCAACTTAAAAATTTCACAAGTGATCGACAACGCAACTTAAAAATTTCATAAGTGATCGCCAACGCAACTTAAAAATTTCATAAGTGATGACCCTATTTTCATCTCCAAATTCTCATTCGAGGACGGAAATTTGTGAGTCAAGGTCGGCAACAAAATTTGGGGACAAAATTCGGTGGAAACTTGCAAGTAAGTATACAGTCTCTCCCTCAACCTGATATCTGTAGACACCATTTATAAATTATATTAGGATCATGGTGTGCTTTTCTTGATTGGTGAGGCTTCATGAAAAGTGTTTTGTTTGCCGAGTAGGACTCAGCATTTGAAAAGAGAATTATAGCCAACCAAACTAAATACCATGATCCATCATGCTACCCTCAACCCTATCTACCCTAAACAATGTTCCATCAATCTTGTATCCTATACCCTATACCTAGATGGGAGAGAGAGGGGAGACATACATACAGGGGCATATAGAGAGGTGCCTAAACAATGTTCCATCAATCTTCTCTCTCCCTCTCTCTCTCCCATTCTTTCTCTCTTAAGTCTCTCTCCCTCTCTTCCTCTATCTCTCTATCTCACTCTCCTCTATCAAGTGTATCTCTTTCCCACTCTCTCCCTACCTCCCCCCCCTCTCTCTCTCCCATTCTTTATCTCTGAAGTCTCTCCCTCTCATCCTCTCTCTATCTCACTCTCCCCTTCTCTCAGGTGTATCTCTCTCTTATTCTCTCCCTCTCTCCCTTTCTCATTACCTCTCTTTCTCCCTCTCTCCCTCTCTTCGCACCTCTCTCTCTCTAGTCTCTTGTACTCTCCTTCCATCCCTTCCTCCCTCTCACTTAGGACACCATACGACCCCTAACGACACCATATGGTGTCCTCAGGGGTCATAGGACAACATAAGACACATAATGACACCATATGATGTCCTAAGGGGTCATAGGACACCATATGACCCTTAGGACAGAATATGACCCCTAATGACATCTAAGGGATCATAGGATACCATATGATCCCTTAGTGCACCATAGGACCTATAACGACACCAAATAGTGTCCTAAGGGGTCGTAGAACACCATATGACCCTTTAGGACATCATATGGTGTTGTTATGGGTCATATGGTGTCCTAAGGGGTCATATGGCATCCTATGACCCCTTAGGACACCATATGGTGTATGGTGTCCTAAGGGGTCATATGGTGTCCTAAGGGATCATAGAACACCATATGACCCCTTAGGACACCATACGACCCATAACGACACCATATGGAGTCCTAAGGAGTCATATGGTGTCATAAGGGATCATAGAACACCATATGACCCCTTAGGACACCATATGACCCATAATGACACCTAAGGGGTCATATGGAGTCCTAAGGGGACATAAGACACCATATGACGACTTTGTACACCATGCGACCCATAACGACACCAAATGGTGTGCTAAGGGATCATAAAACACCATATGACCTCTTAGGAGACCATACAACTCATAATGACACCATATGGAGTCCTAAGGGGTCATATGGTGTCCTAAGGGGTCATAGGAGACCATATGACCCTAATGACAAATAAGGGGTCATATGGTGTTCGAAGGGGTCACAGGACACCATATGGTGTCCTAAGGGGTCATATGGTCTCCTAAGAGGTCATAGAACACCATATGACCCCTTAGGACACCATATGACCCCTTAGGACATCATATAATGACACCAAATGGTGTCATAAAGGGTTGTATGGTGTCCTAAGGGGTCATAGAACACCATATGACCCATAACCACACCATATGGAGTCCTAAGGGGTCACATGATGTCCTAAGGGTTCATAGGACACCATATGACCCTTTAGGACACCATACGACCCCTAATGACACCACATGGTGTCCTAAGGGGTCATATGGTGTCCTAAGGGGTCATAGGACCCCATATGATCCCTTAGGACACCATATGACACATAACAACACCATTTGGTGTCCTAAGGGGTCATAAGACACCATTTGACCCCTTAGGACACAATATGACCCCTAACAACACCTAAGGGGTTATATGGTGTACTAAGGGATCATTGAACACCATATGACCCCTTAGGACACAATACGACCAATAATGACACCATATGGTGTCTTAAGGAGTCATACGGTGTCTTGAGGGGTCATAGAACGCCATATGACCCCTTAGGATACCATATGGTCTCTATCTCTTTCCCTCTAACTCTTTTTACCTCTCTCCCTCCAAACCCCTTCCCCCTCTCACCCTCTATCTCTATCTCTCTCACTCTCCCTCCCTTACGTGTCTCTCTCTTTCTCTCATTATCTCCCTCTCTCTCTCTCTATCTCTCTCTCCATCTCTCCCTACCCCTCCCTTTCCCTTTCTCAATCTCTCTCCCCCTCTCTCTTAGGTGTCTCTCTCCCATAATTTCCATTCTCTCCATTCTTTCCCTCTCTCCCTCCCTCCCCATCCATCTCTCTCCCCTATCTCCCTCCCTTTCCTCTCTCACTCTCTCTCACTCTGACTTCTCTCTCCCTCTCTCTTAGGTGTCTCTCTCCCATTATTTCCTCTCTCTCTCTCTCTCTCTCCCCCTTTTTTTCCCTCTTTCCCTCTCCCTCCCCCATCCTCTATCTTCCCTCTCCCTCTCCCTCCCATTCTTTCCCTCTCTCTCTCTCTCTACTAGGTCTCTCTCTCCCCCCTCTCTCTTAGGTGTCTCTCTTTCCTATTCTATTCATCTCTCCCTCTCTCCCTCTCTCCCTTTCTCTTTCTCTCGCAAGTCTCTCTCTTTCCCTCTAACACTCTTTCTTTCTCTCCTATTCCTTTTCTCTTTCTCTCTCAATTATCTCTCCCTCTCACTGTCTCTTTCCCTCTCTCCCTCCATCCTCTCTCTTCTCTCTCCCTCTCTCCCTCTCATATGGAGTCCTAAGGGGTCAAATGGTGTCCTAAGGGGTCGTAGGAGACCATATGACCCCTTAGGACACCATACGACCCCTAACGACCATATTCACAGACCATATTTCTATTATAACTTTTCTAGTAAATAATTCATTAAAGTGCTTGATTGAACATATTTTAAGTATCAGTATTAATTTTGATTGAATTCATCAAGTTCTTATTCTTCTATGTGGACTTGCTCTAGCTAGTATTTTCCTTATCAAAATTAATAGGATAACAATGTTATTCTATTTATTTTTCAAGCTCACCATATACTACTCAAAACAAACATCTAAACCTAATTGGAAAGATAATATACCATCCTAATAATTTGGGATTATGTTATTCATTTTCCTCACTAATAACTTACAAAGCTATCTAGAAACATGGTATTCCTTGCATACACACCCCATATTTCCAAAAGGAATGACGAATCCCAAGTTATTTCTACTCAAATTTATTGTCAAATGTTATCTTATATTTAAATGTTCTAGTTTTCCTTGGTTCTTGATGAGTCAATTATATTGTGAGATCTACATTTTATAATAATGGTGAGTTCTGAAATTTTTGTAAGCAGTATTGGTACTACTTTTTATATTGTAATAATGGTTCATCTTTCTCAGCTCTACAATATCATAGGTGGATAATGCATGTTTCTAGTAGAATACTAGTCAATTTGCTTCTTTGGATCACATGGGAAGAGTGAAATTATTAATGCCCACAATCTCCCCCTTTGGCATTGATATCAACACATAGACCACTACCTCCTTCCCTCCATCTCTCTTCTCCTCCTATTGTTTCTCTCCACTCTCTCTTTGTTCTCTTGATCACTACCTATCCCTCCCAACCTCTCTCTCCATACCTATTTCTCTCTCTTATTTTCTTCTCTCTCCCTCACCTATCTAACTCATCTCTCTCTAGGTCTCGCAATCACTCCCTACCCACCTCTGCCTCTCTTCTTAGATCTCTCTTTATCTTTATTCTTCCCTCTCTCCTCTTCTCTCTCCCTCCCATCTCCATGTCATCACCTCTCCCTCCCCGATACAACCTTTAGATAATAGTTTGTAGGATATAAGATTTATGGTATAAGGTACAAGATTGATGGTACAAAGTTTAGGGAACATAGGGTTGAGGGTAGTGATCGTATTGATTCCTCTCTCTCTCTCTCTCTCTCTCTCCATGAACCATGGTCTCTCCCTCTCTCTTTGCCTCCCCCTTCCTTACCCTCATATATATCTTCCTCCCCTACTCTCATACTCTCTCTCTCTCCCCTCTCTCCATTGTCTAGGTTGCCACCTCTTCCTCCTAGCCTCTCTCTCCCCCTCTTACCTTTCTAGGTTTCTCTCCACCTAATTCCATGATAAAGATAAAGATAAAGATATACTAGGGAGTGAAAGCATGGGGAAAGAAATGATAAAGTACCTAGAAAGGAAAGAGAGGGAGAGAGAGGCTAAGAGGAAGAGGTGGCTAAGAGGAAGAGGTGACGACCTCGACAATGGAGAGAGTAGGGCAAGAAGATATATATATATATATATATATATATATATATATATATATATATATATATATATATATATATATATATATATATATATATATATATATATATATATATATATGGGTGAGGAAGGGGGAGACAAAGAGGGAGGGAGAGACCATAATTATTCTGATACAAGGCATTAGTTTTGTGGTAACAAAGTTTGACTTGGGTCCTCATTATCCTCCTCTTGTTTGCGTTTTCTTTCTTATCTAATCTCTAAGTATTAAATTTGTTTCTAAAGATTAAATTTTAAAATTATTCAAAATTAAAAATCCTTGAAGTAGGGTAAAGAACCATGTCTTAGCAAAATTTGTTGATCAAGATCAACGATCTGTAGTTTTTCAAAATTTCGTGTTATTGACTTTTCTTGTTATTCGATGAACGATCAATAATCTGTCGTTTAGTGGTATGATAACAAAAGCTAATATACCACTAATGACAGATTATTGAACATTCGTCAAATAACACGAAAAGTCAATAACACGAAAATTTGAAAAATTACAGATCGTTGATCCTGATCAACAGATATTGCTAAGACTTGGTTCTTTACTCTACTTCAAGGATTTTTAATATATTTGAATAATTTTAAAATTTAATCTTTAGAAACAAATTATTTTAAGTCTAACTCTCAAAAAATACCAACTTAATAGTATAGTACCACTAAAGACTATGGTTTAGGATGATTTTGTAGATTATGATTTATTTTAAGTTTCATGAACGATATTCAAAGATAGGAGAATGAGAACAAAACTAATTGTAAATACCTAAAATTAATTAAATCAATATTTCATTAATTTAAGCCTATCAACATAATTTATCGTAGTCACGGAGCTCGAGAATGAGTTGACTTGTGAAGTATTGAAACTACGAACACACATAGCACACCATGTTAGTCGCAATCGCAGTTTCGCGGTGCGAGAGAATGAATTGACCAGTCAAGTGGTGAAACTGCTAATGACCATAACACATCGTGTTAGTCTCAATCGCAGTTTCGCGGAGCCCGAGAATGAGCTGACCTGTGAAGTGTCGAAACAGAAAACGCGCATAACACATCATGTTAGTTGCAATCGTAGTTTCGCAGTGCGAGAGAATGAACTAACCTGTCAAGTGGCGAAACTGCGAACATCCATAACACATTGTGTTAGTCCCAATCACAATTTCACGGAGCCCGAGAATGAGCTGACCTGTGACGTGTTGAAACTGTGAACACGCATAACACACCGTGTTAGTTGCAATCGTAGTTTCGTGGTGCGAGAGAATGAACTGACTAGTCAAATGGCAAAACTGCGAATGCCCATAACACATCATGTTATTCACAATCGTAGTTTCGTGGAGCCCGAGAATGAGTTGACCTGTGAAGTGTCGAAACAACGAACGCGCATAACACACCGCGCTAGTCACAATCGCAGTTTCGCGGTGCGAGAGAATGAACTGACCAGTCAAGTGGCAAAATTGCAAATGCCCATAACACATCATGTTAGTCATAATCACAGTTTTGCAGAGCCCGAGAATGAGCCGATCTGTGAAGTGTTGAAACTGCAAACGCGCATAACACATCGTGTTAGTCGTAATCGCAATTTCGCGGTGCGAGAGAATGAATTGACCAGTCAAGTAGCGAAACTGTGAATGCCCATAACACATCATGTTAGTCTCAATCGCAGTTTTGCGGAGCCCGATAATGAGGTGACCTGTGAAGGGTTGAAGCTATTCTGGCTCCAAAACAAACCTTTCATACAGTGTGATAGCAATGTGTTAGTCAATCGCAACCGTTTATTGTAAAATTGATGATGTAAAACGTGCGACTAACACGTGTTAGTCAATTCGTACTACCATTTTGGAGCCAGAGTAGACGCGTCCCCTGTGAAGTGTTGAAACAACGAACACGCATAACATATCATGTTAGTTGCAATCGCAGTTTCGCAGTGCGAGAGAATAAATTGACCAGTCAAGTGGCGAAATTGCGAACACCCATAACACATCATGTTAGTCACAATTGCAGTTTCACAGAGCCTGAGAATGAGCTGACCTATGAAGTGTTGAAACTGTGAATGCGCATAACACACCATGATAGTTGCTCAATTTGAATTTATGATTGATCTTTCTAAATTAAACATAAAAATTTATAAATTATATGTTATTTTTGAAATATTTGTGTAGATTAGCAAATAGAATATATATAGAAAAAACACATCTATATGATAAATTAGAAACTTTTAATAATAAATAATTTTATATATTAAATATTATTTAATATTTTTGTAGGTACGTAATTTAATTTTTTGAATATAGAAACATTAAAATTCTTTTTGGTCTTCCTTAATTGAAAATAATAAATTATATATTATTTTTTAAAATATTTGTGTAGGTATGTAATTGTATTTTTGATTTTTCAAATTTAGAAACATTGTATTTTTATGTTTAAGATTTAGAAACATAGAAATTCTTTTTGATATTTCTAAATTGAAAATTAAATTTCTTCCCTTCCTATTCTTGTCAAAATATTATTTCTATTTTGATTATTCCTATTCTTAACTATTCTTGAGAAAAATAATTGACAAAAAAAAACATTCTATGTAGGCATGTCAATATCTTAACAAAAATACTTAAAAGTCATGTTTTATCACTATATGCAAATAGAAAATTGTTGATATCAAATTGAAACTAACAACTCTAATACATAATTTTTTACAATATTTTATTTAAATGAAGTGTTTCTCTCATTCAATATGCATATAATTGATATATAATGAAGAGAATTAAATTAATATATTATTATAAAATTAACTAAATAGCTTATCAAAATATATTATTTCTACCCTCTTTGCTTAATTCTAAAGCATAATTTTAAACATTAAAAATATATATAAAATAATTGTCAACATTAATTTAATAGATCACCACAAAATGATACATAATTCTAAATATTAAAAAAAATTATATAATAATTGTAAATTGAGTTGTGCACTAATCCCTTATTATTGTAGGTATTGTCTTTGGTCTATCTCTCCTGTCAACATGGAATTTTCTTTCCTCTGTTTCGTGCCTTGTACACTGATTCCCATCATTAATGTATTTTGAATCACAAACTTTAACTGCAACCTTATCTTCCACAATAGACGCATGTTTCTACTTGTGAAATACTTCTCATCCTTTCTATTATCTCACTTTCTCTCTTTTATTGATGAAATTTTACCCTTTAAAATCTATTTTTTCAGATTATCAATTCATAGACAAACAATTATAATTTTTTTTAAAAGTACAACAACCAATGCCATACATCTTGCTTTCTTCTTCTTTTGATGTTGCCCTCTAAAATCTGTTTCAGATTATCAATTCATAGATTAACAATTATAATTTAAAAAAAAATACAACATCCAATCCATAAATCAATAATTCCAAACATAAAAAAAAAGTCACAAATTTAGTAGCATGAAAAGATTTGAAAACACTTGTTAGAGGGAAAAAAAAAGAAAAGAATTGAAAGCACTTGTTAGAGATAAAAAAAAGAGAAAAGAATTGAAAGCACTAATTTAGGAACCTTATGGATGTTGTTCCTTCATATGTCTTTCTCTCTAGCAAGAGAAAATACCTTGTGGTAATGTTGCACCAAATCATATCAAAATAATCAGCAACTGTCCCAGATGTTTCCTTCTTTATTGCCATTATTAGATGCCGAGTGTTGTTCGTCAATCCATTAAGACCAAAATATTTTGGTTTCAGACAGCCTGGATAGAGAAATGGTTGAAGAATTCCAATAAAGTTTGTGAGACATTGCGACTACAATTTCTATAATGACAATGATGGGTACATGCTTGGAGCACAGATCAAGAAGAAGACATGAAAATGTCTACAAATTGCACAGCCAAAAAAGATGCCCAAAATTTTGTATTGTCCAAAATGCGATGAGTTACCAGAAACAGTTCAAGAAAAGAAACTGAAAAATCGTGATCAGAATTATAATATGTACAGATGCTAAATCTTAACAGAAGAATAATGAGAAGAGAGGAAGAATAAAGAGAAAGAGAAAGAGGTATGTTCGATCTCTCTGGATGCAGGCCACAAGATGTTCCTGTGGTGAGCAATTATATTGGCTCAGTTGTGAAGAGACCGTCAACCACAAGAGAAGCTAGGAGAATAGATCGTTTTCCCCCTCCAACTTACTATACAAGGGCACCCCATCTATCCCAGAGTTCGCTGGATGGATGGACTTCATAAATACAACAAACCCAACAAAAAGGTCTGCCAGCCGAACTACTTACTTTAGAGCAATCAATTATAGATATGGACTAGTGTTGGTGGTTGCTTTGTTTGTTCACACAGGCATGTGAGTACTAAACTGTATAACAACTTTTTGACTCAGAAGGGAGTCCGATTCTCCTTGCTACAATCGGCCCACCACATGAATTCTCTGGTTACTCCTCCATGCTCATTGCTCACCAGATCTTGACAACCCACAACCAATAGATTGAACAACCTGCGACATCCAAACCTAGCATAAAAAAATGGAAATGAAATTGCAACATCAAAAAATGGAAATGAAATTGCAACATGAGAAAATGAAAATGGAATTGCAGCAATAGCGATATAATTCAAAACAAATATGTTTGAAATTATGTTTGGGCGGGAGAAGGAGAGGAGTTTTCAAATTCAAATTCAAATTTTTGGACACACGTGGCTACAAACTGTAGCCGTGCCTGTGAGGCGTAATCGGGAGAGTGGCCAACAAATGTTAACCACGTGCGAATGCTTTCCATCAACTACAAAATGATAACATGCCTCCATGTCAGAAGCCCGATGGTATGTCCCAGAATGTGTTGTATGGCATGAAAGGTGGTGCAGGAGTACCTAAGCACCAAGAGGCTACAAGAAGATAAAATACAATTCATGAGTAAATTCAATCACATTTGAGTTTTTATGTTTATTTTAAGTCATGGTGAATCAATATGTAAGGCTAATTAGAGCCATTTGTAAAAAGTTGTCAAATTGTCCTAGTTAAGGTCTTAATTGGTCAAATGGTTAAAAATTGTGAAATGACCCTTGAAATGGTAATAAGCATGTATAGTATTGTTAAATGGTCATTTGGAAATGTATTGAAAGTTTTTATAAAACCATGAAGTCATTTGTGCAAAAGTGTAAAAGTTGTCAACTTGACAACAAAATATTGTCAAGCCAGGTTGCAAAAATGCAACAAAAGTTGCAAAAGGGGTTAAAAGTTGGTTATGAGAGGTAGTTGTAAGGTCAAAAATGACCAAGAGTCTATAAAAAGACATTGTATGGTCGTTTCAAATGAGAAAAGGAAGAAAGGGAAGAAAGGATAACATTTTTTTGATACATTTTGGTGCATTCTACTATTATTATTTTGATTGTCTTTCCAATTTTTATGTTGGTTTCGGGCCTTGTATGACCATGTATGGCTTGGAAAACTTTGTATATGTGTAATAGATAGTTATATATGTTAATTACCTTTCTTTTCCTTTTGGTTTGGAGTGATTATGTTTAGAAATGAAGAAGTTATGGAATTTTTGGTGAAAGTTGTTAATTGCAGATTTGATATTTCCTGAGAACAGTCATGTTGTAGCATATGGCATGAACTCGTATGGGATTATTATGACCTTTAAATAGATTTATTAGAAATATATGTGAATCCTCTTTCTTTTCCCTTTGGTCTGAGACATTTTGGTTTATATTTGTGGAAGTTATGAAGATTTTGGTGAAAACTAGTTTTAAACTGTCTTCAATGGAGTTGCAGGCAATGATTTGTCTTTATATAATGATTAAACCATTGGAAAATTCAATGGATTACATATTATGAAATTAAATCCATAAAAGGTTCATGTGAAATTAGTTTGGGATCATTTGGGTTAGTTTTTTGAAATATATTTGATTCCCTAGGCGGACTGGGCATGCACATGCTTTGTTTGGGGACAACAGAAATGGGTATCAATGCAGCGGCCATAAATTTTAATATAACCATTGGATGTGGATAATGTCTGGATATGTTGTTTGTAATTTAGTTATTCAGGGTCTGAGCGAAGGGATTGAGGTGTTTTTATCTGGTTAGAGAGTTATATACCTCTATGTACAGGTCTATCCAAGGGGACAACAAGTTGGCAAGTTTGATACCTAGATTAAGTTTATGTTTTCTTGATTGATTGTTGAAGTATGATGAAATATTAATCTAATGAATTGTTCTCATGATGAAAATATGGATGGATCAACATGATCCTAGAGTTGTGATTGGTTTTTCAGGATGCCTCAGCATCAAATTGGTATTAGAGCTTAGAAGATTCTGAGTGTGTAGATAGAGCGCCGAAAGAGGCAATCTACACCAGGATTTTGGGTTGAGCAAAGGTTTTGGATTTGATTCTTGTTATTCAGTTTTTATGGTTGTAGGTACATGTTCACTCACTACATATGGGCAGACAGGAAGGTCTATCAAGAGGGCCAGAGAAGATGGTCCATTGGGTGTCGCCAAAAGTCCTGGGGAGAGAGGCATGAAGGGACTCCCAGGTGAGGGACAAAGGTTATTGGTGTTTGTAGTAGCATGGAGGAGTGGACTTCAGATTAGAGATGCACCTTAGAGGCAACCAACATACACTCCATTGATAGGAGTCATAGTTGAAGGATATAGAGAGTGCAGTAGAGGCATCAATCCAGTGATGAAGACAAATAAACAAAGTTTTGTTTGCAGGTTCTTAACTAGAGCGTTTCCATGGGACATGGAAACATTTCAAGGTCAGGAGTATGGTGCAGGAGTACCTAAGCACCAAGAGGCTACAAGAAGATAAAATACAATTCATGAGTAAACTCAATCACATTTGAGTTTTTATGTTCATTTAAGTCATGGTGAATCAATATGTAAGGCTAATTAGAGCCAATTGTAAAAAGTTGTCAAATTGTCCTAGTCAAGGTCTTAATTGGTCAAATGGTTAAAAATTGTGAAATGACCCTTGAAATGGTAATAAGCATGTATAAGATTGTTAAATGGTCATTTGGACATGTATTGAAGGTTTTTATAAAACCATGAAGTCATTTTTGCAACCACCTAAGCACCAAGAGGCTACAAGAAGATAAAATACAATTCATGAGTAAGTTCAATCACATTTGAGTTTTTATGTTCATTTTAAGTCACGGTGAATCAATATGTAAGGCTAATTAGAGCCATTTGTAAAACGTTGTCAAATTGTCCTAGTTAAGGTCTTAATTGGTCAAACGGTTAAAAATTGTGAAATGACCCTTGAAATGGTAATAAGCATGTATAAGATTGTTAAATGGTCATTTGGACATGTATTGAAGGTTTTTATAAAACCATGAAGTCATTTGTGCAAAAGTGTAAAAGTTGTCAACTTGACAACAAAATATTGTCAAGCCAGGTTGCAAAAATGCAACAAAAGTTGCAAAAGGGGTTAAAAGTTGGTTATGAGAGTTAGTTGTAAGGTCAAAACTGACCAAGAGTTTATAAAAAGGAATTGTATGGTCATTCCAAAGGAGAAAAGGAAGAAAGGGAAGAAAGAAGAACATTTTTTGATACATTTTGGTGCATTCTACTATTGTTATTTTGATTGGCTTTCCAGTTTTTATGTTGGTTCCAGGCCTTGTACAACCATGTATGGCCTGAAAACCTTTATATATGTATAATGGATAGTTAGATATGTGAATTAAATTTCTTTTCCTTTTGGTTTGGAGTTATTATGTTTAGAAATGAAGAAGTTATGGAATTTTTGGTGAAAGTTGTTAATTGCAGATTTGATATTTCCTGATAACAGTCATGTTTCAGCGTATGGTATGAACTCATATGGGATGATTATGAACTATAAATAGATTTATTGGAAATATATGTGAATCCTATTTCTTTTCCCTTTGGTCTAAGACGTTTTTGTTTATATTTGTGGAAGTTATGAAGATTTTGGTGAAAAATGGTTTTAAACTGTCTTCAATGGAGTTGCAGGCAATGATTTGTCTTTATATAATGATTAAACCATTGTAAAATTCAATGGATTACATATTATGAAATTAAATCCATAAAGGGTTCATGTGAAATTGGTTTGGGATCATTTGGGTTAGTTTTTTGAAATATATTTGATGCCTTAGGTGGACTGTGCATGCACATGCTTTGTTTGGGGACAACAGAAATGGGCCTCAATGTAGTGGCCATAACTTTTAATCTAACTGTTGGATGTGGAAAAGTTTTGGATATGTTGTTTGTAATTCAATTATTTAGGGTCTGATTGAAGGGATTGAGGTGTGTTTTTCTGGTTAGAGAGTTATATACCTCTGTGTACAGGTCTATCTAAGGGGACAACAAGTTGGCAAGTTTGATACCTAGATTAAGTTTATGTTTTCTTGATTGATTGTTGAAGTATGATGCAATATGCCTCTAATGAATTGTTCTCACAATGAAACTATGGATGGATCAACATGATCCTAGAGTTGTGATTGGTTTTCCAGGATGCCTCAGCATCAAAAGGGAATGCGATTTTGGGAGCTGCATCATGGCATGACACGCCATTTTGGAGCCAGAATAGCTACAGCCCTATCGAGACCCTCCCTCGTCAGAAATATCATACAAATGGGCAGGCCCAAGTGCCATTGTCTATACAGCATCTAGATTTATCATTTGATCATTTTTTTTAAATCATTAAAAATTAAAATATAACAAGTTTTTTTTTCTAACTAATTATTAAACATGGTCAATGGTAAATTTTGGGTACTTGATAGACGTTGCTGGCGCAAGACTTTGAAAAGAGATCTTGTGCTATCTCGCTGACGAGCCCCACCTTTCCCCTAAGGAACTGCGAATTCACAGTTACACAAGGAAAGGGGGACCCCGCCAACATTGCTGGCGAGACAACACGGGGTCCCTTTTCAAACGTTTTTTTAATTTTTTTTATAATTTTATTTAATAAATTTTAAATTATATTTGTAAGTAGATTTTTAAGATATTTTTTTAATATATATATTTAACTGTCATTTATTTATATTATATTTTTTATTTGTTAATATATTATATTATATTATATTTTTTATTTTTTTTTAATATATTCTATTTATATTATTTTTAAAAATATATTTTCTTTATTTTTAAATGTACTTTATTTATATCATATTTTTTATTTTTTTAACTATAATTTATTTAGGGTATATTTCTTTTATTTTTTACTTTCCCAGCTAAATATCTAAGCTAAACGATGACAATCTATTTTTCATTAAAATGTTTTTCCCAAAAGGCAATGACTCCATAAATTGAGGGCATGCATGATAGTGACCAACTCTAAAACATGGTTACATAATTTTTTCTAGGGTACTTTTTTTTTTGTGGCTCATAAGCCATAACTTACGCATTTTGTGTCAAAGTTGTCCAAACCTCTCTAACGAGGCATTTATCCACACAATTAACTACCTATTGTTAAAGTATAGAATCAAGAGACCTATCACTCTTATTCACTCAATCTTTCCTACTCTATTTGGATCCCCATAAGTGGAAGCATAGTTGATTTGAAGCTAATAGTTCTCCATTGAGATCTTTGTTGCTCAAACAACAACATTTACTTAATGTCAAACCAATTGAATACATGCAATGCATAATTGTATACAAAAATTAGACCAATCTTTTTTACCTAATTAACCTTCTACACCTCTTTAGTGTACCTATTGCACACCAAAATGCAATTGCTAGTTGTATATTCTAAACTTTGGTATCACATGAGCTCAAATACAACCAAATTAAGAATACATGTCTAATGATTTTTTAAATTTATTTTTCAATGCTATACAATCAATAATAAAACTAAGCTTATTGCCAATGCTTATCCTTAAAAAAAACCAATTATCTGTTATTAGGATAATCTGCATTAATAGAATTTTCTTCATTTTATGTTCTGTATTATTACAAGGGAGTAGAGATTGACAATGTCTTTCAGGAGTTCTAGGCAAAGATAGCTTAACTTTTCTAATTTTTTATACATTTTAAGGAAAATTTATGCCACATCAAAATCAAATAACTTTGCGCTTCACATAATGCTACATAGAAATTTCAAATTACTCCTAATTTTTGGCCACATCATCATCAAATAACTAAAGTTTTAGGGTTACATCATCAAATATGATGCCACATCAACATGATTTTCGCTAAGGTGTCCAAAATAGCCCCAAAAAAGGTGAGACCATTTGTCATGCATAAGGGGCCTCCATACTTGTGTTAGATCCTGCGAGAATCAAGAACAAAGCCAGGATCTGATGTTGGTCGTAGATCACATGCAACTCCAAATAACAAATGATTGAAGATCAAAATAGCCGAATGAAGATAAATTTGACATGAGAGGAAAAATAGAGACAAAAGAGAATTTTGGAGAAGGCTCTCACTGAGCTATCAATGAACTAGTGAAGGTGAAAGTATAGTGCTTACTATATAGTAAAATAATAGAACACACACCCAAAAGGTGCATTAAATCCCACCTCCATAAAAAGTGGCACAAGCTAAAAGAGGGTGTGTAACTCAACTACCCATGTGAGGTGGAGAGTTACACATGTAGCTGAAGTATTTCTCCACGTGTCCTCTTATTAACCACTCCTAATAACCTAAGAAAGCTTAATAATATATTTGTAGAAAAAATAAATACCCCCTAACATAAGGAAAATAAAAAACCTACACTAACATCCCCCTTAAACGTAGCTTAGGTGGGTGAAAAGATGGGTCTCAACAAATGAAGCCATGTTAGGTACCCATGCACATTGATATCCACCCCCAAAAGAAGAAGACCCCCCTATAAGAGGAATAGCCCCCCCTCAATAGAGAGAGAAATAATGAAGGACTAAGAAGCCCCTCCTAAAGTAGACACCTGTCGCATTCCAAGAAAAGATGGCAAATGAAGGAAGTTGCTCTTGGTGAAGATGTTCGCAGTTTGCTCCGATGTAGAACAATACTTGAGATCAATGATGCCTTCTTGAATCAACTCCCTTATGTAGTGCATATGTATCTCAATGTGTTTCATCCTCTGGTGATGAACTAGATTTCTTGAGATTTGTATAATACTCTAATTATCACAAAAGATGATGGTAGGCTTTCTGATTGGAATACCAAACTCAATGAGAATATTATGAAGCCAAATAGCCTTAGTGGTGGTATTAACTACCCCTTGATACTCAACCTCTATTGATGAAAGAGAAATTGCAAACTACTTCTTGCTCGACCAACAAATTGGACCAAAACCAAGTTAGAAGCGTGTGGTTGTTTGGTAGGACCTTTAGGAAGCATGTGTTTGTGATGTTTGTGGTGATTGTTTTTATGATCTCGGTGTTTGGTAGGACCTTTAGGATGTGCGTGGTTGTAATATTTTAGTCCGGTGCTATGGTTTGTTCTAGATTGAAGTTGACTTCATCTACATGTTACATCTATTAAGGCCGACTTGAAGGAGATTATTTTTGTTGTGAGACCGGATATACAAGATCATTGTTGTGGTTGATTTTTGATATGTTGTGATGTGTTAAGTATTTTGGCAACAATTTTGGTGCAATTAAGCATAGTTTCACATGTGCATTTGGTTTCAAATCAATCGGTAACTGACTAAGACCAGAACAAGGTAATCAACAGAGCAGAGACAATCAATGATATAGAGCCTAACTGGAAATCAATTTTGCATAGTCAGATGCTATTTATGAGCTCATTCCATTGTACATTCTCATTGTAATCAAATTGTAAAGCAGTGAGCCTCCCTTGAAGGTTGTAGCCTTCCTTACAATTGTAATTGAGTAGTGAGCTTTAGGTAGTGAGCCTGAATGCAAGCGCATTCCCAATCTATATAATATGTATGTACTCCTGGCCATATTATATGAATATTGTGGGTTCCAGCCCCACTGTGCTTTTTCCCTTTCTAGGTTTCCATGTAAAAATTTTGATGTTGTGGATTTGTGCTTTTATTGTTGCATGTTTATGTTCATATTTGTTATGCATTGTTAACCAATGGATAAAGAATAAGTTTGCAGTCTTAATTTTTGGTAGATCATTGATTCACCCCCCTCTCTTAGTGATCCCCAATTCCAATAATTGGTATTAGAGCCTAGTACCTCTGAGGAAGCTTAACCGCTCGAAGAAGATCTGGGAGATTGATTCAATGGATATCAGTTTTCAGAGATAACTCAATGTGGCACTTGAGGATCTTGATGCTGCTAGAAGTGAGGTCTATACCTTGAAGAAGAATCAGAATGCAACTGGTGAATTCATTAGTGAGTTGAAGGATGAAGAAAGTATTTGTAGAGAAAAGATGAAGGAATTAATGGACAAGTTGAAGGAGAAAGAAGATCAAATCATGGAATACCAAGACAAAGTTGATGAAGTGGACAAAATTGAGAGAGAGAGTGATGCTTTAAATAATGAGATGCAATCCATAGTGATGAGACTGACCAAGGAGATTGAGGACTGCAAGAAGAATGAGGAGACTTTGGCACAATCATTCAAGGACAAAGCTGATGAATGCTTCAGACTTACCTATGAGAATGATCAATTGAAACTTGAGTTGACACAATCAAAGAATAATGGTCAAGAGCTTGAAAGACATGTTGCTACCTTGAGGGATGAGCTTACTACTGCTAATGAATACAAAGATAAATTCAAAGCTAGTTCAACAAGACTTGATGAGATGTTGGAAAGTCAAAGACATGGAAAGGATATGCGAGGTCTTGGATATAAGAAAGGTGAATCCTCCGGATCTGGACAAGGCAATGCTAAACCTGATCAGAAGAAGAGCAAAAATCCTTTGGTAAGACAACCTAATTCTCATAAATTTAATGGTAGATGTTTTACTTGCAACAAATTTGGTCATATGGCAAATCAGTGCAGAAGTAGGATGAATAATGGAATGATGAACAATAACAATGTGATGAACAACAATGTTTCTACCTTTATCGGTTAATGTTTCATATGCAATAATTTTGGACACAATTAAAATGTATGTAGAGCTATGATGAATAAATTTCAGAACAAAAGATTCTATGCCAGTGGAATATTTGGACATATCTCTAGTCAGTGTAGGATGAGACAGAAACAAATGAACTTTAGATCTGTGAAGAATAATGTTGTTTGTAGAGCATGCAACAAAAACAATCATATTGCAACATATTGTAGAAGCAAGAAGAGTGCTCCGGTAGACAAGAATAAATCAGATGAGAAGGGTAAAGTGAAATTTGAAGAGATAAAAGAGAATCATAAGAAGATGTGGGTGAGAAAGGATGAATCTAAGATAGATAATGTATTTGTACCTGTATCCAGTGCAGTATCTTCATCTGGTAACTAGGCCTTTTGGCCTTAGGGGGAGGCAAATCAATGAAAATCTTGCAAGTACCCCTTGATGAGATCTATGGTCTATGGATTACAAATGACAATTGATATCCAGAACTCAGATGGTTGATTGTGGCATCTGATAGCTGAATAGGGCATCCAATTGATTATTTGAGGTGCATTTATTTCAAAGGGAAATTAGGGTTTGTAAAGTTAAAAGGCCAAATACGAGAATCATTCTTTGTGAATAGTGTTTTCAAGCTATTAAAGTTTCCAGGTGATCTAAGAGAAAACAACAATCCGGCAAAGCGATCTAGGGCATTCAGCAGTTGGTCAAGGTATTTATCGAAGGGCAAATTAATTCATCTTATTTTCTGAGATTCTGCAATGGCATCTGCATCCTCTATCTCTACTCCATTGGTGGTTGAAGTGAAGGAGAGGACTGGTCTAGTATTCAAGAAACACTCCATACAAGTCCATGGAGGTGTTAGGTCCCGGGGACAACTGAGAGGGGGGGGGGTGAATCAATTGTCTAAAACTTTAAACCAAAAACAACTTAATCAATTGCTGCTTTAATACTGGTGAGATAGTCTATTATACCGGTGGACAAATTTAACAGATAAATGCAATACCGGCAAAGATTAATGCATGAAACCAAAAGATAAAATCATCCACAACACATGACACTTATATTTGTATGTGGAAACCCTGTAAGGGGAAAAACCATGGTGGGAAACCTTACCCACAATCAGATGATACTACTGCAGATAGTAAGTGTACATAAATGGGGTCTACACATGTAGAAAGGCTAAGCGCCTAGAGCTCACTGCTCAAACACAAGTGGGAGTCACACTGACTACAATTGGATGGTTAAATCCAATAAGAATGTACTACTCAAAATAACATCTTCATATGCTGGATTCAGTACCCGTGTAGTTCTGATATGCTTTCACAAAAACCTAGCTTCACCTTCAAATGATGTCTTTGTGTATAGCTTTGCTTAATCTCGCATATACCTTCACACAAAACCTTCTTCGCATTCCACATTCGATCTTACAATTAAGACCTTACATTTATACCATAACCTAAGACCAAATTTAGTAGGTCGGCTCTACAAGATATTACAATAAAAACATTTTACAAATAATACAATATCCGATGCAATAACCGATTTAACATGTCGGCTTAATGCATTTACAACAATAATTAATCATCTCCATAGTGTGCAATGCTGATCTGGAAAAGATAAACTTGTCGGTGTAACCCTGGACCTATTTGCTGGTAACAACAACTATGCAAATATGATTATGCTAATTAACAACTCTCCAAGATAAGATATCCAAACAATGTCTTCGACATTACCAAGTGTTTTCCATGCCATTCCAAGTGCCGGTGAACATTGTATCCTGCCGGTGTACCATATACTAGTGACTGTGCAATAGTCACTTGCCGGTGAATGTTGCTGGATCTCCAAAGTGCTACAGTTTCAGTAGGTGTTGACATCAATGACAAAACCATACCAAAATACCAATAGGAGGATGACCTGATAGGTGCATTTTCCTTTGTTCCACATGGTGTTCTGCATGTTGATGATGTTCGTCCTTATATTCATTATGAAATTGAGGAGATTGGTTCGAAAGATATTTTCGATCTGTACATAAATAAGATCATGGATGATATCAGCAACCCTAAGCCAAAATTTTCTCAACTGGTAAGGAAGGGTTTCACCCAATTTGCAAACTTTCTTTCTTTCGACGAGAAGGAATGGGTTCGATATGTGTTGAGCAGGGTTCATGCTAAGTTTATGTGGCTGGACATGCCATACAAGATCATTCTAGAAGCTATCAAAGCAATTACATATTTACATCAAACCAGTGAGAAGCCAAGGTTACGATAGGTTACAAACCCTATCGTAAATAAACTAACTGGTGCAGAATTTGATGGACGATCAATGAAAATCAGTACCATAAGGGAAGATGATGTTAAATTTGCTACTATGGTGATTGGATACAAGGTGTATCAATTGAACAAATTGAATTCGGTCTCCGACACCGCAATTCATGCTGCATACAAAATGGTTAAGGAAGACAATCACTATGACCTATGTAGTGTGTTGTTGGAAGAATTGTCGATCAATTTGAAGAAGATTAAACAAGATAAAAAGCATGTCTTCAAGTTTGGATCATTGATTATCTGTCTTTCCCTATATTTTATGAATTAGTTCCTTAGAACCAGTAGAGTCCAGTGGGCTTATGACAGACCAGTGACACAACAGATTAAGCAAGGATTGGATAGTCTTGGCAATTAAGACAATCAGAATGTTGCTTTGTGGGCCTTCTTCAAAACATTTTAGGAGAAGATGAAGTAGAGAGTGGGAATCCCCAAAGAAATTATGAAGAAGTATGAGGGGAAAATATGTTTTATGGTGAATAAAGATGAATGCTTGATGGAAGCGGTCCAACCCTACACTGTTTGGATAATGTCTATGGGCTATGAGGTGGATGAAGCTACCTTGGAGGCATATGCACAACATTTACTCAATTCCCTAGAAGACAGCAAGGAGGAGAGGTTCGGTACCTACAAGGAAAAGTCATTGGAGTTACACTCCAAATTTACAAAACCAGCAAGGAAGAGGAAGGTGGCTAAGATAGTAGAGGATATTTTTGTTGAGGAGGGCCATCCTTGAGAGAAGGTGAGGGCTGCTAGGGTAGCAAGGGATGCAATAGAGAAGGAAGAAAAATAGAAATCTGCATCTGCTCCTGTCAAGATAAAGGTAATATGACCTTCTGCCGCTTCGGTGAAGACAACTATTGCCCAAGCTGAAACCTCCGGTATAGTTGCAAAGGGAAAAGGTATTCTTAAGAAGAAGCAGAAAACATAGAGGGAATATGTGGTGGTTGCTCTGGTGGAATCAAAAACTAAATCTGATTCTGATGTTCACAAGGCACCTAAGAAGGGTGAATTTGCTAGGGTAACCTGAAGCCCCAATCTGATGTTGAGAAGGGTGAGAAGAAGAAGAAGAAAGTAAGATCCGAACTTGAACCGGCAAGCCAATCCAAGAAAGGAAAGAAGACAAAGTATGATCTTGATGAAGCCATTGAATCCGGTAAGATGAAATCCTCAAAAATAGAGTATCATATTATTCCTCCATTATCTACTCAAGAATTGATTGATGAGATTATAAAAGATGGTAATTTAAAGAATATATCTGTATATCATGTAAATATGGATGATAAAGATCAAAGACAGATAGAAGAAGCAGTAATTTTGTATATGGATGTATTTAGTAAGGCATTATTTGAGATAGAAAAATATCTACCCAAAGATTTGTACAGTCTTATAGATACTAGAAGAAAACTAGGAAGTCAGATGGACAGGGAAATAAAGGAGAGTGAGCTGGTTAATCATTGCACCACTATCACCATAGAAGAAATTGATAAATTGATTTTGTTGGCTAATAAAAAGGAATTTCAGAGTAAGCATAGGGTGAATAGTTTGATGGTCAAAAAAGTTGAAGAAATAAGGAGAGAGACCAACTAGATTTGGAAAAAGTTTCTAACCGAGAACCAGCTTGTAGATAATGATTCTCAAAATAAAGCCACTCAGTCAAATAACCCTTCGATAGAAACTATAAATAAAGATGAGGATACACAAGATGGTGGTGATCAATAAGTTTTGGATTCTGTTGTTGATGAGGCTACAAATAATAATGGCAAACCAGTAGAGGTCATGGATGGTGCACCAAGTGGTGACATCGGTGCACAAGAGGCACCTAAGGAGGATAAATCTGGATTTGTTGAAGCTAAGAAGAAAGATGAGGAAGAATAGGCTGAACTAGATAAGGATAAGGACAAAGATAAGAATAAGGGCAAGGGTTTGGAAACTCTGGTATTAGTGCCAATTGACACAAATAAAACTCAAAGCATAAGGAGTTTTCTTCAATTTAACATTAATTTTGATAAACCTTTTGCTCAAATGTCTCTATCGGAGAGGATGATAACTATTGCTACTCTTCAAGCACAAGCCAGTCAAGAGTTATCCCAATCTGAGTCAAAGGAGAAGAAATTAATTGCGAAATTGGTGAAAGTTTTGGGTCAGGTGATACCAGAAGTACAACTTGATGCAATCACTGGCTCATATGGTAAACTAAACAATTTAAGTGATGATATCTCCATCAAATTTGATTCTTAGTCTAAGGCAACTCCCCGATAAGCCATGGAGAAGTTTAAGGACGCCAAAATTCAGATATTTTTGCAAATGATAAATAATGATAAGGCACTGTTAGATAAGGAGCTAAAACTAGTTGATGAGGCATTAGTAGAAGGCAGTAAAATATATAAGTCTTGTCTAATTTTGAATAAATTTACAACTGACATAGACTACCAAATAGAGAACTATAAAGGATAGCTAATTCAGATCTCTCAGGCCTATGATCCCACATAAAATCTAACCAACAGTACAGAGGAACAAATTTTGAATATCACTGAGAAAATCATAAATTTTGAGAAGGAGAAGGAGAGGATAATCCGGCAAATAGGTGAACTCCAGAATCCCCAACTGGACACCTTATTGTATCATAAAATGAAGTGTATATAGAATATGTCTCAGTATACTCCTATAGACATTGCTGCCATAGAATTTCACACCTATTTTTTCAACGGTTTTGTTTCAATTTTGGAGAACTTGCGGGAAGGTTGGAACACTTATCTAGGGTTCCTTAAGTTAGCTTATGAAGATATATTGAAGCGTGTATATAGTTAATCCTCTAGTGAGTGTATATATATGTACACCAATTTTGAAGGACACCCCATCTTTGGCACTGTTGTCAAAGGGGGAGAGATGTGGTGACAGATGTATAAAAGGATGAGATGAGGTGAAAAGTGTACAATGTATAGACTGATTCTTTGTATGGAGTGTACAACCCGATGTATTATAGGCTTATGGATTGTTGATCTTAAGGGGAGTCTTGGAATTCTTGTATTCTTCTATTCTTCCATCCATTTGTACAGATTTCAACGCTTAGTCATTTTTCAAAAGTGTTGCATCAATACCAAAGGGAGAGATTGTTGGCAATTGACACTCATCCAGTGATTTTAGGAGACTTTCAGTGGTTGATTAGTTGTTTAGGGTTTTCATTGATGTCAAATCTTCACGGTGATTATATCCGATAGTCGTGACCTAATTTATTCAAAAGATGGAGGTATCTGGTAGATAGTTAACTGGCTAAATAGGGCAAAATAGGGTATTTTGGTAATGTGTTGATCCAGGATCATCTCCGATGTTTGCCATGTTTGTTGTGATTATTTTCGCGATCTCGATGTTTGGTAGGACCTTTAGAAAGCATGTGGTTGTAATATTTTAGTCCAGTTCTATGGTGTGTACAAGATTGAAGCCGGCTTCATTTACACGTTACATCTATTATGACTGAATTGAAGGAGATTATTTTTGTTGTGAGACCAGATATATAAGATCATTGTGGCAGTTTATTTTTGATATGTTGTGATGTGTTAATTTTTTTGGTAATTATTTTTGGTGCGATTAAGCACAATTTCATGTGCGCATTTTGGTTTCAGATCAAACGGTAACCGACTGAGATCAGGACAGGGTAATCAGTAGAGCAGAGATAGTCAGTGATACAGAGCCTAACCAGAACTCAATTTTGCATATTCATATGCTATTTATGAGTTCATTCCATTGTAAATTGTCATTGTAATCAAATTGTAAGGTAGTGAGCCTTCCCTGAAGGTTGGAGCCATCTGGGCAATTGTAATTGAGCAGTGACCTCTAGGCAGTGAGCCTGAATGCAAGTGCATTCCCCATCTATGTGATATTTATGTAATCCTGGCCATATTATATGAATATTGTGGGTTCCAAGCCCACACTGGTTTTTCCCTTTTTGGGTTTCCACGTAAAAATTCTGGTGTTGTGGATTTGTGCTTTTATTGTTGCATGTTTATGTTCGTATTTGTTATGAATTGTTAACCGGTGGATAAAGAATAAGTTTGCAGTTTTAATTTTCGGTAGATCACTGATTCACCCACCCTCTCAGTAATCCTTGATTCCAAAAGGAAGTTATTTCACTACTTAAATTTCTTACAAGTGGTATCAGAGCTTGATCACCTTTGGTTTCAGTTGTGGGTTGTTGGGTTTTTTGAACTAATCCAAATTTGAGTGGGAGCTTGTGTAGAAGACACTTTTTGATCTTGTTGAAGAAATTTTCATATGGCAAGTTCATCAAGGAGAATAGAGGTGGATAAATTTAATGGAACGATTTTTGAGATGTGAAAGATGAAGATGAAAGATCTACTAATAGATCGAGATCTGTGGGATGCTGTTGATGTGAATGTCCAAAAACCCCAAGATCCTACTGTGGCTGCTCAATATGATGTTATGGACCGAAAAGCCAAGCTATGAACTAAGCTTGGTGAAATGTATCAAGCTAAATATTCATTAAATCAAATTTTGTTAATTTAGAAATTGTATTTCTTGATGATGGAAGAGGGTGGACGAATTGCAGATCACATGGAAGCATTAAATATTTTGGTATCTCAATTGGTATCTATCGGTGTTAAGATAGACGAAGAGGAGAAATGCTAGATCTTGCTTTGTTCTTTTCCTGATTCGTGGGATTCTCTTGTTATGGCTATTGGTATTACTTATATTATTTTTAAATCTGAAGATGTGGTGGGTTCCCTACTTGGTGAAGAGATGTGGAGGAAGGTATCCATTAGTTCAAAGGAAGCCCTAACTATTTGTGGAAGACCTAAGGAGAAAGGAAAGAAGAATGAGAAGCGTGATAAGTCCAAATACAGAGGGAGATCAAAGCCTCCTGGAAAGTCCAAAGTCATTTGTTGGAATTGCGGTAAACTGGGTCACATTCGTAAGGACTACAAAGAAGAAAATAAGAAGAAAAAGAAAAGTTAAATTTTGATTCTGAATTCGGGAAGGAAGATGGTGATGCATTCATTGCAGCTTTGGTGACTCATGAAGGTAATGATGCCTGATTAATTGACTCAAGTGCATATTTTCATATGACTTCCAATAGAGATTGGTTTTCTAAATATGAAGAATTTAATGGAGTTAAGGTGTACTTGGGTGATGATTCACATTTAGACATTATTGGTCGAGGTGAAGTTAGAATCAAGTTTTCTAATGGTAGAATAAAAAGAATTAATGGTGTACTACATATCCTTGAATTAAAACGAAATCTTATTTCTATGAGAAAATTGATAGACGCAGGTGTGTAGGTAGTCTTTTTGGAAGTAGGATGCAAAATGATTAAGGGTGCTATGGCAATTTATTGAGGTGTTAGGTTTGGCACTTTGTATAAGCTAGACGCATACACTGTTGAGTGTAATAGCACTTCTGTAAAAAGTAAATATATGGATACTTCATCGGAAGATTTGAGGGTTTCACCTTCAGCAGATGGAAATGGCTTTAGGGTACGTAAGGGTTCTCTTTCTTATGAAGCAAAGTTACCTCCAAAGAAGACTATGTTATGGCACCAGAGGCTTGGCCATATTGGAGAAAAAGGTCTAAAGACCTTGAAAAATAATAACCTTGTTGAAGGCTTGAATAATTGTAATCTTGACTTTGATTTCTGTGAGCATTATATTTATAGAAAACAAAACTGTGTTAAGTTTTACTCGAGTTCTCATAAAACTTGTGGTGTTTTGGATGTTATTCATTCTGATATGTTTGGTCATGTAGATGTTAGTTCGATTGGAAAATCCACATATTATGCTTCATTTATTGATGATTTTAGTATAAGGACATGGGTATATTTTCTAAAGTGTAAATATGAAGTTTTTCAACTGATTTAAATAATTTTAAGCAATGGTTGAGTTGCAGACTGGAAAGAAAATTAAATATTTGAGGATTGATAATGGTGGTGAATTTTTCTCTAATGATTTTGATAGATTCTATAAAGACTGTGGCATTAACATACATAAGCAAAATCTGTATTCTCCACAACAGAATAGAGTTGTAGAAAGAATGAATAGGACATTGATGGAGAAGGCTAGGATTATGTTGAATGGTGCTGGTCTAGAATAGAAGTTTTAGGCTGAAGTTGTTGCCACTACTTGCTAACTGATTAACAAGTCTCCTACATTAGCTCTTCTTGATAAAACACCTATGGAAGCATAGTCGGGTCACAAGTCTTCATTGATACATCTTAGAGTTTTTGGTTGTGAGGCATATGCACATGTGCTAAAGGAGAAGAAGACAAAGTTGGAGAACAAGGTTGTGCAATGTATCTTCATCAGGTACAATTATGGTGTGAAAGGATACAATCTTTGGGAGCTTATTGCACAAAAGGTAATTCATAGTAGAAGTGTTATTTTAGAGAAATTAAGTCTCCTTCCGTTACATTGCAACCAAAATAGACTAAAAAATAAGATGTGATTGAATTCCCTTCTACACCTGAAAGAGTTGAATCTAGACCCCTAGATAGGCAAGAAGTTGAGGAGAGTTCGTTTAGCACCGAATCTTTAGAAGAGGAGGAAAAACTTCCAACTCAGCTTTTTTGAAGGTCTACAAGACATAGACAACCACCTGAAAAGATTCACATGATGATTAAAGAAGTATTTTTTCTTTGAATACTAATGTGGATGAACCAAAATCTATAGAAGAGGCATTAGGTATGAATGATGTAGAATCCTAGAAGATTGCTATGCAAGAAGAAATGACAACTTTGAAAAAGAATGATACATGGGATTTTGTACCATTACTTGAAGGATGGAAGCCTGTTGGTTGCAAACGGGTGTTTAAGAAAAAGATTGGTTTAGATGGAAGCATTGAGAAGTATAAAGCAAGGTTGGTTGCAAAAGGCTACTCTCAGGTTGAGGGTGTTGATTATGGTGAGATATTTTCTCCTATTGCAAAAATGATATCTATTAGATTTTTGCTTTCTATTGTTGTTTCTTATGATTTATAGGTTGAGTAAATGGATGTGAAAAGTGCTTTCCTTCATGGTGATTTTGAGGAGGATATTTACATGACACAGCCGGAGCACTATGTGGTGAAAGGTAAAAGTGATTTGATTTGTAAATTAAAGAAATATTTGTATGGTTTCAAACAAGATCCTAGAATGTGGTACTATAAATTTGATAGATATGCGTTGAGTCTGGGATTTGAACATTCTAAACCAGATCACTGTGTTTATTATAAATCTGATGGTGATGATTTCCTGTACATTGCATTGTATGCTGATGATTTGTTATTCATTGGTAAAGGGAAAGGTATGATTTTAGAACATGCAAGATTGTAGACCATTGTGTGTTACTTTTACAGTTGGAACAAAATTATCTGTTGCAGATTATCCTACATCCTCACCGGAGATGGAAGACATAAGCAAAGTTCCTTACCAAAGTGTAGTTGGAAAGTTGATGTATGCTATGATCAGTACCAGACCAGATATTTCCCAAGTAGTGAGATTTCTTTCTAGACATATGTCTAATCCTGGTAGAGTTCATTGGGATGTAGTCAAAAGAGTCTTCAGATATTTGAAGGGTACCTTAGAGTATTCTTTGTGTTATCATGGTAATTTAGTTGGGGATGTGATTTTCCTTGATATTCATGGTTATGTGGATTCAAACTAGGTAGGTGATATTGATAGCAGAAGATTCACCAGTTCTTATGTGTTTACTTTATTTGGTGGTGCAATTAGTTGGATGAGTAAGCAAAATGATGTGGTTTCTTTGTCCACTACTGAAGTAGAATATATGGCAACTACTCATGCTTGTAAAGAGGCCATTTGGCTTAAGAGACTATGTTCAGATATTGGAATAAAATAAGGAGTAGTGACAGTATACTGTGACAGTCAGAGTGCAATCTGCTTAGCTAAGAACTTGACATTTCATGCCCAGACCAAGCACATTGATGTTCAGTATCATTTTGTCAGAGATATGGTCAAAGATGGTAGGGTGAAGTTGGTTAAGGAAGAAACTTTGATGAATGTTGTAGATTCTTTAACTAAGGCTGTGATCATAGAGAAGTTCAGATGATGTTTGGAGTCTATGGGCCTCATGGCCCCTAGCAATTGATTCATTGTGTTGGTACACCCTTTGCTCTTGCAAGGTGTTTGACAAGTGGGAGAATGTTGGGAAAAATTGTGTCTCAACCTTGGATTTACATGAGGTTACTATTTATAGTAAGTTTTCATTTTTACATGAAATGGTGCAAAATTCTCCCCAAAGCTTCTGGTTGGCTAGATACATATTCTAGTAAAGTTACGTCACAAGATCACAGCTAGTTTTGAGGATATTAAATTTTCCATTTTGGAGGGGTGTAACAAAAGGTTTAAATTTAATTTTGATGACTTTAGAGGTCCCAAAATGCCTTGAAAGTGGCAATAAATGGCATAGCATCTTACAAGGCATTATAGCACTTCGTGATCTTTTTGACACTTCAAATGGTTCATCAATAGGACACATGATTCTCAAGTTATGGCCTTCGAAAGTTTGTACTCATGAAATAGGAAATATAAAATTTATTAGACACATAATGAGTTGTAAAAGAGAGGGACACGTGTTGATATGTGTTTTAACATGTCATAGGGAATCTAGAAGGGAGATAAGGTTGCTACACCTTATTGGGTGGTTTTAGCCCATGGTTTTGTAATACCATTTGATAGTTTCTTGTATTGTATCTCCTATATATGAGGTGGATGAGATATAGATTGTGTGTAAGAGTCTTATGGCTATTGAGTTACCTCTAAATCTATTATTAGTGGTACTCCTGCAAAGCTCTTTCTTTGCAAGTATATTGTAATATGTTTTTGATTGTTGAATAACATATTGGGCATCTTTTGGAGTGTGGGGTTTTTCTTCCGAAAGGGTTTTCCCCACATAAATCATTGTGTTATGGTTTGAATGTTATTATGTCTATTTCTATTTTCTATAACTTGTGATGATCTATAAAAGTTTTTGCATTACTCTCCTCTCAAGGTTAGTGTAGGAAGTTTTTCCTCTTGGTATTTTGGTATGGTTTTGTCATTGATGTCAACACGTACTAACACTTATCAACTCTGGCATGTTGGAGAATTAGCAACATTCACCGGCAAAGCGAATGACTTATGCATAGTCATCGATATCTGGTACATCGACATGATATAATGTTCACCAACACTTGGAATGACATGGAAAACACTTGGTTATGTCAAAGACATCGTTTGGAGACTTCATCTTGAAGTTTTGTTTATTGACATATTCGTATTTGCATATTTGTTGTTACCGACAAATAGGTCTAGGCTATACACCGACAGGTTTATCTTTTCCAAATCAACACGACACACTATGGAGATGTTTTATTATTGTTGTAAATACATCAAGCCGACATGTTGAATTGGTTATTGCATCGGATATTGTTTTAATTGTAAATTGATTTTATTGTAATATCCTTTAGAGCCGAGCTACTAAAATTGGTCTTAGGTTATGGTATAAATGTAAGATCTTATTTGTAAGATTGAATGTGGAATGTGAAAAAGGATTGTGTGAAGGCTATGCGAGAATAAGAAGAGCTATACATGCAAACATCATTTGAAGGTTGAAGGAGGGTTTTTGTGAAGACAATCAGAACTACATCGGTACTGAATCCAACATAGAAAGATGCTAATTTAAGCAGTACATCCTTATTGGATTTAACCATCCAATTGTAGTCAATGTGACTCCTATTTTATGTTTGAGCAGTGAAGCTCTAGGCGCTTGGCCTTTCTGCATGTGCAGACCCCATTTGTATACACTTACTATCTGTAGCAGTATCATCTGATTGTGGGTAAGGTTTCCCGCCGTGGTTTTTCCCCTTACAGGGTTTCCACATACAAATATTGGTGTTATGTGTTGTGAATGACTTTGTCTTTTTGTTTCATGCATTAATCCTTACCGGTATTGCAATTAACTAATAAAACTATCTACCGGTATAAAAGATTGGTTTATTGATATTAAGCATTAAGTTGGTTAAAATGTTTTTGGTTTGAATTTATTTGACAACTGATTCACCCCCCCTCTCAGTTGTCTCCGGGACCTAACAGTTCCGCTACTTAACTTCCTTACACATACTGAATTCCATAATTGTGAGTACCTTGAATGTAGTGTAGGATTTGCTTATCTTCTTTCCAATGCAACTCTTGTGGCTCTTGCATGAATCTAGAGACCATTCCCACAACATATGAAATATCGAGTCTCGTATGTGTCAAGTAGATGAGACTCCCAATGAGTTGTTGGTATAAAGTGCCATCAACAAAGGGTGAAGAGAACATAGCCTCAAGTTTGACCCTTGACAAAAATGGAGTAGGTGTAGGCTTACAATCAACTATGTGAAATCTGGAGAGCATATCAAGTGCATACTTGGGTTGTCCAAGGAAGATACCTAAAGATGATTGAGTGATCTCAATCCCCAAGAAGTAATGTATAAGACCCATGTTTGACATCATAAATCTATCATGTAGAGCATTTTCCACTACCTTGATGGTGGATGAGTGACTCCCTGTGATCAACAAGTCATCAACATAGAGAAAAAAAAATATGTGAGAGTATCATCTTGATGCAAAATGTATATGTTCGGATCAGAATGACACTAAGTGAAACCAACTATTAGAAGGAATGAGTCCAGGTTGGCATACCAAGCTCAAGGATCCTGTTTAAGGCCATAGAGAGACTTTCAAAGTTGACACACAAGTGAGGGGTGCTAAACAAACCCCTATGGCTTCTCCATGTAGATTTCCTCCTGAAGGTCACCATGAAGAAATACACTCTTTACATCCATCTGATGATCTTCCCAACAATGGGCTACAACTATAACAAGGAAAAGTCAGGTGGAATTCATCATAGCAATCGAAACAAAAGTATCAGATTAATCAATCCCTAAAACTTGAGAAGAACTTTTTTCTTCCAAGCGAGCCTTATACTTATCAACCAACCCATTTGCTGCAAATTTTGTTTGATATATCCACTTGCATTGAATAAGTTTCCTTCCCTTAGGAAGATGATCTAAATCCCATGTGTGATTCCTTTCCAAGGAATTGAACTCTTTCTACATTGCATCATCCCAGTCGGAACACCTGAAGCTTCTCAAAAAGATTATGGATCAGAAGCTGAAGCAATGAAGAGATGTGGAGCCTACTGAAATTGTGACCTTGTTCTTCTTGTATTTGATGGATTACCAAGCCAATCTCCTGCTGACTCAAATGTTTGTCAAGCCCAAAGAGGCACCAAGAGTGGAGAGTTTGGAGGAGAATCACCAACCTCTGAATGATGACTATGAGAGTAATGTGAATCCTCATCATCATTGTCACCATCTGAAGTGGAGGAAGAAGACTCCTCATCATTAGGAGGATTAAGATCCTCTAAAGAAATGTCATCATGATGTAATTTCTCCAATGTGATAGTGGATGGAGAAGTGGTATGAGAAGAAATAGAAGAACTCTTCTCTTAATGAGCACTCCTCTCAATAAACAACTCATGAGTTGTGGAATGGAGAAGCCTATATCCTTTGACATCATCTAGATATCCAACAAATATGCAAGGCTTGCTCTGTGGATCCATAGCCTTATATTTCTCTGCTAGAATGTGGGCCCATGCAAGAGAACCAAACACTCTAAAGTGTTTAATGTGGGTTTTTGACCAGTCCAAGCTTAAAAAAGAGTTACCCCCTTTATAGATTTGTGAAGAGATCAGTTCTGGATGTAACATGCATAGTTGATTGCCTCTTCCTAATACTGAGGTACCAAAGACTTTTAGTGAATCATACAATTAGCCATATCCTTCAAGGACCTATTCTTCCATTCCATGACACCATTTTGTTGAGGACTGTATGGAACTATGTGCTGCATGTTGATGCCTTCTGAAGCAGAAAACCATTCAAACCGATTATTAACATATTCACTCCCATTATCTATATGCAGAATCTTGATGAACTTCCTAGATTGTTTCTTTGCAAAAACTTTGAAATCTAAAAAATTCTGAAAGACTTCAAACTTTTGTTTGAGAAAGTAAACCCATGTATATCTGTAAAATTTATCAATAAATATCAAGACATATCTAGCTCGACTAAAAGATGGTTGTGGAAATGGTCTTACCAAGTCACTGTGTACCAACTCCAATAGCTATGCAGCTCTCAATGATTTACCTTTATCACACTTCTCCTTGGGATGCTTACCAAGAATGCATCCCTGACAAACTCCATCAAAAAATTGAATAGAAGGAAACCTTGAAACCATGTCCTATTGACTGAGCTGTTGCAAGTAATGATATTTCAAGTGGCTAAACCGTTGATGCCACAAAAAAATCACCTCATCTGCATGAGTGAGTAAAAATATCAAAGGAGAGTCAGAAACAAAGTGATTAAACTGATATAATTCGGAATGATGATCTTCTTTTCCCACAACAACAATAGACCCATTATGCATTTCACTAATTACCATTGTATCTAGTGTGAACTCAACTCACTTGCCAGAACTAGTGTGAGTGATTTGATAAATAGATTGAAGATTAGTTGCTAAAGATGGAACACAAAGAACATCCTAAAATGTCCCTTCCTCGACATCAACAGACTCTCTCCCAAGCACTTCAACAAGAGTGTCATCACCCATTAGGATGGAAGGCATAGAACATGGCTCTAAAGAGGTGAAATCATCTTCTGAAGAAGCCATGTGGTGTGAAGCACTTGAGTCAATTATCCAAGAATTGGGTTGTGAAGCAACAACAACTAGGGCCTTACCTTTTCCTTTCCCCTTACTCTTAAATGAGTCCTTTGAACATCCTTCTAATGAACTCTGTTTGATTGAATCGGGAAACTTGCTTTTTTTTTTTTCAAGAAGATGCGAAAGGTGATCAATTTGTTTCTTTAAACACTTACATTCATCATGAACATGCCTCTTACAATAAGAACAATTGACCTTCTCCTTCTTAGGTTGTTCACCTTTTGATGAAGATGTCTAATTATCAGCTTTTGAAGTAGCAAATTTCTGATCTTTGTTCTTCTCTCCTTGGTTCTTTTGTTTCTTATCTTTCTTACTAGACCTTTTTTTATTTTTTTGTGCCGTGATTTACAACTAAGACATGTGACTTAGAGGGTTTTATTGTACCCATTTGAACCAATTTGTCCTACTCCCTAGTGAGTTCTACAACAAATTCATCTAGAGAAGGCATTTTGAAAATGTTATCTAGTGCACATTTCATAGCATAAAATGTAGAAACAAACACTGAATATTTAGGACCAATCTTAGAAAGAATACTCAAGATCAGTTGCTTATCATCTTTCTTAGTTCCACACTATTCCAACTGCAATCTTACAAACTTGAGTTTTGTGAAGAAGTCTTATATAGTTTCAAAATTGGTTGGATTCAACCTTATGAGTTCATTCTCCAACTAATGACCTCTTAGCTCATCCTGCTTACCAAAGAGGTTTTCCAAAGTGGTCCACACTCCATTTGGTGTAGTAGCAGATTCAATGTGAAAAAGAAGGTCAGTAGAGATTGACATACATAGAGTAGGAAAAACTTCATCACATTTATTAAACCATTTAATCTTTTGTGCAACATCTTGAAGTTCAGTTTCAAGTACCATAGTAACACAACGATATCCATGTCTTTTTTAGATATATTAACATTTTAGATTTCCATTCAAAGTAATTATATGGTGTTAAAAGGGGAACTGTAGATGCATCCATGATAACATAAAAGAAGATTTCAAATATTCAAGAAGAGTGTAAGAAAGAAGACACAAGAGACACCCCCTCTTTTCATTATTCTCAAAATCACCACCCCTTCCCCCCAAATATTGCAAAGTTGACACTTTATAATTAATGCGTTTACAAGGCCTTTTATCAATTTACAATGCTTTTAAGGCTCCAATGGCCAAAAATAGAAAGTTTTAATAAAAATAAATTTCATACAAGATTTGAGAAAATTATCCCTATAGTTGTGTAATACTTCTTGTAGTCACATAAATATGTCCACTTAATTAAATGAATATTTAGTATTTATTTGATTATTTAACCATCAATGAATAATTAATTAAATTAATTCATCTTAACCCTCTTCTCCTCTTAATTAAATAAATTATTCAATTTATTTGATTTAATTCGCTTAACCAAATTCAAACCATTAATTAAATAAATAAATCATATTTGTTTAATTTAATCTTCTCTCACAATCCCCCAAAATCCCATCTCTCACATTTAAATAAATTAATTTAATCACCTTTATCCTCCACCCACTTGCATTTTCTTACAAATGCAAGTTGCACAACTATTTTAAGTAAATAAATTATTTATTTAAAATCCTATTTATCCTCCCCCACTTGAAACCTTTAATGGGTTCCCTTAAAGTCTTCAAACTTAATGGCTTCCTTCTAGAGTCTTCTCAAGCCTTTAATGGTTTTTCTTAAAGTCTTCAAACTTAATTGCTTCCTTCTAGAGTCTTCTTAAGCCTTTAATGGTTTCTCTTAAAGTCTTCAAACTTAATGGCTTCCTTCTAGAGTCTTCTCAAGCCTTTAATGGTTTCCCTCAAAGTCTTCAATCATTTAATGCTTTATCTTCTTTTTTCTCATGTAAATAAATTAAGATTTATTTAAATAAAATCCAAAATTTACATTCACATTTAAATAAATTAATATTTATTTAAATATCTATCCAAATGCAAATTACACCATTTAATTGAAATAAATCATTTTATTTTAATTGAAAATCTCAAAATTCCTCCCACTTGCATTCTCCTACAAAATCCACTTGCATGCCTAAATCCCTTCTAGATTCTTCTAACTCCTTCTAATTAGCCTAATCCTATCCTAATCATTGTCACATTCCTAAATAAAAGGAAGTCACTTCTCAAAAACCTCCAAAGTCTTCAATAACCATTAAAGGCTTTATGTCTTCAAATGGTTAACCTCTAAAGTCTTCCAAACCATTAAAGGCTCTTACATAACCATTTATGGTTAACTCACCTTTTACCTTTGGTTAGAAACTTTCCTCTAACTTAACTATCCTTTTGACTCATGGGTCTCTTCAAAGCATTTATTTTTTTGACTAAGGTAACCATTTAACCCTTGCACATTCATTTATCCCTTGGATAAAAAGAATATCCATTAACCTAACCTTAACCCAACCCCCTAGGGTAACCATCATCTCCCCTCAAGCATTTAATGCTCGTTATCTCTCCTCTCAATCCTCCTCATGGTGACACTTGTCAACATGGGATTGGGTTGAAAGTCTCACATGGATTGAATATCTTTCAATCCTAACCCTTGTTAAAATTGCTCAATCTTAACCCTTTATTTCCCCATTCCTTCTATAAATAGAACCCTTCTCCTCAAGCAAAGAAGGATGCATTAGAGTATTGTTGTTATACTGGTATTAGCATAGAGCTTTCTCATAGGATCACTATCTACACTTATATAGTATTTTTTTATCATATTCAACCATCTTGAATCTCCATATGACATCCATGGCAAGTGCTAAAAGTTGAGAACTACACTCATGTGGAACTTGGATAGGAGAGGAACAAGGGAGGAGAAACTATGAACATCTTGATTAGCATTTGGAGGAGTATAGTTTATCTATTCTATGTTTGTATGCTTTCTATTTCATGCTTAATATCTCTCTTGATATGACTGTTTAGGTAATCTTTTGTTGCTAACACTAACGTTTGTTTCTTGTGCTCTTGTGTGTGTTGCCATCAAACAGATTTTCTAATCCTTTTTGTAGAGCATCATTTGGTGAACCTGATGTGAATCAAAGAGAAATCATTTTGAAAACTACTAAATTTTGAATGTTTTAATTGACACACAGGTTATTCTCTTGCGCTTTTGTTCTCAGTTTAGCGCCTTCGCAAATTGATACTTTGGCGCTATTGCCTATACTGTTGCTCTTTTGTGTTAAATAGAGCTTTTGTTTTCACACAGAGTAGAGCTATTGTAAAAAAGAGTTGTAAGAAAATTCCTTGTAACTGAAAACTAAAATTTTTATGCTTGTAGAAGCCCACCAAAACATGCAGATTTTTCTAACTAATTATCTTTTGTGCAGGTTTTAACTAACCCCTACAATAGGATTTTTTTAGCAATTTTAGCTTAGGAAATAAATTTGTTCATATTGCTAACTTTGTCTTTCAAGTTAGGATAAAATAGATTCATTTTCCTTTTGGGTTAAAATCAACTACACTTTCATTTGGAGTTTTAAAAAGAACCACTTCTTTCGTTTAGAGCTCTAAAAAGAATCACACTTGTTCAAAGTTAAAAAGAATCACAAAAACAAACACACAAAATTATTTTTTGCAAAGTTAGGAACAAATTCTTTTGGTGCTTAAAATCAACAAGGCAAATTTTATTTCTTACATCAAACTAAAATTCACAATCAACACTTCATTTTGTGCAAGTTAAAAAGAACCCCCAATTTGTCAAAGTTGTTCTCAAATCGATTTACTTCAAGCAAAACATGCTCTTAATTCAGTTGACCAAGATTTCCAATTCCTAGATTACAACACATTTTGTCATTGAAGGATAAAAAGAACACCATGACTATTGGAGCAACATCTCCAATTAGATAGAACATCATTGCAATGACAAGTTAAAAAGAACAAGTGCGTTTCGTGTTTGGAACACTTGTGCAAAAAGAGTTTGTCTAGTTGTCCTACTTCTAACACACACTATCCTCTCCCTTGACTTTCGTGGTCCTTGGTGGAAGAGAAAAGTGTTAGTAACACTCAAGTTTTATCTTTTTAAGAGAGGCTTGCCAAGAGATTGATCACTCTTGGGAACAACCTCACACGGTATATCCTTTGAGCCGCTATAGAAATCAGGTGAGAGCGAAAGCTGTAGCCTTGGGTATAGCTGTTCCTACAGTGTAAATTGCCGAAAGGACAAATGGGCCCTACCACAAGTTACAAGGCTCTTAAGTGAGTCACTACAGAATGAACTTATGTCCAAAAACATCAAAAATTACTAAACACCTTTAAGTAGTATCCCACCTATTCTATTGATTGAGGATATTTGTGATAAATTCAGTGCAAGAGCATAGAAGGTATTACTCCAAAGACACTCACCATACATATTTCCTTGAGTAGAAACATAGCTTTTTGAAAGGTTACTTGTAGCCCGATAAAAGTGGTGACTCCCCCATCATAGGGATCATCTATTTGTTATGCTCATGCAAGACTTAGTATATCACATCCTTACCTGCCATGGTAGGATTCATAAGGTATGTAGTACCAAAGTTGAAGAAATATCAAGATGTGAGCTGAACTTATCGCAACTAGCCATTTGACCTTAGGAATAAAGAGTGTTTCAAGTGTTTTTGTTTTGAGTCAAGACCAGTACAAATTGAGCTGACTTCAGGCTTTGGAAAACACTTAAAATACATTTAAAGGAAAGGGTCATAAAAAGTCCAAGGATTGGGTTGATCTAGACTCATACTTATTTGTGCCTTTTTGAGGCAACATTCTTGTGTTTGTGTGCTTGCTTTGTTTTCTTGTCAAAGAAAAATCAAAAATCAATTCCAAAACAAGTATTCATCCAACACAAACATTTTTTAGAAACCAACAAAGGATCAAAATCAAACAACAAAAGTATCAAACTATATGACCATTCTTCACATCTTGAGAAAGAAGAATCTTCATCAACACATCAACTTGAAGAAAAGACCATTGAGCTCAAAGGCTCTTATCAAAATGAGAAAATTCTTCTATCTTAATAGACAAATCTTTGTCTCTAATAGAGCTTTTCTACATCACATGCGTCTCTATCTTCAAGGGAAATCAAACGAGTTTGATCAAGAGTCATTAAACTGTCGAGATTTTATGCAATATTGCACTTTGAGTTATCACAAGAACAAAGGAGGCAAAATCAACCTTGACTTCTTTACAGACGTTTGCATCACATATAACATAGCTCAAGAAGAACCACTAACCCTCGAGAGGGAAGAAGAAGAGTTTGTTCCTTATGTAACATGAAGTTTCTATTAAAGTTAAACATTTCATCCATTATCCCATTTGCACACCATCAATCCATTTCAACTCTCAAAAAATCAAGAGGTTTTTATCCTAAGTTCTCTTTAGATATTGCTTGAATCAAACACAAAACATCACTTTTTAAAGTGTCTCTACATCTAGGATAAACTCATCCTAAGAGGCATTTTCTATGCAAGTTAAAACTAGTCTATGAGTGAATCCTCTCATTACTAGGTAGTTAAGTCTATAACACATCTCAAATTTCTCTAAACCTTCTTACATCAAACTTTGTCAAAAACAAGAAGCAATTCAAGAAATAACTTTGGTAACATCTACCTCTAGTGCTAGAAATCCATATGCAAAACACCCCACCAAACATAAATCTCTCATTTCATCAACAACTCATCACCATTTTCACCCAACTTCAACAAAAACTTGTAAACAAAATGGCTCAAACCAGATCTAGAACAAGACAAATAGAAATTGAAGAAGAAGAGGAAGACAATATCAATGAATTCCAAGAAGCCCTATGAGGAAACGTAAATGACAAAAATCCAAGTACTCCTACTCTTGCGGTAATAGAAAGGGCACAACAGAACCCTCTCTTTAATAGATTGTTTGATGAAATACTCAGGAGCAATGCTGATGCTCACTTTTTAAGACTTGCTCAAGAAGGAGCCAAACTATCCTCTGACTTTGATGTTTCACAACTAAGACAAGCATCAGAACGACAAAGTTGCAATGAGGAAGAAAGAGGTCGAGATCACATCAGGTACAACCTTCACCAAGGTAATCCACCACCACCTCCTCCTCCAAATGAAATAGAAATGTTGCAGCAACAAGTTGACAATCTCGCCCAACAACTTCATAGTGGTGTAAAAATTAATCAATTTTCACTGAATGACATTTTTCCCTATCCCTTTGATAGGAATCTTCATATGCCACCTTTTCCACAAGGGTTTGAAACACCCAAGTTTGAAAAGTATAGAGGAAAAGGAGATCCTCATGATCATGTTAGAGAATTCCATTCAACTTGCCTTGAAGTGGCATACGAAGATACCTACTAATGTGCCTTTTTCCCCAAAGCTTGGGAGGAACAACCATATCGTGGTTTTCCCGATTACGAGGTGGCATTAGGACATTTGAAGAACTCATCCAAAAATTCTTGGCACATTATTCACACAACATTGAACGTGATATCACCATGCCTGATCTATGTATCAATAAACAAAAACCAGGTGAACTATTTTTAGTCTTTCTACAACGATGGCGTCAAATATTTAGCAAACGTTCTCTTCAGTTACCTGAACAAGAACTAGTGGAAATATTTATTTCCAACTTAAATGAAGAAATGGAATTTCACCTAGATTTAAAAGACACAAATTCTTTCAATGACATGACCACCAAAGGCTTAAAATGTGAGTGGGCTCTCATCAAGAAAGATCAAAATCTACAATGAGCTAAAGGATGGCCCTCATCCATGCTTCAATAGTGACAAACCTAACTTCTAGAACAAAAAAAAAAATATCATCAATGACAGGGTTGTGGATGCAAGAACTATCAAAAGTGCACAACCTGTGGTTCAATTTGCAGGACAAAATTCCCCACCCAAGAATAACACATTTTCTCCTCCAAATCAAGTCTGCAACACATCTCAAGAGGAACCCAGACAACGTCAACAAAATTTTAAACCAAAGCAAACATACAGTCCCTTAGGAGAATCCATCGAAACCGTGTTACGTCAGTTGGTTTCTCAGAATCTGGTAACCTTACCCAAAACATCAAATTATGAACCTCAAGTCAAACCTTCATGGTGGAGGGATACTGAAAATTGCGATTTCCATCAAGGGAAGGGGCATAAGACAAGAAATTGTCATATATTGAAAGATCTTATTCAAAATCTTATTGACTGAGGTGAAATTGAAATCGAAGGACATGACCCAAAAACAACAAACAATGATCATCTCATGTTCAAAAATCCACTTCCATCACAAGATCAAAGGGGTCCTTCCACTTCAGGGAGAAACACAAACACCACTGATTATATGCAAGCAGCATATAATTACACTGTGAATCACCTATATGATGCCAATGGACAAATTGCAACCATTACCATAAAAAATTCTAGCTCCACTTGCAATGTTTTTACACGTCGCGACAAGATTGCCATAAAAGCAGCTCCACAAGGCACCACATCTATTCCAAAGTAGTATAACCTTGTGGACCAATTAGGTAAACCACTCGCACTGATATCTATCTTAGAGCTATTGCGCCTATCTCCATCTCATAAAACCATCTTGGATCAAGCTCTCCAAGAGCCGTCAGTCCCTGCAAATTTGAACACAGAGATTACTAGAGATGCAAATCCCTTTGCATATTGTCTTAATATAAGTCATCAACCAGAGATTACCATTCCCAACAATAGAGAAGCCATCTCCTCCACCTCATACATAAGTCCAGCCTTTCTTTCTAGTTCAAACACCACTATACCCAAACAAGAGAAGCTCAAGATGAAAATAGCAGAAGAAGGTCCTAGAGAGTACAATCTAAGCCAACCCTTTTGTGTTGGAAAAATTCCCACTTCTCCTAGAACACATGGCAAACCTCAATAGGTACTTCAAACATCACTGGTCAAACCAGCATGTACTTTGACACCTTTTATCCTTGGAAAGAGTCAAGATGAGGAAACCAAGGATGAAGACTTAGCAGAATGGATCTATAGAGATCCTATCACCACTGATATTTCACAAGCTAAGCTTCCCACATATTAATATGGAAAAGGCCTTCTCATTATGCAAAGAATGTGATATGATGGTCAAAGTGCTTTGGGGCATTGTAAGCAAGGGCGACATGAGCCCCTGCAACCAGAATTAAAACCCAAAGATAACACAGGATTAGGCTTTCAAAAGGAGATCCTTCCTAAGCTTAGATTCAAAGGGAAACCCAGCAAACCACTAGATCAACCTACTACAAAGAGGCCACCTTTGATTATAAAAGCAACACCCAAAACCATAGCAATTGCCCCATTGAGGCTAAAAATCCCAGCGAAACCATTTGCAACGCTAGTCATCTCATCAATCGAACCAGCAACACCATCAACATCAGCAATAACATCAATAGTCCCCTTAGTAGAAACAACTATATCTGAATTCCTAGTAGTATCTACAACACCAGCAGTTCCAGCAGAAGCAGCAGAGTCAACAATGTCGATACTCCTAGTATTGGATTCACTAATCCCCATAATCCTTCTTGTAGCGCCAATCATTCTAGCTGTCATGGTCCATCGATTGATCATACCTACAGTATTTAACCCAAAGGATATCCCAGTATGGTCAAGTAATCGGATACTAGAAAGCGACTCAGAGACCGACTCACATGAGTGGGAATTTGATTTAGTACATCTAAATACTTCAGATGAGGAAGATGTGTCACCCCCTCCACCTCACAAAGAAATCCCTGTTTATGGAGAAGTGCAGATCAAAAACTCTTGGGTTCCTGAACTGGAAACATCTTCCATAGACCCTACATCACATCCTACACCTGATTCTGACAGGGAGAGTACCATCAACGACTTTCACCACAACATCTTAACCCTCATTGACACATCTAACGAACTTAACCTAATCGATGAGGTAATGCCCATTATCCATCCTGAACTCATTGAATGGAACCAACCTAATCCCTCATGTCTTGACCATTTCCAAAATGATGAGGTGATCATTGACTTTTTGGAACTACGGGATAACATACCAAGTGGGGATCACAAAGTTGGATTCTCCATTGAACTTAATAGCGCAACATACTTCGGGGCAGATGCCAAACCTTTTAGTTGCAAAAATATAACAATAAAACATGGATCTTCCAGTGAAAACCACACTATGGCACTCTTTGATATCGCAAAAGTAAAAAGAAAGAGTGTATCCAATGGTGAAAACCTCTCTAAGACGCCCGAGGATGAAAGGTTTGACATTCTCCCCTCTAGTACATAGCAGGAATGATCAACAATTCTCATTGAAGAGACAAAAGAATACAATGTGGAGACTCCTAAAACATCTCACCACATACATTTGGCATCTCTTTTAACTCCAGAGGAACAACCTAAGTTTGTAGAGTTCTTCCAAAAGCGTCAAATCAACTTCGCATGGTCATACGCAGACATGCTTGGGCTTGATCCTGATTTAGTCATGCATCACCTCACCGTAGTAGAAGGAGCCAAACTTGTCAAGCAGAAGCTTCACAAGATGCATCCTCAAATTGTAGTACTAGTCAAATCAGAACTTAAGAAACTCCTAGATGTTGGTTTTATTAGACCAATTGATTATGTAGATTGGATCTTCAATATTGTGCCTATTGGCAAACCAAATGGGGGTATCCATATTTGTACTAACTTTAGAGATCTGAACAAGGCATGTCCTAAAGATGACTTCCCCCTACCAAACATTGACATAATAGTGGACTTAACAGTAGGACATGCCATGCTTTCACTCATGGATGGCTTTTTCAGAGTACAATCAGATAAAGATCGCACTAGAGGATCAACATAAGACAACCTTCACATGTCCATGGGGTACATACTGCTGGAATGTAATACCTTTTGGTCTCAAGAATGCAGGAGTGACCTATCAAAGGGCAATGACCACTATCTTCCATGATATGATGCATACCATAATGGAAGATTATGTTGATGACTTACTAGCAAAATCACTCACAAGAGAAGGTCATTTGGACATATTAGAGAAAATCTTTGATAGACTAGAACAATATCATGTTCGACTCAACCCAGAGAAATTTGTCTTTGGAGTAACCTCAGGGAAACTTCTAGGATATATTGTCTCAAGAAAAGGCATTGAGGTCGATCCAGCAAAGGTCAAGGCAATCATGGGCATGCCACCACCAAAGAACATCAGTCAGCTAAGGACATTACAAGGGTGGCTACACTCCATCCGATGATTCATTGCATAGCTGGCAGATAAGTGTCACCTTTTTACACACTTGCTACACAAAAATATCCGCTTTCAGTGGGATGCTAGATGCCAGCAAGCATTCCAGATGCTTAAAGATTATCTCATGAATACACCATTGCTGATCCCACCAAATTTGAGTAAGACTCTACTACTCTATATATCAGCAACTAATATAGCATTAGGAGTGCTATTGGCTCAACATAATGCAGAAGGCAAAGAGTGTGTTGTTTACTACATCTCTCGCACATTGGTTGGCTATGAACTCAATTACACACCTATTGAGTGAGCTTGCCTAGCAGTAATCTTGGCAGCAACTAACCTAAGGCACTATTTGTTAACACATAAAGTGCAACTCATTGCAAAGATTGATCCGCTAAAGTACTTACTCAGGAAAGCAGCATTGACTGGCCGCTTGGCCAATTGGGTGATGATCCTCAGTGAATTTGACATCGAGTATGTGGACCGTAAGGATATCAAAGGTCAAGTTATTGCAGATCAGTTGGCCAATGCACCTCTCATAGGCGATCATCCTCTCATTTCCAATTTTCTAGATGAAGAAATCTTCATGATTACAATAGCACAACCATGGAAACTATACTTTGATGGTTCATACAGTAGGCATGGCTCGGGGGCAGGCATTTTGATTATCACACTTCAAGGTGATAGCATCTCGTAGTCTTATAGGCTCACATTTCCATGCACAAACAACATAGCAGAGTATGAGGCCTTGATCACAGGACTTCAACTAGCCATCCAATGGAAATTGAAAGAGCTGGAGATATATGGCGACTCCCAATTGGTCATCTGCCAAGTAATAGATGAATATCAGACCAAGGATGATAAACTCATGCCATACAAGCAAATGGTGGGAAATTTAAAGGCATCATTTACTACTATCACCTTTGAGCAGATACCTTGAGATCAGAATCGAGCTACTGATGCTATGGCTACTATCACATCTCTCCTCGATCTTCCATAGAATTCAACACGCTATGAGTTCTTGGTCGAACAACTTTGGATTCCCGCTTATGATATCCCCAAATCCGAGATGATATGTCGCCTTATCAGTTCTGAATGCCCATGGTACGATGAGTTCTACACCTATCTCTGTGATCACACACTTCCTCCTAACCAATCAAATAACCAATATAAAACCTTCATTCACCAATCTGCTTGATATACCATTATTGCTGAAACCCTATACCGACGTAGTCTTGATGGTACTCTCCTTCAATGTCTGGAACAGGATGAGATAACAAAGGCCTTGGAAGAGGTACATGAAGGAATTTGTGGAACTCGTGCAAGCGGTTCATCACTAGCCAAGAAACTCATGCACACTGGATACTATTGGCCATCAATGGAAAAAGACTCATACTACTTTATTAGAAAATGCAAGAAATGTCAAGTTCATGGAGACCTGATACATGCACCAGCACAGGAATTGCAACCTATCACAACACCATGGCCCTTTTGTCAATGGGGACTTGACCTTGTGGGTAAAATCCATCCAACTTCATCCAACGGTCACAAATTCATTATTATCGAATACTTCACAAAGTGGATCAAAGCTGTTCCACTTACCCAAGGCACCAGAAAGTAGATTGCCTCATTCATCCTCAATTACATCATCTGCCGATATGGTGTACCCATGTCCATCATCATAGATAACAGTCTTCCATTCAAGAATCAAGATGTCCGTGAACTTTGTGAGAAGTTTCACATCCAACACCACTTTTCCACTCCCTATTACCCACAAGGAAATGGTTAGGCTGAAGCATCAAATAAGAACATATTGAGAATCCTCAAGAAGATAGTCAATGATGCCGGCCGTGATTGGCATGTTCAATTAAATCCATCACTATGGGCGTATCGAACTAGTATTCGAACCCCTATAGGCGCAACTCCTTACTCACTGGTCTATGGTGCAGAAGCCATCCTTCCCATTGGGGTTGAGATACCATCTCTATGGGTTTCCTTGCATAATCTGATAGATGATGAAGCATATAGAGTATCACGTCTTCAAGACTTGGAACTACTTGATGAGAAACGACAAGCTGCATACAACCACCTCAAAGCCTATCAGCAGTGCATGAGCAGAAGCTATAATCATCAGGTTAGACCTCGTACATTTGAGGTAGGTGATCTTCTTCTTCTTCGAGAATCCTCGTAACCAACCAAACAGAGAACATCAGGGAAAGTTTGAATCAAACTGGATGGGTCCATATGTTATCACTTCCGTCTTTGGGTCTGGGGCATATTAGTTGGCTACTTTAGAAGGAGAACCACTAGCAGATCCGATCAACAACATGCACCTCAAATGGTTTTATACATAAGTTGTACAGAGCATCAAGCTCCCATACATACCGGAAAAATACCAAAAACATTCAGAAAAATGTCCTGAAGAAAATACAAAAACATCAAAATAGTAAAGAAAAATCATACATCCAAACGGTGAACAACCACTCTGGTGGCACCTTGGGTAAGTGCGATGGTGAAAACCTGGCAAAGAGGCGCCACTCGTAAAGGCTATGGCTCCATTGTCTTTCCGGCTTGTTGTGATCATATTCATTACATACACACATCCATCCACCCAAACCATGGCTTGTTATTGATCTGCATTCAAGAAAAGTACTTCATGCATCTTGCATCTTGCTTTTTTTCATAGTCATGTCTAACACTGGGGGCAATGCCCTTAACCTATTGATGGAAGTGGATTCTACATTACTTGTGATTCATTGGGTTCTTCATTCAAAACTGTCTCACAAAATACCAAAAACATTCAAAACATTCACCAAAATATCAAAACATTGGAAAACAATCACAAAATCCAAAAAACATCATAAAACATCAAAAATCAATCAAAAACATGGCAACACCTTGTATATACACATTCAAGCAGACACCAAACAAACATTGAAAAAATACTCACACGATGATCACTTATCAAATCGACCAAACAATCAACATCAACACTCAATCAGTCTTCAACAAGGATGCATCCTTCCTTACCAAAACAAAGACAAGATGACATTTTCTTTGACAAGAAAATTCTATTTAAGCTATCAAATACTTGGTTGATTTATAGGTTATTCATTCATTTATATATATTAGGTTCCTACACTACTCTGGGATATCCACAAGTGATTAGAGTGGCTGGGACAGTTCCTAAGCATTGTTTGTAAGTCTTTTGCAAATTATTCTGATGAAGTTTTGGGGCATGTACTAATGGTGTCTATGTGGGAAGTTCACTAAATTACATGAGCATATGCCAAATATAGTCATAGATCACTATGACTTGCTGACTACATCATATACCTCGACCATATGAGCATGAACCATTATCATGGGTCCATATTCTTTATTCTTTTTATATGTTTTTTGGTTATAGGTACAATGCTCCATCATTGGTTCCTACTGCCTCATCCACACTCGATAATGATTTATCTCTTACTATGGTATGAACTTGTCTCAAGATATGATCGGCAAAAGATCAAGGAGGACGTTCCAAGTCATGCATGAAAAGAGATAATCCTTGTCTATTCTACAAGTACTAATCAGGTCAACTTGATCATTATATCAAGTTGCTTGTATTAACTTGCTATATCAAAATCTAGGAAAGAAGTGCTCAAGTCATCATGGTTTAATTATACCATCGATGTTTGCACTCACTTCCCACATTTCAAAAGCTTAATGATGAAAAATAAAGCACTATGGATCGTCATTCCATCTCATCTGTATATATTGCATTCCATTGCATTCCATCCATCCATACATTCATAATAGATGCATATCATGCATACATAGTAATGACAATGGATAATCTATTTTCCTCTTCTTCCATAGGAATGCATCATAGGTCCTCCATTTCTTCTATCTAACATCGAACCCCCCCTCACCCTCCCCATCTTGGTAATCAACATCACATACCCTACATCATCTCCCATCAACCCAATCAAGCCAATTACTCTGTCTACACAGGCACATTGACTCACACACACCTAGACTATCAACAAATACTCTGATTAAGTATCTTCAGGTCTAAATAGGTAATCGATTATGGTAATCCTAGACTACAATAGACATTTATCATAATGACCTAGTCTCAATGGGGTTGCTATGATTCACCACAACCATCCATCACATGCACACACTATCAATTGATCAACCAATCGAACACAATCATGATGGACAATTACATCGATTGTCTAAGTCTCAACAAGTATTTTGCTTCAAATACCTTGACTTCATCGGACAATTACATCAATTGTCTAAGTCACCATCAGGTCACTTTGATTCACTTACTCAGACTTTATCCTGTCCAAGCGACCAACCTGACATTAACTATCATGATTTGAGTTGACCGGGGCAATTTAACCAATTGCACTAGATTGTCCAACAATTTTGATCAATTATATAGCATCAATCAAAATAACAACACCACATTTGCACCATATCTCCTGCATAACCTACGGCTACTCACTAGCTTGCCATTTATCTGTATTCACTCTGTTTTCTTCCATTCTTTCACCGTTATTGCTAATTTCTTCTATTTTGCCTCCCCTCCACTTCTCATTCTTTTTCGAGAGATTGCCCGATTTTTCAAAATTTTTCGGCCCATCTCTCGAGGGGGTATACCACCCACTAAATTAACATTTATGGAGCATATTTTTTCACACCTATTTTTCTTTCTTTGAAATGACGCGATAAAATCGCACCATCTCAAAGAGGGGCAAATGTAGTCACATAAATATGTCCACTTAATTAAATGAATATTTAGTATTTATTTGATTATTTAACCATCAATCAATAATTAATTAAATTAATATTTAATTAATTCATCTTAACCCTCTTCTCCTCTTAATTAAATAAATTATTCAATTTATTTGATTTAATTCACTTAACCAAATTCAAACCATTAATTAAATAAATAAATCATATTTGTTTAATTTAATCTTCTCTCACATATTTATTTAAATCCCCCAAAATCCCATCTCTCACATTTAAATAAATTAACATTTATTTAAATCACCTTTATCCTCCACCCACTTGCATTTTCCTACAAATGCAAGTTGCACAACTATTTTAAATAAATAAATTATTTATTTAAAATCCTATTTATCCTCACCCACTTGAAACCTTTAATGGTTTCCCTTAAAGTCTTCAAACTTAATGGCTTCCTTCTAGAGTCTTCTCAAGCCTTTAATAGTTTCCCTTAAAGTCTTCGAACTTAATTGCTTCCTTCTAGAGTCTTCTTAAGTCTTTACTAGTTTCTCTTAAAGTCTTCAAACTTAATGGCTTCCTTCTAGAGTCTTCTCAAGCCTTTAATGGTTTCCCTCAAAGTCTTCAAGCATTTAATGCTTTATCTTCCTTTTTCTCGTGTAAATAAATTAAGATTTATTTAAATAAAATCCAAAATTTACATTCACATTTAAATAAATTAATATTTATTTAAAATATCTATCCAAATGCAAATTACACCATTTAATTGAAATAAATGATTTTATTTTAATTGAAAATCCCAAAATTCCTCCCACTTGCAGTCTCCTACAAAATCCACTTGCATGCCTAAATCCCTTCTAGATTCTTCTAACTCCTAATTAGCTTAATCCTATCCTAATCATTGTCACATTCCTAAATAAAAGGAAGTCATTTCTTAAAAACCTCCAAAGTCTTTAATAACCATTAAAGGCTTTATGTCTTCAAATGGTTAACCTCTAAAGTCTTCCAAACCATTAAAGGCTCTTACATAACCATTTATGGTTAACTCACCTTTTACCTTTGGTTAGAGACTTTCCTCTAACTTAACCATCCTTTTGACTCATGGGTCTCTTCAAAGCATTTATTTCTTTGACTAAGGTAACCATTTAACCCTTGCACATTCATTTATCCCTTGGATAAAAAGAATATCCATTAACCTAACCCTAACCCAACCCCCTAGGGTAACCATCATGTCCCCTCAAAAATTTAATGCTCCTTATCTCTCCTCTCAAGCCTCCTCGTGGTGACACTTGTCAACATGGGATTGGGTTGAAAGTCTTACATGGATTGAATATCTTTCAATCCTAACCCTTGTTAAGATTGCTCAATCTTAACCCTTCATTTCCCCATTTCTTCTATAAATAGAACCCTTCTCCTCATGCAACGAAGGAAGCATTAGAGTATTGTTGTTATACTGATATTAACATAGAGCTTTCTTATAGCATCACTATCTACACTTGCATAGCATTTTCTTATCATATTCAACCATCTTGAATCTCCATATGGCATCCATGTCTAGTGCTAAAAGTTGAGAGCTACACTCATGTGGAACTTGGAGAGGAGAGGAACAAAGGGAGGAGAAACTATGAGCATCTTGATTAGCATTTGGAGGAGTATAGTTTATCTATTCTATGTTTGTATGCTTTCTATTTCATGCTTAATATCTCTCTTGATATGCTTGTTTAGGATAACCTTTTGTTGCTAACACTAATGTTTGTTTCTTGTGCTCTTGTGTATGTTGCCATCAAACAAATTTTCTAATCCTTTTTGTAGAGCATCACTTCTCAATACCTTTCCAACAACTATTAGTTTAGTTTTTGAAAAACAAAGTTGTGAGGTGAAAGATATGACCTGTTCAAGGAAAAAAAGTAGCTAATTTAGCCTGCAATATCAAATGAAAAAAAATAGAATATTTCAATGAGACCTACAATAATAGAAAGTGCTCGTTTCTAGATTTTTGTTAAGTATTCGTTTGCAAAAATCCTACACCCAAGGCAAAAGTTATGCAACTTTTAAGAAAGGTTGTTGAATTTGCCTACTAGGAAACGGCTTAGGCCCTGTTCAAACTCAATTTATGAAAAAAATGTTAATTTCATAGGAACACCATCAAAAACCTAGAAGTTTTCCAATGCTAGGAAGAAAAACCAAAAATATTTTTTCCTAAAAATGAATGGAAGTTAGAACACTAAAGCCAAAATGAAAACAACTCTAATAAGAATATTTCACTCTGATTTTTTTTACTATGTTTTCCAAATTATGATTTTGGCGAAACAATTTTTTTTTTTTTACTTTCTCAAGCCTTTTGGACACTTTGGAAATGCTAAAAACACTTACAATATTATCAAAAAGCTACAATCACTTAGATGTTAAAAAAACACATATATAAAACCAAATTTAATTAGAAGCTTATTTTCCTTTAAACTATTCTGACTCTCCAAGTCACACAAGAATGCAGGAGAAGAGCATACTTGGTTTTTAAGGAAAATATTAGCTATCTAATAGTCTCAAATCTTTTAAATAAATCAAAAAATCAATAGTTATACCAGACAACACGACTCTAATAACATGTTAGATTCTGCGATAAGCGAAAATCGAGCTAGGATGTGATGTCGTTCATAGATCACATGCAACTCCAAGCAATAGATGATCGAAGATCAAAATAGATGAATGCAGATAAATCTGATATGAGAGAAAAAATAGAGAAAAAAGATAATTTTGGAGAAGACTCTCACCGAACTATCACTAAACTAGTGAAGGTGGGAGTATAGTGCTTATTATATAAGAAAATAATAGAATATACATCCAAGAGGTGCATTAACTCCCACCTCCATAAAAAGTGGGAGGTTTTACCTACTACCCCATAAAAGGTAGGAGGTTTTTACCTACTTGGCAAATGCCAAAACATGTGGCATAACCTCCTTACATGAAAACAAAAAATGAGTTATAAGAGGTGGCATATAAAGCCGAAAGGGGTTTAGAAACCCAACTACCCCATAACCCACTTAGGAAATGACAAAATAGTGGTTATGAGAGGTGGCACAACAAGAAGAAAGAGGGTGTGTAACTCAAATACTCATGTGGGGTGGAGAGTTACACATGTAGCTAAAGTATTTCACCACGTGCCCTCATATTAACCACTCCTAATGATCTAAGCAAGTTTAATAATATATGTGTAGGAAAAATAAATATCCCCTAACATAAGGAAAATAAAAAACCTACACTAACAACTTGTGTAGCTGATGTGGCATCACATGATTGGTTGCTTTTTACAACTAATGGTACATTTCATTCAATTATGGGTATTAAAGTCACAACTATTGGTGCAATGTTGTAAAAAAAAATACATTAAATCAACAAGTGTGGGTATTAAATCAATAATTGTTATCACAACAATTGGAAGGTCCTCTCTCTTATTCATGATGTAAGTTTTGAGCTAGCATATGCCCCTTATCCTTTGAAAGATGATCCATAATATAGGGATGTGATATATATATATATATATATAAGAAATATATCCTAAATAAAATATATTAAAAAATAAAAATATAATATAAATAATGTACATTAAAAAATAAAGAAAATATATTTAAAAAAATAATATAAATAAAGTATATTAAAAAATTAAAAAAATATAATATAAATAAAATATATTAAAAAATAAAAAATACAATATAAATAAATTACAGTTAATATATATTTAAAAAAAATATAATAAAATATCATAAAAATCTACTTAAAAATATAATTTAAAATTTAATAAATAAAATATAAAAATATTAAATAAAATTTATAAGAAAATATAAAAAAATTGTTTAAAAAGGGACCCCATACTGTCTCGCCAGCAAGGCTAGTGAAAAGGGGGGGGGAGGCGCCAGCCTTGCTAGTGAGACATCGCAAGATCCCTTTTCAAAGGCTTGTGCTCACCCATTTGCACGAAATTTCCAGCAAGGGAGGGTCTCGACAGTGGGAAAGAAAGGGCACATTTGCCAAGTGGACACAAGCATTTTTTGTTGTAGACTGTATATGAAGGAATAGGGTCGCAGGGAGGATATGGGGTGTTGTTTAAAGGGCCCCATAGCCAGTCGACTTGTTCTTTTTCTCAAGTATGAATGACCTACTTTTCCATTAATTATTTCTAGGATAATGTTTGGTATGTTGCTGACATCTTTTGCAGGATCATTTTTTTAATATCATATATTTTTTTTGATTGATAATGGGCCGAAGTCGATAAGGTGTACATACCCTACCCCCTTGTGGGATTTGAACTCGTGACCTCTCTTTCAAGAGCACAACTTCTCCACCACTAGGCCAACTCAGGTTATACTTTTTAATATGATCTTTAGTAAAAACACAGAGCATTGATTAAATATACATATAATTAAATTTCAGTAAACTATTCAATTATTGATATTTAGGACAATAGTTTCAACAATTCCCTTTGTAGTGGATTATTCAACCGCCTAATACAACACATATATAAAGTTGTATTTATTGATGATATTTTTAAAGAAAAACAAAACCACTTGCTCAGTTTAATAGTGATGCTATTGTTATTTTCCAGTCCTAAGAAAGCTATTCTTTACTCTCTAATGTTTGATTAAACAACACCTTGCAGCCAACAAACACAAGTCTGAAATTTATAAGGTAGTTCACACAAACATTCAGGTTAGTTCAGTTATGTATCATTTTGCTTTGAGTCAACACATCTTTAGCCAATTACATTAACTATATTCTATAGCTTAACTATTGAATTTAGAAAATTATGAAGTTGAACGACATTAACTTGCAATGATTATAGATCAAATTGTATGTGATTTTATTTTTTATGAAGACATGGCCATTCTAAAAAGTTGTTCAATGTCACTACAAACCTTGAATTCCTTCTTTCGTGGCCAACCATGTCACTGCAAACCTCAGAGCTTGAGCAAGTTTTTCTATTAGAAGAATCAATTACCACATTAGGGTCACTTTTATTCTTCAAGAGATTGTTTATGAGTGACCACTCTACAAAGTAATTAATGGAATCTCTCGCAACCAAAACATTCCCATAAGCTCCCACCAACCTTCATGAAAGGTACAAAACATATATTAGTAAAAACTCATGCAAACACTTTCCTAAGAAGAATTGTATACCATGAATCGAGAAGTTTAAGTAAGATCTAGACTAAAGAGGTACGTACAAAGACCATCTCTATCTACTGGTAAAATAAACAATACCATTAACTCTTCCCTAACTTGAAACACCATCAAGATTAAATAATTTTCATGGCTAAATCATATCTTCTAGTGATTAGATCTTGAAAGCATGAGATTGTTGTAAAGCTTATAATCTAGTTTCCATAAAAAATAGACATACCAACCAACCCATTTCCATTTCAAATAACCTATTGTAGTAATTGTAAATGACATAAAAGGCTAGAGAATTCAAGCTCAGGAGCCAAACTATAGAGAGGACAACTTTATTTCTGAATTAGCTATGAATGCAAATTAGCAAAATCCAACAATAAAACTAGAAGACATGTAATTTCTTTTGCTTTCTATTAAAATAACTGAAAAATGAAACTATTACAAAATAAAAACTACAAACTACAAACTTAGAAATAAATATTGATTTCTAATCTATAAGCAGTGATCATGAGTTGAATTCAACCGCAAGAGACATAACTTCTTTGAGCTCACTGCAAACAAATGCTCACATGGAGCTACACATAGTTAGTAGTAATCAGGAGCGATCTCTGGTCAACTGATAAACCACATGCACACCTACAGTTGTTTCTATTTTAAAAAATTCTTCTACTTTGCTCAGACTATTGTCTAGCTTGTCTTCTTCTCCTTCACATTCTAGAGAACATTCTCTCTTTTATGATAGCGTCTAACATAGAATAGAGTTGCCTAACTATCACTTCACTCTTTCTTAATCAAAGTACGATTGTTTACTAAGATTGCAATGAGTTTGGAAAATCGAATCCAAGGTTCGTATGTGCAATAGACATGACTCAGTTTGTTGATTTGATATGCTGGTAATCTAAGGGGACTTACGTTTGGATCATTCTTTCACTTCTTTGCTGTGGCTGGTATTTCATCATTAGATATAGCAATTTTGTGATGCTTTTTCTTCAAATGTACATAAATAGAATGAACTAAAATTTAAAGGGGAAAGGGTTAGAAGGATCTAAATCTACTCTTAAGGGGAGTGATACCAATAGATAATGCTTTGATGGACGAATTCTAAATAAACCAAATTCTGCTTCGCCAAGATTAACTACAACTCCAAAATAACTGATGCAATCTTATGAGGATGTTGAAGGATTTTCACATTGAGAAAAGTGCATTGAATACCTAACACGACATAATCCAGACAGTTATTCACAATCGATCTTAGCACAAATTTAGTGGCTCAGGCTAATTTTACATTGCAACTTATAATCAACAAGATGCAAAAAGTATGAACCATAGAAATTCATTTAACACCATTACATTCTTCATTGAAATCAAAGCACTACTCTACTACTCTAAGTGAGGAAGGTGAAGCTATGTAAGCTTTGAAAAATAACTTAAGTGAACACAATCAAAGAATAATGCATCACTGTTATTATCTCAAAAAATTATCGCAACAATTTCATACAAATTTCCCCCCTTTACAAATGAGGGGGTCACCCCTTTATATAGGCCTCTATCCTTGAGGATATGCGAACCCTAATTAGGGTTTTCCCCAAAATATTCCCCACACATGATGCAACAAGGTGGGAATCAACAATAATGCCCATTATGCCCATTATGCCCATTACAATTGATATCCACATGTATTAAATTCACCATTCTCCACTAAATTTGCCCAACATGCACTAAATATTTCTCCATGCAAAAATCACTCCATTATGTCATAAATACACCATCATCTCCACACGTGACAGTTGCATGCAAAAAGAATCAACCATAATGTTTTAAATATGACGAGTCCATGCAAAAAGATGCTCCATTAATTAAACATATATTGACCCGATTGCCACTTGGCAAGAAATCCTTAGAGAGAGAAATTCATAGAGAGAGAAAATTTAATCTAGAAGAACTTTCTTGAAATTTTGAACTTGCCTTATTCCAGGGAAGTTTTTCATCAATTTTCAACATCTCCTAGGAATCTTTTAGGAATTTTTCCAAATTTGAGTTTCGAGGTCTAGGAGAGAAAATCCTTGCACGAAGCCAAATCTATCGTCATATTCAAATGAATTTTGATGCCTGAGATGGGATTTTTCAATTTTTTTCTTGAGGCGAATTTTCTTTTCAGTCCATCCTTGGCTTCTAATTTTCATGCCATGGAATTTGATCTCTAACCTTGGGAATGAAATTCACCTTGAGGAGGAATTTTCAACTTTCTTGTTTTTCCATGACATTCTCCACTTAGCGCTCATGACTTGGACTTGGGCATTGATTTGGCTTGATGAATGAATTCCGATGTGCTTAACTTTCCATGACACCTCCAATTTGGTGCTACACACATAACCTAGGCACTTAAATGCTAGTGTGGAGGAATTTTGATGACCATTGACATTTCCTACATACCCCCTATTTGGCCCCCCACACCTGACTTGGGTGCTCTTTAGGCCTGATGGAGGAATTTCAAATTCTTGTTGATTTTCCATGGCACCCCTTCTCCAACACCTTGAATTGGACTTGGGCGCTAATTCACCCCCATGGAGGAATTCTTCCTTTGTTTCTTGCTTCACTGGTTTTGGCACCCATCCTTGCACTTGGGCATAAATTTGGTCTCATGGACAACTTTATTCTTTTGTCGACTTTCCCTGGCACCCATAGACCTGATTGGGCAAATTTTAGCCATGGTGGAGGATTTTGACCTTATCTCACTTTTTACATGACCCCCTCTCTCTAGTGCCCATACCTGACCTTGGGTGCTATTTTGGTAGTATGAAGGAAAAATGTGGGTGGAGGAAAATTCCTCCACCACCCCTCTTTAGCGCCCATGCTCTCTCTTGGGTGCTAAAATCACCTAGTGCTGGAAAATTTGCCATGGAGGAAATTTCCTCCATGGCCTCATTTTGGTACCCTTCCCTTTAGCATGATTTCACTGGCTTAGGAATTTTTGCTTGGATTTCCATCCAGACTTAGCCATTTTTGCCCACTTCCGAATTAGGATGCCATATCTAGAATTGAAGTGGACTTTCTTGCCTTAGTAGGATTTTCGATGCTTTCCATTTTTGGGATGATTTATGTTGGAACCTAAATATTTGCAAAATTTAGGGGTTCCTAAATAAGCAAAACCACCAAACACCCCTAAAAATGCCCATCCAAATCCTGAATCTGATAAGCAATTTGACCTTGCAATTAGGTTTACCAATTATAAATAAGAATGATTATCCATATTGAGCTTTCCCCAATCAAATTTGATGCCTCTGTCAGGTAGCGAAATTTAGGTGCACTCTAGTTAGAGCCACACAACCATCTCAAGTAGCCATGTTGGAGAGTTAAAATATTTGCACCTATAAGCCATCAAGCTAGACCAATTATTCCATTCAATTCTCCTATTAACAAATTACTTTTGTGCCAATTTGTAGAGCCTCATGATCCAATTTGCTATTTTTCCCGAATACGATTCATTTGCAATTTATTTAGTTTTCACCAAAAAACTTGTTAAAGTGGCCTCCTATCCTAATCATTAATTGACAACCAAAACACCTCCACATTAAACCATTTGTTCTCCAGAATTATCTATATTACAATGAACCCCGATGCAAGGTTTTGGAGCCACATCAATCCATTTGATAATTTTTCTAAGCTTAGACCAAATGCAATTTATGCAAACCTGAAACTTGCACAAGGTCAAAATCAATTATAGAGCCCACTTTGGAAATTGATCTCTCTCACCTCAAAATAAATTTCTCGGAGCTGTCAGTTGTGTTGCAATCTTTTATTGAATGTCTATGTGAATGCCAACTCTTGTGATCTCATGATATGATTTGGTCAGTTTTTAGGGTTGGTTCCAAACACAAAAAATCAAGTTTGGACATTCTTACAAAGGGTCCAAAATGCACAATTCGATAAACTCGTTCCAAATTATTCATGTCACCACTTCAAGTGGATTTATTGGCAAAATATGTTAGTACAAAAGTTTGGTTAAGAGGGAGAGCACTTCCGCAAAACAATTATTTGCTAATACCATTGATCGTCATATGAGGTTACTATTGTTACAAGTTCATTAATGAAGGACATGAATGACAACCAGGGTTTGATAATAACAGAGGGGGACCCATCTTCATTTGGAGCTTGATTTTAAATTTCTCACATGGGTAAATATTTCGCTTTCCTAAAGATTGATAATTTAAATCAATATTTTCTTGAGGCTATTGGAATCCATATTGAATGGTAGATTTTAAATTTTCACTATATGTGGGAGTATATGTGGCTCCCATGAGGGTAGAGCCCAACATATGATGTTAAGAGGATTTGTGAATGTAGAGTGGAGCCTTATAAAAGAAGACATCACGAGGGAATGACATTGATTGGTAAAATGCAGAGTGAATGCTTAATTAAAGAACCAAGAAAGAAAACATATGATTATTTTAATCAAATTTAATAATTTAAATAGAAATATCATTGTACTTCTGGATATAATGATGCTAGAGGGAGTCATTTAAAGTCATTTCTTGATTTAAAATGCCATTTTAATATTAAAATAAAGTTACCCCAATTTATAAAAAAAAATGATCTGCAGGTGTATATATTAAAAGGGCAAATAAAAGGTGGTGGACCCCTCGAAGAGAAGTATACTAGATGCTAAGCTATCTAACAAGGTAAAAATAGCTCTACCGAAGTGCTTCCTTTTATCGATAAGGTTTTCCATGTTTTCGGCAAAACGAAGACTCTCCGCAGAACTAAACAAAGGTTTCTTCGAAATACAATACTACACCGAAAAAACTAAAAGTTGCCCTAATCTAATTTTGAGGTTAAAAACTTTTAATAATGAGGCAAGTCGTGAATTAATAATGAACATACAGAGTTGAATGGTTGCTAAATTTGCTTTAATTCCAAGGCAAGTAGTATCGGCAAATGTAAAACCAGATTTTATAGCCTTTTGCGAGCGTCCTCCCTGCCTAATCCCGTACGGAAATGATGAAGATTTATTAGATTTTGTGATTGCAAGTGCCAAGGGTGAAATGTATGCTTAGCGTAAAAACACAGACATGGCTTGTGAACTATTTGGAAAATTTCATCAAAATTAATGCTATGTAATATGCATTTCATAACATTTACGAAGGTGAATGCAATTGATGGAGTAAACTCCAATTTCACAAACTTTGCTGTCAACCTCCTTGGAAAGAAATCAAATGCCTATCAAGGCAAATTGAAAGGTAAATTTTGGCAAGTACTATAGTCAAAAGGGTTGTGATATGAAAGCACATATAGAGAAGGAAGTGAGTTTGGATTTAATAAAAGGATTTACAAACCTTTGAATAAATATCATATTCATTTGAGTGACAAAAACAAATTATATTACTTCCTTATTTCACAAGAGTTATTACTTTCACTCATGAAGATAAATTTAAATTAAATGATGAAAATATTATCAAAGAAGTGAAAGATTAAAGTAAAAGGGAGAATAATTGAATAAAGGAAGGAATTATCTTCACTTAGGGTGAAGAGGTGTAATAATCCGAGTTAACTTGTTTTTATGCATGTTAGAATGTGAGGGAAAGATTAATATGAAAATGCAATCACAAGGGTATTTTAATAAAGGTTCAAGTGATAAGATGGACATACTAGGTTCCACATTGTTATTATTTCTCATGAAGGCAGATAAATCATTTTAGAACAAGGTGAAATATTCTTATGGGTGAATATTATGAAGATGACTTGATTATGTGATTTTAAATCACAATTCTAAATAATCTCTTGTGTACATACTATTCAAGGGAGTGGAGTTAAAAATTAATTACATGACAAAGATGGTAATTGATATATTTTAGGGCAAGAGGGCTTTGTTATTAAACATTGTAATGGTTTTAAAAAAACTCCTTGAATATTATAAAGAGAGAAATGAAAACCGAAAAATAATCCCACGATCATTCTCATTCTCATTCTCATGCCATTTGAGAGTGATCTCTGATAGGAATACTGCAATATAATCTACCTAAGTATTACTAGCTGATTGTATTAAATAGGAGGGGAAGTTGGTAATAAGGTACACCCACCTTGGTTTGGCAGAGCTGAAAGTGAAGGGAAGATAGATCAAACTGGTCATTCCATTAGTTGGCCAAAATCAGTTGTTGATCTTGAGCATAGAAGGCGGCATGCTCTTAGGGATCATCAACCATCTAGATTTAGAAATGTTCAGGAATGTTCAGTCTTCAATGTCAGGAGTCTTGGCTATTGATGACCCTGCGAGGAATAGAGTTACTATAAATAGTAAGTACTTCAAAATGTTAGGACTAGGGCAAAACAGGGTGTAGAGACACTTACTAAAAATAGAAACTTACTAAAAATATAAACTACTAAAAATAGTAAGTTTGATATCTAGGAAAATGAAGACAATTTGGGAGGCAGTGAAATCCCTAAAAATTAGGAACTTTCTAAAAATAGAAAGTTGCTTAAAATTCGCTCAAATTTTACGTTTTGGTTCCTGGTTCCAATACAATGTCCAGTTATTTAAAAACCCTAAAGGAAAGGCCTCAAATATGGGTTTGAAGGGCAAAACCTTGAAAATGGATAAAATAGATTCCAAACTTAACCAAATTTGCTCAAATGACTTGTTGATTGATCATAATCCATCAAAAACATTTGTAAACCAGGGAGACTGAAAGGATTGCTGTGAAAAGACCCAAAGAAATATAATGAAAAGACCAAGAGGACCTAAAAATTAGGGGTTCCCCCATTTGCAATAGGGCGATGTGTGAAAACATCACAACAGAGTTGTCCACACAAAAATTCCACCCCAAATTAAAAATTCAAACTCAACTACCTTCATTTACCCCTCTGCAATCTTGTTGTTCACACCGGGAGCAAATGGGATGAAGATCCCAACATGATCTTCTTCCAGGCGGTTGTTGCTGCTACACTCCTGATAGGTAGTTGGAGTTTACATGGGGGATGACTTGTGGGCTCAGGGCAATAAATTCCAACACTCCCCCTTTGTCCTAAGATAGTAAACAAAATCAATCATAATTCAAATCAACTACGTCCAAATTTCTCCTTAGGCGCTCGAAGTTGTCTCTACTTAATCGACTGGTGAAAATGTCTGCTAGCTGCTGCTTATACTTTCAAAACTTCATCTTTATTTCACCATTATCAATTAAATTTCTAATGAAGTGATATGTGATCTAAATGTGCTTGCTTCTTCCATGAAACACAAGTTTTTTTCTTAATGCAATTGATGAAACATTGTCACAAAATATTGTTGTTCCATCCTCTTGTTCTTCCTTCAAACCTGCAAAGATTCTTCTCAACCAAATAGCCTAACATGCTACTGCATTCACTACTATATACTTAGACTCAGTTATTGATGGAAATAATGGTTTTCTTCTTAGAATCCCATGAGATTAAACCTGAACCCAAATGAAACACATAACCCGATGTGCTCTTCCTATCATCTACACTTCCTGTTCAATCACTATTTGTGTAACCAACCAACTTAAAATCAATTATAGCATTATACAAAATGCCATATCCCTTGGTACCATTCACATACATTGGGATTCTCTTGCCTACTTGCCAATAGGTGTCCTTTGGAGTCTCCATAAATCTAAAAACTCAGATTCACTATATGCATTATATCAGGCCTAGTTGTTATCAAATACATCAAACTTCCAACCAAACTCTTATACCTAGTCAGATCAACACTACTCCTGCAATCTTTCTTGCTCAACTTAAGACCTATGGCTGTTGTTTTTGGTGTAGACTTGCTACCATGCATTCTAAATGTTTTCAAGATCTCACTGAAATACTTTTCTTGAGAGGTAAATATACCATCATGAATTTGTTTTAATTCTATGCCTAGAAAATACCTCAAGATACCTAAATCTATCATCTCAAACTCTCTTTTCATGGCCTCTTTAAAATCAGCAATGAGGAAACCATCATCCCTAGTGAAAACTAAATCATCAACATATAAGACAACAACATGAATCTTACCATCAACTATCTTGATCTAAGATTGGGATCACCATTTCTTTTGCCAAAGCCATTGCTCATCAAATATGAGTCAATTTTATTGTACCATGCCTATGGAGCTTGCTTCAGCCCACAAAGAACCTTGTTTATCCTATATACCTTGCTTTTATTACCCAGAAATTCATAACCAGGTGGCTACTCCATATGAACCTCTTCTTTTAACACTCCATTAAGAAAGGTGGACTTCACATCCATTTGAAACACCTTCCATTTGTGCTGGGCTGCAATGGCTATGACTACCCGCACGGTTTCCATCCTTGCAATGAGGGCAAACATCTCATCATAGTCTCTCTCAAACTGTTGTTTGTACTAGTTGACAACCAATCTTGTCTTATGACACTCTATTCTTCCTTCGACATTACTTTCGGTCTTATAGACCCATTTAACCCTAATAGATTTCTTATTGGGAAGCAAATCAGTTAGCTTCCATGTATCATTCCTCTCTATTACATCTATTTTGTCATCGATGGCCTCACATGATTTCTCCTCTTTAATAGCATCCTCAAAATAAATTAGATCACTATGAGAAAATAATACAAATTTCACAATTTTATCAAACTCTTCCTCATACCTTCCACCTTGGTAGATTTCCCTTAGACTTTTGGTCTTCTTGGGCATTAGGGGGGTCAACAGTGGGGTTTAAAATCTCACTAATGCTACTGATCTACTATGCAAACTCTAATCTATGTCATCGAGAGCTTTTAGGAGCCAACTCTCTTGCTATCTCTAACTACTTGCCTTTTTGCTTGTTTCTATTAGGAGATATCTAGAGCAATTGGGAGTTCATTGTAACATTTTGAGAATTTTGTGATAGTTTGTTTGGTATCATATTTTCATCAAGAGCTATCATGAGTTGTTGAGAGATACCAGGAGCTATTGTCACAATCTACTGTTGTAGCATTTTGTTGATCTTCATACTCACCATCATCATCATCATTGATGGACACATTTTATGTAGTGAATGAAGAGGTATCCATTAAGCCATCCCATGACTCATTCTCCATGAACTCAACATCTCTACTAATGACGATCTTCTTAGTGATGGTATTGTACAATCTATATACCTTGGATTCAACACTATATCCTATGAAAATGCATTTCTCACCCTTGTCATCCAATTTTTTCCTTTTTTCTTTTGGCACATGAGCATATGCTACACATCGTAACACTTTAAGGTTCTCAACCATCCACTTGTACCTAGACCACGGCTCTTGTGGAATCTTGTCACGAACCGCCTTGGTTGGACTTCTATTTATCAAAAATATTGTTGTTGCTACAACCTCTCCCCAATATTCATTTGGGAGTCCTTTTTCTTTGAGCATGCTCCTTCTTGATGCCCTTTTTCTTGCAAAATTCACTAAAGCATTGGAGGTATACTCTCCTCCATGATCTAACCTTAAGATCTTTATGCAATGTCCACTCTCCTTTTCAGCTTGGGCTTTAAACAACAAAACTTATCCAAAGATTCATATTAATGCTTCAAAAAATAAAATCATGTTCTACAGTTTTAATCATCTATAAAGGTCATAGAATATTGGCTGCTACAATAGATATGGTTTGCATAGGGCCAACCAAATCAGTATGCACCAACTCCAATGGTTCTCTTACCCTTCTATAGTTTCCTTTTTGAAAGGCCAGGCTATGTCGCTTACCCAAAATGCAAGCCTCACACTTGATACTAGGCTCTTCTATCCTTGGAAAAACCTCTACCATTCTTTTCTTGGATAATAAAGTCAAACCAGCATAACCCAAGTGTCCATACTTGAGATGCCATAGCTTGGAAGGGTCTTGAGTGTTTCTCTTGAGAGCCATTAACTATTGTACAAGCTTTCTTGGGAGGCACAATGATGGAGTGAGAAGAGAAACATGTCTCTATTTTCAAAGGAAACATCCGATTCTTTATCATTTGTACTGTTGCAACCACTTTCTTACTCTCATCTTTGTCAAAAGTGACACATTTAGCCTTCTCCATCAGCACTTTGTAACCATTTTGGATCAGCTATCCAACACTCATGAGATTATGTTAAATGCTTGGAGAAAAATAAACATTCTCAATCTCCTTCTTTTCACCATGCTTGGTGCAGATCATTATAGATCCTTTGCCCACAACTAGAACTACTCCATTGTTCCCCATTTTTATCTCAAATTTGACATTTTTATAAATAAAATAAAAAAACTCTCATTACCACTGATGTGGTTATTGCAGCCGCTGTCCAAATATCAAACCTCAAGGCTACCTTGTTCACCAATGTTGCACATGATGAAGGCTTTGGATTGATTATTTTAACCCACATTCACATCAGCCACATTAACATTTTGATTTGACTAATTACCTTATTTTTTCCAACAATCTCTTACATGATACCCAAATTTATGGCAGTTAAAACATTCGACATTGCTCTTGTCATACTTTTGATTTGAATTTCTATTCTTCTTGCCTTATTTTGAGTTATTTTGAGAGTTGTTAGCTCCCTCTTGGTTGTATGCTCATCCAAAACTATCTTCATTGCCATAACCTCTGCCTCTTAAGATCCTTCCACCACTTCTTCCTCTACCCCTGCATATTGCATTGGCTTGAGCTTTGAAATATTTCTTTTGGGAAGAAGCAATAGACCTATTCATATGCTACTCATGAGTTTGAAGAGAACCCATCGACTCTTCAACTGTTAATACTGACAAATCCTTGGCCTCTTCAATGGAAATCACTATTGCATCAAACTTTAAAGGCTAACTTAAATTTTTTTCCCTATAATCCTCTGCTCCTCCATGGTTTCTCCATTTGTCTTCATGTGGTTCAATCAACCAAAGATTCTTGTATGAAATTTTGAAATGGACTCACTATCCTTCATTTGAAGAGTCTCAAAATCTCTTCTAAGCATTTGAAGATTCACCAATCCAACTTTATCTATCCCATTGTAACTGGTTTGGAGGATTTCCCACGCTCCCTTGGCATAGTTAGTTGCAGCTATTCTACAAAATATTACCTCTATCGAAGTTGCTTCAATCAAACTCAATGCCTTAGCATCTTTCCTCCTTGTCTCCCTCAACTGATGCTTCTGATTATTTGTGAGAGTAACATATTGAGATAGATCAATTGTATCCACAAACTCAGTGACACAAAGCTCCCACAAATCATTTGTAACCATGATGGTCTTCATCTTTTTGGCCCAAACATCATAATTTTTTCCATCAAAGATTAGTGGCTACTTCCAGCTCTTTTCTTCATCTCTAGCCATGTCTCCTACACACAAAAATTCAAACACCCAGAAAAAAAAAATGCCCAACTCACAAGGATTTAGGCTCTAAAGTTGTGATACCATGTAAATGATATACAAGGTTGGAGCATTCAAGCTTAGGAGCTAAACTACAAAGACTGCAACTCTATTTCCCAATCAATTAGGAATGCAAATTAACAAAATCCAAAAAAAAAACTAGGAGACATGCAATTTCTTTTGCATTCTATTAAAATAAATAGAAATGAAAATATTAAAAAATAAAAACTATAAACTATAAACTACAAACTTAGAAATAACTACCGATTTCTAATCTACATGCATTGATCAAGAGCTGCATTCAACCACACAAGACAACGTTCCTCAAAGCTCACGACAAACAAATGCTTACTTGGAGCTACACATAGTCAATAACAATCAGGATTGATCTTTGCTCAACTGATAAACCATAGGGGATGTGCAGGATCATGAGGGGCCAAAAAGTGGCAAAATTCTGACTAAAATCCTGATTGATAGATTGGCTGAAAAATATCTATAACTTTCAAATGGTATCACATTTTTTGAATCCAAAAAATGTGTCTCATTTTATATTTCGTATACTATAGGATTAAAAAAATAAAAATTTTGAATTTCATAAAGTTTTGACCAAGTTATGGTGGTCAGACATACAAATTTTTTATATTTTTTAAAAGTTGTAGTAAAAAAATCATAATAATTTTTTATTTTTTTTTAAATACAAAAAAAATATGTGTCACATTTGAACATGAGTCTTCTACTTATATCTAAAATCTTATAAAAAAATATTATGATTTGATTGTGATTAGGGTGGTCAGACAAACACCTGGTTCTTATCTTTTTCCTGAAATTTTAGTACTATTGCATTGAAATTTCAAATTTTTGTCAAATATATTTACTTTTTTTTCAGAAAAAAAAACACTAGTAGCTTAGAAGCTACATTCAATTTTTTATAGATTTCATTCTTACATATTTTTGAAATAATGTTAGTAACTTATTCAAATTTTTACGTCAAGTTGCATAACTTTGTTTTCTGGTTTTTATTGCCACTTAAGGGCATGTTTGGCCCATCATGATCTTGCACATACCCCGCATGTGCACCTACAACTATTGCTATTTTCAATTTTTTTTTTACTTTTCTCAAACTGTTGTCTATCTTTTCTTCTTCTCTTTCACATTTTGGAGAACATTCTCTCTTTTTGCCTTGGAGTTTTCCACACAAAAAATCCCCCCCAAATTCAAAACTCAAACTCAACTACCTTTATTTACTCCTTTGTCATCTTTCTTCTCATGTCAGGAGAAAATGGGATGAAGATCCCAACACGATCTTCTTCTAGAGGTGGTTGTTGTTGTTGCACTCCTGACAGGTAGGTGGAGTTTACGTGTGTCTGACTTGTGGGCTTAGGGTAATAAATTCCAATAGTAATCACCTAGTATACATCTTGAACTAGATGACTATTCTATGAATGAGATTTTGAGAAGGCCATATTTGATTTCATAGCCAAACTGTTATGAACAAGTCCTCCTTGGAGATGTTTATTTGTGAAAATCAAACAAACTTCTTAATTCAATAATAGTTATATTCCATAGTTTTAATTGTTATCTTGAAGGCTTTGAAGTTCTATATTTTCATCCCTAAGGGTGTGATATTTTTGTAGGATCTAAAACTATCCTTAAAATATCCCTTGGATAACTAATCTATCAAACGTTAGGTTTCATTGTGATTCTTGAATGTTAGCATGATCTATTGTTGGATTGGTTGGTTCTTCCCATCCATTTAGAAATGGTCTAACCTACAATATATTTAGGTCTGGCTTGGTTAGTACCTAATAGATTTACTGGCTTTACATGTTATAAAAGTGATATATTATAGAAGTAACATTTAAGTCATTACATATCTAAGCATAATTTACCAAAGATCGCAATTTATTTTTAGTTCTTGTGTCTATTGTCCTTTAGGCTACATAAGATCGTAGCAATTTTTTGAAAATTTGTTGAATACAATTGCATAACTATACTAGTACATCATAGAGAATGTGAAATATCATAATTATGGTTTCAAAATTTTGATTTTACAGGCACATGTTTACTCAAATGGATAAAACATATGTGCAACATTTATTGCAAACGTGGACCCTCAAAATGATACAACTGTGAAGTGATTTGCTAGCTTTGTTTGGCAACATTCTTCCAGATTGCAAGAATGCCATTTTTAATACAATAAAGGTTTGAATTCAAACTCATGTTATAGACTTGATCTTGGACTAAAAATATTGCAAAGGATTTGTTTAAGGGAGAGGTTATTTAAAGGAGTTCTAGCTATCATATAATAAGTCTCTAAAATCTAGTCTCTCTTCATACCAACATTTTATCTTGTTTAATGCACATGTAGTGCTTTGTTTGGTTAGAATCCATACTAACTGTGTAATTATTTGTCCTTGATTTTCTTTTCATTTTAATTGGTCCATTTCTTTATTGTTTATTGTAATTTATCTTTGTTACTACATAGATTGAAGCTACACGTGTTAGATTATTTTGGGGGTGCCTTTAATTTTACAATCCAAATGAACTGGATCTTAGTTGTTGAGATACAATTTACCCAATAGCTTGAGTGGAATTATTGAAATTATGATAGTGATTTTGGTATCATTTAGAACTCTATATTTGGAGGTCCAAGAAGCAATTCTACTGGTACCTCTGAAGAATATATAGGAACATAATAACCTACACATTTGGGGCCAAGTAAGCTAGGTCTACAAGTTATGTTTTCCTAGCACTCAATGCTCATCAAAGAGCCACCATTTGTGAAAATATTAATTATCCTGTTAGAAATTAGGATCTTAGGATACTAATCATTATAAACAAGATATAAAATAAATGAAATGAGAATCATACATGCATAAATGTACACATTACACAAGATATACATGGGGAAAACCCTTTCGGGTAAAAAACCCCATAAAGCATCATTTAATTAAAACACTTACAAATATAGTCTATCATAAAATAGACATGAACCTGGGGACACTCATCCAATACTTCCACATGGCCAATAATACCTCATATTCATAGTGATACAACTCACCATAAAGCTCCAAATTCACACACCTCTCAAATGAGAGAGAACCTCCTTAAATATAGGAGGAAGGGTGACTTCACTAGTCACACCTTTTCAATAACCCCCACTCATAAATAATTAATAATCTAATAGTTATTAGATTAGAATTATTTAAAATGGGATATGCTTATAAAGCATATAATATATAAGGTTTTATAACCTTATAATAGAACATTATATATAAATGTTATAAGGATGTGATCCCTAATAATATTATGTTCTAACACTCCTACTTAATGTTAATAGAGGATCACATGTCAATTTCCATAAAAGAAAAACTGAAGCACCCCAGTAACGTAGGTCTTCTTTGACAGTGATAAAAAAGGGACACAAATATATGCCAACATGAAGATCATGCATTCTGGACTACATGAAAGTCATCTTGTCATAATTTATAATCCCAATGTTTTAAACTTGATGTTGTGAGGTCTTAAAAAATTATATTGGAGTCGTGGTCCCCTCAAATTAGCCTCTCCCCAGGTTCATTACATAGTGCCCGTAGGTCTTAATACAATGCTCTTACAAGTGGAAGATTTACAAGGAGAAGAATTTACAATATGCCTGTAGGACTTAAAAACATCTGCCCGTAGGTCTTACGATAATGTGCTCGTAGGACTTAAAAATAAAGGATTTAGCCACTAGGTGGTGTCATTGACATGCACACTCCCCCTCAATGGCATCACCTAAGGCCAATCATTATTTGAATTTGGAGCATATAATGCCTAAAGGTCTTATGCCTATTAGGTCTTCAATCTAGGATTTAGCCACTAGGTGGTGTCATGTACACTCCCCCTTAATGGCATCACCTCAAAGCCAATTATTGCATAGAGGATTTCAAAGTGATGGCTAAATTACAATATATAGTATGTGCCCATTATCTTCAAAGTATCTTTATTATAGAATGATTTCACTTGAGTGAGGTGCCCCTAATCTTCAAGGTGCCTTTATTATAGAATGCTTTCACTTGAGTGAGGTGCCCATGATCTTCAATGTTCATTTTGATCTTTAGAAATGATATTCTCTAAAAGGAGTAAAGTAACTTCAAGTAATATGGTACTTTCATATGTATCCAAATGGAACTGTTCAATAAATCTTCAAGGCCATATTGATTCTTCAAGAGCTACATTCATATTTTGTCCATTTGATTCAAAGACACATAGAAGATAGTTAGATTCTTATTAAAGTATTGCACCATCCATGTAATAGCACTTACACCATATATTTTGAAGGCATAACCTCACCATAGAAGAAACAATATAGTTAGTAACATAGTAATCAACTTCATTTTTGGTGCAAAGAAAGAACATAATATTATTTTTTTGTCATTTGCCAAAGATCATATAATATTCCTCATAAATTTAGAATATAATCTAATGCAAGGATATCAACATACATTTTCATGAGAATAAGAATGAATAATTATTTTTCTTGTTTAAAATACAAAATAGACATGCTACTACATATAGAAATGATCCATAGAAAATTTTAGGCAACGGGTGAGCTATCCTTTCTAGGTTTGCTCCCTAGACAGTTTATAAGGGCGATAGCCACCCATTATAAATAGTGTGAAAAATACATCAAATACAAATTAAAACAATAGATCTCTTTGATATACAAAAAAATGCTAGTGATAAATTAATAGCCTTTATATTTTATAGATAAATATTTTATGCTCTATCTATGGATAAATAGATGATCATTGTGATAGTTTGATAGTAGTTCATCAAATATACTACAAGTAGAAATATTATCAATATAATCCTCTAAAATACTATTTGAAGATAAATTATGATGTTCCTTCCCTTTGTCTCACTTAGTGCACTTATGAGTATTTTGTAATGGAACTTAGAGAACTATTATACCAATTAATTTGGGAGGACAACTTGAAAATAGTAATTGGGACTAGATGCACCAAACATATTATAACATTATATGGAAGGATCAACGACATCATTAGTTATGAGGTGCTTGCTTCTTTGTTACGTCTCATCAACAAGTTATTTACAAGAAGATAGCATAAAAAAGGAAAAAAGAATGGATATGGCTATATCCACCCATACTAAATGACTACAAAAATATTATAAAGCACCTTTAAAAGGGAATTCTAAAGTATTAACACCTATAATATACAATCTAGGAAAGTACAAGTCTACATAATCTCTTATAACATTGTGAAACCCCCCCTTAAGAATATTCTTCATATATACATGTATCTTCATTAATGTGTTTGACAAAAAAAAGTTTTGTAATAATCATAGACAATGTGCTTTTCTTACATTCACAACTTTTAATGATAAGATTATTTGCATTATGTGAAGTGTTGCCTCTTATAATCCTCCACACAAAACTGATTGTCATGTTAGCATTTAAATTCTATGACCATTGAAAGGAGATAATTTATAAAACTTGCAATGGCAATCTTTCTAGTCACAACACTTAACTATGAAATAACACCCTTCTAACAATTGATGATAGTTAACACAACCTAGGTGATGGGAAATTAAATGCACAATTTTATATATCTCTTCTATAATTTTCTTGCTTTTAATGATGATAACAAAGTATCCCCTATATATTTTTCTTTTCATGTCAATGAAAAATTTAGTACATATATTAAGTAAAGGAAAAAAATATTATCTTTTTATTCAATCGAAAAAACCAAAAAAATTTGCATCTCGAGAAACTTAATTCTCAAATTTTATGATCCATTTTTATTTATTTAGTGCTCTAATGCTTTAAAATTAATGGTTGATCTTACAATTTTGACTAAGCTCATATCACAACCACATGGTTTTTCCATACGAAAATGGGTCATTAAATAAAAAACAATCCCTAAGCTAGCACATAGACACACATATTATATGTTAAATACTTGTGGAGATTAACGATGCATATGGTTTTGCATTGAGGTCTATAATCATGATAGAAGAAGAGCCCATGAGAAAGGCTAATTGCGTTGGGTAATGGATTTGAGCCACAACTTTCACGTTTTCATTCTTCCTTCCTTCTTAGAGGTAGGAGGGTATGTAAGACGTAAGATGAATGTTCACATGCATATCTTTCATTATTCCACACATCTGTGGAGATTGGCTTCCTTGTTCTCCATGTCTAAAGATGATTATGATACTAGATTAGCAAACTAAAATATTACTTGACTTATTGTGTTATGAACCATTGTGTCCTTTACATTGAAAAAAGGTCATGACTCATTCCTTGTTCTCCATGTCTAAAGATGATTATGATACTAGATTAGCAAACTAAAATATTACTTGACTTATTGTGTTATGAACCATTGTGTCCTTTACATTGAAAAAAGGTCATGACTCATTCATCTTCCAACTGTTGCTAGGAGAGTCGTCCAATTTTGATAAAGGATTTCAGCTTTTATGAAGATTTCAAAAAAGATAAGGACATTGACATTTATGAGGGCTTCGACACATATAATTACTTTGAAAGGATATTAGAGTTTTTAATTTAGTATATATATTTTGATATTATGATTATATATTACAATTTATGCACCTTTCATGTGTCTCTATAAAGATAGATATCATGTTCTTTTATAAAGAATGATGGACTTGTAAAAAAGGTATTTGATTGAATTTTCATGTCAAAGATTTTATAGTCTAAGTTTTTCTTTCGACTAATTAAAATTATTTTAAAGAGATGAAATTTAATAAAGAGTTCAAGACTTTGGCTTTAAAGACAAGACAATATGTTGAGAAGTTTACCTTTCTCAAGGATAATTTTATAAGGACATCTAAATATCAAAATCATATGACTAATTTTTTTTATAAGTCTTTTATTTTAATAAAAGATTATAGAGTCTATGTTATAAATATTATGATAAGAACTCTCAAGTGAATCTAAAAATCTAAAAATTCATTTATTTCAATATAATATTTACTTCAATTTTCATTTCTAATGTTAAAAAAGATTGTACATATTGCTCTAAACATTAATAGAAGAAACAACCACATCCTTTTCAAATATAAAAAAAATATTAATAGAAGAAAAAACTTGCTTTTTCAAACTAGCTTCACAAAATATACTTACTTGAATGTGGAAACTTAATTTTACAAGCATGTATGCTCAAATGTCAACTTTTATGAGGAAAAAAAAGTTCTTGTAATCATGTTGCTCAATGAGGATAATTATATATTTTTAATATTTAATATAAGATGCATTTCTTCTCCAAAAAAAAATACAAACGAGCAAGGAAGAGATATTACCAAAAATTTGTTGATAAGCATAAATAAGATTTCCATCAAATTTTATGTCTTCTAGTATAACCTATAAAAATGATTAGTACTAGCCTAACCTGCTTGGATACCATGTTCTAAATTAGGATCTTAGGATACTAATCATTATAAACAAGATATAAAATAAATGAAATGAGAATCATACATGCATAAATTTACATATTACACAAGATATACATGGGGAAAACCCTTTCGGGTAAAAAAACCCCATAAAGCATCATTTAATTAAAACACTTACAAATATAGTCTATCATAAAATAGACATGAATCCGGGGACACTCCTCCAATACTTCCACATGGCCAATAATACCTCATATGCATAGTGATACAACTCACCATAAAGCTCCAAATTCACACACCTCTCAAATGAGAGAGAACCTCCTTAAATATAGGAGGAAGGGTGACTTCACTAGTCACACCTTTTCAATAACCCCCACTCATAAATAATTAATAATCTAATAGTTATTAGATTATAATTATTTCAAATGGGATATGCTTATAAAGCATATAATATATAAGGTTTTATAACCTTATAATAAAACATTATATATAAATGTTATAAGGATGTGATCCCTAATAACATTATGTTCTAACACCCTTCTTACTACCATTATGTAAGCAATCTAAATTTTTAACTAAATGCATTCCAATATATTTTTGGAAAACTGGCCAATTTGTAAGAAGCAACAAACTCGTTATGGGATTCAGTAGGTCTATGCTAATTTATGCATAAGTAAATTTGTTGTGTGTGTATCTTAGGCAAGTGACCAATCATGGCTTAAGTTTTTGATACATCAAATTTAGCCTAGGGAGCTGAAATACAATGTTGGATTTGAAAACCGGGTATGTAGGAAGCTCTAGTAACAAGTTACCCTATGTGATACCTTTGCCTTCTCTTGTAACTTTCACTGTTGCTCTTTCTCTAAACTATACATCTTTGCCCTTAATCTTTAGGTTGCAAACCTTTCTCATGATTGTCCTAAATGGTACTATAGATCTAATACCTTATTGACCTTTGATTGCCTTCCAAATTATAAGGGTATGAATGTTGTCTTTGTGGACTTGATGACTATGTTCATACTGTATGTTGTAATTCATTATGTCTGTGACACTTTGAGCTTGTTCTTTTTTCTTTGTTTCTTAGAAACCTTTTGAACTGTAAAACCCATTTTAGGACTGCAACAACTTATTTATGGAGGTCTGGTACAATTATTAAAAATAAAATGACTCATTCTTGTGACTACGACTACTGCAACTTGTCTTGTTCATCATAGTATATTTTTTGATGAATGGACTAACATTTTAATGGGATATCAATGCATTCTGATATTGTCAATGTGATATCCTCTTTCTAATTGTCATACAATTTTTCTTCACTAGTTTCTCAATCTGAAATGGTCTCCATTCGAACTACATCCCTGCATCCTTTCTCTTGCATCTTTGTGGGTATATGATTGTCCCTTTTTAGATTCATCTTTGCCCTCAAACTTTATATTTGGGACTACAACCTAGGGTTTGAAACTAGGTTTTTTGTGACTATGAATAAACCACCTTCCTTACTAGAAGGGCTACATTAAAATCATTTTACCCTTTTTCTTTAATAACCTCTAGAATTTCTTTCTCTGTCCAAAAATACTACAATCATACTTTGAAAATAAAGGTCAAGGAACAACTTTGGTAGCCTAGGTAATGTTATGCAGATTTTTGTGATCATTTTTACTCCATGTCACATACGAAATTTGTTACATGCTATGAATTTCATTCATAGTTATTCTAGGACATGATTGAAGGTCCTACTTATCTCAGGGTTTAAAGCTTCTACCATGATTGTCATGCACCCAAACTCACTTGGTTGTTATTAATAGTGACTTTTGTATTGTGAGATAGACTATGACTGTCAAAATCTCCTTTGATGATTGTGAATTTTGCTCTAGAATGTAACTGTTATTTTGAATGAAGAATCATGATTGAGCTTCTGATTGTTAAGATGCTTAACTTGGCTAAAATCCATTTGTCTTTGGACTCGGTTTTATCTTCTTTTGACACTAATATTTGATAACGAGATTTTGTTGTTAAATCTATTGATTTTTTCAAAGGTTGTTGTTCTAATCTATAGTGTCATAATACTTTTCACCTCTTGACCATACTCTACATTTTAAAGTGTTCTTTGCTAGGCTCTTTGTAGCCATAACAATGCCTTTAATATTATGAACATTTTCCTTATTTTCATCCCAACCTTGTTGCTCTAATAGTTATGCTTCATAGAGGCTCCTATATGTCATTATTCCACAAGTGCAAAGGGGTGCTAAATCTATCTCAATATACCATTGATAAAAACCGTGGCATTATGTGATGAGCTTAAAATATGTTACTTTTAATTATACTTTCTACTTAAAACTTTAAATATCTTATGAACTAATATGTCTGGCGGCATATCTAATGCATGCATATTTACTCCTTTATACTCTTATATTTTTCTAATTAGAAAGTATATTAGAAGTAATATCTTATGGTTAAATGTCTTACATTTTTTTGATTAATGTGGATGAATGGTTGAATATTCATTATGCTCTGTTTTCATGAATGCATTTTTAAATGTGTTTGAAACGAACTAGCAAACAAAGAGTTAAGAATTCTAGTTCAACCAGTGTATGAATGATGAGTACTTTTGATTTCTCTAGTTGGAGAGGTACCCTTGATCTCCTCTAAGTCTATCTTATCGGTTGTTTCCATGAACTTCAACTTTTATTTGATGTCATTAATTTAGTGTTAAGTTTTCTTCAGTTCTATCTTTAGTTGTTACTTTGTTTTAAGCAGGTAACTTTACATTTGAATCAAAATAAGGATATGTATAAATATCCCATTGCTTTCTTGTGAAAGCTAGTTAGTTAGTAAGTTAATTAGTAAATTAGCCAGTAGTCCAAAGTCTTGCATTTTGAAATCTTCAAACTTGTTTTACTTCCTCATAGAAGTTCATTTTCAATGAAAGACAAAAGTTGATCTCAAAATATTTGTGTGATGGATCCCACCGGAGGAAGAGTAGGGCCCACTCAATCGAAGGGAGGTGATCTTTGTTGGATTTTATTTCCATTCAAGTTTCATGCATTGATCTTATTACATTCTATCTTTTCAATTGCAACAAGTTTTAAAGTAAATGAAAATTTATTGCAAGAAACATAAGTGTTCATTCTCATGCAGTAGTATTTTAATGAATAGATGTATTATTAGAAATCTCAGTTTCATAGTGTTGCTTATTTTCATTTAGTAATGTATTTCCTTTTTCATAGTAAGTATTAGAGATGATTGAATTTGGAATCAAGATTAGAATGAAGGTTCTATTCGATTGACTCATGAAATTTAGTTTGTTTCAATGTTTATTAAAATATATTTTCAATTCTAAAGCGTAAAATAGATTATGTTTCTTGGAAACATAAAATGTATTTACTTTTCAATATATAACTTAGGATTTAAACTCATAGAAAATTAAAGTTTGATTAATTTTTAAAGTAGATGATTACATGAATGAGTCTTGATCGTTTCCTATTTAACTCTTGATACAAGAGCCTAAATCTTCCTGAGGTTAGTTCTATCTTCTTTAACTTTGATTCGTAGAATATCTTTAGCATAAATTCAGCTATAAGAAAGAGATCCGAGACTTCCTGATGGAGCATGACCAGACCTAAGTCACTGTTTTATGATGCAAAAACCCCCAACCTTAATCAGATCCTTATCATAGAAATCTTTAAGACACACCTGGTTCGATATTGAAAATAAATTAAATGGTGCAAGTTGTGACACCAATGACCTTGCCCACCATTTTGGCAATGTTGTCAGGGAATTAAAAGATCAAGATATCAAAGTCAAAGCCTTAGTGTTGATAAGAAAAGAGTGGAGCAATTGATGAGAAGATCCAGAGATCAATCTTGAAGATTTCTTCCAAGACATTAAAATATTGATAAATTGCAAGAAGAACAACAAAATAATTTTGATGAACAAGTTGAACAATTTGAAGAAGAAGAAGAAGAAATGGGTGATCGTGTAGTAACTGAGGATCCCCCGCCCAATAGGACATTTCCATATCCTATTAATTTGATGTAGGAGATCATGAACCTCCTATGACAAATATTTCACATTCAATATTACCAACTTTTAGAGGAAAAACTTCTAAAAATCCTAACCAATTTCTTTGTGAATTTAAAGTCCTTTGTCAGACCTATGACTACACATCTAATAACCAAAAGTTGAAGTTATTTCCTTCTACCTTAAAAGAATTAGAATTAAGATGGTTTATGGGTTTACAAGTTGGTTATATCTCAACATGGTAGGAGATGGAAATTGTACTCTTGGATAAATACCAAGATTGTTGTCCAGTAAGAGATGGGAAGGATGAATGGTTTTGAATAAAGCAACTGGAAGATGAGAGTTTGGAGGATTATGCTGATAGATTTATGTTTGTATACAAAATATGTGCTGAAGGACTCAATAATGATATCAATGTTGGCAACAAAAATGAAGGAAAACTAAGAGAGGGGAGGGGGTGAATCAGTTTTCACCGCATTAAACAATTGAAGAACAATTTCAGATCTGATCAACTGTAGCAAGAGAAAAGATAAACACAATAACAACAAAAAACATAACACCAAGATTTTGATGTAGAAAACTTGGTTAGGGGAAAAACCACGATGTGAACCTTCCCACAATAAGATGATACTCTGCAATAGTATGTGTAAATATTACAATGGGGAATGCATATGCATTCAAGCAGACTGCCTAGAGCTCACTGCTCAAAATATAATGACCTAGAAGGCTACAACCCTCAAGGAAGGTTCACTACCTTACAATAACATCTACAAGACAATCTAGTTTACATGAACTGAAAGAATAACATCTCCTAATGCTCGATGAAAGTTCTGGTTAGGCAAATTTGTCTACTTTGCAACACTCTCTCCTCAATAATTCATATCAAAAGATGAATTCTCTTATTTGTACTATAATCAATTTTTGACCACATTGTCTATATTAGCCTCTTTATGAGTCAGGTCTGATTTAAATTTTTAAGGGGGTTGTGGATAACCAAGAGGCTAAAATAATGTCAAAATACCTTTGGTTTAAAGCATCAAATGAGTGGCATCCAATGAAGTCTCCCTTAGGTTTTTTTTTTTTAGCCAAATCTTTAATGAGTTAAGGAGGTCATGCATAAGCATTACAAGGGTAAAATTTAAGTTCTTTAGTTCAAAGAGGGAGAGAACCAATTCCAAACACCTTTGATATTATGCCAAGGTACAATGTTTTTATTAAAGCTTAAAATGTGCTCTCAAGATGTTCCCACGATGAAAAGCCAAAGTACAGTTCATTCAAATCAAGAGAGGGAAATGAAGTTTGAAAAGAATAAGACTTTATGTTGCCCGACGTAAACAAAAATCAAAGTGTCTTCATCATATAACGTGCAGCTAAGTCATTAACCACATAGAAGATAGTTAATCTAGGGCTTTGGAGGGTCTCAATAGTTATACAAAAGAAAAAAAATCTAAGTCTGTTGGGAGTTATTCTTCATGCAGGCCTTTAATGGCGGTCATACCTCCTTCAGTGATGAAAAAGGAAGCAGGCTCGTGCATGCATCCTGTGTGTACTTCACTAATTTCAAGAGGGTTCATTAAGATTTTTCTCAGTCCTGAGAGAGTTAAGAAGTTGTTTTAAGATTTTGATTGTGAAAATAGCTTCTTGTTCAAGGAGAAAATATGAGTAAGGCTAAAGAAATCATGAAGATCATGCAGATCACCCTACTCATTTTATACAAACTTTGTGCATGTTGTCTTCATTAATTAGGTCCGTCACATCCCATTTAGTTCTTGTTCATTTTCAAAGAAGAAAGCTTTTCTCTTCACACATCTGCAATATCTTTTCCAATTATACAATGATAGGATCATTAGAAGAGCTAAAGAATAGAGAAATAATAATGAAATTAGCATGAACTCTATGTTAGACTAGTGTTTTATGTGAGCTTGTAGTCATGGAGTGATTAAGAGGCTTATAAGCACAAATCAATAAGCGAAGATCCGAGGCAAATCATTCTCAAAACACTGTATCATAGTCTCAATTACAATATAACCTAGGAGTTTAACTATTGTGAGACAGAGATAAGCCAAAGCACCTTATGGAGATACATCTTAGAGTAATCCTCGATTATTGTCAAAGTTTCAACTTGTTGATCTTTAAAAGATAACATTAGATGGGAATGAGTTTTTAAAGCTTGACAGAGGTCATGATAGATTAATTAGCAAACAATTCTTGTCAAGAAGACATTCAAAGATACTGATCATAGTGCAAAAACCACCAAAGTTCATGGAGGATCAAGTCATATACAAGGTAAAGAAAGAACAATGATTTTCACTATCAAAAAGATGTTGTCAAAAGGTATATCATAGAGACTTTATTTTCTCATTACATAGATTACAGGTACAAAGGAGATATCACAGTCATCCAATGCCCAACAACTCAATGACAACCAATAAAGACCACAAAATGCAATTTCTATGATCAAATCACAACCATGGGACTGTTATTACACAAAAAGGTAATTCAAAAGACAATGATAGGAAGAGAGGAAATCATTGTTTGAATTATTTTGTGAGTGTTGTCAATGCCTTGGATTGTCAAAATCTCAAAGATTATATTGATGAGAGAATGAAGAAAATAGAGACTACCCTCAACAAAGATCGAGCTTTAGCAGTTAAAACTATGAAGTTCAAGAAGACAATCAATATATGAAGTTACCAGAACATTCGAAGGTAGTAGATTGATCATATGACAACCTGTAGTGTACTCAAAGAAAGACTATCACAAAGGTTGGACATTTGATATAGATATTATCAAAGCACTGAGAAGAGAGTTACTTCAGTGAAAGATGCAGGTATAACATATAGAGTCTCAAACTCGCCAAGACAACCCCAATACAAGCCAACCTGTCCACATTCAAGGATAAAGTGCAACATAAGATAGTGAAAAGATGATAAAGAGTTTACAATAGGGATGCAAGCAAATGACAGTCATAGATAAAATAAAAGTCATCTACATAAAGACTAAAAGTCACACCTCATAAATAAGAGAATGTATTGATCATATAGCACAATCACCATGAGTAGTCAGAGGTGGGTTAGCAGTACAAGACATAATGACAAGTATCAAAAGAAGAATCAGACTTTGAGAAGCTTAAAGCTAGCCATAAAGCTATAGACATAGTCATGATTAAGGGCCAATGATGGTGTAGGAAATAGTCCATTACTAGTGCAAGGGTTCACAACTTTGGGAACAATAGTGATGTTCTTGTCAGAAGCTAAGGGATAGATATAAGGACTGTCAAATCACAAAGAGTTCCTTGGACAACCATCATACTTTAAGGAGCAGTAGTTTTGATTGAAAGATCTTATTTGTAGTTGTTAGGGTTCCCACAGATACTGAGAGGGGGGGGTGAATCAGTATCTGACCGGTAATGAAATTTTCTTAAAATTGAATATGCAGAACATAAAGTAACAGTATACCGGTATGCAAGAATTAATGTAAATAACAAAATCAAAAACATCCACATGAAAAGAACACCATAACACAAGATGTTTAACAAGGAAACCCGGTGTGGGAAAAACCTCGGTGGGATTTGTGACCCACAATATTCACTTACTGGCCAATAAGGGAATATTACTTACAATAGGGGCCTACACATGCAGGAAGGCCAACTGCCTAGAGCTCACTGCTCAATAAGAAGTCACACTGACTTACAATGAGGATTATGCAAATCCAATAATTTGTACTGCTTTACAATAGCATCTTCAATGCCAGATTCAGTATCGGTTCTTGCTTTGTTCTTTACATATACCCTTGACCTACAATTCGCACATTAGGTTTGCCTTCTAATTTATTTTATGCTTTCTCTCCATTTTCTACAAATGACTACAATGATCTCTTTTATATACAAGAGTCATTTTACAATTTGCCAAGTCGGCTTACAATAATAAACAAAATATTACATATCAAAAATCCTGTCGGCCTCAGTGCCGGTATACATGTTTCCTTCTGTGCCAGTGTACATCTTCTGTGCTGGTGTAGATTGATCTTGCTGATGCCGGTGCACTGTCTTGTTTGAGTAATGCTTTGCCGGTATAGTGTCTTGCCGGTGCCATAGGATTGCAAGGTTGCCATCAATGACAAAACCTTCAATCACACACAATGTCTCATTGGATTGTCCATATGCCAACAGTAGTCTCAAAGCCTATAATATTATAGGGATATAGAGCACTCATAACTCATTTTGATAGTAATATACGATTATTGACAATGATTATGGAAGAGATCCTTGCCAAGATTATGATGGTATGATGAAAGAATAAGTATCTAGTAGAATAATGAGAGTGGGGCGGGGGTGGTGGTGGTGAATAAGTATACTGAAAAAATGATACAAAGTTCCCAAACTCAAATTCAATCTCACAAAGTAAACTTATCATAGTCAAGATCAATATTCATAAGAATACTTGATATCAACCGGTTTGACTGTTGTAACAACTTAACAATAAACAACTTCAATCTTTGTAAACATCAACAATGCTTAATCATATCTCAACATATTCATCTCTCAATTCTTCTAGTTATCATGCAAAACCCAAATAGGTAAAAACCATAGTGAGATGAGACTCACAAGGATAGCTATCTAAATTCTTTTGAAGTTCACCCTGTTAGGAGCCAAGCCTATTAAAGTTTTACAATAAGTCATGTTAAGAACTAATTTCGGTTAGGAATCACCCGACTAAGGGATTTACAAATATGCCTTGATGAAAAGCACAATACCCTGTTAGGAGTAACTTTGCTGGAGGATTTAAGAATCCAAGCTAATGGACCACCTTGTTAGAGGATTTAATAAGTAACCAAGCTTGTTAGAGATTACCCGGTTAAGAAATTTCACTTATGCTGTAATTGTTAGAAAATAATAGGTTTTCTTGATCTGTCTGAATAGCACTACATTTGCTTGATTAGATACTTTTAAGCTTCAATCTGCCTTTACTGAAAGTGCAGATCCATTCACCAGTTAGGCAACTCCACACTCAATAGGTTTCTGCCAATCTTGCCAATAACTTTTACAAATAACTTTATCAACCTTAAATACAAATCAATTAGGTCGGTAACACAACAAAAACCTAATTCTCATCATCGAGAGTACAAACAAGTTGGTACAATCTTGACTGTTAGAAATTATAACAATCTCTTCACATTCTTCAAGAAAATTCCAACCACTCCATGATCACCACTTCATTGGACTTTGTAACTCATCACGCGCTATGCATTAGATGCAATCCACTTTTCTCCTTCCAAAGACATAAAACAAAGACACCAAAATAATCTGAACTTATCCTCATACAATGATCACATGTGTCTCCATCATTACCGCTCATTAGATAATAAACCAACAAACTTGGTCGGTTAGGGTTTAACAAAAAAATAGGTAGGGTTTAATGATTATATTACATAGAAAGGTTTAACCCTTTACACCGGTTTATCAGTTCAACTCACAAACTTAACATACCGGTTTACAACATCTTCCACAAAGCTCTTCCTACCGATTACTAGCCAATATCAACAATAACATAAATGCCATTATCGGTTCAATTGACATCAATGACAACATATCATTAATGCAATCTATATGCCAACAAACTAAAAAAGCCAATAATCTCCCCCTTTGGCATTGATGGCAATACAAATATCAACGCCTCTAATTGCTGCTGAGATTGGTGAATAGGAATCCTGGTTTACATTACCAAGTACTCACCTTGCTATGTCTATCTTCAGCCTGCCGCTGGTTTCCCTAATCAGACACATAATTCTTTTCCTAAATCACATAATTATTCTCCCCAATCACATAATTCTTCTCCCCTTTTGACAACAATGCCAAAGTGAAAGTAAAAACATGTAATTCTTCTCTCATTGTGCATCAACAACATACTGCAACTTGATGCTCCCCCTGTTGAATATATCCACTTCTTCATCAATCCATGTAAGATTCTACAAGTAATTCAGGGACTAATATAATCAACATCATGTTCAACTAACTTCATTAAGAGGGACAACCCCCAATTGACTTCTAAGATACTCAAAAGTGGTCTTAGGCAGAGGTTTGGTAAAGATATTTGCAAGCTTCTTCATGGTAGAAACATGCTCCAAGATAACATCTTTACTTTGAACTTTTCCCCTCAAGAAGTGATACTTCAATTCAATGTGCTTAGTCCTTGCATGCAAAACAAGATTTTTAGAGATGTTTATTGCACTTGTATTATCACACAGAATCTTCATAGGTTCTAAGGTTTTCATCTTAAAACCTTCCAAAATGTGCCTCATCCAAATAGCTTATGTGTAATTCATGTAAGTTGCTACATACTCAGCTTCAACAGTAGATTATGAAATACAACTCTACTTTTTACTACTCCATGAAAGTAGCCTTCCTTCTAGAAAGAATGCTCCATCTGTAGTACTCTTCTGATCATCAATATTTCCTACCAAATCAGCATCTGTGTATGCCTTCAAATCAAAATTTCCACCATATGGATACCACAACCCATAGTCAATAGTACCTTTCAAATATCTAAAAATTCTCTTGGTTGCCATCAGATGTGATTCCTTTGGATTCTTCTGAAATCTAGCAACTATACCAACTGCATGGGCAATATCTGGTCGATTGTGAACAACATAGTGTAATTTGCTAATCATTGACCTGTATTCCATTTCATCTATAGACTTAGATGCATCTTCCTTTGACAACTTACAACCTGTAACCATTGAGGTTCCAATTGGTTTACAGTCACTCATACCAAAAGTCTTTAAAACCTCTTTCACATACTTAGATTAAGTAATGAAAATACCATTCTTCATTTGATGTATCTGCAAGCCTAGGAAATTTTTTATTTCCCCTACTAATTGTTGGCATTATACACTCAGATGAGAATAGTTGATGTTGTCATTGATGGAAACCAACTGGTATTATGGTTCATAGGCTACAACGGCAATGACATCACTTACCGACACCGACAGGCACTTCACACCGACATCCAGTCTACACCAACAATAGAGAATACCGACACTCTAGGCCAACCTTGGATAATAATTTTTTGTATTGTAAATAATATTTGTATAGCCGACTTGATATATTGTAAAGGCTCATATATGTATGAGATCTTGTAAGTCATTTTTGTAAGTAATAATGAATGTAGGTAGAAGTGAAGTTGTAAGGTAGATAGGTTATGATTATGTGAGCGAATAACTATGTATGCATTTTGATGTAATTATCTAATGAGTGAATAAGAAGTAGAGCATAGTAGAGCGAATGTTATTCACTGGCAAGGTTTTTGGTTAAGGTTTTTGTTTGAGTTTCAACTGGTACTGAATTAGTCATTGCATATGCTATTGCAAAGTAGTACATTGTATTTGGATTTAATTATCCATTTTGTAGTCAGTGGGACTCCTTTCAATCATTGAGTAGTGAGATCTAGGCTTTTGGCCTTCCTGCATGTGTAGGCCCCTATTGTAAGTAATATTTATTCATATTGGCTAGTGAGTAAATATTGTGGGCCATAAATCCCACTGAGTTTTTTCCCTTACCGGGTTTCCTTGCCAAAATATCTGTGTTATGGTGTTAATTGATGGTTGAATTTCTGTTTCTCTTTACTGCATTATTATTTATTTACCAGTACATTAATCTGAGTTATAAAGTTGCAAATAAGTTCAAATATTTCATCCACCACTAAGACACTGATTCATCCCCCCCTCTCAGTATCTTTGGAATTGTCATTGCATCTAACAATTAGTATCAGACCCACCAGTGTAACATATGTATTTTTAGATTCCATCAAGAAGATCACAGAGTGAAACACATTAGCATTTGAGGCCATTGATGATTAATACCAATTTTGCAATTGATTGCACCAGATTGTAAGGTAGATCACATTTCTGGATCTCTAGGTAAATTGGACACATTGTGCAAACTCATTTCTTCAAATATTCTAACTGTAGATAAGATTAATGAAGAAACTATAAAGGAAAGGGTGAATAAGGAGAAAGCTGAATTCTTTGATAAAACCATTAAGAACTATACAATACAAATTGATTCTTTATTACCGGTACTCAATTCCACTATTCTGGAATATAAAGAATTGTATAAGGAAGCATGTAAACCTCACCACCTAACTGAAGACATTGATGAGGAAATCAGAAAAACACAAAAAAAAAATGATGACATAGCAGACAACATGATTGGTTGTTCGAAACTAACCTCAGTCATAGATCAAGAAATGATAGTTTTTGAGGAAAAGATTGATAAATTAGAGAAGGAAAAGACAAGGATAAGGTTGAAGGCCCAAGAGTTAAAAAATAAACTTGGTCCTAGATTGGACAATCTTCTTACACACCAGACTAAGCTGTCTAGGGCAACGATTCAAGGAGAAAGAAAACCGGAGCAATAGATGCATTATCTGACCGGTATGATTCGACAGACAAAGAATCTTATTTCTGACAACACCAAATTCATGCAAAGTTTAAATTTGATTTTGGCAGATATATTTCAGATTGTAAATAGCCAGATACAGACTTCAAGGTATATTTTGGAATTCTTTGATTCTTTTTTACACACTTTATCATTGATGTCAAAGGGGGAGTAGTAGTGGGAGAAAAATGTACAGAGAAGGGATCATTTTCTCAGGGGGAGCAATATCATTTTTGGATATCTGATTTTGGATATTTCTCATGAGTGTTGCTATCAATGTCAAAGAGGGAGATTGTTGGCATTATACACCCAGGTTAGAATAGTTGATTTTGTCATTGACAACAACTAGCTGGTATTATGGTTCATAGGCTACACCGGCAATGACATCAATTAACGACATTGACAGACACTTCATACCGGCATCCAGTCTAGACCGATAGACACTTCACACCGGCATCCAGTCTACACTAGCAGCAGAGCATACTGACACTCTAGGCTGACCTTGGATAATAATGTTTTGTATTGTAAATAATATTTGTATAGCTGACTTGATATATTGTAAAAACTCATATATGTATGAGATCTTGTATGTCAGTTTTGTAAGTAATAATGAATGAAGGCAGAAGTAAAGTTGTAAGGTAGAGAGGTTATGATTATGAGAGCAAATAACTATGTATGCATTTTGATTTAATTATCTTATGAGCGAATAAGAAGCAGAGCAGAGCAGAGTGAATGTTATTCACTGGCAAGGTTTTTGGTTAAGGTTTTTGTTTAAGCTTGAACCGGTACTGAATCAGGAATTGCAGATGCTATTGTAAAGCATTACATTGTATTTGGATTTAATTATCCATTTTGTAGTCAGTGGGACTCCTTTTAGTCATTGAGCAGTGAGCTCTAGGCTGTTGGCCTTCCTTCATGTGTAGGCCCCTATTGTAAGTAATATTTATTCATATTGGCCAGTGAGTAAATATTGTGGGTCACAAATCCCACTGAGGTTTTTCTCTTACTGGGTTTCCTCACCAAAATATCTATGTTATGGTGTTCATTGATGGTTGCATTTCTGTTTCTCTTTACTACATTATTATTTGTTTACTGGTACATTAATCTGAGTTTTAAAGTTGCAAATAAGTTCAAATATTTCATCCACCGGTAAGACACCGATTCACCCCCCCTCTCAATGTCTTCGGGACTGTCATTGCATCTAACACTAATGACATCTCAAACTCATTCTTCATTTCAGCTACAAAACTATCGCTCATGTCATCATTACCTCCAAATATAATGTCATCAACAAATAATTCACTAACCAGTATTTCATCTCCTTCAGACTTGAGATAAATGTTGTTGTCATCACTGGTTCTAGCAAAGCCCATCTTCATTAGATGTGTATGAAGTCGTTCATACCATGCTCCGGGTGCCTTCTTTAATCCATACAAAGCTTTATGCAATCTGCATACCATGTCTTCCTTATCTATCAATGCATTGATGGTCTTGAAAAGCATTGAGAGGGGGGGGGGGGTGGGGTGAATCAGTGACACCAAAACAAACACAACTTCAAACACTAATCGGTAGATGAACTTAACCAAGCATTTAAACAAAATACATGCTATCCAAAATGAAATAACATTATCCACATAAAGTAGAACATCCACCATAACACAAGTGTTATATGTGGAATACCCAAACAGGTAAGAACCACGGTGAGATGGAACTCACAAGTTAACTATCTGGAGTAATAGATAGTTGGTCGGTTAAGGTCTTACAAAGTTCTCTACTAGGAGTGAATCTTGTTAGAGATCCCAAGCTTGATTAGAAGCTTATACCCTATTAAGAGTAACCTTGCTAGAGGATTTGAGAATCCAAACTAATGGATCACCTTATTAGAGGATTTATACAATGAAGCTCGTTAGAGCTTACCCAGTTAGGGGATTTGATTCTATTGTAATGATTAGAAAACAACAAGAAAGTTTTGATCTATTCTGAGTAGCACAAGAATTGCTTGATTAGATCATTCTAAGTACATTCAACACTGCTCTTCATCTTAACACTTATATTTTTTCAACAAAAGATTTCACTCTTTATGCATATCAGTATTTGCATAAATCTCCTTTTCTATATCTCTATTCTATCTCTCATTAAGATGTCTTTAAATGACTCATGTCAGCCATAGGAACACAATTTCCTAGGTGCAGTGTATCTAGATAATTAAACACAACTCATAAAAAAAATGACCGTCAAGAAAACAGTGCTGGTAACTCATCACAAAAATGGATACCGGTTAGAATAGTCAATACCAGTTGGAACAAAATATGTGAACCATTGTCCTGGAGTCTTCTGCTTGATCTTGATCTTGATCTTCATTTTGATGCCGACTTAATGTAACCATGGGTTATCTCTTAGGCACATACCAATTGACATAGAGTACTAGTTAGAGATAGATCTTAAACATACTGGTTAACAATGTAAATCAATGAAGTGACATCGGTAATCAATGTAATCATATTTGTGTGAGAGTGTTTCATCAATGACAACAAGTGATGAATACAAGATAATCACCATCAAGCCAACAATCTCCCCTTTTGGCATTGATGGCAACACTTAGAAATTTTTTAGAGTAATACAATACTGCTAAGTGTGCATACACAACATATATACATATGTACTCATATTCCCTTTTTTTAATGCAATACTCCCCCTTAATGCATGTATAAATACAAAATTTTCAAAAACACACATACATATTATTACTCCCCCTTTGACAACAATGCCAAAATGATAATGTAAAATATATACATATATATAGAAAATCTATATCAAAGTGTTCATCATATATTACAATTTTAAACAAGTTCATGCATTGGCTAGTCTCATGAAAATATCATTGAAATTCTGCTTCATCTGGGATAAAGAATTTTCCCATGATTCTAGTATGTTATCCGTATACTCAGAGGTAGACACCAATTGGGAATAGAATTCTTCCAATGAGTCTAGCATGCAATTTTCAAGAGTAGCAAGAATAGCTTCTGCATTGGAGTAGGCTCTCTGAAGAATGTCGACCTGTGAGGTGAGTTGACTCTTGAGCTCTCTTAGAGATTGGAATCTCTTAGCCTTCTCATTATCATTCCTTCTCATTCTGTCATGCAAATCATCTATAGACCGGTTAAAGGCATGAATGGAGTCCTAGAGTGGGACATATGCCTTGCATAACCTTTCTATTTCCTACTCGGTTTCAACTTGACTCTTAAAGGTATCAGAATAAAAGAAAGTAACATTGGAGCTAGAGGCAAGATACTTCCCTCCAGATTCAATAGATTTCTTCAACAGACTTCCATTATGAGATAAAGCCATTTTGCCACTTTCAATGTTCTTAGCCAGTTTATCTCCATATTTCTTCTTGTGGCTCTTCTCAGTAGACATTTGAGCAGCATCTTCAAGTGATTTTATTTGATCAGATGCATCTACCACTAACTGACCAAGTTTGTTGATGGGAGTGGGAAGATGTGCAACAACTATTTCCGGTTGTAAACCAAACAAAATTTCTACTGCATTCTGGATTGTCTCTGCTTCAATCCTTTTCTCTTTTAGTCGCTTCTTGTGTGCACAAGATTGCATAACATTAGCAATCTTCATCATTTCTGATGCACTCAAGGTGTTCATATCAATGGGTCCTGAGATACTTAAAGAATCTTCATCATCATCATCAAGTAGTTTCTACTTCACCGGTTTAGGGGGTAAACTCTTAACGATGGCTCTTTTTGTGTTTTTCTCTATGGTATCTTTAGTTTGCTAAGTAATAGCTTCCTCAGTAGACTCCTTTTGAGTAGTTTCAATGACTGATGGATATTGGGGTTTCTCTAGTTGTTCTTTTGCCGGTTCATTATCCATTGTTAGTTGAATGCCCAGTTATTCAACTAATGTAACCTGTACTTCACTGATTGTAGGAGGATCCATATCTGGTACAGTAATGTCTCCAAATAGGTCTACAATGTCCTAAACAACTTCATCAACAAGAATAATGGAATCATCCTTCTTCTTGATTGGATAGACTATGTCAGCTTGAACAATTTCCTCTTCATCCATTTCCGGTCGAGGAGCATCATTTGTAGTTTCATCCTTATAGGAAAAGTGGATGTGTTCTTCCCTTTGTTTGATTACACAGGCTAGCTAATGAGTCTCAGACTCAATAACTACCCTTTTTGCATTAAGGATCTTCAATCTTGTCATTTTAAAATCAAAATATGCTTTATATTCCTCAATTAAAGCACTAATTCCATCCAATGATAGATTGGGAAAATACTGTATAAATATTTCATCAAAAATATGCTTTTCCAATTGAATAGCTTCTTCCCATTTATTGAACAAAGTATTATACAAAGAGATTGAAATATCTTTCTCCAAATCATGCGAAAATCTATTGTAATGACCTAAATAAGTTATTACCTATTGGATTACTTGCTTCTTCTCATCTTCAGTGAAAGAATCATAATGTTCTTTGACATTGTCAAACCTGTTTCTTCCTAATGACTTCATTGTCCTTTCAAAAATTGTGTCTGATTTGTAGGTAGCAATATCTATAGGTGTAGTTGCCTTCGGAACTACCTTTGCATTCTTAGGTGTTCTGCCAGTTTCTTTTTCCTTCTTAGGTTCTTCTTCAGAATCTATACCCTTAGACTTTGGTTGCAAAATCAGTTTTTGATTTCTCTTCTTTGGTGCATTCTCCTTCTTTACATATACTTTAGGTGCTGGTTCCTTCTTGGTTAGGACACTTTGAGTCACCCTTGTGGTCTTTTTCACAGTAGAGTTTTCATTAGACTTCTTTTGCTTTCCTTTCACTTTAGCTACAGGTGCACTACCGGTTTCAGTTGGTGCAACTTAGACTGCCACAATGTCCAATTTTGCCTTCTTTATATCTTTAGGCGATGCTAATGGGGTATTAGCATAGTCGACCAGTAAATCATGATTAACCTCATAGCTCATATCTTCCATCTCTTCCTATCTAGGTTCAATTGCTTGCATCAAGAAAAACTCAGTGGTAACCTGAAGATTATGTCTTTTTCAAAGTGTTTTACCACATCTTCAGGTAACCTCATTCTCATGCTCATCTTTTTCTGAAATTCATTAAAATACTTGTTCATGACAGCTGCAAAATTATTCTTCATAGCCTTAATGTTGTTCTTGATCTGTGCATTGACTTGTTGTTCCTTGGACCATTCAATATCTCCAATACCTGGTAGGAAGTTCTGAAAATAGAAAAATAACCCGGCTAACAACTGACCATATTTGAACTTTTGTGTGTTGTCCTTCTTAATGGATTTCAAATTTTGAAATAATTGGTCTCTGATAGCTTCACAAATATCATAGTCTGCATTATCAACAATCATCCTATGTGTTGTGTGAATTGCTGTAAATGGAACATTGTTAATTCTACTAGAGTAGAATACCTAGTAGCCTATCACCATTGCCACAAGTTTCACCGCAAGGTCTCTAATAGTGTTGATAGAGAAAGTACACTTATCAGATGTAGAACCAGTTAGCTTAAAGACAACGTCCTTCGAAATTTTTCTTAGCACAAGAATTTCACCAGTTGAGCAATAACCCGTTAAAGCCCTAATAGCTTCCTTGGTTATTGTATGGGTCCTTTACAAAAACATTTTGTCTCCATGATCTCAACTCAAGATGATTCTTATGTGTTCATCCTCAAAATATTCAAGAAAATATGCGGCATTATGAAACCCTTTTTCAAAAACCTTAGCATATTTTGCTTCAATTTTTCCATTCTTATCACAAAGTGATTTCAATTGAGTATAGATGTGTAAATTTCCTAAATCTTCTATTTTGCAATCTATATAGCTAGACAAGTTGCCTTTGACTACGACACCACTCGAGACTTGTGATAATGCATTATAAGACATAATTTCATCTCCCTTTAGAGCTTCCTTAGGCTTAGCAGTGATCATCAACCTCTCTAAAGGCTTAGAAGTAGATGCCATTCTAGATAAACAAGTTTTGAAGCGGTATACAAAGAAATACCTTGTGTCTTGCACGTTGCTTTGTTTTCCGATTGAAATGTTCAAATGCACACCTGTTCACCTCTCTGCAACTTTTGATTCAACTTGATTTGTCTAATCACAAAGCAATTCACCAATTTACACCAAGACAATCTTGTTTTGCTCTACAATCGCTTCAAATTTCTTTTTCGAAAGAGTTATGGTAAAAATGATAAGGTAAAAATTGTTTTTATCCTCTTTACCAACTATAATAAGTGCTCACACTTTAGGTTACAAACCCTAATTTTTATGTATCACTTAAGTGAAATACTGGTTGATAATACGTTAACAAAGAGTCACCAAAAAAAATTTATATTTCAAAAATTCTTTCCCGTTCATTTTACAAGGGGTCTGGAGATGTTTTACTATTACGCTCCCCTTAGCCATGTTAAATAGGCTTAAGTTACTAGTGTCGGGTTCTCTTCACTTGGTGAAGGAACAATTTCCTCTATAGGCAAATCTTTGCTTTTCTTCTTCCAAGTCCGATTCATATCTTCTCTAATTTCCTCAACATCAACTTTCTACTTGCCTTTTTTATCCTTGAAAGAGTTGACTGGTCTGTTATTTTTTAATCTACAGAACTTTGCTAAGTGCCCCAGTTTGTTGCAGTGGTAACAAACTGTACTAGATGATCTCTAGGGTCCTGCATTTCCTCTTCCTCTTCTTCTTCTATAGTTCATAGCCACATGACCAAAGTTATTACAAAAGGTGCAAACAACATTTGTTGCCTTTTCCATTTTGAATGGACTAAACTGATTGCCATAGGATCTTTGCCAGTTCCAATTTACCCGGTTATCAAATATACTTATCCGATCACCATTTAGTCTAGGATGCATGTGTGGTATAGGATTGTTTGATCCATATCTGCACTCAATATGTCTATGCCCATACATTCCACATGTGTAGTAATGACTTTCAAACTTTCTAGACACATACCTAGCATTAGTATTGCAATTTGCATTTCTGTTAGGTTTGTTTCTACAAACATTTGCAGTATGACCAGGCTTGTGACAAACAAAGTAGACACATTTAAAAACCTTCTTACCAGTAGTCTTATTGACTTTAGAAGTAGTTTTGTTCTTTGTATAGAAGGATTCTCCTTTTTCAGTTGTATGAAAACCAAGGCTAGAGATATCACCCTTCATTCTTTGTGATTGAATCTGTTCTTCTAGCATGGTAGAACTTTTGAAGAACTTCTCCAATTTCTCATTGGCTTCAGCAAGATTTTTGACAAGATCTTCATTATGCTTAGAGAGGTTCTTGTTCAGAGATGACGTCAACTCAAGGTCTACCTTTATGTTCTCCTTTTCTTTTGTTTCAACAATCAAATCCTCATGTATAGTGTCCTTTTCCCATTTGATTTTTATGATCTCTTGATCTTTTATCTTAATAAGATCTTCAACAACTCATCTGGCTTCCAGTTCCTAACTCATGCGGATATTGAGACCTTCTAGCTCTCTCCTTAGACCTAGTTTTTCACTGTTCACCTTTTCAACTTTGTTAGCTAAAGCTTCAATATTGGCTTCATCTAAAGAACTATTATCATATATTTCTAGGAGTTTTTTAGATAGCTCTCTCCTTTTGACTTGAGAAACTTTCAATTCTCCCCTAAGGGATTCAATTTCATTTCTGCTAGCTTCTAGCTCTCTAACCATGTCAAAGTAGCTCTTGTCCCCCATTGTAGTTTCAAGATTCCCTTCTAAGTGGTTAGGCTTCAAAGAAGTTAGGCTCTGATACCAATTGATGGTCTTGAAAAGCACTGAGAGGGGGGGTGAATCAGTGACACCAAAGCAAACACAACTTCAAACACTAACTGGTAGATGAACTTAACCAAGTGTTTAAATAAAATACATGCTATCCAAAATGAAATAGCAACATCCACATAAAGTAGAACATCCACCATAACACAAGTTCTTATATGTAGAAAAGCCAAATAGGTAAAAATCATGGTGAGATGAAACTCACAAGTTAACTATCTGTAGTAATAGATAACTGACCGGTTAAGGTCTTACAAAGTGCTTTGCTAGGAGCGAATCTTGTTAGAGATCCCAAGCTTGATTAGAAGCTTATACCCTGTTAAGAGCACTACCTTGTTAAGAGTAACCTTGCTGGAGGATTTGAGAATCCAAAGTAATGGATCACCTTGTTAGAGGATTTATATAATGAAGCTTGTTAGAGCTTACCTGGTTAGGGGATTTGATTCAGTTGTAATGATTAGAAACCAACAAGAAAGGTTTGATCTATTTTGAGTAGCACAAGACTTGCTTAATCAGATCATTCTAAGTACATTCAAGACTGCTCTTCATCTTAACACTTATATCTTTTCAACAAAAGATTTCACTCTTTATGCATATCAATATTCACATAAATGTCCTCTTCTATATCTCTATTCTCTCTCTTATTAAGATGTCTTTAAATAGTCATACAAATCTTATGTCGGCCATAGGAACATAATTTCCTAGGTGCAATGTATCTAGACAATTAAACATAAATCATCAAAAAAATAACCGTCAAGAAAATGGTGTTGGTAACTCATCACAAAAATGGATATCGGTTAGAACAGTGAATACCGGTTGGAACAAAATATGTGAACCATTGTCCTAGAGTCTTCCACTTGATCTTGATCTTGATCTTCAATTTGACGCCGACTTAATGTAACCATAGGTTATCTCTTAGGCACATACTAGTTGACATAGAGTACCGATTAGAGATAGATCTTAAACATATCGGTTAACAATGTAAATCAATGAAGTTACATCGGTAGTCAATGTAATCGTATGTGTGTGAGAGTGTTTCATCAATGACAACAAGTGATGAATACATGATAATCATCATCAAGCCAACATGCATAACCATCAAACTACTTTATATAAATCTCTTCTTGCAATATCCCATTCAAAAATGTAGACTTAACATCCATCTGGTATACCTTAAACTTCTTATGAGCTGCAAATGCAAGTAAAGTTCTGACACCTTCCAGTCTTGCTACTGGTGCAATAGTTTCTCCATAATATTCTCCTTCTTCTTGCGCATAACCTTTGCAGACTAATGTTGCCTTGTTGCAAACTACAACACCATCTTCATTTAACTTGTTTCTGAACACCCATTTAGTACCTATAACATTCTTGTTTACCGTTCAGGGTACCAGTGTCCAAGTGTTGTTCTTCTCAATTTGATCCAATTCCTCCTCCATAGCTTTAACCCAATGATCATCACCAAATTCCTCCTTAGCACTTCTAGGTTCAAAGGTGGAGATCATGCAAGAGTTCTCTCTTATTATCCTTCTATTTAGTACTCCAACATCCTTATCCCCAATAATCTGTTTAGGTCTGTGATTCAGTCTCACATACCTAGGAATAATGTGATCATTCTCTTTAGGTTCAGCTTCTTCATTGTCATCTTCTTCTAAATTTATTTGTTCCAATTGAACAAGTACATCAGGATTTTCTTTACTGGTTTCTAATTTAACAGTTTCAAATTCCAAAAGCAAAATGCAAGGATATTCATCCTTTTTGTCTAAACCGGTACCTTCTGAGACTGCAAGAAATTCATCTACATGAACATCAACACTCTCAATAATTCTCTATGTCTGGTTATTGAAGCATTTTTAGGCCTTACTCTTGGTGGAATAGCCAAGAAATATACCTTCATCACTCTTAGCTTCAAACTTGTTTATGTAATCAACTCTTTTAATAAAATTTTTTCTTCCAAATATTTTAAAATAGCTAACATCAAGTGATCTCCCATACTAGTATTCAAAAGGGGTCTTGTCCTTACATCTTTTCACAAGAACTCAGTTCATTGTGTAGACAACTGTACTTACAACTTCTTTCCAAAATATTTTCGCTACACCTCCTTGTATCAACATTGTCCTAGCAGCTTCAACCACTATCTGGTTGTTTCTCTTTGCTATACCATTCTGTTGTGGTGTCCTTGGTACAAAAAGTTGTCGTTTGATACCATTCTCATCACAGTACTTAGTGAATTCCTCAGAAGTAGATTCACTGCCTTGATTTGTTCTCAGACATTTTATGTTTTTTGCAACTCTCTTTCTCAACTAAGGCCCTGAATGCCTTGAATTTACCAAAATCTTCATTCTTATCCTTCAAGAATGTGACCCACATCATCCTTGAACAACCATCAGTGAAGATCATGAAATATCTATCACCTTGAATGCTTCTTGTTCTTATTGGTCCACATAGATCTATATGAAGCAAATCTAACAAGTACTCCACTGAGAAGGGCTTTCTCTTGAAAGTTGAAGAAGTTATCTTTTCTAACTGACATTCTTTATAAAGAGCATTAACTGGTTTGTCTAGCTGAGGTGGACCTCTTACTATCTTAGACTTGCTTAATTTAACAATATTGTCAAAATTTATATGACAAAATCTCCTATGCCAAATCCAACTATCATCTATCTTTGCAATCAAATAGTTGCTAACTTTAGGATTAAGATGAAATAGATTACCTCTAGTTTGTTTCCTAGTTGTAATCAATTCACCTTTGTTGTCAAAGATTTTGCACATACAATTTCTAAACTCCAGTGGGTATCCTCTATCATTAAGTTGTGCCACACTCAGAAGATTGTTGATTAGGCCTTCAACCCAATAGACATTGTCAGCACTGCTCTTCCCACTAAGAGAAATAACTCCCTTTCCTTTAACCATACAAGGTGAGTCATTGCCAAATCTGACAACACCACCATCAAACTCCTTCAAGGAAAGAAATTTTCTGTGATCACTGGTCATGTGATGTGAACAACCACTATCAATGATCCAATCATTAGAGTTATCCATCCTGGATACTAGTGCCTTCTGATCTGATAATTCTTTCTTAATAGCTACAAACACAATATCTTCACTAGCATCATCATCAGATTCTTCATCATTAAACCATTGTCAATAGCTACAAGACAATCTCTCTTGCCTTTACCCTTATACCTCTTAAATTTGTCTCTCTTGTATTCATTTTTACCATTAGGGCAATTAGCTGCTATATGACCAATCTTGTTGCATGCAAAACATTTTAAAGGTAGCTTACCTCTATATTTACTAGTTCCTCTAGGTAGTCATTTTTCCAACAATGCTTCAAGTTACACTAAGTTGTCTTCATCATCAACATCTCTAGTGGATCTAGATTCATAACCATGACTAGTATCTCTACTTTTTATCACAGATGGGTTAGAGACAGAAGCTCTGAATGTATATTCTGATTTTTGTACACTACCATCATAGCCATTTAGTTCAAAAGCAGTAAGTTTGCCAATAATAGAGTCAAGAGATACATTAGTTTTGTTAATGGACTTCATCTCCTGAATAGTTGCAACTCAGATACAATAGACTAGTAGTAGGGTTCTCAGTACCTTACTGATCACTGTGACATCTTCCACTTTCCCTCCTGCACTCTTTATTTCACCAACTATCTCTTTTATCCTTTTATCACATTCCTGGATATTCTCACCTTAAGACATTCTCATGTCATCAAACTTTCCTCTTAGACTCTCCTCTTTAGCAATCTTAACATATTCATCACCGCTATAAATATATTCAAGTTATTTCCATACTTCATATGCAGTTTCAAGACCATGAACATCTACATATTCAACAACAGACATGGAACTGATAATAACCTCTAATGCTTGATCATTTTCTTGCTGTTCTTTCTTCTGATCATCAGTCAGGGTTCTAGTAAGTGTAAAATACTTAGTTTCTATATGATCCCAATATTGACTACCAAGACTCTTAATGTAAATCTTCATTCTATCACTCCATATTCTATAGTTATCTTTGTTGAACTTCGGGTCTTCTTTCTTCATCATGATCTATAATATTTGTTTCCTCAAGCTGTTAGGCTTTTACATTAAAGAGGACCTGAGAAGCTCTGATACCAATTGATGGTATGATGAAAGAATAAGTATCCTGTAGAATACCGAGAGCGGGGAGGGGGGTGAATCAGTATAATGAAAAATTGATACAAAGTTCCCCAACTCAAATTAAATCACACAAAGTAAACTTATCATAGTCAAGATCAATATTCATAAGAATACTTGACATCAACTAGTTTGACTATTGTAATGACTTAACAGTAAACAACTTCAATCTTTGTAAACATCAACAATGCTTAATCATATCTCAACATATTCATCTCTCAATGCTTCTAGTTATCATGCCTTAACAAAAGTTAATCAAATCAACAAATAAAATCATAACCACAAAAACATTCTACACTTGACAAAAATGTTTATACATGGAAAAACCAAATAGGTAAAAACCACAGTGAGATGAGACTCACAAGGATAGCTATTTGAACTCTTCTGAAGTTCGCCCTATTAGGAGCCAAGCCTGTTAAAGCTTTACAATAAGTCCTGTTAAGAACTAATTCTAGTTAGGAATCACCTAGTTAAGGGATTTACAAATATGCCTTGATGAAAAGCACAATACCCTGTTAGGAGTAACCTCGCTGGAGGATTTAAGAATCCAAGCTAATGGACCACCTTGTTAGACGATTTAATAAGTAACCAAGCTTGTTAGAGCTTACCCTATTAAGGGATTTCACTTCTGCTGTAATTGTTAGAAAACAACAGGTTTTCTTGATCTCTCTGAATAGCACTACATTTGCTTGATCAGATCCTTTTCAGCTTCAATCCCTTTACTCAAAGTGAATATCCATTCACCAGTTAGGCAACTCCACACTCAACTAGTTTATGCCAATCTTGCCAACAACTTTTACAAACAAATTCATCGACCTTAAATACAAATCAATTAGGTCAGAAACACAACAAAAACCTAATTCTCATCATCAAGATTACAAACAAGTCGGTACAATCTTGATCGTTAGAAATAATAACAATCTCTTGACATTCTTCAAGAAAATTCCAACTGCTCCATGATCGCCGCTTCATCGGACTTTGTACCTCATCATGCTCTATGCATTAGATGCAATCCACTTTGCTCCTTCCCAATACATCAAACAAACACACCAAAACAATCTGAACTTATCCTCATACAATGATCACACGTATCTCCATCATTACAACTCATCAGATAATAAACCAACAAACTTGATCGGTTAGGGTTTAACAAAAACAAGTAGGGTTTATCGGTTCTATTGCATAAAAAGGTTTAACCCTGTACATCGGTTTACCGGTTCAACTCACAAACTTAACATACCGATTTACAACATCTTCCACAAATCTCTTCCTACCGGTTAGTAGCCAATATCAAAATCAACAATATTAGCAATAACATAAATACCATTACTGGTTCAATTGACATCAATGACAACATATCATTAATGCAATCTATATGCAAAATGCCAACAAACTAAAAATGCCAACAAATTCACAAAGCAACAGAGATATGACTTTCCAAGCATAGTCAAAGGGTAAAATCAATAACAGTGAATATCATAGATATAGAGGATAATCTCTATTAATGGACAGTCCTTATTATCATCACAAATGACAACAATCACATGGTTAAAGGATTGATAGAAAAGAATAGCCTTCGAGCCCATTAATAATGGGATTTATCTTCAAAGCATATATGAACAATAAAAACCATTCTTAATCTCATTGAAAGATAAAGAGGCTACATGCATTTAAGATCAGTTTAACAAGATTAGAAGGTTGTTGTGCAATCAAATTCCTCCTAAAGATAAAGAGAAACCTTATTGCATCCCTCTGATTGGAGTAGCATATAGTGATAATCATCCAAAAGGCAATCACAGTCTAGGTACAAAGAACAAAAGGCATCATTAAAATGAAAAGAATAGTCTTTTTCAGTCATGACAACAATGTATAGGTCCTAAGGACACAGTAATAGTCACAATGAGAACACACCTAGAGCAATTGGGCACTCAAAGGGAAATAAGTACAGAGACATAAGTTTGCTATAGGAGTAAATACAACTATCTATAATGATAAGATAGAAGATGCATTACCTGACAGTGTAACAGTTATAGTCAATAGTCACAAAATACTGATGGAGAAGAGGACAATAGAATAGACCCATCATTCAAACCATAGAGATAGCCCTATTATGAGCATCACCTATATAAGAATATAGAGGGAGAAATGACCAGTATATATAAGAGTAGAATTCAAAGTACATACATAGGTTAGAGAAAAGAAAAAAATACAATCCAAACAATCAGTGTATGGCTACAAAAGGACAGGGATAAAAATCTTCCCAAAGTCAAGTATAGATGGTAGTAAGATAGGGGCATTTCTTTCAGTCTTGATAAAAATCTATAAGTAGGGATTGCAGATAAAAAAAAATGGCAAAGAAGGTCAATCTCAGACCTTAACTTCAAGTGAGTTAACATTGGCTAACAAGACACATAAGAATAAAAGATATCCTTACCAAGAATATGCGCAATCATGAACCACAAAGCCATTCAAAATAGTTAAATAGGTGATTTTAATCCCAAAAAGGGCTCTACAACATGAGTTGAAGGTGCCTCGTGTATTAGTATAGGTTCAAATGGCAGATTAACGAAAAAATATCCTTATTTTAGGGCCTTAAGGGGTTTCTTATGACATGAAATCATTTCTATTTGACCCCTAAGCCCTTGGGATGTAGTGAATCAATAGACTCATTGTACCAATAAGTTCATAATCAGCTTGAAGAAGCGAATGGTGGAGTACTGGTGCATCTTTCAGTTAACCCTATAAATAAGGAATTTTGAGGGAGTTTGTAGCAGTTCAAACTAAGTTTAAAGTCTCATATGGGTTATACATCAACCAAGACAAAATTTAGAGTAGTCAATAGTCAATTACCAGCTATTATGAGCTCCTTCTTGCATGGATTTGGATCAATTTCGACCAAAAATAATATATTTTCAAGCAATTAAGGAGGAATCCAAGGTGAAGACAACAATTAAGCACCAGTTTTTCTTCAACTTCTCAAAAGATTCTCTTCTATAAGGCTTTTTCTCTTTCTGATTTGAGAGTGAGTTCTTTCTTCTTTGCATACGCATCAAGAGATTGTGGCTCACTTTTTTTCAGATTAAAAAAATATTTTAGGAGCAAGTTTTATTAGCATCAATAAAGATTATTGATTCCTTCATAACATATTGCTGTTTTTGTTCATTCTTGTCAAGTGATTTGATTACAGTATTGTGATTTAATTACTAAAATCCTTCATTTTTGTCTCATGGATGCTTTGCTAAACAAGGAAATTTCATAGTTAATCCAGGTAATGCGCTGTGTTTATTAGATTTTCAATGAGTTGTAGGCTGTGAAATTCATTTTCCTTCAAACAACATTGAAAAGTACAAACGTCCTCATGAAATATTAATGAATTTCATGATCTTAGTTAAGTTGTGAAACTAAATTTTTATAGGGTAAATGCACAAAGTTGGGTCCCAATCCCGCGGAAGTCCGCGGGTTGGGAAAAGAGCCCGTTAGAAATAGGTGCTCAATTTTTACAAATTAGGAAGCCATTTCGCTTCGGGTGCCCGAGCCATTCAAAAACCCCTCGTTTCTTGAATGTATTTTTTTAATTTTTTTTAAAACCATTTTCCATTATTTTCACTGTTTCAAAAATGGGTAAACGTTTCAGAGGAGCATGAGTACCCATTTTTTTTATCCCAGCTGACCCCCCAGACCATTTTTTATCTCCTTCCAAGTACATAGTTTTGTTTTTAATATTCCTTGTTATTATTTTTTATTTTTCATAAAAAAATGTTAATTTATTGTTATTTTTTAATTTTAGTGTTTTTTTTTTTTTTTTTGTATTAAGTATCATAGAATCACAAAGCTTATTTTTTCTCATTCGAGTATCGACGTTACAAACTTATTACAAATACCAGCTCCTTTCGAGCAAACTTACTACAAATACTAGCTCCTTTCGAGCACCAAACTAGAAACAATAATTGGAAGACCAAGGGTCACAACTTAGAAATCCACTTTAAACAATGAGACAAATACAACCAATGGAAGACCAAGAGTCACAACTTAGAATTATACACGAAGGTGTCCCTCATGGGAGTTGAACTTGGGTCTCCACATTGAGAACTCAATGCTTTAACCAATTAAGCTCAACCCCTTGGACATGTTTTTTTTTTTTTTTTTAAATTTTGAAAAACATTTTTTATTTTATTTAATTTCATGTTTAAAATAGTTTTTTGTTTTTAAATATTGCAAAAAACATGAAAACGTAAATGAACAATAAACTTAAAAAATAGTAAAAACTTAAAACCATAGGAAAAAACAAAAAACAAAAATGTAAACGAATAATAAATATTAGACACAAAAACCAGACAATAAACCCTGAACAGAAAAATGAACAATAAACCATAGATAGAAAAAATGAACAATAAACCCTAGACAATAAATGAACAACAAACCCTAAAAAGTTAACAAATAATAAACCCTAGATGAAAATCAACAATAAACTCCCATTCTCTCTCTCACACATGTACACGTACACGTTACCCTCTCTGTCATTACACACACTCTCTCTCTCTCTATTCCTATCAAGTTGAAAATTTAAGTAGTAGCCTAATTGAAGATAATGGTTAAATATTGCAAGATACTAAACTGTAATTCCATGGAAGTTACCTTGTTTGAAAAGATGAACTACACAACGCTACCACTAAACTATGCCTCTCATGACAACATGGTCAACTATTATGGGTCCCAAAGTACAACTATCATAGGTATTGTAGTTATGTAAGTGTTTGTGTTGTGATTTGGTTTTATGTCTTGTTGATTGGTACCTTGTTGCTTGGTACTGCGTGTAGACACCTAAAATTGTCCAGTCTAATTAAATTAATATTTTATTTATTTAATTATCTTTAGCCTAATTCTTCTATTAATTGAATAAATCTTTATTTATTTAATTAATTCATTTATCCTCTTCTAGCCTTATTTCTCATTTAAATAAATACTTTTATTTATTTAAATTATCCTTTTCCCTAAATTAAATAAATATCTTATTTATTTAATTGATCCCACTTCCTCTATTAATTAAATAAAACTTTATTTATTTAATTAATTCATTAGCCTTTTCTACCCATGACACATGTCATTCATCTCTTAATTCCTACACTACCTAACCTCTCATTATTTTCTTATTTCCTCTACCTACCCTCTAATCATAGCCGACCATTTATCTTTTACACCTCTCAATCTTATCCCTCCATTTCTTATAGTGTCTTCTATATAAGGAGATGCTTTCTTCATTATCAACCCCCGATCGATTGACTACCCAACTACGCTTTCAAATTTTCATATGCTATCCTACTTGCAACCACATTTCCGTTCTTTGTTGAGCTCTTGTGCACATATAAAATCTGAGAGCAAATATATTAAGCAAGATCAATGGAGATAGGAAGAATGGAGATTCAAAACCTATTGGACATGTGATGGTATAATCTTTGTGATTTCATTTGATTTGCATTGTCTTAGGTAATCTTCATATGTTATGGTGGATCTTTGTTGTTGTTAGGCTAGGGTTTTGTGGTTGAATTCATTTAGTCTTTCAATATTGTTGTTATCCATTTTCACCATAAACATTTTGGCATGTCCCGTGAGACATGGATTTTTGTTAGATCTATGTTTTTTGCAGGTTTTCCTAACCACATATTGCTGTTTTGTAAAACTATTTGGAGAATAACCTTGTGCAGCTAGGGTTTTGGATACAAAATCAAGATCTTGGAGAGATTCGATCATATCTCACAAACGGCTTGGAAATTTTTCACTAAATTTATTTTGTAGGTTGAAGACAATATCAAGAGCTCTCAAAGAAAAATTCAGATCTATTGGAGCATATTTTAATTTTCTATGAATTTTTTATGAATTTTCATAAAAAATTAATTTTGAGAGAAAATGAGTGAATTTTTTTGATTTTCTTACATTTTTAGGAATATCTCATAATTATACATAGGATCTGTTCTTTGTGATTTTAATTTTGAAGCAAAATATTTCCTAAAAAATCAGATCTTTAAAAATTAGGGTTTTTCATTATTTTGATCAGATCTCACAAACAGCTTTGCATTTTGGCATCAAATTTTTTTTGAAGGTCAAGAACATTCTTAGAGATTGGTAGTAAAAAATTAAGAGTTTTTGGAGCATATTTGAAATTTCTATGAATTTTTTATGTATTTTCATGAAAAATTAAATTTGAGAGAAAATTAATGAATTTTTCGTATTTTCTTATATTTTTCGAAATCTCTCTGATTTATACATAGACTCTATTTTTTGTTATTTTAAATTTGATGCAAAATCATTTCTCAAAAATTGGATCTTTGAAAATTAGGGTTTTGCATTATTTTGCTCATATCTTACGAACTGCTTAGATTTGTTGTATGAATTTTTTTATGCAGGTTTGGAAGATGATCAAGAGTGTCTAGTAAAAATTCTAGATTTTTTGGATCCAATTTTTATTTTATATGAATTTTTTATGATTTTTCATAAAAAATTAATTTTTGGAGCAAATTAGCAATTTTTTTGGATTTTCTTACATTTCTGGAAAGTTCTTGAAATTTTACAAGTTTTTTTTTTTTGTGATGAATCAGATCTTTTAATTTGTCAACAAAAAACATTGTTGAAGGCCCCTATTTCACAAAGTCTTTTGGATCTAAAATTTACCTAACTTGTGTGCTTGTAGGAAGGGGTGATCATTTGAAACAATCCAAACTACTAACAAATATTTGTTGCAGGACCTTGGCAATGGTTTCTGATCTTTTATTGTGTGCCTCATTTTCATAGATTAGCAAACACTTCAATTGGTGCACTAAAATTGAACCAATGTCCTTTGTGTCTTGGGCAATAGGCTCTTTTTATTTCATCTTTAGAGGGCTTGTCTCCCCATGTGGTCATTAGGACTACTAGTGAGGAGAGAACGAACCAAGTGGTAGCGAGGAAAACCCACCTCTTCTAAACCACTATAAACAACTATATCCATGGTGAAAACTATGGATAACATGTGCTGATTAGTTCATACCGACACTATGTCTCCTCATAAACCCGTTTGATCAAATTTATTTGATCAGTTGTAGGGCGTAACCCCTACCAGCTAGGAGCCTTTTGTATTTACAAAGTTGAAAGTGCCGCATGTATGGCCACACAAGAGGATTGCCTTACTAGCACCTTTTTGTTTTAGAAGGCAAAATCCTTCTAGTTGTTGGGTTAGGAGGTCGGACCTCTGGAGCGACCCACACACATACGGTTCTTAGTAGAGATACAAAGTTCACCATGGGGAGTTTTCATGGGGACTGATGCTTGGCTATCCCGAGAAGTGAGTACCGAGGGTGAAGCCAGTGGGGTCAAGCATCTAAGTATCTGCTTTGAATAGCGTAGCCTCGGGGGAAACCCCATGTGGGATCAACAACTATTGTCTTGGCCAACCATAAGAATTGTGCTTGTCTTCTTTTGAACATTCAAATATTTAAGACCAATCATCAAAACATTGTGTCTTTTGTGTCTTCAAGTGTATGCAAAACAATTTTACATCAAACAACACACTTTTCTTTGAGTCATTTTTGAGTCTAAACACTTGCAAACATTGAGTCCTCATCAATATTGTGTCCTCTTGTCATGAAAAACAGTCAAAAATTCAGATAGGGTCACAACAAACAACTTCACAAATTGGAAAAACTTATAGTCCAACAAACAAGAGCAAATAGTTTAAGAATTCTTGAGCTTCCTAAGTTATTTCTCTACATTTTCATCTAGCATTCAACCTGTCTTTGGGTCTCACAAAGTCCATCATTGCTTTACATCTTGCATTACATTCACATTTGTCTAAACTTGAGTCCAAAGGTCATTTGCTTGTCCTCATCATACTTTGTTAGCACACTACATACAACAACATTTTGCTAAGTGGTCCTTCATCAAGGTCTATCACCTTTGGGTCTCATTTGGTCTTACTTAGAGTCAAGGTCAACTTACCTCATCAAGAGAAACTATCATCTCTTTCGAAGTCACACCTACTCTACTACATACATACTTGGTCTTACACTTTGGACATTGCAAGTAAACTTCAGATTCATTTACATTCCATCCAACTCTTGGTCTTCCATACTCTTTCCATTTTCATCTAGTCTCACACATCTTGGTCAATACCTAGTTCATGGTTGAAACCCGTTCCCAAAAATCTAGGAGAGAAGCTAAAGAGGCTCAAGAGTCCGCAAACATGAGTTCCTATGAGTATGACAATGATATCTTTTTCAATTCTGATCATACTACATTACCTGACATGGATGCCTATAGAAACATTCCAAATGTTGAGAACATGGACACTATAAACAACAATGATACACACAATGACAATATGGACAACATTTCAGTACATTTAGCAGAAGTGGAAGACTCCATTATGGATCCCCGTTTCAATTGATTGGTTGAGGAAATAATGAGGAGAGATAGACAATACTTCTTACAAGTGATGGCGCAAAGTGGAGCCAAGATACCTCATGATTTTGACATGTCTCAAATAATGGAAAATCGACCTTTGCAACAACCTCACCTCAACATGGATCAAAGGAGGCCTAATAGTGGAGGAAATAGAGGACCACATTTTGTGCCTGAATCACCATCATCTTTGTTTCAAAAACTAGAGGTCCCATACACACATGGTCAAGCATATGATACTCACCTTCGCAGACCATTATGGAAGTCTTATGTAGAAAAATATACTCAATCACATACCAATGCTAAGGATCAACCACCAAGGCAATTGGATATTCAAAGGCATGCTCAAAATTTGGACACAAGGAAACCCCGCGTCAAATTTGGGGGCAACACACTAGAACAAACTCATGGCATGCCTATAGAGTATGGTATACATGGATAAAGTAGATATTCCATTCCTCACCATGACTCTATACCAAGTGGTCCTTATACACATACACAACATCATTGTAGACCTCCTCCATATGAACATGTGTATGATCAATACCATCCATATATGCAACATGCTCCTCCTCCACCTAGTGGCTCATGCATGGGATATGGTCCAAGAAGTCGGTCTCCACCAAAGAACAATTTGGAACAACAAATTAAGGACTTACAAAAGAAAATGGAGGACATAAATACACCAAAGCCAACTTACACAATGAGAGACATATGTCCCTATCCATTTGACAAAAGCATTCCAATGCCTCCATTTCCTACACACTTTGTGACACCTAAGTTTGATAAGTATAGAGGCAAAGGAGATCCTAAGGCACATATAAGACAATTTTTCACAGCTTGCATTGAGGTAGCAGCAAAAGAGACATATTTGATGAGATTATTTCCACAAAGCTTAGGTGATCAAGCTATGGAATGGTTCTCCCAACTTCCACCTGGTATTAAGTCATGGGGTGACTTAGCAAAGACATTTATCCAATATTTTTGATACAACATAGAGACAAACATATCAGTCACTACCTTGTGCAACACCAAGCAAAAGGATGGAGAATCTTTTTCATCATTTTTACAAAGATGGAGGAATCTAGCCAGCAGATGCTCTTGTGAAATTCCACAAAAGAAAATGGTAGAAATGTTCACCTAGAATGTTAACAAAGACATTGGTTATGACCTAAGAAAAGCTTGTTCATCCACCTTCAAGGATGTCATTGAGAAAGGATTAGCAATAGAAAAGGTCCTAATTGAGCAAGGCATCATTAAGATATTCAAAGAAAACAAAGAGGACTTTAAAGGAAAAGACAAGCCAAGATTTTGGAATAAAAATAAGAACACAATCAATGATGGTGTTGTGGATGCCAATACAGTGCGACCCAAAATCATTTTTTCTGGATCAAGCTCTACAAACAATTAGGTGAACACTCAAACAACTTCCAAGTCATGAAGGAAGTACACTCCATTGGGAGAACCACTAGAATCAGTTTTCAAGAAGCTAGTGGCAAACAAGATAATAACAATCCGAGATCTACCTCCATATGAACCAAAGGTTAAACCAAATTGGTGGAATGATGATGAGTATTGTGAATTTCATAAAAGCAAGGGACATAAAATAGGAAATTGCCATCGACTGAAGAACATCATACAAGATCTCATTGATAGAGGTGACATTGAGATTGAAGGACACTCATTCAATCAAGAACATGAAATGTTTAAGGAACCATTCCCAAAACATGACAAGGGAAAAGATAAAGCCACAGATGACCAAACAAACTATACTAGAGTATCTTATAACTATGATTCAACTATCAATCACATTTTGATGGACAATTATGTCTCTACCATTATCATCAAGGACAAAACAACTGAGACTTCTACCCAAAGACCCAAGATTGTCCTAAAAGGCATCAAATCTTCTTCTAAACCTACCTCTAAATGTAATGTTACAACTCATCAAGGTAAATTCACTTTGCAAGGTGCTCCAGCTAAAAACATAAGTTGAGTATGACCTTGTAGAACAGTTAGGGAAGACACCCACTCTCATCTCCATCCTTGAGCTCTTACGCATATCCCCCACACATAAAGCCATTCTTGATAAAACTTTGAGAGACGCTTCCATCCCTACTGATTTGAATATGGACCAGTTTCAAGCTATGGTGGGATACCTTTCTGTTCCACACTCCCTTACATTCACAGAAGCTGATGATGCCTCCATGAGCCAACCACATAATGCACCTTTACATTCTGAAGCCTTCATACACACAGATCGAATAAAATGAGTCCTGATAGATGGAGGAGCAGGTCTAAACATTTGTACATAGAGCACTATTAAACAATTGGGATATTCAGACAAAGCTATGAATGCTGCAAACAAAATTACCATCAAAGTATATGATGATGAAGAGCATTCATCCAAGGGCACAGTCACCTTACCTCTTAGAGTTGGGCCAGTTACAAAAGATGTGGTTTGTCAAGTCCTTGATCTAGAGCTCACATACAACATATTGCTAGGACGTCCATGGATTCATGAGATGAACATAGTACCATCTACATATCATCGATGTATCAAGTTTCAACACAATAGAGTTGAAGTGACTGTCAAAGCCGACCCAAATCCATTCATATATTGCAACAATCTGCAACCTAAATCAGAAATAACAATCCCAGTCAATCAAGAGGTTGTTCCTTCATCAACATATGTTGATCTAGAATCCTTGAAATCTTCTACATCAAAACAAGTAGAGATCAAAGAAAAAATCAAGGTTAAAGACCTGGGATGTGGTGAGTATATTTTTCATGTTGATCAACTCCCACTATCTCCTAAGGTATTCACTCGACAGGAACAATCTATAAACAATTTGCAATGCCAAGGAATTGGGTACAAACCACCTAGTGTTATGGCTACTGAGTCTGAATGCAAATCTCCTCTAGTGGTGCAAGCAACCCTTGATATCAATAGTCCTAAGAGTGGTTCCAACAAAGAATTTATTGAATATATTGCCAGCCCTCTTGAGAACTCACATAGCCTTAACATTTCATCCACTCATTCCATTTCCACTCCTCTCCCAGACTTGGATCAACAAGAATTACAAAATCCCTTACTCATTGGGGATCAAAAATCAAGTTTTGAAAAGAAAAATCTAAAAGTCAATAATAAAGAAAAGTCCTTTAGTCCAAATCAAAATCAAAAGCTACTGGACTCCACAAAAATCAAAGTCAAGGATAAAAATCCTATGAAGCAAAAAGAGCAAGAGTTGATCTCCCCTAATACCAAAATAACTGGGGGCAAAAGTTCTAAAATTTTAAGTCAAAAAGAACACTTGTTGATCCTAACTCTCCATCATGCTATCCTACTCTCACTTCTTTTCACAATCATAAGACTTCATCACTCATCCACTTGTTCCACACATCCATTCCCTTCTGGCGATACATCATGGACCTTTAATGGAACTTCCTTGAGGGACTTTGTTATCAGGGATGCCCAAACTTCTGTAGGTGACAGGTATATATGCCTACGTAGTTCACACACTAGTAATTCTATCTTAGTTCCTTTATCAAGGAAGACAGTTGCCTGAGCTACATATCATTCAGTCAAGGAACAATGTAACTACAATCATAAAGTCAAGCCTCACATATTTGAGGTAGGGGACTTAGTTCTCAGGGAAAATCCTAAAAATCAACAAGACAGACAGAAGAAGGGCAAATTTGAACCAAACTGGCTTGGTCCTTACATCATCACAATAGCATATGGATCTGGTGTATATCATCTCTCAACCACAGAGGGTGAACCTTTGGAGGATGCTATCAACAACATGCACCGTCGTAGGTTTTACACATAGCTCTTCAGAATATCCTAATTTAAAAAAAAATCAAAAAATCAAAAACTATAAAAAAATATACAAAAAAATCATAAATATAAAAAAAAAATCATTACTTGGTGAAAACCTGGCAAACAGGCACCTTGTGACACAAAAAATAAATTAAAAAAATACAAAAAAAATTGAAAAACAAAAAACATTTCGTCCAATGGTGAAAACAACTTCGGTGGCGCCCTGGGCAAGTACCATGGTGAAAACTGGGTCACCAACGCCATGCGTAGAGACATTGCTCCTCCCTCCTTCAGGATTCACTTTCATCCTTTCACTTTTTGCACACACTCATGACCTATCCATCCATAATAAACTTACCCATTCCCATCATGGCTTGTTATTGATCTACCTAAGATTGGTTAGCCATTCATAATAACCCCCTTTTCACCCTTTCCATCCATAATAAATCAGCTCCTATCTGTGGCTAAGGCAGATCCTACGTCTAGTGATGGGTGTGGAACCAAGATCATCACACGTTCTGAGGAGTATAGTTTCTTCTAGTTTCCTTCAGTCTATCCATGCACAATCCACAATAAAGTTTCATCTTCTCCACAATAAAGTATCAGTTTCATGGATTCAGTCAGTTTCAGATGAGACAAAACAGCAACAATGGACTTTCAACAAATCAAATCTTTCAATGGACTCAGATAACATTATGGTTCAGTGGTATCTATCCTTTTGTGAAAGTAAACATTGTGACCACAATCAAATAGACTTATACAAGTGACAAGAGACACTAAACTTGAGAACTACAGTGGATGTTGGTGTCGAGTCTTGGTTTTCTTTTGATTTTATCTTTAGGTGACATGTCTTTTAGCTTTTCCGAGATGTCTTTGACTAAAGATTCTATCTCCAGGATGTCTTTGACTAGAAAGGCGAGGATGGGGTATCATCACCTATTTTCTTTGCTATTTGTGGATTGTCTGTTAGTAATACTATGACTTGTCCAAGGATATGAGGACATTGTGAGTCTAGTGTGAACTAGGGCATTCCTTGTTTGCAACTGTCTTATCTCCATGCAAATAGGTACAATGACTTTCTGGGTCGAACATATGCCTCAATCATCATAACCTACTTGCCATAATAATTCTCAATGATGATAATGCACAAGAAGCTCTTTCACTTTCATATCTTCTATCTTCCATCCCCCTTTCTTGATTGACTTCCATCATCCTTCTTGAGTCTGTATAGCCCGCTATCACACGACTGAGTATAATGACACACCAAAAATATTTGCATTTCATATAGTTTGCACCTGCATTACCACTTATTAGTATTTCATACATACATATAGATATCACAATTGCATCACATCCTGCATACAACACATGTTAGTACATTTCACATTTTCATCATGTAAATAGTTATTTGGATTATCATATTCATCTACATTTCATACATTCACATTCACATTGTCATAACATATAAAATATAAAAGAGCAAAAATATTGCATTGCATCATGTACATATTTGCATCCATATCATAAGCATCACATAGAAACATAAACATCACATAGGGACACAAGCATATAGTTGTCGCAAGGATGAATAATCTTATATATATATATATATCATAATCATAACTGTCATGATACAATGATGTCAAAATACATATGGCTACAATCACCCAAAGGTGTCATCATAGAAAATGGTAAAAAACTGATACATAGGGATCCCTCTATGACTATGATGAACTCCCTCCCTCAGAGCCAACTAGCCTCGATGGAGTCTGAGCCCTAGAAGAACCCACCCCATGATCATCTCTCTTGTGGTTTCCCATGTCCAACCCTCATCTCCAGTCCTGGATCCTGAAACACTCATCTCAGTGCATCCCTGTCTCCGTCTCGATCATGAGGAACTAACTCCCCATCGATCGGTATCCTCAAAACCCTATATACATCCTCTAAGGTGACTTTCACCTCACCCATCAGCAAATGAAAATTGCAAGTCTTTGAGTGCCATCTCTCAGCCAACCAGCATTCCCATGTTCACTTTGAAACTCAGGCACATACAGAATATGTCGCAAGCCCATAACCTCAATAACTGCTCTCTCCTCAACTGTAAACTCTGCTTGCAAACTCTGAGTCGATGGGAATCTCTCTCATGACTCTAGCATAGGTAGGTCATCCTACAATCAAGCAAATCAACTGTGTCAGTTAGAGTGGCATTCACTGTTAATCACAAAATGCTGCTTATTATCCTAGTGCTTATATCTCTCATATGTTTCTTCTATTCTAGTGACACTCACTATTCATCACAAAGTGTTGCTATTTATCCTAGTGGTACTCCCTGTTCATCACAAAGTACTACATGTTATTGCACTCCCTGTTCATCACAAAGTGCCTTGATCTATCCTATCCTAGGGCCTCTACTTGATTATATCCTCTTGAGTAGTTTCCTAATTGGCAACATATGTTCTATCACATAATTGTCAATTCTAGCCCTATCTACTATCCTAGTCTTCCCTAGAGGACCTACTTGAGTGTATTCTCTCAGCAACTTATCCAATCGATAGCGTATGTTCATCACAAAACTATCGATTCGACCTAGAAGACACAAACGCGCCTTCATGACATAAGCTTGCTTACATATTGCATAAACGTGCTTACATATTGCATAAACGCACTTACATATTGCATAAACACGCCTGAAATACACAGACATGCCTATGCTCTGCATAGGCATGCCTTCTCTACATAGACGTGCCCACATAAGCACAAACGTGCCTGCACAACTCAGACACACTCACATTTGACATAGACACCTTTTTATTCACAGATGCACCTGGCACAAACACAGACGCGCCTAGCCAACCTAGACACGCCTGACACCAGCACAGACGCACCTCGGCATTTTTCAACCTTGTTTAACATATTCTAAAATGCACTAAATGCACTACCTAACATGCATTAATGACAACATTTATTTCAACAAAGTACAAGGAGGTTTTGTGGTACTTACCGGCTCTCCTCCATGTATTGGCCTCTCAAAATGAAAAACACGATCGAATCTATGCACCAATGCCATCGTTGTTGACTGCTGCTACTCTATTCTCTCTCTACACTCTGATCTCTTGGATGTGTGGATGACAATGAGGATGTATTCCCCTCATGGTCTATAGCCCCAGCCCTTGTTTCCTGAGTCAGTCTTCATTATCCCATGACTCTGTCACTCTATCCTATCCGGTCAGTCCATTCTAGCCTTTCTTTCTTATCAAGAGATTGTCTGCAATCGTTTCAGACATTTTCATCCAATCTCTCGAGGGGGCATATCATTCCCATCTTGGGGCAACTTTGTATCAGTTCATATTATCTACTTTGAAACAATGCGACAAGCTGCATTGTCTCAAAGAGGGGCAAAATGTAGACACCTAAAATTGTCCAGTATAATTAAATAAATATTTTATTTATTTAATTAATTCATTTATCCTCTTCTATTCTTATTTCTCATTTAAATAAATACTTTTATTTATTTAAATTATCATTTTCCCTAAATTAAATAAATATCTTATTTATTTAATTGATCCCAATTCCTCTATTAATTAAATAAATCTTTATTTATTTAATTATTTCATTAGCCTTTTCTACCCATGACACATGTCATTCATCTCTTAATTCCTACACCACCTACCCTCTCATTATTTTCTTATTTCCTCTACCTACCGTCTAATCATAGCCGACCATTTATCTTTTACACCTCTCAATCTTATCCCTCCATTTCTTATAGTGTCTTCTATATAAGGAGATGTTTTCTTCATTATCAACCCCCGATCGATTGACTACCCAACTACGCTTTCAAATTTTCATATGCGATCCTACTTGCAACCACATTTCCATTCTTTGCTGAGCTCATGTGCACATATAAAATATGAGAGAAAATATATCAAGCAAGATCAATGGAGATAGGAAGAATGGAGATTCAAAACCTATTGGACATGTGATGGTATAATCTTTGTGATTTCATTTGATTTGCATTGTCTTAGGTAATCTTCATATGTTATGGTGGATCTTTGTTGTTGTTAGGCTAGGGTTTTGTGGTTGAATTCATTTAGTCTTTCAATATTGTTGTTATCCATTTTTACCATAAACACTGCATATGGAATTTTAGTGAGTTCAATGTGAACCAACCCAAGTAATGTGTTGTGGAGGAAGAGTGTCTCCTAGGCCCTTCTGCATTTTTTAGAGAAGAATAAATGCCCCTATTGTATATTATCTTGATGTGGAGAATGATAATTCTTTGGCATGTTACTCCTTGTGTGTGAGTTCATGTTGGGTCTTCATTCTTTTTTGGTTGTGTGGATGTTGTTGGAAACAAGGGTTGTTACCTAGTTTTCCCTAGTATGGTATGTTTGAGAAATTCCTGTTAAATATTAGTTAGACCCTAGAGTGTGCTAAAGATTTATTTCATGTTCAATTGTCTTCTCTATGTTTTTATTCTTTCTCAGTGACCCTTAAGTGGTCCTCTTTCTCGAGCATGTTTTATTAGATGGTGTGATTGATAAATTTTTCTGATTTGATTGGAGTGCTAATGATTTGGCTCATGATTGAGAATTGTGAATTATGTTATTGAGGTGATGCATTTGAATGTGAAAGAGGTTAAAATGTTGTGTATGTTTAATATGTGGAAGATATTTTGTGTTGATATGCTTGCTTAAGGTGTATTGCTTTTTGATATTTTATGAGAATGCATTATTGCATGTGTGAAATAGTAGTGTGGAGAAGTGAAAGAAATGTGAATTGTTATGATAGATCATTTGGGTTAATGACTTATGTCTCTAATTTGCATTATTTTTTATCAATATGTGAGAACATATATGAGTAATTTCACTATTTAAAAAGAATAAGGAAGAAGTTTAAATAGGTGATATGCATTTTGTATATCCAACATCTATTTGTCATAGTCTTATGCAAACCCTATCTTGCATAAAGTGCATAATTGAGTTATTAAAAGGAAAGCATGCATGGTAGGAGAATTGTGTTAATGGGGCTTAGTGCCTCCATTTTGTTTTCCATGTTAAGTATGTGGATATCATTTTGTCATAGCCCATGGTAGTGATTTTTTATATGGAGTAAATGCATGTCCCTAGTGTGGATACTCTCTAAATGGTTGAATGCTATTCATGCCCTCCATAAGTGAATGTGTAAATTATCATTAGTTGAGTGTGAATGTACATCTTAGCCTTGTAAAATTGTACATTCCCAATGAATGTGGTACTCTAAGTGACCTAATCCTTTCATTAATGGAATTTCATGTGGATGTGGTAGAAAATCCTACACGTCCATTTGCATAATTAAGTGTATTGGTGATTTATTGTTGCATAAACTCATTCTTTTGATGTTCTTGGGTACATTCTCCAATGTACCTTGAATTTTGTATTCTTGGGGACCATGTAGTTGTTACTCCCTCAAATGTGGCTAACATTAGTCACTTAGTTATGTGAAAGTTATTTTCAAGTATTGGTGGTTTATTGTGGTCATTGATAGAATTTATAATTGTTATAAGGGCTAGCATCAAATTTTCTAAATTTCTTATGACTAGTATAGTCACCAAACCTTTCCATCTATCTATTTTGTGATCCTTGGTCAAACTTGACTTATTGTTGATATGTTTGACATTTTGATTATTTAGTGTTGGAATTGATAATTCCCCCTTTTGGGCTTTCTTGAATTCTTATGGTGGCTATTCTAAATGATTGAAATCATTGGTCTTATGTTATGTTAAGTGTTAATCTCTATCATGTTAATTATGAGCCCCAAATAGAATCTGCAAGGGAGTAAATTGTGGAGGTTGTACTAAATCTGGATGTGGTATTAAATAGAATGATGATCATTCAAAAAAATCTTCCTTAGTCAAATATTTTTACATTATTTGAGATTTGTTTAAATGTTTTTTAGATGCATTGTCAAATATATGTTATTGCATCAACTTGCATTAATCAGAGTTATGTTTAAATTCAAAATCCTCTACTCTTTAGTGTATTCTTTATGCATAATTTAAATGGTTGTGAATACCTTGAGCTTGTTATTGAGTCAAAAGTATTTGTATTCCTCCTTATGCACTTTGTATGTTATTGTATGATCTTGCAATCGAGATTGAAATATTATGTTTTCCTTGTGTTTGATTCTAGTTGCTAATAGGTGGTTGGGTGTGATTTAGTCCACCAACAATGCTAGTTTTTATTTGTTTTAGTCTTGAGACCATTTCCCTTAGTTCTTTGTCTTTAGTTGGGTGTTTGTGGAGGTCTTGAAGATACCAATAGCTATGTTATTTGTTAGCATGGTGGTGCAACTATCATAGGTATGTAGTTAAATGTAAGTGTTCTACACAATGCTACCATTAAACTATGATTAGAAGCCTCTCATGACAAGATGGTCAACTATTATGGATCCCAAAGTACAACTATCATAGGTATTGTAATCATCCATCTCTCTATAACAAACATACAAATGCACCATTATGGCCCAAAATGCCAACTAAAAAAAAATCTTAATCGAGAATGAGCCCTTAGTGGAGTCTAGAGGAGATGATTATTCATTATCTAAGTCAGTGGAGTCAGTTTATTTGTTATCTATTCTCTCTCTCTTTCTCATGATTATTTTTATGATTTTTATGGAACTTATACTTATGCATCTTTAGATGTTAAAAAGTATTGTTTGAGTTGCATGGGCATTATGATGTTTTATTTTGTAGAATATTTCTTATACTTTGATTTAAGTGAATAATATTTCTTAAATGGTGCTTATTATTAAAATAGACCCGCCTATTAATAATATAGATCTATGTGAGTTTCCTTTTTTTATATTTAAGTTGGTAAATTGTATTTAATTATAAGTTTTTTTGGAAGGTGAAATGTAAATTAAATAGTAATTGTAAATTTTCATATTTGTATATATATGCAGATTATTTTCACATAATGGATGAGTTTGAGATAGATGAGCTATTAGGTCTAGCACTACCTCCACCTTCAACCCCTCCACCTCCACCTCCATCTCCACCTGATCAGTTGAGGTAGACCATTAGGAGGAATATTGATTCTTTGATTAGAGTTGTCCATACAATTAGACGTGAGCCTCATCCACCTCCGCAGTTGTTACACCTTGCAGATAGTTTGCAAGGGATTGTACAGTCTTTATAGGCTTTAGATAGCGAGCTGGATAGCTATCGTAGTTGGAGGGAGGGATTGCGTGCATTTTACACTATTGGCCTAACATACAAACAAGTCAATGAATTAAAAATAACAAAAATGGATTTGAAAAAATATTTTGTGAACCCTAAGACGGGTGAAGAGATAGATCTGAAGAAGCCATGGATCTCAATTTGATGGTGTAGGAACCCAGACATAGCTAGACACTTTTGGGAGCGGTGGTGGATGGTCTTTGACTATCTACCACAATCTAATCATGAGGTCTCCATGTATTTTTTGAAAAAATTGTGGGCCAAATTTGAATTGGGAAAAAACCCAATTACTTTGATATTAGATCGTTTCAGGGATTCAGGAGAGGCATGCCCCAGGATAGGTCAGGGGCCAAATTGAGCGACAGAGTTAGAAATTGTGTGCACAATGATCCCTTGGTTCCTCTTCCTGCACCGGTTGTTCCAACACTTGCCCATCATCAAGCAGTTGATTCTTCTCTTGGTTCATTGAGTGCCCTATTGGGCAATTTGGTATAGTAGTTGCATGAGGTGAGGGCTGCCCTCAGCTTAGCACATGTTTGCACAAGTTGCAAGAATGTATGTATGGGTCCACAGAGTGAGGCTGCCCCTGGATGACAAGGTGATTTTGATGATGCTGATGCTGCCCATGGTGGTTATGATGATGCTGAGGAGGCTACACATGCTAATGTCGTCTCTTCATATGTTGATCTCCTGTGGGTAGATGATGATCAGCCTACAAAGGTACAAATTTATTTATATAATTTACAGTGCAATATTAAATTCCTTGTATATACACATATGAACCATAACATGAGTCAATTTTTTTTGAATAGAGGATGGATCATACCACGTCATTGAGGAACTGACATCATGTTACCTTGATACCTAGAGATGTCACTACCCCATTTAGGATATGCACTTTCATCTAGATACATTGTATTGATATGTACATTTAAAATAAACAATAAAATTTTTAATGTAATGATGTGTATGATATTTTTTTTCAATTTTGTAGCATGCTTCGTGTAGCACCGAGGTGGGTAGTTCTTTACGTGGCTCATGGACAACTGAGGCTCGACCTCATATACCACTAGTATGTTTTTCATCTATTAATTTGAAGTGTTTATATGCTTACTAATTTATGTACAACTCTGATTCATGTTCGTTATTTTTTGCAATTGTAGGTTTTGAGGTTGTTTTATGGTGCATCACATGTATGCCTTCACCCATCTGTTACTTTGCCTGCATCACATGTATGCTTTTCTGTGATAAAATTCTAGTCTATATATATACTTTATAATTTATGTATATATACAAGTTTGGTTCATGCTTTATATATGTTGTTCAGGTCGATACCACTACCAGTATTAGTATGGCTATGGGATTGAGCCAGATGCAACAATCAACATTGCCATTTGCGGTGATGATTAGAAAAATAATTTCTAATTTGTTTATACTATGTACCTAGATTTTATAGGGATTATCAAAATTGATTTACAATGTCTTTTTATAGGACTTGACTACAAACACTTTTCTTGTTCATGATAGTGGACCTCCACGTACCAGTGAGGGCATTGTAGAGATTGGTCGTATGGCAATTTATTTTAAATTTTCAATATTTAATTACTTTACAAGTGAATTATGCAAGTAAATTCTTCTCATGTTAAATATTATTCTCATGTAAAATCTTTTAATAATGTACAGGAGGGTGGAGACACTGATACTGCACACACAGGATGGTGCATCTTAGGACCATGTGCAACAGGATGATTCATCTCAACCACCTTCACGTGGAGTGAAGAGGACTGTAGATGAGATGCATGAGAGTTCTTAGATTATATATTTTAGATCATGTCATGTTATTGTATTATGGACTTTTAATGATGACACTTGTTATGTTATCCTGGGACTTGTTATTATGTTATTTGGATTTGTTTTAAAGTCATTTCCTTGTTATTATTTTTTCAGGACTTGTTATTATGTCATTAGGAATTGTTATGTGATTATATATAGGAATTTTTATTATGTCATTTCATTGCTATTATGATATCAGGTCTTGTTATGTGATTTGGCGCCCTCTAGTGATTATATATGTGATGTTGTTTTGTGATTTGGTGCCCTCTAGTGATTATATATGATCTATTTATGACTTTTTATTTTAACATTGTGATTGATCATCTTATAGTGCAACAATATATAATTCAATAAAATAATTATCCCAATTTACAATAACATCATATTCTTAAAATAATAATAAAATCAAGAACTTACAATTAATCTATGAAGAGATTACGATAAAGTAAATATATCATAAAAAAATAGAATGATTGTAACACAATTACAATGTATACAAAATAACATTAAGAAGAAGATACAACATTGTTTATGAAACCAAAATTGTATCAAATGTAGACAAATATAATGTTAAAGGGACAAAGAAAAACAATTATCATAATTAAATATAAAAGAGTTCACACAATTAACACAAACTTACATGCATATAAATTTGATTCAACCTAATGTACCACCTGCATCCTCTCTGTTCTGCAATGTGTCTATGATTGACTCATTCTCTTCTACTGAAAGTGTCTACAATACCTTATTAGTAGGTCTACCTTTGTATCTTTCTAATTTGATGTTTGTTGCCACCACCAAATGAGAATAGTGTATAATCTTCTTTTCTGATTAGTAGTCTTCATAAGCTGGTAAGCCATTCCTTCTTGTTAAGTATTTGCATAGCCATGTGCCAACTACCACAACAGACCCAACCGGATACTGAAAACCATCATCATCTACTTGATCACATATCAACTTTTTCTTACGTTCTACACATCTAACTAGCCAATACTCAACCTACTCATCATTATCCTCAGGTGCAACAAAAACATACACATGTCCTAGAAAACAAATTTAAGTACATTTAGAAATAAAACTTGTTAGATTTTATAATTCAAATACAATCATAAATTATATGATAATACATAAAAAATATATAATTTCAAGTTATTAACAAGAAATTGAATTAAATTACCAAGTCGTATGAGGTCTGAAACATGATCATAATCTTCTGATGCAAATGCATGATCCGTGTCTTCATTTCTTCTAACATCTTGATATTGTGTCTCACTAGGTGTTAAGGATTTGTGTTTCCATTCTTTGGCCCATTCATTATTCTCGCATTCTTCCCATTCACCTGCAACACAAAATTGACAAAAACATGGAAGCTCTCTAGTCCATATAGTCCAAGTGTTAGAATTAGAACTCTTAAATGAATGTCATCTAGCTGACCCATTGATTATATCACAATCATATCTTGGAAGGATATTCTCCTCTTTAACTAGTGAGAAGAAACGTCTAATTGTAGAGTTTTGACTTGATCCTATGGATAAAGCTACACTACACCAATCCACAATTGCACTTGCATTTTTAAATTTAGCCTTTTCCTCAAATTTGAGTTGCCCTCTGCAAAGGGACCTCTTAAGACATGCACCGACACCATCATGTTCTCCTTTCCCATGTCCAACCTCAAAAAAACTCCACATGTTTTTGATATTAGTTTTCTTATGAATCCTACTCAACCAATAAAAAATTCTAGCATTCTTGAATTGCCCTATGCAATTACCTAGCCATATTAGATGTTGTGTCATCTGAATTTCTCTCTCCCTCAAGTTCTCAAAAAAGATCTTGAAGCAATACTGGACAAACTCATATGAGTGTAATTTATTATCACTCATATAGAAATGGTACTCTCTCAAAATTTTATGATCCTCTTCTATACTATTTGGTGCATGCCTATAGACAATATGGACAAAAATTGATACTTGCACTGAATTGTAGTATTGTGATTGGACCTCATCTTGTGGTGCAAGCGTGTAGTTCTCTACAAAGTCAATGAACAAAAGTATACTACCAACAGGAAATGTATCCTTACATATTCGAAACTGACCATCGAGCCATCTATCATTTTGAGTGTGTTTAACATATTTAGGTACGATCTTACTCTTAAATTCTTTCATAAATGCATGAACCCTAACTTTTTGAGTGATTAGATCACATCATCTTCCAACCTTTCCATCCTTTAGTGGATACTCAATAGTTTTAAATATTTTAACATCAACTAATTGTTGTCCAAAATCATTTGAAAGATTTTCATGTAAACATTCATCCAACAATGCAAGATTACCACATATATCACATACACTAGAAACACATGTATTGAAAAGAAAATTTTGCTCATTTGGTGGGTTGCAAAACAAACTTGATATAAAATCCTTTATAGTTTTTGGTGGTATGTTTATACCACATTCTTGGAACATTCCATTACTATGCATGGTAACACGTATATATCAAAATGCATCATAATGGTAGCGAAATTGAACTTGAGTTTTGCAACAATAGGTGACTCTTTCCCTGTTAATTCGAACATACCAAGGTTTACACTTTTCAAAAGACCTTTGACAAATGCTAATAGTCAACACCTTATCATCCAAATTTTTTTTGTACAATTCAGTTTGTCATGTCCAATAGGTGTTTTGGATGTGGATCATGAATTTTTGACCAACTCTTAATTTAAGAACATCTCTAACATTAGGCGATACTCTTGTATTATCATCCCTGAATTTTTCGATCAAAGTTTTGACTTCACTAGTAAGTTTCATATCAGACCTTGGTAGTCTACCACTAAAAGTCCACAAATTGTTTGCCGGATCACTTTCAAAACTAACTCTTATTTTTACAGCTCTTGACAAATTTTTACGATGAATATTAAGATATCCACTTATGTTACTCATCATTCTTTTTTTAGAAGTTGTTTGGCTTACTAAAGTTGTTGTTATTGCTGGTCGCACCACATTTTTATCTGTAGAATGAATTTTCTTTCTGATTGTATCAAAGGCATTAGCAACAGTCAATACAACTTGTTTTAAAGACTCATCCTTCTTCTTGGGTTTGACATAAAAGCCTAACTTCTTCATCACTTTTTGCATTTTAGTCATTTTAATTAGTTGTACCGTTAATTGACATTGAAACCCTAATTTATTATTATAAAAAAAATGTCTAAACAATCTATTTGCATGTGTCCTAATCTGTCTCCATGAAACCAAGCCTAGAAGGTTGTCTAGTACATGACTTTTAATTTCAAAAATTTTCATTTGTTTGATTATCATTCAAACATGTTTCATTTTCAATTAGTGTTTCCATGTCTACATCCAAATTATTAGTTTCAGTTACAGGTGGATTTTCAATTTCATTTGGAGTTTCAAATTCGGTTTCAATTTCAGTTTCAAGTTGAGATCTAGTTTTATTTGGGGTTTCAATTTGGATTTCAATTTCAGTTTTAACTTGAGTTCTAATTTCATTTGGGGTTTGATTTTTAATTGGCTTTTGATTTAATAGGTAACTTGCTTCTACTAAATCACCAATTTCTTCATGAGAAAAAACATAGGTTTATGAAGACTTTCATGTATCCAATAATGGATTAGAAGATGCACCTGAATTAAATGGTTCTATTGTGTTTCCTTCGTCAACATGTATGGTCTCATTGATGTTCTCCTCTTCTAAAATGATTGTGGAAATTGAAGCTCCTTGTCTCATTCTTGATCTTCTCTCTCGTTGACGTATTGCCTCCTTCTCCCTATTTTCTACAATCTCCTCAGCTATCATAACCTTCTTTTGCCTCTTCCTATGTTGATTTGATCCCATGGCTACATCAAATTTTGAATTCGAATCGATCTCCTTACCAAATCAATAACAAGACAAAAAAAGAGAATGATTAATCAAATCATTCTCTTTGTGTATCATACCTGTCAGACAATGATTGAAAAATAATTCAATCATTGGGATTTGTTTTTACTCTTTTTGTATTATTTTTTTTTTTTGTATTATTGAAGATCATAACTCTAACATGGCATCAAAATTCTAGTTCTACAAATGTTTTGTTTAATTTTTCTGAGTTTTACACATAAGGGTATAATCAATGCATACTAGGGTAAAAAAGAGCTCACAATCATACTAAATAGATTTCAAACCCCATAATCCATATAGAGAACAACAAATTTGGACTCAAGAGCTTCTAGAGTAATTTTTGAGGTTAAATGAATCTATGAACAATAATTTAAATATGAATAGTGTTTATTTACACTATAAATATTATTTGATGTTGTGATTAATGTCTTAGGCATGGACAATGTTTTAGGTGTGAATAATGTTTTCAAGTATGAATAGGTTTTTTTGGTAATGAAGTGATTTTCTAGGGGCTATGAATAACGGTTTAAGCCTTGTGTAGTTTTTTTCAGGATTTTTTGCTTGCCTAAAGGAATAGTTTCATGAAAATAGACATGAGTTGGGAATACGATATCCAAATTTTAAAAAATAAATAGACATTGGCATGTTGATTCTATGATATAAAACATCTTTAAAACATGTACCCTGGCAATTGTAGCTACAAAATGTGACAAAATTCCTCTATTATTTGTCCTATGATAGATGTTCATACCTTGTTCCAAAATTTCCAATTTCTTTGAGGTATTATGTCAAACAGTTGGTGTGCCTTATCTCATCTCACACATTTTGCATACATGACTGCCAGGGCAATTGTAGCTACACCAACTAATACAATTCATGGATGTCCACACCCTATTCCAAAGCTCCCATTTTTGCACAGGTTGGGGGATGTTGATAGAGCTTTACACTTGCCCTATTCCATGAGCCAACATTTCTCCCATTTTTGCAAAGCTCCCATTTTTGGAAACCCTATTCCATGAGCTGACATTGCTTGGTGCTGGCATTAATCGATCAAATGGTTCATGTGCCTCATCCAAATGCTGGAGTACTCTAGAAATAAACCTGGCTATGTCGATGGAAACCTATTTGTTCCATGGGGTTTGATTCTAGGTGGGAATGTATTTTTAAGACAAACCCGCCCATTATTATGCTTCTGGGGGCGACAACATGAGAATGGGAAGAGGCTGCGAGAATAATGTTTGAAATGTCTTGGTCTTTTTTAAAAAAAGTAATACCCGCGGTCATTAGAATTTCGATGAACGTGGGCACTTTTTGTAAAAAAGCATAAATTTCATTGCCAATTCCTTCTTTATTGAAATGGGATATTGAATTATCATTGGAATTCTGACGAATGCGGGCAATTTTTCAAATTGGTCACAATATACCTTCTCTGTCAAAATTTTAGACCAAATGTATTAGTGTCTTGGCTGATCCATTAGGATAATAGGTGGTGTAATGAGTGGATTTACTTTTTCTTGAGCTGAGGAGCTCAAAAAATAAAGGACTATTGTCAGTTGTAACTGGAGGCTGAACAATGGGAGGATTAGGCAAAACTTGAATTGGTGGATTAGAAGGATTTGATGGAATTGATGGATTTGAAGCCTTCTTTGTTGCCTTACTTTTCCTCTTTGGTGGTGATAGATGAGAATGCTCAACATGATCCTTACTTGATCTAGTTTGAATCTTTCTCATAAGCTACAATGTCACTAAATCTACTAGAAACCAAGAAAATGAATCGCCAATTATGAAAATTGTTGCCTCTAAAGGATGGAGTTACTACTGCTCACACCAAAATAGTAGCAAGGATGAATATTTGTTGAGCTGAGATGGCTCAAAGATGCCCTACCGGGCGTGCCAAAAACTATTGTCACCAAGATTACACCCATGAATGCTCAGTTGAAAGCTCAACAATCTTGTGAGATATTGGAAGATTTACAGGCCTGTGGGTTGCCTATGGTGGAAATCAACCTCCAAAGTGAGTTGGTTCTCATGCGAAACCTCCTAAAAAAAATAATATTGACTGAGAAAAGAAGGAGAAAGCTTGTTGGAAATAAAAAATCTAATGCTATAAGGAGGTGATGCACCAATGGTATTGATATTACTTCTTTTCCTAAAATTCTATCAGCTTTAAAAGACTATAGGGTGGTTGCAAGAAGTTGAGTCCCACTTTTGGGCAAAAAGTGGAAGTGCTTTCTCTATTTTTCAGAAATTTTGTTGATTGATGTCAAAATTTGATGCACTTAGAGATTGAATCTAAAACAACTCCAGTAATAGAAAATGTAGTGCTTGGAGTATACTTATCAAATATGTAATTTATTTTATACCCACATGATAGAAATTTCTTTTTAGTAGGCATGTTTAAAAATTGGTTTTTCAAAATTCCTGTTTTAGGACCATACCACACGTGTACGACCACCCTTTTTTAATGCAAATAAATGAAATTTTGTAAATCCTACTGGGAAACAATACCTAAGACACCAAATATTGATGAGAATATTTTTTCTTTTTTTTTTTATTGAATATATATATTTCTATTAATTTTTAACTGACAATAAAGTATATTTTCAAAACATTGAGTGTACGACCACCATAATTTGATGAAAATTTCATATTTTTGATTTTTTTTTAATATTCAAAAGAATTATATGTAGATCGATGTCATATAATTTATTTTTCTAAAATCCAAAAAACAAAAAAGTTATTAAAGTTTTAGTGAACCTCGGTATTTTAGGTTTAGGTTCCACTTTTGATTAATAAATAATACAAAAATAGTAAAATAATTTTAATGATCAAAACATTCTCTTTGCATATCGTACCTGATTCTTCAATGATTTGAAAAATAATTCTCTTTGCATATTGTACAAAAGTATTGGACTGTATTCAAATCTTGGACATCTTCCCTCTGAATCAACCTACCTGTTTGTCGGGTTTTTGTCCACCAAATATTAAGGACAAGCCTGTTCTTTTCACATATTTCTGCAGATACAACGCAACTTAAAAGTATCCTAGGTCAATGCAAAGCAACCTCCGCTCCACCAATACCAGAAAATAGAGAAAGAACTTTAATGCCATCAGGATAAAATGCTTTCAAGACAGATAAATGGTATGCAACTTTATCTATTTGGAATACATTACCCAAACAGTGCAATTGATCAGTCACACATGAAGTTACATGAGTGTGATCTTTTCTGTATCCTAATATAATTTCTATCTCGTCAACCTCTAGAGGAGCCACCTGACCTGGCCCCACCCAAACCAAGTTCCATTCTTCACACTTTTCAATAATGTATTTCTGTTCACTATCTTGCAGTTTCCCTTGTGAATTTTCAATTATAGTGCAGAGTTCTTCATGAAGGACACCACCACATCGTCTAGAGTCTATGCAATTCAATTTTTTTCTTTGATCCCATGGAGGCCAATAGTCCTTTGTTTGAAGAAGTGCTTCTTGAATAGTCATGGGGAGGAGAGGTAATGCTTGAAATCGCCCTTTTATTGGGAGATTGTGTACATAACCTCTTGGTCTTCTGGAAGCTAAAAAGTACTTCAAGTCCACCAACTCTGGTTCCACACTATAGAAATTTTTGGATATTGCCTTCCAAATATCCTTCGGTGCAAAAGCATCATTCTCTTAATAGAAAAAAGGTGGCCCTTGCATGAACACATTGATTTCCTCCAAGCGTGGCCCAATAGGTTTCCCAGGAACTCCAAAACCAGTTAGTCCCTCCGAACATAAATTAGAGACATCACATCACACACTCTAGACATTGTTTGTTTGTATTGCATACTCTCTATGTATTTATCACCCTTTAACACTTTCCTCTTCTTTTCTCCAATTGCTCTCTTCTAGGTAGCTGATGAGCTTGTTTCCATGTCATTGAAGATAATGCCTACTTGCTTTCTTCTCCGATATTTCCTTGCACACAAGTCTTCAGCTTGTATCTTCTGTTTCCGCACAGATATAAATTATAATTCACGCTCAAATGATAATTATATAAAATAAGCATTTGTAAAGAAAAGATTTAGTCATTGGATGTTATATATTATATGACAGAAAGATCCTAGATCCAATTCTTGGAGAAAGGAAACATCATTCATAGTCTTTTTTTCAAATAACACTTAATCAAATAAATTAAAATTGTTTTATGTAATTTATAAAAGTAGAACTCATTTAGTGCTTTCATGCAATGACAGGCAAGCCGTCTGACCCATAGCATCTGATACCATCAGAATTTCGATGACAACTAAAGAAACATCCTACAAGGATGATGTATGTCTGACATCACTTGTCGCACAATCGTCGATTCATGGTAGTGGGGGAGTGTCGGAATTCCAACCGTAATTTGACCACATTTTTGGTCAGAGGACAAACCATAGCAGCTGTCGGAAGAGTTCATGACATCGTCAAACTGTCGATGCAAATGACATCGTCGGGAAGACCTATGATGATTTTTATGTGGTTACATTTGTCGGCAGTCCAACGTATTGTCATCAGACTTTCGACAATGAGCGATTGGAAATTAGCCCCGAATGTACTAGTGAGAGCTCCGCCGTTTGTGCCTTTCAATCAAGGCAACCCCTTGAATCTTACACATCATGATGATATACTTGTAGCAACATTGAAAAGCCTGCCTTTTTTCATAGGAGAAGATCAAACCACTCCCATTGAGCATATAAGGTATGTAGCTTCATTGTGTGGTGTACACCATAGCACACAAGAGAATGTTGCAATCAAACTCCTTGCTGCCTCCTTCAAATGGAAAGTGCTTTAGTGGTTCAAAGGGCTACTTGTAAACTCGATTGCTACCTAAGATGAGCTGAGTGATAGGTTGAACTTGTAGTTTCAAGACAAATCTGACCATTTCTCACTATTAGAGCAACTGAGTACCATAAAAAGGGCTCCTTAAGAGCAAATGAGTGATTTCAATTTTTGTTTCCAAAAGACTTAGAACAAAACCCCTATCATGGTATGGCCTACTCCTGCACATGCATTTTTTTATCTTATCTTAAGGTCTTTAATAGCGACATTTCAGTCATGATTTAGTCTATGTGTTGTCTTCAAAATCTGATTCTCTTTAAACATCCTTAAAATAATATGATTTAAACTTGGTACAAGAGAGACATCAAAGATAAGGAAATTCTCAAGACAACATATGACAAGGTTTGGATTGAACCTTCTACACTTCGGACCTACTCGAAGCCCAGGCGGGTATACCTTTGTGAATTAAATTCACACTTTCAAATATAAACCCACAACAAACCAGTCCAGAAAACCAGTGGATCTATTCACCTTGAAATTAACTAAAAACAAAGAATGGAATAATAATTAGATTCAACATTTCGATCAACAAGACATGCAATAAACAACTTCAATCAATACCAGTGCCTTATCCAAGGTCACAGAGTCATCTAAAACTCAGATAATACTCGTCAAACAAAATATCTTTACGTATCCCATTGGTTTGATTTCTATTAATCCTTGTATGTGCCTGACACCTACAAGAATTCATGCATTCCAAATTAAACTATGATCATCAAAATTCAAAGTCTCTTCTAAAGAGTTTACTGGTATGAGCGATCCCTGCATCTTTAATTTCCCTCCTAAAGAGAAAAGCTAACGAACACTTCTACTAAATTGCTTTGCAATTCCATTCAAACAGAACAGCCCTGGATTATTCAGAATGAAAATAGTAAACAAATTGAAAACACACTTGAAGATAACACAAAGCTTCACTCAAAACCGATGGTCTGCATATTGATATTAAGTTTCAAGAGATATTACAAGAAGTTTTTGAATATTATCCATTAGACTTGGAAAAGCTTAGATAAATTTCTGCAGCATTTTCTTACAATTTTTTGCGATCTCCTTTCTTCTAGTCCTGATATCCATTTATAACAACACAGATGCACAAAGCTTCAGACTTCTCCAAGAGAGTTTGTTACAATCATTCCTTTCAAAAATAAAGTGGTTACAATCTTTTCACAAAACTAGTTACAAGCTCTTTTCGGCCTCTACAATTTCTTTAGCAGGCTGTTCGGTTGCAACCTCTTCCACCTTTTCAGGGGCGCTCTCCAACTGCTCCATATCATGAGTGGCATATTTAGTCATCCACTCACCATACACCTCTTCTGTCGGCCATGATAAATTAATCACTTTATCCTTGGTCTTAGTCAACCTTTTCCAAGAATTTCTCATTTTGTTGACTTCTGAATTGAGAAAACCATAATGTGACTTAATTTTCTCTATCTCCTGTATTGTCAAAACAAAGAAAGAAGCATCATCTAGATCAATAATTCCTTTAACTCTTGCTCATAATTTAACTTCTATCTCCTTAATCCACATTTGTTTGTCCTTTAATTGATCCGGGCTAGCAAAAACTCCTGGGAGCAACTCAAAAACTTGATCAGTGTACTCCTTTTTGCACAAATTAACCTTCCTATCAACATTATCCACCTCTGCTGCTAATTGTACTAAGAGTTTAGCGACATCAGAAGTGGATTTGATGATAGGATTGGCCCTTGCTTCATCGCAGGATACACACATAAACTCTAAATCTTGCTCCCTAGGCCTCCATTTGTCAAAAATAGGTGTCAAAATGGCCTTGTTTCTCCTGAGCTCATTCCATATATCCATAATTTTACCTACATTGTTGTAGAGCAATGAGGCATTCATTGTATATGCAAAACTAGAAATTGTAGCCCTTACTCTCTCCTCATACTTCTCTGCATATAAGGCCTGAGCTTGCTTCAAGTTTTCTAATTCTTGAGGAGTAATTTCAACCATTTGAGAGCTGGAGGGTGCTGGAGATAGTGGAAACTCAATGATAGGGCTAGTAGGTGGAGGTCTTGTAGGAGAAGAGGAGATCATCAGTGTTGAAGACTCACCTTGATGGTATTGTCCAGTCAATTGGCTCTGCAGCTTGGCAATGATGCTATCCTTACCTCTTACCTCCTTGGCATTGTTATAGGCCTTCAAAACTGTTTCCAACTTGACTTGGAGGGCCTCCTTCTCTTTGGCTTCCTTCTCTACTACTGCAACACTAAATTTTGCAGTCTCTAACACAGTGCTAGCAGCCTCCACTACCCCTGTACTCTACACTCTCTTCACCATCATCCCACCAAGGTAACTTGACCCTGGGGTGTCTTTTCTTTTCTTACTCTCATTTCTCTTGAGAGACCACATGACGAGTGCAGCATTATCCTTATTGAAAGTAATCCCCTCCATGGGTTTAGTCTCTTTTCTCACTGCATCTAGTACCAGGGCGTCTGCTATATCCCATTCGGGTAAAATAAGCACTCCAGCTTGTGCTACCATATCTCTTCCCTGCTCAAGGATGATGGTTTTAAATTCTTCCATCATCTCTTTCTTTATTTCCTCTTCTAGCAGGGCTGGATCTTTATTAGGCTGCTCAGCCTTTCTCTTTTCACATCTAGCATCATATTTACCTATGTGTTGTTTCCATATAAACTACATAAATGCTTCTGATGTGACAAAATTGTTATCAACTAAGAAGGCATTACTTGCCTGCTTTATCTCAGGATCCCACTCCTAGCCTTTGTGTTCAGTGGTAGTGATATCCATTTCAGCAGCAATGGGTTCTTCTGGCATTCCTTCCTCCACTTCATCATATGTGTAGGCAATTTCCCCTAGACTACCTAACTGTAGGAGTTGCTCAGCTGCTGCTTGCTCATTTCCTATATGGATAGGGGATTGGGATGCGGAATACAAAGGTGTATCTGATTGTACTTATTTCCCCACCCTTTGCTTCTTTGGGCTTTCTTGGATGTCAATGACATCTTGTATCTTCCTCTTTCCTTTGGAGGTAGAGGGCTCCCCTGTTGTAGGCATCAGCACACTATAACTGGATTTCTCATACAGTGTATAATCACCATGAGGGATTGCTTTGCTGGAAGCTGACCTACTTAGGATCATTCTTGCCTTCTCAGGGTTTCTTTTGATTATAGCTTCCCTCTTCTCCTTCAGGGTTTACATCATGTCTTCAAAGCAAACAATCAGAAACTTTATTTTCTCCTCCAGACTGAAAAAGCTAGACAATGGGTCATAGCTGGCATCAAATTGATGTACAAAATCCAATGCTTTCTTATAAGCCACCCACTTCTCTTTCCTTAGCTCCTGCTCATCTAGATCAAACTCATTTCTGATGAGGTCTTCAGGAAACTGGAATTGATGAGGCCTACCTTTGCATGCTACCTTCTTTTTAAACATACTGTTGAAGAAGTCTTCTGGATCAGAAAACCTGGGCACTGCAGTGGACAAATGATAAGGCTTGAGGAAATCCTCAAAGCAATTCCAACCTCCCTTTGTTATTACAAATTGGTGGGCTATGGTAGCTGCAGGGAAAATAGTCCCTTTACCCCTGCCTATCAACTCTGCCGCTTGTAAACCACCGATTTGTCTAAGGATCTCTGCAATTCCCACTTTGAAAGGGACCTGGTAAGGTAGCAAAAATGGGGTGCCTCTGAAACCAAACACTCTGAAAACTGTGGAGATTGGATATAAGTAAATGTCACCCCAGTTATGAATAATTTTTATGTTCTCTGTGAATTCTTTTGGTCTTATGAATTCCAGAAGAACTTTGGGGATTCTTGGGTTCTCTGAGCAAAGAAGAGTCCTGATCTTGGATGCAAAGTATTTGTCAAACTTTAAGAAACTGACATCCTCTCTATCCCATGATAACACAATACTCCATAATTGTACCAGCATTTTTTCTCCTTCTTTCTCCTTAACAAGGTCCAGTCCACTGGCGAAGTAATCACTGCCTTTGAAGAGAAAAAGATGCATCAGGAGTGAGTACCATCCAAAAGGCCTATCCACCTTTCCATTCTTGATTCTTGTTAACCCTCCATGGATAGCATCAACAATAAAAGAGGCATAATCAATGTAATTGCAAGAGAAGGATTCAAAATCTGAGCAATCATTAACAAGTAATGATTTGGCATATTTGCTTCAGCATCTTCTCCCAAAACTTGGCAAAGTTCCCAATACATTCGTTTAGCCCTCAGGGTGAACATAATTAATGAAAAGGGCTCTTGTGTGTTGGGTCCTACAACTGTTAACCCTCATATCTTCACAAAAAACTCCTCCTGAGATGACTCCTCTGTGCACCATAAATTTGGGCTAATGATGTGAAATTTATAGGTTCTAGAAAATTGGTGAACTCATTAAGCCCAAAAGCTTTCCTAAATTCTTCAACATTAATCTCAATAAGGGTTTTCCCATTTATATCCCGAACGCTTCTTGTGACTGAATCATATTTGAGCGCAATTTGGGTCAGCAAATCTATGTCCATAAATACCCCTGGGACTACCAATTTCCCAACATCTAATTCCCAAATACTATTTTGTGGGGCCGAGGAATTTCTTATTCCAAATCCAATCTTAAATAACCCCAACCCAGGCAGTCCAACTTGTGGGTCTCTCAACCAGTTACCCTTGTCATACAGTCCTTCTCCTATCTTTAAACGGGGAGCTCTAGGCACTAATTCTTTTGCCTTTGATGCCTGATTAGTTGACAACGTCAATTGTTCTAAAAAATCATCACAGACACTCCTTTCTAAATAGTAAACTTTGCTAGAAAATTCTCTTTTAGGAGCCATTTTGAAAATGTAAGAAAAGAATACCACTCTTAAACAATTTTGTGACGAATCAATTATCTTATCTAAAACACTACACAAGAATTGCTACAAAAGAAAACAAGAGAACCTGTTCTTCACTGGAAGGAATTTGCTCTACAATTGAATCGACTTGCTCTGTACCTGAAGAAAATAACTCTGCATCCACTCTTCTGCAAAATTCTCTAAGATATCTTCACTCGGTTGATAGGAAATCAAATATTGTACTTAGGGTCTTAACTACAACATTGATTCTGCATGCTTCAGCCATCCCTTGAAAATTGAATTCATATGAGAATTCATATTTTTTGCTCTAACGGGTCACAACGTTCTTGCAAGTGTTTCATTTTGCTCTTTCGCAACTTCGCGAAGCATAACTATTGGGCAGCTTGATCTTGCGAAATAGCGCTAACCGTTCGATCAAAAGAAACTTGATCGAGTGTTAGATTAACTAACAGCTTTGGCTCCGTGCTGGGTCCCGCTTCTCTATTGGCTACATGATACCACATGGTGCCCAACCATTGGCCTTGAAATTTCCTTCGCATTCCACTTGAAACTGGCCGCATGTCTTTCTTTTATACCTCCGGTTCCACCTTGGTGGGCCTACAACTTTCTTCTTAAACCACATGTCGTCGGACACGTGGATGGCTCTCATTTACTCTCGCTATTTCACGGGGTATAAAGGATGAGCATCTTACGCTTGCGAAATAATGTGGGTCGTCTGATCATCATTTAAAATGATCAACATTTAACCATCTGAAAAAGGCTTTCGATAGGGGTGGGCCCACTGACTCACTGTGAACACCTGGTGCCCAGTCACCTTCAGAGCTGACTTGTCACTTTTTAATATGTTGAAAGAAAACCATGGGGCCCCAACAAACTCTTGATAGCTGTATCCTCTAGGTCCTCCGTCATGACACGTGGATGACTCTCATTCACTCTGGCTATTTTGTGGGGTATAAAGAACGAGCATCTTACCCTTGCAAAATAGTGTAGGTCGTCGGATCATATTTTAAATTGATCGGCATTTAACCATCTAAAAAGGCTTTCGAGAGGGGTGGGCCCGCTGACTCACTGTGAACACCTAGCGCCCAGTCACCTTCAGAGCTGACTTGTCACTTTTTTATTTGCTGAGAGAAAGCCACTGGGCTCCAGTAAATTATTGATAGCTATACCCGCCAGGTCATCTCCTAACTGTGACCTGACTCACCTCTGGGACCCACCTTTTAGCCTTTAATCCTGACTTGCTGACCACTGTGACTTCTGTCGCGTGCCGCCATTTTACTCGCTATCATCAATGAGCTAGACCATCTATGTGGCATGCCATGTCATTTTCGCAACTTCACTGGTTTTAAATTACGCGCAACTTTGCCTAGCGAAATAACGTGAGCCATGGATCCACCCGCGAGATGCGCACTAGTTACTGGGTCCGACAACTTTAAGAGAAAAACATATTAGGCATAAATTTTTCGATAAATTAACATAACTGCCTAGGAAAACAACAAGGGGGGGACACTTCCTACGACCCGATGACCCATTACTTAAGTGAATAAAGTAACAAAAGATTAGAAACCAGAGGGTTTGAAACAAACACAAGAGGATCTAAAATAAAAAACCCTTAAACCCTTGAGGTCTAAAATAAAGCTGAAGCATTTGAAACTGCACCCTATTCAAAATTTTAACAAACCATAGCCAATCATGGGAAGAGAAAAGCCCATTTTTAATCAGTGATAACATCGGCTCTAACTTGGGATGGTTGATCGCAAGGTCAACACAAGAAAACTCAGAAACTCTGGAGAAATAGACCAAAACAAAGACCAAAATAGAAAAGTAGGAAAGGAACAAAATATGTACAAACAAAGGACCTACCGTGCATGGACATTAAGAGAAATAATGCTTTAGGAATTGTCCATGCACTAGAAATTCCTGCATTTCATCATCCATATTCTTCAAGAAATATGAATCCTTACCATTTAAGTCACAAACCACAAAAGGGCCAATCCATAGTGATTCAAATTTCTTATGCTTTCCCTTATCCTGTCCTTTTGCATTCCACTGAAGTACCATGTCATCAATTTGAAACTTCCTTAGTGATGTCCTTTTATCAAAAAGATACTTTGACTGCAACTGGATCTTCTAATTTCTCTTATGGGCAGAAGTCCTAAGCTCCTCCATTTCTACAATTTGGATCATTTTGTTTTCCATTGGTTCAGATGCCTCCATGTCCTCATTTTGCAAAAACTTATACATTGGAAGAAGGTTATTTACTGGCAACCTAGCTTGGGCGCCATAGACTAATTCAAAAGGTGACATTCCAATGGATTTCTTAATTGCCATTCTATCTGCCCACAGAGCTAACTTCAGTTTTTGATCCCAAGATCTTTTATTCTCTTCTAGGATTTTCTTGATGATATTCAACAGGCTTTTATTGTTGGATTCTGCTTGTCCATTCCCCTGAGGGTGATAAGGTGAAGAGTATGACATGAGTATACCATGACTAGTACAAAAGCCTATGAATTCTTCTAATTTGAAACACATGGCATTATCCATCACCAATTTTGCAGGTGTTCCAAATCTAGTTACATTATTATCCATCAGAAAATCAATGACAACTTTACTAGTAGCAATTCTTGTAGGGATGTCTTCTATCCATTTGGTGAAATAGTCAGTGGCCACTATGATCCATCCATGACCTCTCTCCGATCTCTCAACAATCTCTCCAATAAAATCAATGCCCCACTAGACAAAAGGAGCTTCTACAGAGACTGGATTTAGGGGTAAGGCTCCTTCATACTTGAGCTTGGATGAGAATTTCTGATATGGGTCACATTTCCGAACATATGCATGAGTATCTTTAAATAAAGTGGGCCAATAATATCCAGCCCAGATTATTTTACCAGCAGTAGTCTTAGTAGAGTAGTGACCTCCACATACTCCATCATGCATCTCAGTCAACACCTATTTAGCTTGAAATTCATCCAAACACATTAGTAACTCACCATCTCTTTTCCTCCAAAAAAGGTCACCCTGAATGAGCACATATTTTTGGGGCTTGAGTTTCAGAGTTCTTTTCTGATTATGTGTCATTTCTTCTGGGAATGTAGCACCTCTCAAAATTTGGACTATGTCTGTGTACCAGGGTTGCCTCTCAATACTAGTGACTAAAGAATCTCTAATCTCAACATTATGTATCTCTACATTCATGAGATTCGACTCAGTCATGAGCTTAGCCAAACCTAAACCTCTCACCAATTTGGTGATCTTTATCTCCAAGTTGAATTCCTGAATTCTATTAATCCACCTGCATCTCTTCCGAGTAACCTTAGACTGAGACAAAATATCTTTAACTGCAGCATGTGGGACATAGGCAATGATATTTGCATTCACTAAATATGGCCTAAAAGCCTTAACAACTCTGACTAGGGCATAAACTTGTTTCTCCATGGTTTCATATTTTAGTTCTGCCGCTTGCAAAGACTTACTGTAGAAGGCTATGGGATGTTCATATCCTTCACTGTCCTTTTGTAGTAATACTGTAGCCACCGTATGATATGAAGCAAAAGAAAATAGAGAAAAAGGCTTATTATAATCAGGGGATTTCAACACTGGTGCCTCTTGGATTGCCTTCTTAATCTCAGCAAAAGCTTTTAAAGCTTCTTGATCCTAATAAAATTTTGTATCCTTCTTAAGCAATTTGATGATAGGCTTCACTATCTCTGTGAAGTTTGCAATAAATCTCCTGACAAAATTTACTTTACCTAAAAAGGATTGGATATCTTTCACATTTTTAGGTTCAGACACCTTATTGATTGCTTGAATTCTCTCAGGGTCTATTCTTACCCCTTGCTTGGAAACTATGTGTCCCAGTAGCTTTCCCTTAGTGACCCCAAAATGACATTTCTTGGGATTTAGTGATACACCAAATTCCAAGGCTTTATTGAACACCTTCTCTAGATGTCCACAATGATCATCAGCTTTTTTAGAGAAACAAGTTAGATCATCTTGATAAACCACCATGATGATGTTTATGAATTCTTTGAAAGCTACATCCATAGCTCTCTGAAATGTAGCTCCTGCATTTTTTAATCCAAATGGCATTCTCACATATACATAAGTTCCCCATGGAGTAGTGAAGGTTGTTTTAAACTGTTTAGACTCCTTTACCAACACTTGATTATATCCTGAGAAACCATCCATCATGGATAAAAGATCACATCCTGTCATTCTCTGTAGCATGCCTTCCATATTCGGGGATGAGTAGTTATCTTTCAAGGAAGCAACATTTAAATTCCTAAAATCTACACACAACCTGATGTCTCCATTCTTCTTTCTCACTAGGACTAAATTGGAGACCCATGAAGAATGCCTTATTGGTTTGATAATCCCCCTTCTCTCAATTTGGTCAACTCTTGTTGCATTTTAGTTTCTAATAAGGGATTGATAGGCCACTGTTTCTGTCTGAAAGGCTTAGAATCTGGAAGTAAAGGAACTTCATGCTGAAAAAGATCTTGTCTATACGCCTTTAGATCTTCATAAGACCAAGCAAATACATGCTTATACCTTTTCAATAAACTAATAAGGTTAGTCCTAACATGAGGGGGTAGTTTCTTTCCAATATATACCAACTTAGGGGATGATTCTGTCCCCAGGTTTACCTCCTCTAACTCTTCCAACTTGGTGGTAGACTGCTGATGTAAATGACTATCATTATAACAAAACATGCTTTCCAGCACCACCAGCCCTCTAGGTATCTCATTGGTTTCCAACTGGACCACATCATTTCCAAACACTGTCTCTCTATTGTCTACCACTTCCACCAATGCATTACAATCAATCTTTTGTTCAACATAATCATCAACACATTGGATAAACCTAAGAATGTCTTCATCATCAGCAAAAACTTGCCAATTGTACACATTATCAGGAATAGCAGGCCTAGATTTTATTTCCACAGTGGAAATACCAGTTAGCGTTGCATCATCATTTTTCAAAGCAACATTAGTTAAGAAATCTGCCATAATATTTTTTGCTCGCTCTATCCAATTAATAGAAAATGCATCAAAGTGCTCAATAACATCCCAAGCAGCATGCTTATACTGCTTTAATCTATCATTCTTGGATGCATATTTAGATCTCACCTGAGAAACAACCAATTCTGAATCCCCCATTACTTTCAACAGTTGGATTCCATTCCTTTTTGCAACCTCAAGTCCTAGTAACAGGGCTTCATACTCTGCAATATTATTTGTGCACTGGAATGCCAATAAAAATGAGTACTTAAAAGTTATACCTGATGGGGACACAAAAAGAACCCCTGCTCCAGATCCTTCTTTAGAGCAAGCTCCATCAAAATACATCTACCACAATCCATACTGTTGTGCTTGTAACTCAACTACAATAAGGTCAGTATTTTTCAATTGAGGTAAAATTGGTTGCAATCTAAAGTTATCTAGATCTACATCAATCATACAATTAAGCATACCAGGGTCTACATTTTCAATTACTCTAGGGGCTTGTGGCTCTCTGTATAATTTGACCTGATTACCATTAATAGGAATGGTGGCATAAGATAAGTCCAGTTGAACATTCCCCCCTACTGCTGCCGCCCATTGTCTGGAAAGTAACATACCATAGTGGGGTTTAGTGTCAGTAACAATAACATCCATTTTGTAAGTGGCTTCAGGGAATGCTGCTATTTTTACTTCTATATCTCTCATCGTACCTATCACAGGCACCTCTCTGTTATCCATGGCATAGCACTTACCATACATAGTGGTTACTGATAACCCTAACTCTTTCATAACACCATAGGGCATTACATTAGCAACAGCTCTTGAATCTATCATGCAATTTTTAATTAACCAGTTATTGACTAACAGGGTAACATAGAAGGGATCTACCTGAGAAGGCTCTTGAGTGATAGTGGTTCCAACATAAACCTTTGGGGTTTGGAACTCTTGATCCTTGCCAACTTTGGCTGAACCGGTGGGTAAGACTGTGTCACTATCAGATATACTAGAGAATAGAGACAAAGCAGCGTCCTTATGTTCTTTAATTTTTAGTAATTCTACTAGTGGAATAGTGACTTTCGTTTGAGTAAGAGCTTGGGCCATGTCAAATGTAGAACCACTACACTTTTCAATGTTAGCCCTGACTCTTTCTGTTTTGAATTGACTTGCCTTTTTCACTGTCTCTATCTCTGCTCCTTGTACATCACCAACATTTTTATCATCTTTGCCTTTATGTACATCCTTAACTTGTTCCCCCTTTTCTTGACTGATCTTAAGAACAGTAGTAGCACTACTTGATGCCCCCCTTTTTGTAACTTCCTTTACAAACATAGAACCCGACTCACCCTGATCAGTGTCTCTCTTAGTGCTTCTCAGATTATAGTTATGTTTTCCTTTGGCAATTGCAGCCTTAGTGAGATTTCTAACTTCTTCCTCACTGGGCCTCCTTAGATGAACATCTTCATCTTCAATTGTTACCACATTCAATGTAGGATGCCAACCTAAGGCTAACTGTCCTTACACTAGCTTTTCATTATCTAGCACATCACTCTATTCACTTTGCACAGATTCCTCATCACTTTCTACGATGGTTTCAAACATATTAATGTCAGACTCTGCTTCTGGTCTCATAGATTCTTCAAGAGCTTGAGCCACTACACAATGATGAGGAGAATGTGGTCCATCACATGCAATACACCAAGGAGTATTTTCTATATTGTGAACAGTTTTCCCTTTCAAAAGATCCAGTGTATCTTGACTTTGGGTAATTTTGGGCTTCTCAATTTGGGGTTTACCATCCTTCCAATTGGTATTATATGACATAACATGTAATCTAGGGGGTCTATCTTGCCAGTTATAATGAGGTTTATCATTCTTGTTAATCTTGGCAGTCAAATCTTTCATAGCAGTAACCAATTTCTCTATCTTATCATCCTCTTTAGCAACTTTATTAGGTTGCTGCTTGGTTTCTTGCCATAATCTACCATCTGCCCTCCTTCCTAACTTCCCAGATGCTTTTTTGTTACTTTCTACATTTATGGCAATTCTAAAAGCATCTCTCAAGATATAGGCCATATTAGAATCAAATGCATTGTAATATGTATTAAGACACATGTTGTCATCTAGCCTCATCACTTGATACAATCTGTACATGGCCTTCTGGAATCTGGCATTGAAATCAGTGACCATTCCAATTTCAGATTTTCTAATATTGTTGAATTCATTTAGCATGAAACTCACATTAGCCTTGTCACCATACTGCTCTTGGAAGCAATTTTTAAAATCTTCCCATGAACTTATGCTTTTTATTGGAAGACCTCTGTACCAATCTCTTGCATCATCAACCAGGGATTGAACAAATAGTTTCATAATAACATCTTCATCTACTATCTCATAATCATTTATTAGATCCCCAAAAGATTTCAGATGTTCCTCAGCACTAATTGCATTGTTCCCAACAAATTTATGGAGTCTATCTCTTAGCTCAGTGGGAACATGATTTGGATATCCCGGGATCCCATCAAAAAACAATTGTCTATATTGTTCTAGATGGATCGGCCTTCTTTGAAAAGAGGTAATAGCACTATTACTTCCCATGGTCATTTTAGCTTTTGGGATCGGAGATTGAGGTGCTTGGGTATATTGTTTGTTCACAGGGATTTGACTTACGGAGGCAATATTAGCTTGTACTGCAGGTTGAGTAATAGCCCAAGGAAGGAAAATATGTTGGGGATTAGGCTTGCTAAGATCTTTTGATGGGAATGTAATAGGGGGAGCCTTTAAGTAATTAATCTTCCTCTTTACCTCCTGATTTGCTGCTTCTAACTCAGCCTTTTCTAATTCCATTTGGAGATCTTCCTTTTCTTTCCTCATCCTTTCCATTTCTCTCTCATGTGCTAAAAGCCTATGAGAGATCTCTTCTGCAGTTTTAGATACTATCCCATCATCTACCCACTTCTATTTTCCTTTATCCATATTAGGTTCAGGAAGCTAGGAATCATTAAATACTTCCCTAGTTGGCTGGGCTACTGTCTTACAAGCTTGTTTAGTTTTGGGGATTAGAATTTCTCTAATCACAGGGCCTTCCTCATCACTTTTTTCTTTCTCCTTAGCGAGTATTTCAAGATCAGCTATTTGTCTAAGGAGCCTATCCCTCTCCATTAATTTGGCTTTAACTTCCTTCTCCTTATTTGCCTCCTTTTGGGCTCTTAGGGAGATTAAGTGATGGACTCTCCTGTTTAAGTCTTCAATCTCTTGAGACATTTTGTCTTCATCAGGGAAGTTTTCTTCAGAGTCTGAGGCATTAACTTGATCTATGTCAATCAGACTAATGTTCCCATCAATTGTTCTAGGAATAGAGTGTCTAATTGCATTTGAACTGGTTCTATCTCTTACAGCAACACTAACATGAGATAAATCTTAATTTAAAATGGGTTCATTATCAATATTTCCAAACAATCCCGAATGGAAACCTAAGATATCATGTTCTGAATCTCTGGAAGATGAACTAGACTTTGAATAAACAGGTCGATCAGGCATCTTACCAATATTGTTGTTTTTTTGCACCCAAGCAGCATTTGATGACTCATGCAACACAAATCTCTTCTGGCCTCTCCCTGATTGTTCTGGCAAATCTTCTTGCAAGGTTTCACGAGGATGTTTCTTCATGAATGATCTCATATTTTTTGCTCCTTGCATCTTGCTTGTTTTCCTTTTAGAAATATTTGTATCTCACAAGGACTGGTTCAAAAGTAACAGAGTCACCACCCACAAAACTATGGGAATTTGGAAAACAAGCAATCTAATCCACAAACACACAACAATTTTCTTTATAAGCCTCAACACAGATCTGCATTTATATCTTTATTGTAACTCTCCCCAACAGAGTCGCCACTTTTGTTTTCTTCAAAATCTGATTCTCTTTAAACATCCTTAAAATAATATGATTTGAACTTGGTGCAGGAGAGACATCAAAGATAAGGAAATTCTCAAGACAACATATGACATGGTTTGGATTGAACCTTCTACACTTCAGACCTACTCGGAGCCTAGGCAGGTATACCTTTGTGAATTAAATTCACACTTTCAAATGTAAACCCACAGCAAACCAGTCCAGAAAACCAGTGGATCTATTCACCTTGAAATTAACTGAAAACAAAGAATGGAATAATACTTAGATTCAGCATTTCGATCAACAAGACATGCAATAAACAACTTCAATCAATACCAGTGCCTTATCCAAGGTCACAGAGTCATCTAAAACTCAGATAATACTCCTCAAACAAAATATCTTTACATATCAAATTGGTTTGATTTCTATTAATCCTTGTATGTGCCTGACACCTACAAGAATTCATGCATTCCAAATTAAACTATGATCATCAAAATTCAAAGTCTCTTCTAAAGAGTTTACTGGTATGAGTGATCCCCGCATCTTTAATTTCCCTCCTAAAGAGAAAAGCTAATGAACACTTCTACTAAAATTGCTTTGCAATTCCATTCAAATACAACAACCCTAGATTATTCAGAATGAAAACAGTAAACAAATTGAAAACACACTTGAAGACAACACAAAGCTTCACTCAAAAGCAATGGTCTGTATATTGATATTAACTTTCAAGAGATTTTACAAGAAGTTTTTGAATATTCTCCATTAGACTTGGAAAAGCTCAGATAAATTTCTGCAGCGTTTTCTTATAATTTTTTGCGATCTCCTTTCTTCTAGTCCTGGTATCCATTTATAACAAAATGGATGCACAAAGCTTTGGACTTCTCCAAGAGAGTTTGTTACAATCATTCCTTTCAAAAATAAAGAGGTTACAATCTATTCGCAAAAACAGTTACAAGCTCTTTTCGGCCTCTGTAGTTTCTTCAGCAGGCTGTTCGGTTGCAACCTCTTCCACCTTTTCAGGGGCGCTCTCCAACTGCTCTGTATCATGAGTGGCATATTTAGTCGTCCACTCACCATACACCTCTTCTATCAGCCATGAGAAATTAATCACTTTATCCTTGGTCTTAGTCAACCTTTTCCAAGAATTTCTCATTTTGTTGACTTCTGAATTGAGAAAACCATAATGTGACTTAATTTTCTCTATCTCCTGTATTGTCAAAACAAAGAAAGAAGCATCATCTAGATCAATAATTCCTTTAGCTCTTGCTGACAATTTAGCTTCTATCTCCTTAAGCCACATTTGTTTGTCCTTTAATTGATTTGGGCTAGCAAAAACTCCTGGGAGCAACTCAAAAACTTGATCAGTGTACTCCTTTTTGCACAAATTAACCTTCGTATCAACATTATCCACCTCTACTGTTAATTGTACTAAGACTTTAGCGACATCAGAAGTGGATTTGATGATAGGATTGGCCCTTGCTTCATCGCAGGATACACACATAAACTCTAAATCTTGCTCCCTAGGCCTCCATTTGTCAAAAATAGGTGTCAAAATGGCCTTGTTTCTCCTGAGCTCATTCCATATATCCATAATTTTACCTACATTGTTGTAGAGCAATGAGGCATTCATTGTATCTGCAAAACTGAAAATTGTAGCCCTTACTCTCTTCTCATACTTCTTTGCATATAAGGCCTGAGCCTGTTTAAAGTTTTCTAATTCTTGAGGAGTAATTTCAACCATTTGAGAGCTAGAGGGTGCTGGAGATGGTGGAAACTCAATGATAGGGCTAGTAGGTGGAGGTCTTGCAGGAGAAGAGGAGATCATCAGTGTTGAAGACTCACCTTGATGGTATTGTCCAGTCAACTGGCTCTGCAGCTTGGCAATGATGCTATCCTTACCTCTTACCTCCTCCTTGGCATTGTTATAGGCCTTCAAAACTGTTTCCAACTTGACTTGGAGGGCCTCCTTCTGTTTGGCTTCTTTCTCTACTACTGCAACACTAAATTTTGTAGTCTCTAACACAGTGCTAGCAGCCTCCACTACCCCTATACTCTGCACTCTCTTCACCATCATCCCACCAAGGTAACTTGACTTTGGGGCGTCTTTTCTTTTCTTACTCTCATTTCTCTTGAGAGACCACATGACGAGTGCAGCATTATCCTTATTGAAAGTAATCCCCTCCATGGGTTTAGTCTCTTTTCTCACTGCATCTAGTACCAAGGTGTCTACTATATCCCATTCGGGTAAAATAAGCACTTCAGTTTGTGCTACCATATCTCTTCCCTTCTCAAGGGTGATGGTTTTAAATTCTTCCATCATCTCTTGCTTTATTTCCTCTTCTACCAGGGCTGGATCTTTATTAGGCTACTCAGCCTTTCTCTTTTCACATCTAGCATCATATTTACCTATGTGTTGTTTCCATATAAACTACATAAATGCTTCTGATGTGACAAAATTGTTATCAGCTAAGAAGGCATTACTTGCCTGCTTTATCTCAGGATCGCACTCCTGGCCTTTGAGTTCAGTGGTAGTGATATCCATTTCAACAGCAATGGGTTCTTCTGGCATTCCTTCCTCCACTTCATCATAAGTGTAGGCAATTTCCCCTAGACTACCTAACTGTAGGAGTTGCCTAGCTGCTGCTTGCTCATTTCCTATATGGATAGGGGATTGGGATGGGGAATACAAAGGTGTATCTAATTGTACTTCTTTCCCCACCCTTTTCTTCTTTGGGCTTTCTTGGATGTCAATGACATCTTGTATCTTCCTCTTTCCTTTGGAGGTAGAGGGCTCCCCTGTTGTAGGCATCAGCACACTATAACTGGATTTCTTATGCAGTGTATAATCACCATGAGGGATTGCTTTGCTGGAAGCTGACCTACTTAGGATCATTCTTGCCTTCTCAGGGTTGCTTTTGATTATAGCTTCCCTCTTCTCCTTCAGGGTTTGCATCATGTCTTCAAAGCAAACAATCAGAAACTTTATTTTCTCCTCCAGAGGGAAAAAGCTAGACAATGGGTCATAGCTGCCATCAAAATGATGCACAAAATCCAAGGCTTTCTTATAAGCCACCCACTTCTCTTTCCTTAGCTCCTTCTCATCTAGATCAAACTCATTTCTGATGAGGTCTTCAGGAAACTGGAATTGATGAGGCCTACCTCTGCATGCTACCTTCTTTCTAAACATACCGTTGAAGAAGTCTTCTGGATCAGAAAACCTGGGCACTGCAGTGGACAAATGATAAGGCTTGAGGAAATCCTCAAAGCAATTCCAACCTCCCTTTGTTATTACAAATTGGTGGGCTATGGTAGCTGTAGGGAAAATAGTCCCTTTACCCCTGCCTGTTAACTCTGCCTCTTGTAAACCACCGATTTGTCTAAGGATCTCTGCGATTCCCACTTTGAGAGGGACCTGGTAAGGTAGCAAAAATGGGGTGCCTCTGAAACCAAACACTCTGAAAACTGTGGAGACTGGATACAAGTAAATGTCACCCCAGTTATGAACAATTTTTATGTTCTCTGTGAATTCTTTTGGTCTTATGAATTCCAAAAGAACTTTGGGGATTCTTGGGTTCTCTGAGAAGAGAAGAGTCCTGATCTTGGATGCAAAGTATTTGTCAAACTTTAAGAAACTGGCATCCTCTCTATCCCATGATAACATAGTACTCCATAATTGTACTGGCATTTTTTCTCCTTCTTTCTCCTTAACAAGGTCCAGTCCACTGGCGAAGTAATCACCACCTTTGAAGAGAAAAAGATGCATCAGGAGTGAGTACCATCCAAAAGGCCTATCCACCTTTCCATTCTTGATTCCTGTTAACCCTCCATGGATAGCATCAGCAATAAAAGAGGCATAATCAAATGTAATTGCAAGAGAAAGATTCAAAATCTAAGCAATCATTAACAAGTAATGATTTGGCATATTTGCTTCAGCATCTTCTCCCAAAACTTGGCAAAGTGGCCAATACATTCCTTTAGCCGTCAGGGTGAACATACTTAATGAAAAGGGCTCTTATGTGTTGGGTCCTACAACTGTTAACCCTCCTATCTTCACAAAAAACTCCTTGAGAGGCCCGTTCCTAAGATGACTCCTCTGTGCACCATAAATTTGGGCTAATGATGTGAAATTTATAGGTTCTAGAAAATTGGTGAACTCATTAAGCCCAAAATCTTTCCTGAATTCTTTAGCATTAATCTCAACAAGGGTTTTCCCATTTATATCCTGAATGCTTCTTGTGACTGAATCATAGTTGAGCGCAATTTGGGTCAGCAAATCTATGTCCATAAATACCCCTGGGACTACCAATTTCCCAACATTTAATTTCCAAATACTATTTTGTGGGGCCAAGGAATTTCTCATTCCAAATCCAATCTTAAATAACCCCAACCCAGGCAGTCCAACCTGTGGGTCTCTCACCCAGTTACCCTTGTCATACAGTCCTTCTCCTATCTTTAAACAGGGAGGTCTAGGCACTAATTCTTTTGCCTTTGATGCCTGATTAGTTGACAGCGTCAACTGGTCTAAAAAATCATCATAGACACTCCTTTCTGAATAGTAAACTTTGCTAGAAAATTCTCTTTTAGGAGCCATTTTGAAAACGTAAGAAAAGAATACCACTCTTAAACAATTTTGTGACGAATCAATTATCTTATCTAAAACACTATAGAGGAATTGCTACACAAGAATACGAGAGAACCTGTTCTTCACTAGAAGGAATTTTCTCTGCAACTGAACCGACTTGCTCTGTACCTGAAGAAAATTACTCTACATCCGCTCTTCTGCAAAATTCTCTAAAAGATATCTTCACTCGATTGATAGGAAATCAAATATTGTACTCAGGGTCTTAACTACAACATTGATTCCGCATGCTTCAGCCGTCCCTTCAAAATTGAATTCATATGAGAATTTGTATTTTTCACTCCAACGGGTCACAACGTTCCTGCAAGTGTTTCATTTTTCTCTTTCACAACTTCGCAAAGCATAACTATCGGGCAGCTTGATCCTGTGAAATAGCACTAACCGTTCGATCAAAAGAAACTTGATCGAGCGTTAGATTAACTAACAACTTTGGCTCCGCGCTGGGTCCCGCTTCTCTATTGGCTACATGATACCACATGGTGCCCAACCATTGGCCTTGAAATTTTCTTCGCATTCCACTTGAAACTGGCCGCGTGTCTTTCTTTTATACCTCCGGTTCCACCTTGGTGGGCCTACAACTTTCTTCTTAAACCACGTGTCACCGGACACGTGGATGACTCTCATTTACTCTCTCTATTTCATGGGGTATAAAGGACGAGCATCTTACCCCTGCGAAATAGTGTGGGTCGTCTGATCATTTTTTAAAATGATCGGCATTTAACCATCTAAAAAAGGCTTTCGGGAGGGGTAGGCCTGCTGACTCACTGTGAACACCTGGTGCCCAGTCACCTTTAGAGCTGACTTGTCACTTTTTAATATGTTGAAAGAAAACCACAGGGCCCCAACAAACTCTTGACAGCTATATGCTCTAGGTCCTCCATCATGACATGTGGACGGCTCTCATTCACTCTCGCTATTTCACAGGGTATAAAGAATGAGCATCTTACCCTTGCCAAATAGCGCGGGCCGTCGAATCATCTTTTAAATTGATCGACATTTAACCATCTAAAAGGGATTTCGGGAGGGGTGGGCCCGTTGACTCACTATGAACACCTGGTGCCCAGTCACCCTTAGAGCTGACTTATCACTTTTTTATTTGCTGAGGGAAAGCCACTGGGCTCCAGTAAATTATTGACAGCTGTACCTGCCAGGTCATCTCCTAAATGTGACCTGACTCACCTCTGGGACCCGCCTTTTAGCCTTTAATCCTGACCCGCTGACCGCTGTGACTTCTGCTGTGTGCCACCATTTTACTCACTATCATCAACCAGTTGGACCGTCTATGTGGCATGCCATGTCATTTTCACAACTTCGCTGGTTTTAAATTATGCGCAACTTCGCCTAGCGAAATAACGTGAGCCGTGGATCCACCTGCGAGATGCGCACTAGTTATTGGGCCCAACAACTTTAAGAGAAAAACATATAAGGCATAAATTTTTTGATAAATTAACATAACCGCCTAGGCAAGCAACAAGGGGGGGACACTTCCTATGACCCCATGACCCATTACTTAAGTGAATAAAGTAACGAAAGATTAGAAACTAGAGGGTTTAAAACAAACACAAGAGGATCTAAAATCAAAAACTCTTAAACCTTTGAGGTCTAAAACAAAGCTCAAGCATTTGAAATTGCACCCTATTCAAAATTTTAACAAACCATAGCTAATCATGGGAAGAGAAAAGCCCATTTTTAATCAGTGATAACACTATGGGTGCAAATACTCTCCCAAATGCATTTGATGTTGCTATTAGAGCATAAAATTGTTTAATTCAGGCTGGTAAAATAGCCTCTAGACCCCCAATGCCCATATTTCTAGAAATACAGCCTATTGTACCTCTTTTAGAACCTACTCTAGTTGTTGTCCCACCTTTACTAGCTCTGAATTATCAAGTTGCAGCCCAAGCAAATACTGTTACACTCCCAAATCAAGAGTTTTAGGAGTTTAAAAATGAGATGAAGACCATGTTCCAAGGTTTTGGGAACAAAATGACCAATATTGAGAAGAAAGTAGCCCAAAATACCAAGCCTTCTCAAGCTCCTTATCAGAGTAACTAGCAAAACAAGCTTCCTTATCAAGCTGATCCTCAGGGTCAAAGAAGGAATTATAACCAAAGACCCAATATACCTTACAATCCTAACACTACCACCATATCCAGGGATATTGTCCCAAATTAAAACAACATGGAAATAGATTAGGATTGGTGTTACCCTTACAACCAACCTCATAATTAGACCACTTATTCGAATGGTGTGCTACATCAAGTGCTCATGGTTAAAAATAACGTTGTTGCCTAAGAAGATAACACTCATGGAACTCATGAACAACAAGTTTCTCATTCTAAACAAAGTCAAGATGTCACCTTGGTAAATTGGCAAGGTCAAGAATTATGTGCAGTGAATCAACCACAAGATCAGAATTAGTCCTACACTTCTATTGTAGTGAATAGACAATCCAAAAAGAGGACCATTGATGTAGGACAACAAGCTGATAAAGGCACCAATCAGGATTCTAGAAGCAAGCAAGCACCACCTGGACCTCAACTTGTTGGCATTATACACTCTAATGAGAATTGATGGTGTTGTCATTGATGGCAACCTTGTGGAAACCTTCAGGCAACCTTGTGGCATTTATCTTGTAAACCATTGACACTGACAGGCACTTCACTGACAACAACAATGCATACCAACACCCTAGCCGACAAGAATAAACTTTTTTTTATTGTATCTAATTGTAATTATCTTTTGTAAAGCTGACATGGCATATTGTAATAGACTCATATATGTATGAGATCTTGTAAATCATTTTAAAAGAAGGATGAGAGATATATGATAGATGGAATGAGCGAATATTAAGGAAGATATATGCAAATGCATAAGGCGGATTTTGTATAGGGTTTATGGTTATAGCATGAGCTTAAACTGGTACTAAACCTGGCATAGTTGATTATGATTTAGAGCAGTACATTGTATTGGATTATCATAATCCATTTTGTAAGTCAGTAAGACTTCTATTTTGTAGATTGACCAGTGAGCTCTAGGTAGTTGGCCTTCCTGCATGTGTAGGCACCTCATTGTAAGTAATATTTATTCATTGGCCAGTGAGTGAATATTGTGGGTCACAAATCCCACCGAGGTTTTTCCCACACCAAGTTTCCTTATTAAACATCTTGTGTTATGGTGTGTTTTCTATGTTGACTTTATTGTTCCTATTTACTGCATTAACTCTTATTTACTGATACACTGTTTTGGAATGCAAAATACTTAATAAGGTTAAATATTATCTTCACTAGTTAGATATTGATTCACCCCCCCCCTCTCAGTATCTTTGGGACTATCATTAATCCTAACACAACTCTCTCAGAATACACACATTATACCAAGTGGGCAACCAATGGTCAACAAGGATTAACCAAGAGGCCAATCCCAAACAACACAAGTTCATGAAGATGTTGTTGTTAAGAAAGGACAATAGAAGGTTAGTATAGGTTCATTTAATATTTTGGGTCAATTGAAGAACACAGTGTCAATGTCTCAATGTGGGATTCCTTAGCTCTTCCAGGGCAAAAGGATTTTCTACAAAATACCTTGTCTAGCCTCTCTTTGTCATAAGAGCCACCTAATGAGCAGCCCAAAGTTGTCTTATTGAATGCCCCTCAAGAAAATAAGAATGAAGAACAAATTCAAAAGATTAAACCCCCTCCTTTCTATCTAACATTGATCATAGGCCAACACCTAGTGCATAATTGTATGATTGATTCAGGTGCAAGTAGTTCTATCATGCCAAAGAAGATAGTTGATAGGTTGGGTTTGACATATGAACCTATTTCAAAAGAGGTAGTCCAACTAGATGGGCCAATAGTAAACACACTAGGTGCGATTAAGAATTTGGGTCTCACATTACATGCATGCCCAAACTTCTCAATTCTACAAGATGTCTATGTTGGCTTGATGATGATTGCAATGAATTACTTCATATGTTGTCATTGATGTAACACATACACACACATATGTTCATATTGTCTACCGGTGTGACTTCAAATTTATTTATATTGCAACCGGTATACTAGAAGGTTTATATCAAACTGGTACATGGTGACAACCTATATATTCATAGAGTCAACTGATGTTTATATATTTATATATGGATATTAATAACTTGACATCAACCTGAAGATCCAATGGAGATTATCGAAGGAGCATGAAAGGACAAATAGGTTATATGTTTAACTCTGACCAGTATTGTTGTTCCAATTGGTATTCATTGATTATGTGATGAGTTATCATTGGTTGTGATGAGTTATCCTCATAGAAAAATTTTGGTGGTATTTTTGTAATGATTTATGATTGTTTGACCAGATAGACTGCACCTAGGAAATTGTGATATGATTTCTCAAGGCCGACATGAAATCTAAATATCTATATATTGACATCATAATGAATTATTTTATATGAGTGAAGGAGATATGATATGTGATGATTTGATGCGAAGGCAAAAGTGTTAAGTTGGAGAGTATGTTGGTAATGAACTTTTGAGTGCACAAAAGAGGATCTATTCAAGCAAGTTGTGCTACTTCTAGATCACACCATCTGTTGTTTTCTAATCATTGCAATAGTCAAATCCCCTAATTGGGTAAGCTCTAAGAAGCTTCATTGTACAAATCCTCTAACTGGGTGATCCATTAGTTTGGATTCAGAAATCCTCTACCAAGGTTACTCCTAACAGGGTACTACCTTTAATAGGGTATATATTTTAACTAACCTTCGGGATATTTAATAGGGTTTTCTCCTAGCAGAGCAACTTTTTGTAGACCCTAACCTGTCAGTTATCTATTACTATAGATAGTTAACTTGTGATTCTCATCTCACCATGGTTTTTCCCATTTGGGTTTTCCATGTATTAAACACTTGTGTTATGGTGGATGTTTTACTGTTTGTGGATGATTTTATTTCATTTTGGATTGAATGCATAGTGTTTAACAATCTTGTTAAGTATATTTGTCGATCAATGTTTAAACTAGCATTATTTTTGGTGTCACTGATTCACCCCCCCTCTCAGTGCTTTACAAGGCCATCAATTAGTATTAGAGCCTAACTTATTTAAAGTCTAATCGATTGGAAGGAAACCTTAAAGACACCATGGGGGATATGAGCTACTTTGAGATGGCTAGAGAGCTTGAAGCTAGTAGAAATGAGCTTGAAACCTTAAGGGTCAAACTGAAAGCTTCTCAAGTCAAAAGAAGAGTTAATTGAACAACTGTTGGAAATAGCTGATAATAGTTCTTCAGATGAGGCCAATATTGATGTTTTAGTTGAGGATGTTGAAAAACTAAATAGTGAAAAGCAAAATATGAGGAGAGAGATAGAAATCCTAACTATCCACATGAGTCAGGAACTAGAAGTCAAGAGGACAACTACAGATCTCATCAAAGAGAGATATCATGAGATTGCCAAGATCAAGCGAGAGAATGCTATTATGCATGAGCATTAGCATGTAGAGAAAGAAGAAAAGGAGACTGTCAAAACACAATGAAGTGTTGGCAAATGCACACTCCAATGAGAAATTGTAGGTGATTGAAGGTATTGTCATTGATGACAACCTTACAATCATATGACACCAGCAGGCACTGACACTGACAGACTGTACACCGGCATACAGTTCACCGACACCGAAAAAGATTGATTACCAACACCCTAGCCGACAGGATTTTGTTTATTACATAATGTATTTAACTGTAATATCTTTTTGTAAGCCGACAAGGAATATTGTAATAAGGCTCATATATAAGTATGAGATCTTGTAGAACATTTGAAATAGGGATATGGAGATGGATATTATGTGCAAATATTCAGGTAGACTCTGAAGTAAGGTTTATGATTATTGCAAGAGTTTAAACCGGTATTGGATCTGGCATAGTAGATGCTTTTTGTAGCAGTACATCATATTAGATTTATATAATCCATTTTTGTAAGTCAACGAGACTTCTTTTTTATTTGAGCAGTGAGCTCTAGGCACTTGGCCTTCCTGCATGTGCATGCCCCCATTTTTGTAAGTAATATTCACTTATTGGCTAGTGAACAAATATTGTGGGTCACAAATCCCACTGAGGTTTTTCCCACACCGGGTTTCCTCGCCAAAAATATTGTGTTATGGTGTGTTTTCTATGTTGTGTTTATTGCTCTTATTTACTGCATTAATTTTGTTTTACCGGTACACTATTTTGGAATGCATTTCATTTAATAAGTTCAGATAATCCATTAACTAGAAAGATATTGATTCACCTCCCCTCTTAGTATCTTTGGGAATCCTAACAATTGGTATCAGATCCTGGTCCTCTATTTTCAAAAGCCTAACAACTTGAGGAAGATTCTGACATTGGTAGAGATGGAAAACTTGAGAAAGCAATTGGAAACAACTCTTTTAGACTATGATACAGAATAGTTGAAGAATATGAAACTTGAAAATGATCTAGAGGATGCATAGGAAATAATTCAAGGACTTCAAGAAAATCTCACTATTGCTAAGAACAAAAGAAGAGTAATGATGATGAGAAAGAAACTCTTAATGACCTTGTGAACAAATTGAGACAAGAAAATAATACAATGAGGAATGAGATGCAAGATATGACTATGAGGTTTTGTAAAGACATTGAAGATAGAAAGAAGAATGAAGATGACTTGGTTAGAAGACTAAATGATGCTGGAAATGAAAACACAAGACTCAGTCATGAAAATGATATGTTGAAGATAGATTTGATGCATACACAAAATGATAGAACTGAACTCATGAGATAGAAAGGAATCTTGGAAAATGAATTGGCTGCTGCAAATCAACACAAAGAGAAATTCAAGAAAAGCTCAAAGGAACTTGATGATATGCTAAAAAATTAGAAACACAATGGAGATACAAATGGCCTTGGCTTTGAAGTTGGTGAGAGCTTCGGTATTGCAAACAATCATGATCATAGTAAACCGGTAAGACAAACTAATGCTTACAAATTTAATGGGAAATACTTTAACTGTAACAAGTATGGTCATAGAGAAAATCAGTATAGATCTAGAAACTATCAGAACAATAATGCACCCACCGATCAATGTTCTAAATGCAACAAAATTGGTCATAACCCAGAAAATTGCAGAATCAATGTAAGATGTTATTTTTGTGAAAGATTTGGACACTTATCTAATCAATGTAGAACATATACCAGTATAGGATATGGAAAAGCAATTCAGAAAACAATGTGACTTGTTATGCTTGCAACAATATTGGACATATTGCAAAATTTTGTAGAAGTAAGGCATCACCGGCAAATAACAAAGGACCCAACTTGAAAGGTAAAGAGAAGGTTGATAAAGTAAAGTAAGAATTTTCAAAACAATGGATTAGAAAGTCAAATCAGAATGTTAGTGAAGCTATTCCTTCACCGGTAGAACAGAGTTTCACTCCACCAACAAGAGATTCTTCATCTATCTGAAAAGAAACCTTTTGGGGGGCATGGAAACAAACTGAAAAACATGCTAATTTACCCTTGGTTGATGGTGAGAAGTTGAATTACTTCTTTATCGGTAGATGAGTTAAGTTTGACTTAACTGGAAGGCATTAAATGTGGTAGTTGAAAGAAATAACACTATAAAGAAAGTGTTTTTGGCTCTTTTTCATTCACCGAACATTCAAATTTCCTGAGAGCGCGAAAATCCCAAGTGAAGGCATCCACAGTGAGAAGTGAAGCAAATCATTCAAGCACTCATACCTAAAGGAAAATTAAGGTATTTATAACAATGGCTTCCTCCTCTACACCTGGATTCATTGCAAACCCTACTATGATTGAAGTTATTAAGCGCCCTAGACCTGTATTCAAGATTATTCCCAAAATTACGAAGAAAGATGATACCCTAGGAGCATTTTCAAAAATACCCAAGGGAGTAGTTTATGCTGCAGATCCTATAATTTACATAAATTATCATATTAAGGAACTAGGAGTTGATGAGGTAATGAACATGTATAGGACTATTATATGTGATGAAAATGGAAATGTGAAACCAGAACATAAGATAGTGGAAACCCTAGGTTTTGTTGACATTCTTAGTATTCCTGATTTTCCGAAGGATGTTATAAGGATTGTGTTAAGAAGAGTACATGGGGAGTTCTTTTGTTTAGTTTCAATCCATAAGATAACCAATGAGGCAGTTAGGGTAGTGATAGGCTTACCTTCCACCAGTAGCAGGCCTAACAAAACTAAAAAGGTTCCAAATGATATTGTGATGACCCTAACCGGTGAAAACTTTGACAAAAGATCTTTGAGAGTAAACAATGTAAAGGACATCAATGTTAGATTTGTTAGCATGATTCTTGGATACAAGGCTACACATGCCAATAGATTAAACTTTGTTTCTAGCTTATGTATCAAAAGTGCCTATGACATGGTGAATAACAATGCAAGGATTGATATATGCAAATGGCTAAAAGATGAATTGATAGACAATTTGAAGAAAATCAAAGGTGACAAGAAAGGGACTTTCAGATTTGGCAACTTGCTTATTGTGAGGTCCAACAAGGAAAGCTAATGTACTGAGAGGGGAGGGGTGAATCAATACTTCAAAACTTTTATCCAAAAATAATCTTACTGATAAACATAAACTGTAAACTGCTAATCTCATAATATAAAGCTAACACATAATTATAGAAGTAACATTCATACACATTTCACTCCATAACACAAATATTTTGGTTATGCAAAAACTCTTGGTTAGAGAGAAAAACTGCGGTGGGGATGGCACCCACAACTTCACTACTGCAATAATAAAGGTTGCTCGGTTAGAGCTACATGTTTAGCTATTTCTGATAGCTTACCTTGTTAGGAGTATCAAGATCTTTAGATCTACCTTGCTAAAGGATTTTACAACACTTATACAAAATGTTGTACCTGGTTAAAGGCTTTACAATTTATAGACTTTGTTAGAGTCTTTTACCCTGTTAAAGGTTTCTATTACAACTCAAATGATTCAATAAAATATTTACAAATATCTATAACTTTACATCTGAAATGTTATAGCAGATTCTATGTGCTCAATATGAAATTACCTTACTCATAGCATACCTCGGTAATTGATAAATCAACTCGGTAAACCCTTCTATTTACTCTATCCCTTAAACTATTTTGTGAAGACTTTCTCGGTGACCTCTGAATATCTTTGATAGTCATAGTAGTCACAACTCAATGTGTCCTTTTCTGATTTTCCTTTTTCAACTTATCTATCACACACACATGTCTCTCTTGTTTTGATTCTCAAATCATTCTATATAAATAGATCTATGGAATGGTGATCTATTCATGCTTCAATCTTACAAACAAGATTCATCAAATGAATAAACATAGAATTATTTCATTGGATAAACTTCCTCAAAATCATACAAAATCTTGAAGTGCAATTTCCTATGCAATAACTGTTCCCCGTTCTCGAATCTTGTAACACGTTTCCACATATATGTCCAGGTTCATTGAATCTGGTAACACGTTTCTACTCGGTTCAGATTACTCGGTATACCTTCTTTGTTGCTCAGTAGACATAGAACATTACTCGGTAGACAGCTCGGTGTATGCTTAACTCTGTGACTCCTTTCTTCTGTAACCGACTGCTTTAGTGCTTACCTACTGAATATTTTGGTAGTATTAACTGACTAGAGTATATAGGATGACTTTGGACATAAAACTAATGACAACTTAATAAATAATAACAATCTCCCCTTTTGACATTAGTTTGGTATGTTTGACAGAATTCCTTTCAAAGTCATAACTCAAAATCTATATACTACAAAATTTGACTAAAATGATAGTATAAACAATTGTCAATAGATAGTAACATACTCAAATATATACTCCCCTTATCAATATACTATACATATTTGCATGCTCTTGTGATCAATGCACTGTGTTCTATGATCCGTGTACTGTGCTCCCCCTAACAAATTCAATTGTACCTTTAGATACTCTGTTCTGCTCAGTACACTCCCTCTTATACTCAATACACTCCCCCTTTTTGACAAACATCAAAACTAGTTACCATTTGGCGGGGGCAACTGATCAAAAATAGATTTGTACTTTGTGCGAGAATCATTGAGAGCATTGGAGAGGGCATCCTTGACACTGTCCATTAGGGAATTCTGAGCTGAAATATCAGCTAAGAGTGAGACCAGACCATCTAATGTGCATCCCTCTGCTTGAGTGGATAAGTGGGTAGCTCGGTTGATTTGCTCTTGGATTGATAATAGATGAGGAATAAATAAAGTCTGAAGAGTCATAATATCCATTCTTATTTTGTGCTCTTCATTCCAAAGTTGTAACTGTTGAGCCATAAGAGTTTGCAGCTTGGTATAGAAATTCTGAACAGAATTTGGCTTGGTGGTCAATTTATTGGAGAGATCGGTGATCTCTTTTTCAATAGCTTTGGTCTTATGCTTGATATCCTTAATAAATAATGAAAATGTACATAATTTCTAGAATAAATAAAGAATGTGCTTGAGTTGAGGGGACAACTCAGCAATGAATCCAACAAGCTTGACTTTACCTATAGCAATGGCCTTCTGCACTTCTTCAATCATTTTGGTAGTTAGCTCTTTTTCTTTCAACTTGCTAAGGTATTCAGATGCGTCTACTCTTGATGCTTCTAATTTAGTGAGTAGTTCATCCAGTTGCATATGGATGGCAACACCTTTATTCACGGTAGCTTTAGGTAGCATGTCGGTTAATAATGCTTTAACCTTTTGAAGTACTCAATTTTTCTTTTGAATAGCCATTTGTCTTTCTTGTTCTACTTTGGCTTTGGATAGTTCTTTGAATTCAATAAGTGCTTGCCCTTTCAGTTTTGAGATGTCAACATTTGGCAACACAATGGGTTTTGACAGATCTACCTTGAAACTATGCTTCTTCACTTTCTTTTCTTTAGATGATGAGGCTTTCACCAGTTGAACTAGTACAATAGCTTTGGAGGCTTGTTCATCCTTAGTAGGTTGCTTGGTAGAGACAACACTTTTATCGGTTCTCTTAGCCTTTGATGAGTCCTTCGGTGATTCCTTGCTTGGGGTCTCAGTAGCAACAGTTTTAGTGCATGCAAGTACTTGAGAAGTCTATTCCTCAGTGGCTTGAGAAGTAGATTCTCCTTTTGTAGACTGTTGACCCTCTTTGCCTTGATTAGTGTCCTGAGGTTGCTTGGTGATCACTTGCTGAGTTACCAGAGCATAGGACTTGACTTGTTCCAAAACTAATTCACTTGATACCAGTTTGGCATATGCATTTCCTTCTATCATCTCTTGTTCCTATGCCTCAGTGTCCATGACATCCTCATCTTGTTGAATAGTTGAGGTAGGATCTAGCTCGGTAATATCAACAATTTCCACTTCACTTTGAGTTTCTTCAGTCTGAATTCTGAAGATTTCTTGTCATTTCTCTTTGGTTTCCTTTTCAACTTCAAGATAAAGGCCATTCATCATTTTCAGGGCTCTTTGCTTCACTTGAAATTTTGTTTGGTATTTTTTCAAATGTTTTCTTATATCTTCTACCGACATGTTTGGAAAGAGATGTATGAAGACTCTTTCTCTTATCTACTTCTCCGAGTCAATAGCATATTTCCATTTGTTGTCGATATGATAATATAATGCTTTTGGAAGAAAGTCAGTTACTTCCAATGGAACTACTCGGAATTTTAGAAGTGTACATACAACCGACTCTTCTATTTGCCTCTTTTCTTCTTCTATTCGAGAGTCATATTTGACATACCTAAATGACCCAAATCCTCCATATTGAATCTAATTGGCACAGAAGTTGTCAACACTGTGTGCATCTGAAATTTATTTTTGTCTTCAGATTCTGTGTCACTTGACTCCTTATTCAAAATGAGTCTCCTGGTTGACTTTTTATAAGTCTTAGTAACCTTAGGCAATTCAACAGTTTTCTGCCTCTTACTAGGTGACAGTGCAGATGATCTAGTGTTAGGTCTTTTGACTTGTGGAGTTGGTGATACCTTAGGTGTATCTTGTTTGTTCCTTTTCAATATTTTGCCCTTTGGCAACTCGGTGCTCAAAGTGATAGCTTCTTCCTGAGCTTCAGATTCTTCTTCTATTAAAGGTTGATCATCTTTCCTACTTGTTAACTTAGTAGCTGTGGAGGTAGAACCTTCTCCAAATTTCTCCGTTAAGTCTTTTATCATTTTAGTGGCTTTTCTTGTAGCCTTCGGTACTACTATGCTCATCTTTACCTTCTCTTTTACCTCTTCATAGGTACAATATCTGAGCTCGGTAGAGTGCCTTGGAAGTGCTAGAAAGGCATCTATCTATTGTTGAGAAATATCAAAATCAATTCATAACCAATGGACGGTAGAGATTGAGCTTTGGGTTCTACTGCATTGACATAGCAGTAGTCAGTGTCGACTTCAAAACATATATCATCCTTATATTTCTCCACTAACTGAGGTGGGATCCTCTACCTGTTATGCATCTTTTCTTGAAATTTGCTGAAGTAATCATCCATTATCTCATTGAAATTATCACCTAGCTTATTGATATAATCATTTATTTGATGGGTGATTGGTCAGTGTAACTCCCAGACTATGTTACCGACTGATGGGAAGAATTTTTAAAAATAGAAAAACATGCACACAAAGAGTGACCCAAATTTTAGTGTGTTTGCTGAGTTATTCTTCTTGGGTTTCCTTATAGTATTGAGATTTTCAAATAGGTTTTTCAACAACACTTCACATAGATCAATCTTCATACCTTTCTTCACAATTTTGTAAGCTAAATCTACAGCTGCACATGGTACACTATTTTCTCTTGCTGATTGAAAGAAACAATAACCGATGACTCTAATTGCAAACTTTAGCTTTGCATCTGTAACATTGTTCAATTTAAGACCTCTGCAATCAGAATCAACTCCGGTTAAATTTATTAATTCCTTCTGTGGAATCATTTTCTGTGCATGGGCATGGTCGAATATAGGGTAACCGGTTATTATGTGGATGATCTCCTTGGTGATTTTGAACGGTTGCTCCTCTAACCACATAAATTCATCATGAACTCTGCTCAAAACAAATTTAACCCATTGGGGTTTGAAAACTCGAGGGTAGGTTAGGGCTTCAGTCAATCCCTTGACTTTGATATGCTCATACTTTCTATCTAGGATACCATCGGTGCATAAATCATCATACATGTCCTGGATCTCAGTATGACCTAGTTCTTCAACACGACACTTAGTGTAGAATCTGACATCTTCAACCAATAGAACCCTTTCCAAAATAAGAGAAAAAGCAATTTTATCATTGGGTTCAGATGCTATCTTAGGAGGTAAGGAATACTTCAGTAAGGGCTTCTCAATAGTCTCAACTACAATTGGGTTTTGTAACTTAGGAGCCATTTCAATCTTGGATTTCTTCTAACGAAAGAGCATAGGGTTTTAGCTTGACAGAAAAAACACTCTTCAACTTAGTAAATATAATGCAGATGTTCACAACTGATATTGGTCGGTTAACTGGCTTAAAAATGCGTTGAGATTTGCTATATAAATACCTTAAAATTCACTCGGGAGATGTTTGATCACCTTTGAATTGCTTAGCTCTTCTCTTCAATAACTAGTGAGTGTAAACTGACCACGTGTGACACTTTAAGTACACATTTTACCTTATCGGGCTTTGTGCAATTAGGTAAGAAAGCATTAAATGCACTCGGTTCCACTAAGTCGATTAACTTCACTTTTACTCTTTTATCAACTAGATAGGCTTCCTGTACTTATCAACTTCTCTGGTACTTCAAAAGATTAGATAGAATTCCAAACTTCCTAATGCATCTTAGCTTATGCAGATTTTGAAATTAAGTATATGATAAAATAGGAACTGTTAAGATATAATCTTTGAGAGAATGCAGTCCCTTCATACCTTTACTGATTAGTTCGAGGTAGATGCACCTACCTCGGTAGGTAAGGTGCTTTCTTCATTTTTTTGACACATTTTCCTTTTTTTTTCTGGATTTTCTTTAGTTTGATTTTTATTTCTTCATTATCTCGTCTGGGTTGATCTCTGCAATCTTTAGCCAAGTGTCCAAGTTTATGACAATGAAAGCATGTCATTCCAAGATTTCTCCATGATCTTTAGTTGTTCATTTCAAACCTTATCATGCAGTTGGCATTTATATGTCCATATCTTCCACAACATTCACACCATATTCTTGTATTGTAATCCTATGGTACTGCAGTATACTGTCGGTTAAGATCTGTGTGAGTTCGGTAGCTTCTAGTATTTTCTCGGTGTGAAGACCTCATATAGTTTTTCTGCTTAAACCAACACTTCTCGGTACTGTGACCATATCTATTGTAGTTTTTGCAAAATCCATTGAATTTTGCCTTCTAAAAATTGCTAGCAGACTTTGTCCTACATTTTTTAGATGTGTGACCATACTTATTGCAATTGTAACAATAACCATCAGACCTAGTGACATTCGGTTGCTTACCTTTTCTGATTTGGCACATGTTGGCAGTATGTACTTGTTTTCCACAGTAGTTGCAAATAGGCTTCTTTTCTTTGATGTTTTCCTTGTTTCCAGATTGCTTTGATGATTCCCTTCTCTCGGTGGTGTTGATCCCTCTCTCGGTGGTGTTGATCCCTTTCTCGGTAGAGTTTTTTTCTTTGTAACCGCGTCCTGCATCTTTGTTGGGTCTTCTTATATTTAGTTGCTCCTCCAACATCCTTGATGCTTCATAACTTTTCTTCAGTGTTTCTTTTGATTTCTTCTCTTCTTCAAGTTCATTGGTCAATCTTATAATTCAAGTTTCAATGCTTGATTCTCATTTTTTCTTAGATTTACTTCATGATGTGCATAACCCAATTGATCAGAAAGATTATGTTGAATTCCAGTCATTCTTGTGATTTCATCATTCTTTTCAGACACCAATGCTTCTAGCTGTTGTTTTTCCCTTTGCATTTCTCTTATTTTATCCTCAGCTATTCTTAATGCGTCAATATTTTCAGTCAGCTGTGTGCTAAAATTCTCATGTTCTTTTTTCATTGCTTTCAGTTGTTCAGTCAGTGCTTTGTTCTTTTCTTTCATTTCTCCAATCATTTCTTCAGTCTCTTCTGATATACTGTTCTCAGATGATGTCTCAATTTGTTCAACCAACTCTTGAGAGTCCTGTAAATCATCAGACAACCTTCTTCTAACTTTCAGTGATCTTTGCATTTGTCTCTGCATATCTACAATCACTTGATTAGCATGATCCAATTCTTCTTGAAGATTCACAATTCTCCGAGATTGTTTGTAGCCTTCCATTGATAAGATCTTTTTCTTTAGCCTATTAAACCCTTTTCCAAGATTGAAGCTCTGATACCAATTGTTAGGTCCAACAAGGAAAGCTAATGTACTGAGAGGGGAGGGGTGAATCAATACTTCAAAACTTTTCTCCAAAAACAATCTTACTGATAAACATAAACTGTAAATTGCTGATCTCATAATATAAAGCTAACACATAATTATAGAAGTAACATTCATACACATTTCACTCCATAACACAAATATTTTGGTTACGCAGAAACTCTTGGTTAGAGAGAAAAACTGCAGTGGGGATGACACCCACAACTTCACTACTGCAATAATAAAGGTTGCTTGATTAGAGCTACATGTTTAGCTATTTCTGATAGCTTACCATGTTAGGAGTATCAAGATCTTTAGATCTACCTTGCTAAAGGATTTTACAACACTTATACAAAATTGTGTACCTGGTTAAAGGCTTTACAATTTATAGACTTTGTTAGAGTCTTTAACCCTGTTAAAGGTTTCTATTACAACTCAAATGATTCAATAAAATCTTTACAAATATCTGCAACTTTACATTTGAAATGTTATAGCAGATTCTATGTGCTCAATATGAAATTACCTTACTCATAGCATACCTCGGTAATTGATAAATCAACTCAACAAACCCTTCTATTTACTCTGTCCCTTAAATTGTTCTCTGAAGACTTTCTCGGTGATCTCTGAATATCTCTGAAAGTCGTAGTAGTCACAACTCAATGTGTCCTTTTATGATTTTCCTTTTTCAACTTATCTATCACACACACATGTCTCTCTTGTTTTGATTCTCAAATCATTCTGTATAAATAGATCTCTAGGACAGTGATATGTTCATGCTTGGATCTTACAAACAAGATTCATTGAATGAATAAACATTAAATTATTTCATTGGATAAAATTCCTCAAAATCATACAAAATCTTGAAGTGCAATTTCCTATGCAATAACTGTTCCCTGTTCTCGAATCTTGTAACACGTTTCCACATATGTGTCTAGGTTCATTGAATCTGGTAACATGTTTCTACTCAGTTCAGATTACTCGGTATACCTTCTTTGTTGCACGATAGACATAGAACGTTACTCGGTAGACATCTTGGTGTATGCTTAACTCTGTGACTCCTTTCTTTTGTAACCGACTGCTTTAGTGCTTATCGATTGAATATTTCGGTAGTATTAACTGACTAGAGTATATAGGATGACGTTGGACATAAAACTAATCACAACTTAATAAATAATAACACTTGTGTGCTTAATGTTGTATATTACTAAGGAAGTACCCGGTATTGGCAGAAAGGATTTTGGATTTGACATAACAGTAAAAAACAACTTTTGGACATTCTAAACAACATGGGAGATGATAGGAAGAAGAACATAAATGAACATTTTTCAAGCATTGAAAGCGAGGATGAAAACCAGGATAAGGTTATCTCAAGCTATAGTTGACAAATATCAAAAGGAGATATGGTTTGTGATAAAGAAAGATGAGATTTGGATGGAGGCAGTAGTACCAAGGACTCTTTGGGTCACAAAGATGGGATATGAGGTAGATGAAATCATAATTGAAACCTATGCAAAAGCCCTCCTAGAAGCCCCTAAAGAACCAACTGAAAAAGTATTTGGGAATGCTGAAACCATTGAAAGAAAAATCCAATCAGAGAAAAGGATTAAGAAAACTGAACAGATAGTTAGGAAGGGAACAAGGCAGGCTAAAGCTATTAAAAAAGATGTATTGAACAAAAATGGTATTAAGGAGAGTGAATTGGAAGGATTACAACTAGAAGCAAAGAAGTTGACACAAAAGAAAAGGAAAGAAAAATAGGATATTCATCATTTGGAAAAACTTCTAAATGAGATAACTGAAGATGGAAGATTGACAAACATCAACAAACTGTAGAAAACCTTTAGCAATGAAGACAAAGAGAGCATAGAAAATAGTGTTATCTTACATTTAGATATCGATAAGAAATTTTTGATGGAAATTGTAGATGATATACCCAATGACTTTTATAGAAGGTTAGAAGCAAGAAGGGTAGCTATTGTTGAATTGGACAAAAAGATAAAAATAGAAAACTACTTGCATTTCACCCAGTAAACTCAATAGAAGAGATTGATGAGCTAATAAGTGAAGCTAATTGGACAGTATTTACAACCGGTCACTGACATGTAGCATTAATGTCAGGCAGAGTTAATGAAATATTAGAAGAAACTGCAGATAAATGGGATATATTTTTTGTTGAGAAGGAAAAACAAGAAGAGATTAAAAGACCAAAGACTATCAGAGTCTATCAAAAGGATAAGGATAAGGGGAAAGGAAAGGTAGGTGGTCCTCCAAGCATAAAGATAACTTATAACTTGCCCCCACCTCCTTCTGATACTCCACCGGCACAAACTGTTGACACACCGCAGACAACAGAGAGTATGGAGACAACACATGAGGACACTAATCCTGATTCTGAGGTGTTGTATACAATGAATATCAACACACATGAAGTAAACATTATTATGGATAGGGAATCAACTGACAAGAGAGATGTGGCAACTGAGCCACTGGTAGAAGATATTTTAGTTGAGACAAACATTGAGATTGGGATTGAAACTAACATTGAAAAATCAGTTGATCCCCTGGTTACTAGAATAGTGACTAATACCCCTGATGCAAACACTAGAAAACCAACATATGGGATACGGGCTACAGAAAAAGCCTACTGAGCCATCGGTAGTGGATAGTGCTGAGGTTAACACAGAAAAATTGGTAGTGGATACCACTGTAAAATCATCATAGACTCAATCAAAGAAACCATCAGTAGAGAGCACAGAGAAACCGACAGATCGAGAAACAGGTAGAGCAACAGGCTCCTTCACAGGTACATATAGAGATAGTACCACCAGCTACAACTGAAAAACCTAAACCTTTGGTAGTTGAAATGGAGGCAGAAACTGACCCTCCAAAGAAAGAGGAAAGCAAAGCTACTACTACCACTGGTGGATTGCAGATTGTGAAGATAGTTGGACAATCATCTGGAAGCTTCATGACTGAATTTAGGCCAACTAATGTGATAGAGGTACTATTAGATTCAATAAAGAAAATAACATATTGTAATGCTTTGGCATATAAGGCTATTGATGATACCTTACCGATTTTGAAGATGATAGCACCTAAGTGTAACATATAAAATAAAGATTCTTTGAGCCAATTAGACACATTGTCTAAGTACATAACCGACAACCTACTAACACTTGATCAGATCAATGAAGAGACCTTCAGAGAGAGAATGAATAAAGAGAAGGAAAAATTCTTTGAGGAGACAGTAAAGAAGAATAAGGAACATATGGAAACATTATTACTGGTACTTGGCAAGACAATTTTGGATTTCAAGAAATTGTATAGAGATACATGTAAAACTAACATTTTGATAGAGGACATAGATACAGAGATTAGTAGAGCATAGAAAGAAATCAATTAAATTGCTGATAATTTAATAGGTTCATTAGATTCAATATCGGTAGTTGAACAAGAAATTGCAAATTTTGAAGAGAAAATTGAAAAACTTGAAAAAGATAAGGAAAGGATAAAGTTTAAAGAAAAGGAACTGAAATGTAAACTAGGTCCTAAAATAGATATCCTCATCTATTTGAGAAAATAGATTTCTGAGGCTCTTGTTCCAGGACTTAAGACATTGAAAGAGAAAATTCACATACTCACCGGTACAATCCAGAGGACTGAAGCAACACTCAAAGACAGTGAAAGGTTCAACAACAGTCTAAATTTTGCACTAATGAACATTTATCAGATTGTAACCCACTAGTTATAGGGAACCAGATAGGAATTACACTCAATTGACATTGAATGACAACCTTTGTCATTGATTCCAAAAGGGGAGTAGTAGAGATGAGAAAAAGGATATGACATAAGAGATCGTCTGCTCAGGGGGAGCACTCAATTTTATAGTAGACAGTTTTGGTAAGATTTTTTGGACAACACTTTTTGGCTTTTTCTCATGAGTGTTGCCATCAATGCCAAAGGAGGAGATTGTTGGAAAATTCACACTCCAATGAGAAATTGTAGGTGATTGAAGGTATTGTCATTGATGGAAACCTTACAATCATATGACACCAGTAGGCACCAGCACCGGTAGACTCTACACCGACATATAGTTCATTGGTACCAAAAAGATTGATTACCGGCACCCTGGCCGACAGGATTTTGTTTATTACATAATATATTTAATTGTAATATCCTTTTGTAAGCCGACAAGGCATATTGTAATAAGGCTCATATATAAGTATGAGATCTTGTAGAACATTTGAAATAGGAATATGGAGATGGATAATATGTGAGAATATTTAGGCAGACTTTGAAGTAAGGTTTATGATTATTGCAAGAGCTTAAACCGGTACTAGATCTGGCATAGCAGATGCTTTTTGTAGCAGTACATCATCTTGAATTTATATAATCTATTTTTGTAAGTCAGTGAGACTTCTTTTGTATTTGAGTAGTGAGCTCTAGGCACTTGGCCTTTCTGCATATACAGGCCCCCATTTTTGCAAGTAATATTCACTTATTGGCCAATGAGCGAATATTGTGGGTTACACATCCCATTGAGGTTTTTCCCACACTGGGTTTCCTCACCAAAAATATTGTGTTTTGGTGTGTTTTCTATGTTGTGTTTATTGCTCTTATTTACTGCATTAATTCTGGTTTACCAATACACTGTTTTGGAATGCATTTCATTTTATAAGTTCATAAAATACATTAACCGACAAGATACTGATTCACCCCCCCCCCTCTCAGTATCTTTGGGAATCCTAACATGAAGATCTTACTAGGCAGCTCACCGAAGCTAATGAGAAACTGGAAAAGTTCAAAAAAATTTCTATCTTGCTAGATGAAGAAATCTAATCACAAAGAATGAAAGGTGATACCTCTGGACTTGGTTTTAACACATATGAGAAAGGAGAATCTTCTCGTACAAAGAGCAACACTCATAAGGACAAAACTACTCCTAAGGCTAATAAGTCTACTGGTAAGAAGTTTTTAAACCTTTTTTCGTTGTTTGCGTTAAACCTGGTCATACTGCAAATGTGTGTAGAAACAAACCTAATGGAAATGCAAGCTGCAATAAAAGCACTAGGTATATGTCCAAGAAATTTTAAGGTCATTGTTTCACATGCAAAATGAATGGACACAAATTAGTTGAATGTAGATATGGAGCAAATATTCCAGTACCGCACATGAATCCAAGACCTAATGGGAACTGGATGAGAAACTATGATAACCGGGGTAACATGAATTGGCAAAGACCCTATGTCAACCGATTTAGTCCATTTGAGATGGAAAAGGTAACGAATGTCATTTGCACCATTTGTAACAACTTTGGTCATGTAGTTATGAATGGTAGAAGGAGATTTGGATGAGGCAATGCAGGACCTTGGAGATCATCTGGAATGGCCTGCTATCATTGTCATAAATGAGGACACATGGAATTTTTTTGTAGATTCAGAAAGAACAAACTGGTTAATCAATCTGAAGATTAGAAAGGCAAGCAGAAGGTAAATATTAAGGAAACCGGAGAATAAATGAGTCGAATATGGAGAAAGAAGAGTGATGATATTCCTGCAGAAGAAACTAATCCTTCACCAAGTGTGGAGAATCCTGCACCGATGAACTGAGCCTTTCAATATGGCTAAGGGGAGAATAGCGGTAAATCTATTTCTAGACCCCTTGAAAATAATAAGTGGTAAGAGAGTGTGAATGCATGAAATTTTGAAACCTTTAGACAATTAGTTTTTCGAAAGTTTATCAATTGGTTTCTCATCTGTCAATATTGTATGCATCGTTAAGCTGTGTAGTTAGGGTTTGTAACCCTAACAAGCAAGCATTTAATACAGTAGGTAAAAAGGATAAAAGTGAGTTTCTCTTTGCTATTTTTACTCTAATGCATTCGAGAGAATTTTTGAGCACTTGTAGAGCAAAGAAAGGATTGCTAGAAGATTTTAGTCGAAGTTGTATCGTGATTTGCATGAGCAAGCTGATTTGAAGGTTAGTGAAGACTGAACCGGTGTGCACTTGAGTAATCAATCGGTAACCAAGGTAGCAAGATTAAACTAAGGTATTTCTTTGAAAAATCCTACTTTGAATCTAGTTTATTTGTAATGGCATCATTGTCTAAACAAGTAGAGAATTTGATGATCACATATGAACCTATGGAGGTTGTGAAGCCAAAACGGATTGTGTCTTATAATGCTTTATTTCAAGTTCTAAATGGAGTTGTTGTGAAAAGAGATTTGTCTAGCTACAGTGATTGTAAGATTGAGGATTTAGGATCATTGTCGATCTATTCTTAGTTGAAATCCCTTTGCGATGAAAATGAAAAGATTCAACCCGAGTATATTAAGGTTTATGAGAAAGGTTTTCATAATGCAACTTATTTTCTTGAATATTTTGAAGAGGAACATATCCAAATTATTTTGAGTCGCGTTCATGGGGAAAACATGTGTTTGGAAAGGACTCACACTATAACCAAGGAGGCTATTCAAGCAATAACTGGTTTTTGTTCAACCGGTAAAGTGCCTAAGGTGAGGCGAATTTCAAAAGAGATAGTAAACACTGTAACCTCATCAACCTCTGATGGGCGTGCTTTTTCTGTCAATAGCATCAAGGACCTAGTAGTTAAACTAGAAACTATTGTTATAAGATACCAAATATTCTATTCCAGTAGAATAAATAGTGTTTCATCTGCAGCAGTGCATACTGCTTATAAAATGATAGCTGAAAATGCCAATTATGACCTATGCAAGGCCATAAGGAGTCAATTAATGTTGAATCTTCAGTCTATCAAGAAGGACAATAGTCAAAAGTTTAAATTTGGTCAGTTGTTGATTGGTTTATTCTTTTATTTCCAAAATTTCCTACCAGGAATGGTGATCTTGAATGGTCTAAGGATCTACTGATAACTGCCTAGATTAAGAATAGTATTAAGGCTGTGAGGAACACTTTCTCTACTGCAATGAATAAATATTTCAATCAATTTAAGAAGAAATGAGTATGAGGGTAAGGCTACTTGAGGATGTGGTGAAAAACTTTGCTAAGGACATTATTTTCACAGTCACCACTGATTTCTATCTAATGGAGGCTATTGAGCCTAGAGAAGAAGAGATGGAAGACATGAGCTATGAAGTCAATTATGACTTATTGATTGGTCATGACAATAACCTATTGGCATCTCGAATGGATAAAAATAAGACAAGACTAGATATAGTTGAAGTTCAAACTGCAAAACAATAAACCAGTAGTGTCAACCATAAGTGGTAAAGGTAAAAGAGAGAGGGTTGAGCAAGCACCTTCGGTAACAAAAAGCACAAGAGTGACATGAAGTGTCCCAACTAAAAAAAGAACTAGAACCTAAAGTATATATAAATAAGTAGATTGCATCAAGGAAGAGAGGTCGGAAACTGATTCTTCAAGCAAAATTTGAGAGTACTGATAGTGAGGAGTAACCAAAGAAAATAAAATCAACTGGTAAAGCGGCCAAATTAGTGAAAGAAGTGCCAAAGGCTACTGTGCCTATTAATGTCTTAACTTACAAGCATGAGACTACTTTTGAGAGAACGGTCAAGACATTAGGGAGAAACAAATTTGAGAATGTCAAAGATCATTTTGATTCATTCAATTGAGATCAGAAGGAATAAATTATTCAAAAGGTAATCGATTATTTGTGTCATTACAATAGATTACCTCACGATCTTGAAAAATATATTTGTGATTCTTTATATTTTATTCTTTTGAATAAAAGGGAGGAAGCTGTGATGAAAGAAAAAGAAATTATTGATGAAGTATTTGTGCAATATTTTTCCGATTTATCCAAGGATGAATTAATCAAATTGCTTCATCAGTACAAAGCCCAATTTGCTTTCTTGAGTCGAGAATATTGAAGTTACTTAGTGGAAAGGTACAACTTGTTGAAATTGAGACTCATCAAATTACCTGTAATATCCATCAGATGTAGGATCGTATACATTCTTCCAAAGATGAGTAAGAGACTGTTGATCAACTAGAAATGGATGAGGAAGAAATTATACAAGCTGATGTTGTCTATCCTGTCAAGAAGAAGGATGACCCCACTTCCCAATGAGTCATACTTGTTGATGAGATTCAGGATGCAATAGATTTATCTAGAGATGTAACTGCACCTGATATGCAACCACCAAGAATTTTAGACTCACAGGTTACTATAGTTGAGATACCGATAACTCAACCAGGAGTGGATGTTCAACTGCAAAAAGATCAATCAGTGAAATCCCACTCCCCACTGGATTCAAAGGTTGATACACATACTTCTGAACAAGAGACAAAAATAGGATAGGAGAAAGAGAATATTAATAAGGTTACATCTTCTGAATCGGTAAGAACATTAGTCATTCAGTAGACTGATGAAGATGATGATGACTCATTAGGCATTTCAAGGCCTATAATTGTTGATAATATGAGTGCATAAAAAATGATGAAGACTGCATCTGTCATGCAATCTAGGGCACAAAATAAGAGACTTAAAGAGTAGAGAATGGAAGCACAAACCATTCAGAATGCTATGGATATTTTGACAAGTCTTCTACCAGAAACTGCTAAAGCGCATTTGTAAACTCCAATTGGAAAACTTGGTGAGTTGGTTGCTGACACATCTTATCAACTTAAGACCCTAGAAGAAGTAGGACAAACTTATGCTGAGAAGAGCTATAGGAAGAAGCGTGGAGAGCAGTTAATGAAAGAGATCAATATAGGGACAATTTCTCTATCTCTTCATAAATATTTATTAAGAAAAGCTATTGGAATAGGAGGGAAAATCCTTGCATCTACTTCTAATGTTTCATTCTTTTATTTTGACATCAATAACAGGTGGATTGAAATAGAGCAAGAGCTAGAGAGTATATCCAATGCATATGTTCCACTACAAGATTCTATTTTTGTTTTTGGAAAATCTATGGATAATTTGCAAAACAGCTTAGATACCTATGATTTTGAAAAGGAAAAAAGACTCTGATCCCTGAAGGAGTTGAAGAATCTACTCAAACCCCAAGTGGACATCTTGCAAAGTGACTACAAGAATGCATGGGAAATTTTTTCTATCCCAGAGACATGTACACTTGATTCCATGGAAGAGTTCTGTACTCAAATTATGACCACAATTGAGATCACTGAGAACTTATTGGAGACATTGGAACATGCTTTTTCTCAATTGAAGAGTAACTTTAGTGACTTTTTTTCTAAGGATTACACTGCATACATCTTGATTCAAATTTTCAAGTTTTTGTATATGTAAAACATTTTGATACAAATTTTGCTATATATATATATATGTACTTTTCTTTTCAATTTGGGATTGTTGTCAAGGGGGGGGGGGTGTAAAAGTATGTATGTGTGTTGTAAAAAAATTGTATGTTGTATATGGTAAGGGGTGTTGGAATTATACACTCAGATGAGAATAGTTGATGTTGCCATTGATGGCAACCAACTAGTAATATGGTTCACATGTTACACTGGCAACATACATCATTTACCAACACCAACAGGCACTACTTGAGTTCATTCACACTGGCATCCAGTCTACACCGACAATAGATCATAACAACACTCTAAGCCGACTTGAAATAATAATGTTTCGTATTGTAAATTATATTGGTATAGCCGACTTTATGTATTGTAATGACTCATATATGTATGAGATCTTGTAAGTCATTTTGTAATGTAACAAGGCAATATAATGAGTGGTATATGAGATATTGTAGGATAGTTGTCTATGCACTTTGATGTATCTATTTGAGAGCAAATAAGAAGCAGGGCAGAGCAAAGGTTATATACCGACAGGTTTTTGGTTAAGGTATCTGTTAAGAGCTTAAACCGGTACTGAATCAAGCATTGCAAATGCTATTGTGAAGCAATACATTGTATTTGGATCTAACCATCCATTTGCAGTCAATGGGAATCATTTTTGTTGTTGAGTAGTGAGCTCTAGGTTGTTGGCCTTCCTGCTTTTTCTAGGCCCTATTGTACAAGTAATATTTATTCATATTGGCTAGTGAGTAAATATTGTGGGTCACAAATCCCACCGAGGTTTTTCCCTTACCAGGTTTCCTCGCCAAAATATCTGTGTTATGGTGTGCATTGATGGTTATACTTCTATTTCTCTTTATTGCATTATTATTTGTTTACCAGTATATTAGTTGTGATATGTTGAAAAGTTAGAAACCTGATGGAGATACAATTGGACTTGAATTTGAACATGGAGAAAGTTTCGGGATTGCAAACAACCATGATCACAACAAACCGGTAAGACAACCTAATGCTTATAAATTCAACAGAAAATGTCTCAATTGCAACAAATTTGGTCATAGAGAAAATCAGTGTAGATTTAGGAATAATTAGAATACAAAATTACCCACTGGTCAATGTTCCAAATGCAATAAAATTGGACATAACTTAGAGAATTGCAGAATGAATGTAAAATGCTATGCTTGTGGTAGATTTGGACATTTATCTAATCAATGCAGAACACAAACTAGTCAAGGTTATGGAAAAGTTGTTCAGAGGAACAATGTAACTTGTTATGCATGTAACAAGATTGGGTATATTGCAATATTTTTTAGAAGTAAGACTACACCGGTGAATAACAAAAGATCTAATGACAAAGGCAAAGAAAAAGTGAATCAAATCAAGCAAGAATTTTCTAAAATATGGATTAGGAAAAGAGATCAGAAAACTGATGAATTCGTCTCTACATCGGTAGAACAGGGTAACCCTGCAAAGAACAAGAGATTATTCATCTAACTAAGGAATAATCCTTAGGGGTATGGCAACAAATTGAAAATCATGCATTTACCCTTGGTTGGTGGTAAGAAGTTATGATTCTTCTTTATCAGCAGATGTGTGAAGTTTTCACTTCACCGGCGAAGCATTTATTGTGGCTATAAGTTAACTTTTTGGTTATAAAGGTACTGTAACTTCTCATTTTAACTCACCATGAATTCAATCATTCAAAGAGAGCAAAATTGAAAAAAGGCATTCTAAAGGCAAAGCAACAAATGTCTTTTAGAGCATTCAAGGATTTATCAGTTAAAAGGTATTTATCTTTCGCAATGGCTTCCTCATCCCCCGTTCCTGAATTTGTTGCAAACCCTACCATTATGGAGAGCATAAAATGACCTACACCCATTTTCAAAATAATTCCTAAGATAGCAAAACTGGATGACTTTATTGATGCATTCTCTAAAATCCCGAAGGGAGTCACATTTGCTGAAGACCCTAAGGAATACATACATTGTAACATTGAGAGTTTAGGGTCGGAAGATTTGAAGAACATGTTCACAAATGTTATCACTAACAAACATGGGGTACTGAAATCGGAACACAAGGTTGTTGAGGATTTAGGTTTTATTGACATCCTCCATAGTCTAAAATTCTCAGATGAAATCGTCTACTATGTTCTTAGCAGGGTTCATGGTGAATTTATGTGGTTGGACTCATTTTTTAAGATTACTAAGGAATCTATAAGGGTTGTTACTGGTTTACCATCCACCGACACTAGGCCTAAAAAGAAGAAGAAAATCCCTAACAAAGAGGTTATGAGCTTAACCGGCGCAACATTTGACAACCAATCACTTAGGGTCAATGATATAAAGGATTAAAATGTTAAATTAGCTAGCATGGTTATTGGTTATAAAGTTGCTCATTATAACCGACTGAATTTTATTTCTAGCTTATGCATTCATAGTGCCAATGAAAAGATTTTGAACAATGCAAAAATTGACATCTGTGAATGGTTAAAGGATGAACTGATAGAAAATTTGGTTAAAATCAAAGGAGACAAGAAAAGACTCTTTAAATTTGGAAATCTGATTGTATGTTTAATGCTTTACTTTTCAAAAGAGATTCCCGATATAGGATATAAGGATTTTCCTATGATGTTTCTGTTGGAAAATAGATAATGGAGGCAATTACGGGTATGGGATCAGATAGTGATAAGTTGGTGAAAGAATATTTCAAGAACTTCCAAGCCAAAATAAGAGAAAGCGAAAGGATTCCCCAAATCGTTGTAGATAAATATGATAAACAAATATGCTTTGTTGTGAAAAGAGATGAAATTTGGATGGAGGTAGTTACTCCCCATGTTGTTCTCCATTTTGAAAACCTTTGTTCCCGCTCTTTTTTAAAAGTGAATGTTACTGCCTTTGTGTTGCAATGGAAGAGGACAACAAAAAGTTTGAAATAAAGAAAAAAAGAAAAGGTTTCAATTTAGGAAACCTCCTACACTTTAAGCTTATAAAAGCTTGGGCAGGTGAACCCTTTTATGACTATTTTCTTATAAAAATAGAAAAATGTTTACATAAAACTAGTGTACATTCCTATAAACTTTCCTTACTGACTGGTACAACTAAACATAAAATGGAAAGTTGATTTGACTTTTTGAAAAAAGACCACACAAATGCATCAAAAAACCAACAAGTAAACCAGTGCCTTATCTGGGAAATAGAGTCATCTACAACAAACTGCAACCTGATAAGAGAAACTCGTACACAAGTCACAAATTAGTGATCTATCAACTGTATATGCCTGACATATACAAAGTCCTATTTTGTATCATACTTCATTATCAGATCCACACCAAAGTACTGATATCAATGACTTTGTTCAAAGTACGTTTATATTTCCTCCTTGAGAAAAAGACCTAAAACAACTTCACTAAATGCCTAACAAGTCATTGAGAAAAGAAGTTGTTAGAAATTAGGATCTTAGGATACTCATCATTATAAACAAGATATAAAATAAATGAAATGAGAGTCATACATGCATAAATGTACACATTACACAAGATATACATGGGGAAAACCCTTTTGAGTAAAAACCCTATAAAGCATCATTTAATTAAAACACTTACAAATATAGTCTATCATAAAATAGACATGAACCTAGGGACACTCCTCCAATACTTCCACATGGCCAATAATACCTCATATGCATAGTGATACAACTCACCATAAAGCTCCAAATTCCCATACTCTCAAATGAGAGAGAACCTCCTTAAATATAGGAGGAAGGGTGGCTTCACTAGTCACACCTTTTCAATAACCCCCACTCATAAATAATTAATAATCTAATAGTTATTAGATTATAATTATTTCAAATGGGATATGCTTATAAAGCATATAATATATAAGGTTTTATAACCTTATAATAAAACATTATATATAAATGTTATAAGGATGTGATCCCTAATAACATTATGTTCTAACACTCCCCCTTAATGTTAATAGGGGATCACATGTCAGTTTCTTATAAAAGAGAAAAATGAAGTACTCCAGTAATGTAGGTCTTCTTTGGTAGTGATAAACAGGGGCACAAATATATGCCAACATGAAGATCATGCATTCTGGACTACATGAAAGTCATCTTGTCATAATTTATAATCCCAGTGTTTTAAAAAATGATGCTGTGAGGTCTTAAAATATTATATTGAAGCCATGGTCCCCTCAAATTAGCCTCTCCCCAGGTTCATTACATAGTGCCTATAGGTCTTAATACAATTCTTTTACAAGTGGAAGATTTACAAGGAGAAGAATTTACAATATGCTTGTAGGACTTAAAAAAATCTGCCCGTAGGTCTTACGATAATGTGCCCATAGGAATTAAAAATAAAAGGATTTAGCCACTAGGTGGTGTCATTGACATGCACACTCCCCCTCAATGGCATCACCTAAGGCCAAGCATTATTTGAATTTGGAGCATATAATGTCTAAAGGTGATCTTATGCCTATTAGGTCTTAAATCTAGGATTTAGCCACTAGGTGGTGTCATGTACACTCCCCCTTAATGGCATCACCTCAAAGCCAATCACTACATAGAGGATTTCAAAGTGATGGATAAAATTACAATATATAGTATGTGCCCATGATCTTCAAAGTGTCTTTATTATAGAATGATTTCACTTGAGTGAGGTGCCCATGATCTTCAAGGTGCCTTTATTATAAAATTCTTTCACTTGAGTGAGGTGCCCATGATCTTCAATGTTCATTTTGATCTTTAGAAATGATATTCTCTAGAAAGAGTAAAGTAACTTCAAGTAATATGGTACTTTCATATGTATCAAAATGGAACTCTTCCATAAATCTTCAAGGCTATATTGATTTTTCAAGAGCTACATTCATATTTTGTCCATTTGATTCAAAGACACATAGAAGATAGTCTTCTTATTAAAGTATTGCACCATCCATGTAATAGCACTTACACCATATGTTTTGAAGGCATAACCTCGCCATAGAAGAAACAATATATTTGGTAACATAGTAATCAATTAAATTTGATTTTTGGTGCAAAGAAAGAACATAATAGTATGCAATTTCCATTTTCCAAAGATCATATAATATTCCTCATAAATGTAAAATATAGTCCAATAATTGGTAGCAAGGAGATTAATGTATATTTTCATGAGAATAAGCATGAATAATTAGTTGTCTTGTTTAAAAATACAAAATAGACATGCTACTACATATAGTAATGATCCATAAAAAATTTTAGGCAACGGATGAGCTATCCTTTCTAAGTTTGCTCCCTAGACAATTTATAAGGGCGATAGCCACCCATTATAAATAGATGCTTTACACCTAATAAATGTAGAGGATACTTGAAAGATAATTAAAAAATGTTAGCTAAAGTAACACTCAGGAAAGAAAATAAAATAAAATAATGTATTAGCAAAAGATTCTTTGAAAGGTTTATGTAATCCTCTTTGTGTATGGATGTGCAAAAGTTTGAAACTTTTTCCTTACTTTTTATATTCACGTTTTCATTCTTATATCTTAGTGAAAAAAGAATTAATTTGTCAAATTTAATATAACAAGAGTTTTGAGTTCTTTGAAAGAAATAGTGACCTCCTTAGATGGTTGTGTAGACCACCTATGTTCTTTAGGGTCCAATTTGTTTCAAAAAATTATATCAACTTTGGTACATATAAATTATCAATATCTAGTTATAAGTATGAGGACAAAAAGATTACTCTTTTAACATTCTCAAAAAAGGTATTTAAACCTTGTTACTATGAGTCACTTAGTTGTTTACCAATTTCTATATAAACCTCTTTGCATTGGTTCATTAATAATTGAGAATTACTCAAATGTATCACCGAATGTCTCTTTTCTTTTATGAATTATGATTGAACTTAGAGGGTTTTGTTAATACAAAATTTTATGATCTATTTAGTCAAGGATCATATAATGCTTAATGACATATATAATTGTATATAATGTGGTCAGGATAAAAGATTCACCCCATAACATTTATGAAATAATATATTTGTTCTAAAAAAAATAGAAGAAATCTCAAAATAAAATGATTCTACTCTGTATTCCCTTTTCCATATTCAATTGTAAAATAAGAATATGAAGAATATTGTGCAAACATAAATAAAAGGCTTTAGTAATAGCACAGACAAAAAAGAAAAGATGTTGATATGACAATGTTTGATTGGTTAGACTTTCTAAGCCTTATTCCCATACAAAATAGACCTCAGTTATTCCCAACTTTGGTAGATTATTTAACATTCTGGCAAGAAACAAAGAGTACGTTGGATCTGCACATAGGCATCTCTAAAAGATTCTTATTTGAGAATGGGGTGTCTGCAACAAAGGTTACAATGATGTTGATATTGACGGGGTGGATAAGAGCAATTTCTTGCATTCAACCAAGGGAACGAGTATGCAGCCAAATCCTCTCAAGTCCAAATTATAATTCAAAGGAAAATATAACGATATGTAGCTCTTGGATCGGTTGTTTACTATGAGAATCTGATTTTCAAGCAAAGTCCTTTACATCAATTTTTCATGTTGGTTCTCAGCATTCCGATTCAGGCTTGCAATCATACTAGAAAAGTAGCTTTCTTTTCTGAAGTTAATACGAAGGAAGAGAAGTAACAACACCACTATGTCTGAAATTTTTAATTTTGCATGTCTAAAAATAAATAAAATAAATTTGTTAAGTGATATTATCGTTCAATGAGATCAACTCTAAAGTACGCAGTTGAATCCCCATGCCGCCATAATAATCACATATTAAATTGTGAAAACACCACTTCAATTAAAAAAAATTGCAATCATAAAGCAAATCAGAATTTTTAAAATTTATCCCCAAATGTATGTGACAACTATGTTTTCGCATTTATGGTATGAGCAACTTTTTTTTGCCTCGGGTACGTGGTTTTAGGTCCATCCATATACATATTGAAATGTCCCCTACTTATACTCCAAATCGCTCAGGCTGCCACTCCCACGTGACTTGTCCTGCGATCCCTTGGTTTTTCCTTTCAATATACCCCGATAATTTTCCTTCGACGTTTTCTCTTTCAAGAGCGATCCAAATTGGATTAATAAAACAAAATACAAATTCCACGATCGGTTGTTCAACGTTTACACCTTTTGGTGAAGAAATGGGTTTTCTTTTCCAATGTTAGAGCACCCTATTCTATAAATAGCGTTCATAAGTAATAGGAGGAGCATGTAACATTTACTTTGCATGCAATCTATTTGAGCATTAAATTTAGGAAATAGAATTGTATAATATGTACGGTTTAATAATAAAATGTAATATAAAAAATATATGTTTTCTTTTAATAATATCAAGATTTTATCATAAATTTTCAAATGTAAAAGATTGCATATATTTTCTTAAATATTAATAGGATAAATAAATATATTTTCCAATCTTTCAGAAAAATGATGAGGAAGGTAAGAATTTTTTATATTTTAGAATTTATAACTATTTGTCTATTCTTCTTAAAGGAAAAACTTTCTTTGAAAAAAGAATCAAATATTTACCTCTTGACGTTCAAGCTCAGCTATTAGCCCCATTTTTTTGGAAAAAGTGTCCTTATAATCATGCTACTCAACTAATGTAATATATGATGCATCTCTTCCTCAATAAAAATAGGAATGAAACATTATGTCACTTATTCATTTTTGCGACATGGATTGTAATAATTTTTATAAAGAGATTTTTCTATCAAATTCACACATTTTTTTTTAATATAATCTAAAAAAATGATTAGTATAGCCTAACTTGCTCTGATACCATGTTAGAAATTAGGATTTTAGGATACTAATCATTATAAACAAGATATAAAATAAATGAAATGAGAGTCATACATGCATAAATGTACACATTACACAAGATATACATGGGGAAAACCCTTTCGGGTAAAAAACCCTATAAAGCATCATTTAATTAAAACACTTACAAATATAGTCTATCATAAAATAGACATGAACCTGGGGACACTCCTCCAATACTTCCACATGGCCAATAATACCTCATATGCATAGTGAAACAACTCACCATAAAGCTCCAAATTCCCATACTCTCAAATGAGAGAGAACCTCCTTAAATATAGGAGGAAGGGTGGCTTCACTAGTCACACCTTTTCAATAACCCCCACTCATAAATAATTAATAATCTAATAATTATTAGATCATAATTATTTAAAATGGGATATGCTTATAAAGTATATAATTGATAGTTCTGATACTAATTGTAAAGTACAGATGCCAAGCTATCAAGATGAGAGGGGAGGGGTGAATCATACAAACTTAATCTTCCATAAAATCAATAGATTCAACCTCGGTAGCTTTAACAGATATATGTAACCAAAACTGTAAAACATGCAAACTCATAAATAGATAATATCACAACACATTCAACACTAGATTTAACGTGGAAACCCAAATAGGGAAAAACCACTGTGGGATTTCGAACCCACTAAGAAATATACTCTTCTAGAGTATGCTCGGTTAAAAGAAAATCCTGTTAAAGATTACAAACACATTGCTAGATGTGACCTGGTTAAGGGATTTCCCTTAGATCTGTTAGGATCTTCACTTTGTTAGAAGTGACATTGTCAAAGGATTTCAAACACTCAACTAGAATGTTACCTTGCTAGAGGGTTTTACAAATAAGACTGTTAAGTCCACTCGGTTAAGAGATTTTCTGTCACTTTACAAAATAACAGTAATAAGAATATATCTGCAACTTTACATCTAAAATGCTAAAGCAGATTCTTATTTTCTCAATACTTCTTAGTCATAGGACTTATCTTGTCCCTCTATTGGGCTCTATACTCTGTTAATCAAATAGGTCTTCAAGCTTCTGTGCTTGGTAATCACTATGTAGCATCCCTATGCTTACATTTGCCCGCATACATTGTTTATCAACAATTCCTTATTTATAAATAATTTGCTAACCGCTGAATCTTCTTGATCACATTTCCCATGATCAATCATAGCCATCAGATCTTCAAAATTCACCAGGTTCAATGTATCCTTCGATCTGAAAATGTTTTACCTCGCCTTGGAACTGGTGCTAGGGTATTGCGGTTCAATTTGAGCTATAGATCTTCTTGCCAATCTTTCAATGCCATAGATTCTTAACAGACTTCATGCATGACATACCAATCATTTAATCAACTCCAGCTCATCAGCTTCCTTTATTAAATAATGCTTTTAATCATCCAATGCATTTTGTTACTGCTCGGTTGCAACTCGGTAAATACTAAACTTTACTCAGTAGACATTCCGCTTTCATTAACCGGTAGCGATAACCTTAGGGTTTACCGACTAGGTTATTTGCTCGGTGACATAGTATAGTATTAACCTTACAATTAACAATATATGTAGGATATAAAAACAATCTAAACATCATGATCTCATCATTGTCTAACTCGGTAATAGTTGCCCATTGAATAACTTATTCCTCCCCTTATTCATCATATTCTTTCTGTGTCTTTTACTGACATCTTATTTCTCTTCAAATCAATCTTCTCAAGATATGGCAACATCATACTGAATCAGAAAATCAATTTCTTGACATCAATGACAAAATAATGTTATTAAGACAGTAAACATCCTTAATCAGTTATATCAATAATCATCAACAACTTTCTTAATATCCTCATTGAAATGTCAACAATCTCTCATTGTAATTGGAATGCCAACAATAATATATAAGGTTTTATATCCTTATATTAGAACATTATTTATAAATGTTACAAGGATGTGATCCCTAATAACATTATGTTCTAACAGAAGTGCTAGAGAATCGTATCAAAATGACATATGGCTCTTGGAGCTCGCCACCCTTGATTACTTAAATGAAATGAACCTCAGTACAATGACATAGAGACAATACAAGTCTGAATTTAAAATTCTCTAGATTGTATATTTTATTTTTCCATCCAAAGATTACAAGTACATCTTATCTAACTCAGAAATTGCTAAGAAAATGGCTTGTATTAATTTTGCCAGAGTTTAGCTACAAAATTTGCCTCCCTTTTCTAAGTAGTCTTGGTATCCATTTATAGAGATATGGATGTGACAAGCTTCAGACTTCCCTAGAAAATAAATATTCGAAATCCTAACCATAATCCCCCCTAAAAAGGTTACATTGTTTACCAACGAAGAAGAAGCATAACAAATCAGTTAACTAGCTAGAGAAAGGCCAATTGACTATTCAATATTCACAGATCAAGTGCCAAGTGCCTTGGATTCTTCAGAATTGTGATTTCCAAAAAACCGTTGCAAGAACTAATAGATTCTGATTTCTCGAGGGTTACTACATATTGGCGTGTCGGTTGATTCTTCCTTCGCCCTGTCCCTTTCATAACATACTTAATTTCTCATTCTTGTTGCCGGAGAAATCACAAAACCACACCTATTTTCTCTACAAATCCCCTTGAATACCTCTCTGCAAGTTTACACTTCAAAATAATGTCGGATGGGAAGCCACACAGTTCTGCCATTAGTCCTTTTGAAAATTCAAATTTTGGCACCAACGGATTGGAGAAGCTTTCCTCTAAGCACTTTTCCTTTAGTCGTTGATCCAGGATGACTAATGGTCGAGCTTCTTCTCATAGCGGTTCAGCGATAGCCATGAGATCATACAAAACTAGCACACCCTTTCACTTACCTGAGCCACCCACTTTAGAACGGGTCCCATCATTTGGTCGCTGGTCTGGGAAGGGTATTCATCATGCAACTTTCCTTCACGATATAGTGACAGCCGTTGGATCTTCTTCAATCTACTCAACCTTTAACTCATTCTTTATTACACGTGCTTTTTCGCTGATCCACGAAGGGTATTCATAAAGAACTTCACAACCGCGGTACAATGACCACCATTGGATAATCTTTAACCTGGTCGAGCTTTAACTCATCTGAGCTACTCCCTTCTGCCGGGTATCACTTCTTGATTCATCTATGCATCCAGTTGGCCAGAATTTGACTTGCCACCTCATCCGTTGCTTCACTTAAAGTTTTAGTTGGTTTGTTCGATATTATTCTTTTGGCCAAACTTCCTTCCTCGGTGAGCTATTCACATGTCTCATTGATTCTGTAGTTTCATCGATACTTTATTATTTTATCAGTGGGACCAGTTCTGATTTCTTTGATGTACTTTATGTTGATGGAACTGATGCTTTTGGTGAATCCTTTTAGAGATCCATCGCAGCCAAGGTTTGTTTGATAATTCACTTTATGAGTTTGATGACATGTCACCTGACTACCATCTCATCACCACCGAACCCACCACTAGACCTTAGTCTTGTACCCTCTGCTCCACCATGTGTCACCTTAGGCTTGGGCTAGCAGATCCACCTGTTCGCCAACTCACCTGCCATGTCTCCACCATTAGACCTGCCTTTCTCACGGGCCCCACCACTTGGTTGCTGATTCGCGAAGAATAACGGTCGAGCAACTTTATGTCTCGGTATAGCAACAATCGTCGATTCGTAAAAAACTATCTTCATTTTAACACACTTAGAACATTTCCTAAGAGCAGGTCCCACCATCTAGTCGCTGGTCCGCGAAGGATAATATTCGGGCAACTTTGCATGGCGGATCAGTGACAACCGCCAGATCAACAGGAACTTTCTCAATCTTTAACTTGATTTTTCTGAGATGCTCTCCTACTGCCTCTCGCCACGTGGCACCCCCCGATTGGCTCTAGAGTCCCTTCCCTAACACCTTAGCATGACCTAACTAACCACTAGAATGAAGCTCTTCTTTGTCGCTGGGTCACAATGGATATTCTAACAAGTAGCTTTATGTTGCGATCTTGCAACAACCGCAATCATTTTGAAATGACCATTCAATCTTTAAATTTCGTTTAGAACTTAGCTGCTACCACTTTAATTGTCTGCTTTAACCCGCCGGCCATATTCCATCGCTAGTGGTTTGTTTCCATGTCGCGACGAATAACCATCGTGCAACTTTATGTTGCGGTATAGCGACAGCCGCAAGATTTAAAGAAACTTGCTCGATCTTTAAGAAACTCGACAGATAAAAGTAAAGACTTAGGACTTAGGAAAATATTGCAAAATATTTCAAAATTATAAGAACCTGCCTAATCCTAGACCTAAAAGGGGCCCCCTCTGCAATGATGCCATGACCCTTCCACTTAAGTGAAAAAGGGTAACGAGCAAAAATAAGATTTGGAGAAAAAGTGACACAAAGGTTTATATTTTTCAAATACTTTTGAAATGCCCAAAAACATTAAACCCTTAGAACCATAAACTTGCAGACAAAGGTCAAATTTCTGAATTTTGACAGACTCCAATAGCTAAAAGGCAAGATTTTCAACATATTTAAAACAGTGATAACAACGACTCTGACTGGGGATGGTTGGATGCAAGACCAACACAAAAATATGGCAAAAACTCTGGAACGCAGACCAACAAAACCCTAACAAAAGAAAACTAAAACAAAGCAGAACAAACAAAAGCAAACCTAAACTACTATGCATGGAAAACTCATGAGAAATATTGTTTCAGAAATTGTCCATGCACTAGAAATTTCGGTAAGTCACCATTCAATCTTTGAAGGAAATAAGAATCTTTTCCATTAACATAAAAAATAATCAGAGGGCCTATCCACATTGATTCAAATTTCTTGTGCTTGCCTTTGTCTTGATCTCTTGCATTCCATTGTAACACCATATCACCAATCTAGAAGTTTCTTATACTAGTCCTTTTATCAATAAGGTATTTTGACTGTAATTGAAGTTTCATATTCCTTTTATGGGCTATAGTCCTCATTTCCTCTGGCTCTACTAACTGAATCATTCTTTCTTCCATGGGCTCAGACATTTCTACTTCTTCAATTTGCAAAAAATTGTAAACTGGAAGCAAATTATTTACAGGTAGTCTAGCTTTCACTCAATAAACCAACTCAAAAGGGGATGTACCAATGGCCTTTTTTATAGTCACCCTGGTAGCCCATAAAGCTAACCTGAGCTTTTGATCCTAGGACCTTTTATTTTCCTCTATGATCTTCTTGATAATATTGAGGAGACTTTTATTACTTGATTCTACCTGGCCATTTCCCTGTGGGTGGTATGGTGAAGAGTATGACATAATAATCCCATAATTAGTACAGAAATATGCAATCTCCTTAGACCTAAAGCACATGGCATTGTCCACGACCATTTTAGCAGGCACACCAAACCTTATTATTATATTATCCATAAAAAAATTGATAACCACTTTACTAGTGGCTTGTTTGGTAGGTATGGCTTTAATCCACTTAGTGAAATAATCTATAGCCACCAGGATCCATCTATGACTCTTGCTTGATTTTTCTATTATCTCTCCAATAAAATCAATGCCTCATTGAAAAAAAGGGGCTTCAACTGTAACAAAATTCAAAGGCAAAGCACCAACATACTTTAGTTTAGAAGAGAAACTTTGACAAGGATCACATTTTTGAACATACTTATGAATATCCTTGAACAAAGTTGGCCAATAATACCCTGCTCTGATTATCCTACCAGCAGTAGTCTTAGCTGAATAGTGGCCTCTGCATACCCCATTGTGCATCTCTTTCAGAACCTTCTCAGCTTGGAATTCATCAAGACAAACCAGTAGCATCCCATCATTGTTCCTCTAATACAAGTCTCCCTAAATAAGAGCACATTTTTGTGATTTTAACTTTAGTGTTCTCTTCTGGTTGTGTGTCATACCTTCTGGACATGAGGCATTCTTCAAGAAGTATACTATATCTAAATACCATGGCTGCCTCTCAATACTAGTAACCATAACCTCTTCAACCTCAACATTATTTATGTCAATATCTTGAAAGTTTGTCTCAATCATTAACTTGGCTAAGCCTAAACCTGTCACCAGCTTTGTGATTTTGATCTCAAGATCAAATTCTTGTATTCTTCTTATCCATCTACATCTCTTTCTAGTTACTTTAGACTGGGACAAGACCTCACAGCTGCATGTGGTACATAGGCTACAATTTGGGTATTTACCAGATAAGGCCTAAATACTTTAACAACCTTGACTAAAGAATATGCTTGTTTTTCCATAATTTCATATTTCAGTTCAACAACTTGCAATGATTTGCTGTAGAAGGCAATCAGATGTTCATAACCTTCACCATCTTTCTGTAATAGTACCATTGCTATAGTATGATATGAAGAAAAAGAAAATAGTGAAAAAGGTTTACTATATTCAGGGGACTTAAGCACTGGGGCCTCCTGAATAGCCTGTTTAATCTTATCAAATGCTAGTGCTGCCTCATCATTCCAAACAAACTTGGCATCCTTCTTCAAAAGATTCACAATGGGCTTAACAATTTCAGAAAAATTTGCAATAAATCTCCTGAAAAAGTTTACTTTACCCAGAAAAGACTGAATTCCTTTAATATTTTTTGGTTGAAGCACCCTATAGATAGCCTCAATTATTTCAGGGTCAATTCTGACTCCTTCCTTAGATACAATGTTCCCTAGTAACTTTCCTTTAGTTACAACAAAGTGGCATTTCTTTGGATTTAAAGATACACCAAACTCCAAGGCCTTGCAAAATATTTTTTCCAAATGACCACAGTGGTCATTTGCCTTCTTTGAGAAACATGTCAGATCATTCTGGTAGACAACCATTATGATATTAATAAATTCCTTGAAGGTTACATCCATAGCCCTCTAAAAAGTTGCACCAGCATTCTTCAAACCAAATGACATTCTTACATACACATAGGTTCCCCAAGGGGTAGTAAAATCAGTCTTAAATTGTTCAGACTCTTTCACTAATACCTGATTGTAACCAGAAAATTCATCCATCATTGATAGTAAATCACAACCAGTTACCCATTGTAACATAGATTCCATGTTTGGGGATGAATAATTGTCTTTAAGGGAAGCAACATTCAAGTTCCTAAAATTCACACAAAGCCTTATGTCCCCATTCTTTTTTCTAACAGGCACTAAATTTGATACCCATGAAGAATGCCTTATAGGCTTTATAATACCCCCTTCTCTCAGCTTAATCAACTCTTGCTGGATTTTGGCTTCTAGGAGGGGGTTAATGGGTCTTTGATTTTGTCTAAAAGGCTTAACATTAGGATGCAGAGGTATTTCATGTTGAAATAAGTCTTGTCTATACGCCTTCAAATCCTCATAGGACCAAGCAGAAACATGTTTGTACTTCCTTAGAAAATTAAGGAGGTTAGTCTTAATATTGGGATACAAGTTTCTCTAGATATACACTAACTTAGGGGAAGAATCTGTCCCCAAGTTTACTTCTTTCAACTCCTCCAAATTTGTAGATGACGCTTGATGTAAGTGACCATCACTATAACTGAACATACCCTCTAGTTCAACTAGTCCCCTAGGTATTTCATTTGTCTCTAACTACACTATGTCACTTCCAAAAATTGTTTCTTGTCCATCTACTACCTCTGCCAATGCATTACAATCAATATTTTGACCTTCATAGTCATCTATGCATTGTACAAATCTAAGGATGTCTTCATCATGCTAAAAAACTTGCCAATTATACACATTATCTGGGATGGCTGGTCTGGCTTTTGTCTCAATTATTGAAACTCTAGTCAATGTTACATCATCATTTTTTAATACAACATTAGCTAAAAAATATGCCATAATGTTCTTAGACCTTTCAATCCAATTAATGGAAAATGCATCAAAGTGTTCAATGACATCCCAAACAACATGCTTGTACTTTTTTAACTTGTCATTTTTAGGTGCATACCTTGACCTTATCTGAGACACTACAAGTTGAGAGTCTCGATAAACCCTTAACAACTTGATCCCATGTCTTTTACCAATTTCTAAGCCTAATAATAGAGCCTCATACTTAGCTGTGTTATTTGTACATTGGAATGCCAACAGAAAAGAATACTTGAAGGTAATACCTGATGGGAAAATAAAGAGCACTCCTGCTCTAGACCCTTCTTTAGAGAAAGCTCCATCAAAATACATCTGCCACAGTCCTTCTTGTGGGGATTTTAGCTCATCAACAATAGGATCAGTATTCTTCAATTGAGGCTGAATGGATTCAATCCTGAAGTTATCAAGATCTACATCTATCATGCAATTAAGAATGTTTGGGTCTATTTTTTCAATAACCACTAGGGTATGTGGTTCTTTGTACAATTTTACTGAATTCCCATTCACTGGGATAGTTGTATATGATAAATCTAGCTGAAGATGTCCTCCAACAATGACAACCCACTATCTAGGCAGAAGCATGCCATAATGGGGCTTGGTGTCTATGACTATTACATCCATTTTATAAGTAGCTTTAGGAATGCTACTATTTTTACTTCTACATCTTTCATAGTACCCACAACAAGCACTTCTCTATTATCCATAGTATAACATCTCCCATATGAAGTGTGTACTGAGAAACCTAGTTCTCTCATAACCCCATAAGGCATTACATTAGCAGTTGCACGAGAATCTATCATGCAATTTTTTATCAATCTGTTATTTACTAATAGTGTGACATAAAAGGGATCAATCTGAGGTTTCTGATTAATAGTGGTGCCTGTGTGTGTGAAAAAGTGAACCTGTAGCTGTAAGCACATCACTTCAATTAAGTCATTATATGCATGGTTAGCAATCAATAATCAATAAGAAATAAACCATAGCAAAGCGACTAATTGCCTTCTAAAAGATGCGAGTATAAGATTGCTCTCAGATTTTTATAAGCAATACTAGTGACTAGACTACACCAACACGAAGGATTTAATCTATATGATATTAAGCTATATGGATGGAAGATGGATGAGTAATTCAAGCAAATTCAAGCAACAATGCATGCAAGCAATAATGAATGTAAAATGGATGTGAGTAAAAAAAAGGCACAATGATTTCAATGACTCCAGAGCGAAATTAGCGTGATAATAATTTCCAAGCGTGTTCTTAAAAATCTCTAGGGTGAATTGGAATGAGAGCTGAAGACTGAATTTATAGAGAATTACAAAAAGCTCAATTTAGGATTAATTGAAAAATAATTGAGAAATCAGGTTGAGTTAACCTTGAGATAGATTCCAATTATGGTTTAATTGAAATGCATTCAAATTAGAAGTCCAAGTTGCATTGGAAAATAATAATAAATTAATTCCATGCACATCTGATAAAAATAGACAATTCTTCAATTTAATCAAGAAAAGAGTTTTCTTAATGCAACTGAACTTCTTTTTCTGAAAAGCTTTGAGTTCCAATTTTAGAGAATAATTCAACAATTCAATTAAATTGCTTTTCTGATTTCAAGTTCTAAATTTAGAAAAAGAAATAATATCTCAAGTTTGATTTCTCTCTCTCTTCAATTCTTTTTTTGTTTTGACTTTTGTTTTGTTTCAATTCAACTCTTTGTAATAAATTAATCTTTTCGCATGATTGAATGGCAAATTTATTAATTAATTAAATATGCAAAGATATTTAATAAATTAAAATGGGATAATTGATCAAAATGATTATTATTGAAATAATTCAATTAATTAAATAAACATTTAATTAATATTGAGTGGTTGATTTGCCATGTGATTTTTGATAATTAAGGAATTAATAATGTGCTCAAGATTGATTTAATTGCCTTTGGTTAGGACCTTGGTGATGTTGTCGAGATTAGGGGCCCATGGTTTAGATGACCAATTTTAGGGTATTATAGTGCCCACATAAACTTCTCGAACCTTTTGTTCTTGATCCTTCTCATCTTTTACATTTCCCTTTTTAGAAGAAGTATCCACATATGATATACTTGAAATCAAAGAAAAAGTAGTCTCTCTATGTTCTTTCATTTTCAACAGCTCTATAAAAGGTACTGAAACTTTCATCTGTGTTAAAGCTTGGGTCATATCAAAAGTAGTATTAATATGAGACTCAGCATGAGCTTTATCCTTCTTTGTCTTTTGGTGACTTGTTCTCTTGTCACCAGTAGTCTCTACCTTATTACCAATCGTATCAACAATATCAAGTTTCCTTGAATTACTTTACTGATCACTTTTAGCCTAACTATCTTTGACAGGCGTTTTGTTTTCAGTGGTCCTCTTAGAAGAAATTTCTTTTAAAAACATAGAACCAGGCTTACCCTGATCTTCATCATCTTTGCTGCTTCTTAGATTATAGTTATGATTAGCTTTGGCTATTGCAGCCTTAGTGAGATTCTTGACTTCCTCCTCACTAGGCCTTCTAAGATGAATCTCTTGATCTTATATTGTGACAACATTCAAAGTTGGATGCCAATCAATTGTCAATTTCCCTTGTAAATTTTCATTGCTTCTTGAGACATCATATTCACTTGCTTCATCTTTTGAAGACTCATAGTCACTGTCCACAATATACTCAAACATATTGATTGTAGGTTCACCCTCATTTCTCATGGATTCATTTAGAGATTTAGCCACAACACACTAATAAGGGGAATGTGGCCCATCACATGCCATACACCAAGGGGTATTTTGCATATTATGTACAGTTCCTCCCTTTAAAGGATCAAGGGTGTTCTGATTTTGTGTGCCTTTTGATTTATCTTGCACAGGTTTGTCATCTTTCCATGCAGTGTTATATGGCATATCATGCAATCTACCAAGTCTATCTTGCCAGTTGTAGTGAGGCTTCTTAGGTTTACTTACTTTAGCAGTAAGATCCTTAACAACAATCATTAATTTCTCTATTTATCCTCTTCTTTAGAGGATTTATTTTGTTGTGGTTTTTGTTCCTACCACAATCTTCCATCAGTCCTTCTTCCCACTTTACCTGATGCTTTTCTATTACTCTCTACATTGATTGCAATTCTAAAAGCATCTCTTAAACTGTATGGGTTCTTATCTCTGAGAATGTAAGCCATCTTAGGATCAAAGGCATTGTATTAAGTGGTTAGACATACATTCTCATCTAACCTCATACATTGAAGGAGCCTATGCATTGCCTTTTGAAACTGTGCATTAAAATTTGTAACAGCCTCATTATCAGACTTCCTGATATTGTTAAATTCATTGAACATGAAGCTCACATTTGTCTTATCTCCATATTGTTCTTTAAAGAAATTCTTGAATTCCTCCCAAGAAATAATGCTATCTATTGGTAACCCTCCGTACCAATCTCTAGCGTCCTCAATCAAAGATTGCACAAACAGCTTCATGATGACTTCCTCATCACCAATTTCATAGTAATTAATCATGTCACCAAAATACTTCAGATGCTCTTCAGCACTGATAGCATTGTTCCCAGCAAACTTCTGGAGTCTATCCCTCATTTCAATAGGGACGCGGTTTGGATATCTTGGAATTCCATCAAAATACAACTGCCTATACAACTCAACATTTATAGGTCTCCTTTGAAACTGATTTCCAGTAAAGTTATTTCTAGCATTCACCCTTGGGCCTCAACTTCCATCTATAGAAGTTTGATGACTTTTATTATGGGATGGTCCATGACTGGTTTGGTTTGCTAGAATTGTACTTGAGGGAACAACAAAATTATTTGGGGTAACATTTTCAGATTGGTTAATGGGTGGGATATCATTTTTTTCCATCATTGGTTGAGTATCCAATAGAGAGGTAGAAGTATGTTGAGATGAAAAATTACTTTGATCTGCAGGTGGGAAAGCTATAGGAGGAGCTTTTAAGCATTGTATCTTTCTTTTGAACTCAGCATTAAGTGCTTCTATTTTAACCTTTTCTAACTCCCTTTGCAGGTTTTCATTTTCTTTCCTTATCCTTTCTACCTCAATCTCATGCAAAGATTCTCAGGTGTCCTTTTGCACTTCCTCACAGTAAATCCTCATATCTATTTTCCACTACTTTATGCTTCCCTTTGTCAATAACAAGTCTGTTAGGTTGGGGATCACTATGAACCTCCCTACTAGGTTGTGCTACAAATTTAGGTGCAGAATCAATTTTAGGATCCAATATTTCTCTAATAACAAGACCATGCTCTTCACTCTTAGATTCTTCTTGAGAAAACAACTCAAGATCTGCAATTTGTCTTAATAACCTTTCTCTTTCAATAAGTTTGGCTTTGGTTTAATTCTCCTTTTCCTTTTCCTTCATTTTCTCATAGCAATCAATTGATGTACTCTCTTATTGAGAACCTGAATTTTGTGGGACACTTCATCTTGATTTGGCAAGGTTTCCTCTGAATCCAACACATTTAGCTGGTCCATATCAATCAAACTGATATTTCCTTCCATAGTTTTGGGAATGGAATTGACCCTATTACTTGTACTATGCCTATCTCTCCCAGAAGCGCTGGTATTAGACAATATTTGGTGAAAGGTTTGGATATCATCATTAGTACCAAATATGCCAGCATGAAAACCCATAATATCATGGTCAAAGTCATGAGAAGAGGCATTGGACCTTTCATATATGGGACGCTTAGAAGACTTACCTATTTGATTACTCTTTTGTTTCCATGACTGATTTGACTGATCAGGAATAACAGTTTCCTTCCAACCCTTCCTAACTGGTTCAAGTAACCCTTCATGCAACTTCTCTTGAGGATTTTTCTTCATATAAGACCTAGTATTCCATCCCCTATTCATCTTGCTAACCTTTTGAAGTGACTGTGATTTTTTCTAAAAGAACACTGGTTTTTTCCTAACTTTAGAGTCACCACCCAATATCTTAGGAATCAAATATATTTTAACATAGTGAATCATATTTATGCAATAAAGATACAGATCTAGAGTATAAGACTTATCTTATTTGACTCTCCCCAACAGAGTTGCCATTTTTGTTGTTCTCCATTTTGAAAACTTTTGTTCCCTCTCTTTTTTAAAAGTGAATGTTACTGCCTTTGTGCTACAATGGAAGAGGACAACAAAACATTTGAAATAAAGACAACAAGACAAGGTTTCAATTTTGGAAACCTCCTAAACTTTAAGCTTATAAAAGCTTGGGCAGGTAACCCTTTTTTGACTATTTTCTTACAAAAATAGTAAAAGGTTTACAGAAAACCAGTGTACATTCCTATAAACTTTCCTTACTGACTGGTACAACTAAACATAAAAGGGAAAGTTGATTTGACTTTTTGAAAAGGACCACAAAAATGCATCAAAAAACCAATAGGTAAACCAGTGCCTTATTCGAGCAATAGAGTCATCTACAACAGATTGCAACTTGATAAGAGAAACTCATACACAAGTCATAAATTAGTGATCTATCAACTCTGTATATGCCTGACATATACAGAGTCCTATTCTGCACCAACTTTCATTATTAGATCCACACAAAAATATTGATATCAATGACTTTGTTCAAAGTACGTTTATATTTCCTCCTTGAGAAAAAGACTTAAAACAACTTCATTAAATTCCTAACAAGTCATTCAGATAAAAAATCCTTGATTACTTAAAAGAAATGAACACGAGTACAATGACATAGAGACAATACAAGTCTGAATTTAAAATTCTCTGGACTGTATATTTTATTTCTCCATCCAAAGATTACAAGTACATCCTATCTGACTCAAAAATTGCTAAGAAAATGGCCTGTATTAATTTTGCCAGAGTTTAGCTACAAAATTTGCGTCCCTTTTCTAAGTAATCCTGGTATCCATTTATAGAGATATGGATGCAATAATCTTCGGACTTCCCTAGAAAACAAATATTCTAAATCCTAACCAAAATCCCCCAAAAAAGGTTACATTGTTTACCAACAAAGTAGAAGCATAAAAAATTAGTTAACCAGCCAAATAAAGGCCAACTGACTACTCAGTATTCACAGATCAAGTGCCAGGTGCCTTTGATTCTTCAGAATTGTGATTTCCAAAAAATCGTTGCAAGAACTAACCACTTCTAATTCCCGAGGGTTACTGCATAGTGGAGTGTCGATTGATTTTTCCTTTTCCCTGTCCCTTTTGTCACATACTTAATTTCCCATTCTTGTTGCCAGAGAAATCACAAAACCGCACCTATTTTCTCTACAAATCCCCTTGAATACCTCTTTGCAAGTTTACACTTCAAAACAATGTTGGACGGGAAGCCGCATAGTTCTGCCATTAGTCCTTTTGAAAATTTGAATTTTGGCGCCAATAGATCAGAGAAGCTTTCCTCTAAGCACTTTTCCTTTAGTCGCTGATCCACGATGACTAATGGTCAAGCTTCTCCTCATAGCAGTTCAGCAACAACCGTGAGATCATACAAAACTAGCACACCCTTTAACTTACCTGAGCCACCCACTTTAGAATGGGTCCCACCATTTGGTTGTTGATCGACAAAGGGTATTCATCGTACAACTTTCCTTCACGGTGTTGGGTCTCAAATCAACAGATTGGATAGGTTCTAAGGAAATGCCAACTCCTATGATCGAACCCTCCAATTGACTTGGCCAACTTATAGAGTGAACCTATTTGGTTACTGACTCTCTCACTTTAGGCTCTGCAGGACCTAGGTGGGTATACCTTTTCACCAGTTGTTTTTAATGACCAGTGCCTTTTATAGCAGATTAAGTATCTTGATCTGGTTTCCTCCTATCTCAGAATGGCATAAGCTCCTAGGATGGAGATATAGCAGATGAGTTCAAGATTGTTGTTGTAAAAGCTATTTGATCTATGTTTCCTGCTCAGTTACTCCTATTGCTTTAAAATAATATATGATGAATATGGTGATAAGTGTATTTTATAAATAGCCAGTGCCTTCTTTGCTGTTTGGGCTATAGAGTCTTTATATTTTCTTTAGGACTTACTATGCGAACTTGTGAGACAGCTTTTAAACCCACCCCTTTGTGGATCTATCGGTTACTATTTCTTATGAGATCAATTGAATGCCTATATCATAAGTTGCTTGAACGAATTTAACCCTACCTTTAAGGGACCATTCAAGTAAGCACTGCAAAGAACAATTACAATTCGCAGCAGAACTTTTATTTCAACCTTATAACATACAACATAAATTTCACTCAAAGAATATGAATAACCTTATCTCCTTTAGATAATATCACAAGTGACTGCCAATAATAAAATAAAATAATCCACAACACATACGCAAAGAAAAACAACTGATCATAGTATGTATTCCATCAAAAATTTTATAACAGAAAACTTACAGGCTGTCATACATTGCTGTCTTTTTTCTATCATATCTCTTGTTCCAATATTAAAAAAACCTCTCTCATATATATATGAGAGAAAAAGTTATTTATGAAAATACATGTCTTTTCGAAACACTAATTGTTAATTTGAACATTCCTAACAAACTTAAGTAAAAAGAGATTAAGAATTCCTAAATGATGAATATAATCATCCTCTTTAAAAGTCTTGATCTTAATACTCTATTTCTTCAATTCTTCTCCTTGTGAAAGGTATTCGAATATCATCTGGTTAACAGTAGGGGCCATGTCTTTGCTTCGATCCAACCTTGACAGAGCCCGATCCTTGATGCTTACAAGTTCATTCCTAAAATCTTCCATAGACATTACTCCTCCTTCTTTATAAATCGAGGGCATTCCAATAAGGCTCCCATCATCCAATTCTTTAAGATCTCCTTTTAGCATATCCTCAAATTTAACATGATCTTCTATATATGAAGTCCCTTCAGCTTTCTCCTCTAGCGTCATCACATCAACACTATTTATCACTTCATGCAATCGTGTTTTTAACCTTTCATGCTCTCTTAATGCCTTTATGGTTCTAGTGTACACCCTCCAATAATGTTCGACATGTATAAGCATGGTGTTGAATCGGTGTTCAATGATATCATTAACCAATTTATCCATCTTTTGCTGGATATTTTTTACTTGTTTGGTAGCCTTATCTGCTTGATACTTCCAATACAGAACATCAGAAACATCATCCAAGCTCTGTCCTATGGGATATGAGGCATATTCACTTAAAGGAGTTCCTGTCTCAAGTTGTAATATCTTCGTTTGTAACTTTTGATTCTCCTCTTTAGATCTTTCATATAAGCCCTTATAGGTAATGTTTTCCCTGACCAAAAACTCTGTCTGATCCAAATTTAATTTGGCTACATCCAGGTTCAATTTTGCAGTGACCCTAGGGTCAGTCTTTCCAACCTGATGAATCATAAGGTGTCCAAAGGTTTCTTCAATATCTACAATAATTGGTATTTTTCCTTTTGGATACAGTGCCCATTGTAGGAGAGTTTTTTTATCAGGATCATATTCGGAGCCTAGGAACAATTTATCTATTTCTTGAGGCAACACTTGTTGATTCAAGTCCTGCTTCTTCAAGAATCCATCAAATAGAAGTGCTGAAGTTATGTCCCAACCAGAAAAGATGATAACACCAGCCTCTTTTAATATTTTCCTCTCTTTCTCAGGGGTCATATCTTTCATGAGGGTATCGATTTCATCTTGTAGCCTTTTCATCTATTCTTCTTTTGGTCTCCCAGCCATACTTCATTTCACATGAGCCCCTTTATACTGGTACAAGAATGAAAGGAATTCCCTTGAAGAAGAGAATCCGTCATCAGCAACAAAGTCTTCATGCTCTGTCATCCTTATATCAACTACATCTCTAATATTAAATTCACCAGTGTCCACATCTACCTCTGCTTCAAAACCAGGGGGATAATCTTCTCTAGGGGAGTCAGCAGGGATGCTACTAGCAGCAGATTTTGGTGACATGTGAGCCAATGGTTGACTATCCTTTTCAGTGTTGATAAAATGGAGGAACTGTGGGGGTACCCTATGCATAATCTCTACCTCATGCTGAAGTAGTTTTTTGGCTATCTCCAAAGGATCTTGGAGGTTTCCAAGTAGGTCTCTATCCACCATCCCCCTTGCTCGTTTCCATTTGAAGGCTTCCCAAGTCATCTCGCTTCTTTCTCTCAAAATCCTGGCCTCTTCCCTTTCAAGGTTCTTGATTAAGTCGTCTGGCATTTTAGCCACATGTATTCTGACTTTTAGTTTCTGTGACGCCCTTGCAGCTCTTATATATCCCTCAGGATCAAAGTTCTCTCTAGGATCACCCAAAGTCATGCCATAGTAATCTAATTTATTTTGAAGTAAATGATAACTTTTGGAACTTTTAACAATAAAATCAGAAAACACCAATAACCCTGGCACAATGGATTGTTTACCAAAATCCATAAGATGTTTGGCACTAATAGCAGATAATTGTCTCACAATCTCTAGGCTAGCCACCCTGTTTGGTACTGTAATTGGAAGCATGTATGGCTTTCCTTCATACCCAAATACCCTGATTTCTGTATGATTAAGGTGGCAATTACAGTCACCCCAGTTGTGATCAATCTGAGACTCTGGAGAGAAGTCTTTTGGCCTGAGGAATCTCTTAATTTCAGGAGACAGAGTATAATCTCTATGTTGTCCAAAGGCCGCACTAAGAGGTTTCACAAAATATTCCTGAAAGTGCCAATATTGGTTGTTTATGAATCTTTGATCCCATGCAGAAACCCACAACTGAACTAGTTTCTTCAAACCATTCTTATCAGAAGCTCTGATGCTGAAATCGTTTGACCAGAAATTGATTTCTTGTCCACAATAAAGAATGATGTGCATCAATAAAGAATACAATGAGAAATGGACATTTACAAGGTCTCCTTTCAACTTTTCCAATCCATGATTTAGGGCTTTTGCAACATAAGTGGCACAGTCAAATGACCTAGGGTCTTTCGATTGTAGATCAGCACATAGAACCATAACCCCAATATCCATGAGAGGATGAGCCTCTAAGCCTAATACTTGGGCTGCAACATAATAAGTATACTTAAAATACGGATGGAATTGGTTGACATCAAATGGCACTTTTTCATGTTTACTGAATGGAACAAAGGACCCTCCTACTTTTGGCCGGTGAATGGGTAATCTCCATGTCCTGTAGATGTCCTCCAAATTAAAGAATTCTCGCGACAGTTTCTGTATATCAATTCTCTCTTCTACTTCCCAATCTAGATCAAACACCATATCAATAGTCTGTTTGTTAATCACCACCATGGGATTCCCTCGGTGGTCACATATGGTTTTGGTTTTTGGATCATAACAATCTACTAGAGCCTTCATTAATTCGACATCCACAAATACATTTGGAACTAAAAATTTCCCTAAGTTTTTCTTCCATAGGTTACTTACGGGCTCAGGAGCATCCCTTCTCTTGTAACCAAATAAGAACAACTCATGTCCTCTAATTTCAGTCCATATGTCTCCTAAGTGTTCAAATCTATCTTCCAACCCTTCTTCTTCACTCTTGATTTTCTTGGACCTTACACTGGATGTTGGGCACTGGTCTAGCAAATCCTGAGTTAAAGCTCTACCCTCCTTTTTCTGTCGTTTGGGCTTCTCTTCAGGGTTTAATTCTTTCCCTTTTCTACTCTTTTTAGAAGAAGAAGAAGGCTCCATAGTTTCAGTTAATACGAGAAATCACACTTACTTGGAGAATTGTTGAGCTCTTTTGATTGTCGTTTACGAACTTTAGCAAATTCCTTGTAATTTTCCGTCTTTTGGCATCAATCTGGTTCTTATGAAAATTCGATGAATTCAGCTGTAATTGGATGGGCAACTTGTGCATAGTTAATGTCTCTGCGTTTATAATGGCTATTCAAATGTTTAAACTTAATTGCAGATGTGACATTCTCCACTTGGGCTTTTAACTCCTTCACGGGAAGTACTGTTCAACTAAAATGATCGTGAATCGAGTTTTCCATGAAACCCTTGTCTTCAGCTAAATACTTTGATCTTTCATCGAAAGTTCACTTTCCTCGATATCATCTTTTCTTCGATGAACTTTCTTTCGATGAGTCATTCGTGAGTTGCATCGAAATCATATTTCGATGAGTTCTGTTCTTCGGTGAAAGTTCAAGCAAGCCCTCCGAAAGCCTTTTTTCTTCGATGTCCTTTTTATCGATAAAACCCCTCTGTTTTTGTTCAATATAATGTTATCGATGAGATTTGCTTTTTGATGAATGTTTTTTAAGTTTCTTCGGCAGTTGTATTTCCTCAACTTCACCTTTTGCTTTTTGCTTTTCACTTTTCGATGAAACTAGAGTATTGATGAGCGGCTTCTTTCATTTATCAAAAGAGATATTCTGCCGAAGACATCTTAACTTAGTGTTTTACACGTCATGTTCCATTTCGATGAAAGTATTCTTTTGGTGAAACTCCTTTTGAGATGCTCGACATGATATTTTGGCCGATGATCTTTTAATTTTCACGCCTATGGGAAGATTTTTTTTTATTTCAAATATAGTGTTCAACACATGGTATAGTGATAGCCGTTGGATCTTCTTCAATCTACTCATCCTTTAACTCATTCTTCACTGCACATGCTTTGTCGCTGATCCATGAAGGGTATTCATTGAGCACTTCACAACTGCGGTACATCAACCGTCATTGGATCATCTCTAACCTGCTCGACCTTTAACTCATCTGAGATGCTCCCATCTACCGGGTGTCACTTCCTGATTCGTCCGTGCATCTAGCTGGCCACAATCTGACTTGCCACCTCATCCGCTGCTTTACTTAAAGTTTTCATTGGTTTGTTCAATATTATTCTTTCGGCAAAAAATTCCTCCCTCGGCAAGTTGTTCACATGTCTCATCGATTCTGTAGTTTCATTTATACTTTTTTATTTTATTGGTGGGACCAATTTTGATTTCGTCAAAGTACTTTATGTTGATGGAATTGATGCTTTTGGTGAATTCTTTCAGAGATCCATCACGACCAAGGTTTGTTCAATAAGTCACTTTATGAGTTTGATGACATGCCACCTGACTACCATCTCATTGCCGCTGGACCCACTATTGGACCTTGGTCTTATGCCCTCTACTCTGCCACATGTCACCTTAGGCTTGGGCTAGCAGATCCACCTATTCGCCAACTCACCCGCCATGTATGCACCATTTTCTCACGGGCCCCACCACTTGGTTGCTGATCTGCAAAGAATAATGGTCGAGCAACTTTATGTCTCGGTATAGCAACACCGTCGATGTGCAAAAACTTATCTACATTTTAACACACTTAGAATGTTTCCTAAGAGCGGGTCCCACCATCTAGTCAATGGTCCGTGAAGGATAATATTCAGGCAACTTTGCATGGCAGATCAGTGACAACCGCCAGATGAACAAGAACCTGCTTGATTTTTAACTTGATTTTCTTGAGCTTCTCTCCTACCATGTGTCGCCTCATGGAACCCCCTGATTGGCTTCAGAGTCCCTGTCCTTACACCTTAGCACGGATAGACTAACTGCTAGAATGAAGCTCTTCTTTGTCATTGGGTCGTAATGGATATTCTAACGAGAAGCTTTATGTTGCGATCTCACAACAATCATCAATCATTTTGAACTGACCGTTCGATCTTTAAATTTCTTTTAGAACTTAGCCACCACCGCTTTAACTATCTGCTTTAACTCACTGACCATAGTCCACCACTAGTGGTTTGTTGCCATGTCGTGACGAATAAGCATCATGCAACTTTATGTTGCGGTATAGCAACAACCACGAGATCTAAATAAACTTTCTCGATCTTTAGGAAACCTGACAGATAAAAGTAAAGACTTAGGACTTAGGAAAATATTGTAAAATATTTCAAAATTATAAGAACCTGCCTAAGCCTAGACCTAAAAGGGCCCCCCTCTGCAATTATGCGACGACCCTTCCACTTAAGTGGAAAAAGGTAACGAGCAAAAAGAAGATTTGGAGAAAAAGAGACACAAAGGTTTATTTTTTTCAAATGCTTTTGAAATGCCCAAAAACCCTAAACCCTTAGAACCATAAACTTGCAGACAAAGGTCAAATTTCTGAATTTTGATAGACTCCAATAGCTAAAAGGCAAGATGTTCAACATATTTAAAACAATGATAACACCCTGGACTATCTGGATTACAGAGATGGGATATGAGGTGGACTCTCACATCTTGGACTCTTATGCTAAAATACTCTTAGATGCTCCACCTGAACCGGCTGAAGAAATATTTGGAAATGCAGAAACAATTGAGAAGGAAGTAGACATGCAAAAGCAGAGGAAGAAAAGAGAGAAATTAATGAAGGATGCATCTAAATTTGTAAAAGATGTTATATAAGGATTAAAGAATCTTGGCGGTATTGCTGTTGTAGTACCCCTTCCCTAATCAAGTTCTAATCTTGGTTTGACCTTGGTTAGTTTACCATGTTATAATGTTATAGTCAGATGTTATGATTATTATGCATACCTGTTAATGTGGTTTTCGCATCAATTCTTATGTAAGTTTATTTATTCTCCTGATTTGTGTTATTAATCTCAAGCTAAGATTTTCATTATATATATATATGTGTGTGTGTGTGTGTGTGTGTGTGTGTGTGTGACTCATTGTTGTAGGAGATTGCAGGTATAGTACCGCATAGGTACGAGGTTCATCCCCACCTGGATTCATAGGTTTGAGTGTTCCTCATTGGCCCTTGGAGATTGGACTAGGTAGTCTGAAGACGCTTGTGATACCCTAGTTGTGCTCAAGTGAACATCGCCAGTCATCCATTAGTTTCCCCTTTTTGTTTGGGTAAGCGAGTCGTTTATTTGGGTGGCTTTCTTTAGTTGTGTGCTTGCGTGTGGTAAAGACGAGCATTTAATCCTTAGTGTTTAATTTTATTTAATGTGTGTTTACACAATAGTAATTAAGGGACTAAATTAAATAGGTCCCCTTTGTGAAATTAATCGTTAATTAGAATTGCTCAATCCAAGTTGGTAGCAAGTTTGATTAAATGGTTAATTTTAAATGATAAATTTATTCAGTTTGTACTTTTGGAAATGAAAGATTCAAATTTATTTGAAATAGAAATAATTTCACCTATTTGGCATTTTACAAATAGAAAGGTTAATTAGAATTATTTAAGAAAATCATTTTTTATTGGAAAAACAAGTTTAGTATATTTGATTTGTTGAAAAGAATGATTTTTGGATTTTATTTACTAGAAAATATTTTAAATTCAAAAAATGAATTTTGGTCAACAATCTTCCATTTAACCTAGGTTTTGGAAAAATATTGGGAGGATTATTTTGGAGATATTTTTAAAAAATATTTTTGGCATGCAGCAATTTTTGGGGCATTTGTGGAAGGAGGAATTTCTAGAACTTGCAGGTTGGGCTCTTCTACCAATCTCTTCCAGGATTGCATATGGAGGTAGGATTTTTATTTGTCTCCTTTGTTGCCAAATAAATTTACTGTTTGGTTTTTAAAGAAATGTGTTTGTTGTTGAAAAATCTTTCAGATTGATTTCTAGATTGAAATCGGGTTTGGGTTTTAAATCTATGCATATTAGTTTGTGTTTTGCAAATTTGGTTGATTCATGTGTGAGAAATGATTCTTTTTACCTAATATGATATTTTGTTGAAAGAAATTTTCTTATCTGGGTCTGGTTATTCAACAAATTTTGAATATTTGTTAACCATTTACATTCTAGAAAAAAACTATTTTAGTCTCTGTATGAGACTGTGAATTAAAGAAATATGGGGTTTTTCATTTTTAAAAAAAGTTTGTATAAAAAATAAAATAAAATTTAAATCGAATTTTATATTTTAAATTGGGGTGGAATTTAGGGTTGGAGAGCAGAGGAGCCGAGGCTCAACCCGTGCGCCCCCCTTCCCCTCCCCTTCGCGGATCGCAACCTTGGAGTTCCATGACCACATTGTTGGCCGCAGAGGTCTGCGACCACAGTGTGGCCGCAGAGACCTACGTCCCCACTGTGGCCGCAGAGTCCTATGACCCCGTGGTGGCCGTAGGGACCCCGCGTCCACTGTGCCGATTTCGTGGGCCTGTGTCCACCATGGTGGCTGATGACTCCGCAGCTAGGGAATAAACCCCCCCACTCCCGTGGATGGGAGGTGGGCCCCTCGGGTTACTCTTTTTTCTTTTTTAATTATTTTTTTATATATATAAAAAAAAAAATTCATCACATTATATAAATTGAGTTATTTATAAAGTTTTAATATTATTTTATTAAAAAAAATTAAATAGTTTATTTAAATTATTAATTATTAATTAATTTATATTTTATTAATCAAGAATTAATATATATATTAATTAATATTTAATTTGTAAATTTTATTATTAATTATTAATTAGTATATATTTTATTAATCGTGGATTAATATATATATATATATATATATTAATTAATATTTAATTTGTAGTTTTCTTTATGTACACAAGGAAGTATTAGTTTATTTGACAAATGACCATCGTCTTTAATTTCCTTTTTAATGTATATTTCCATTTTTGGAAAGTATGTAATTGTGTCACAGGAGAAGAGATTAGATTATTGTTTTCGAGCAAGTATGAGAAAGATGTTAAATTTTGATAATGAATATCATATTTTTAGCTGATTAATGAATATTTGATTGTATGTGATTGTGTATACTGCATACATTATAATTAATATCATGTGATTTTGGTTTGGAACTCACGATGAAGTATTTAAATTATTGTATGATGTAATCAAACTTTAGTGAGTTAGTAAACCATGAACAACATGTACCTAGACAAGGTAGACAATATTGCAATATAATTAGATCTATTAGAAAACTAGACCGATTTAAATGTTTAGTCAATATGTAAAAAAAGGGATTGTCTTTTCTGATTTATGCCTATGCATGTTTAATTTTCTATATTCGCATTTGCTTAAGGAATGGCAAGTCCTTGATTGTGATTGTTGGATATTGTCGTACATTGGTTTGGGTACCTGCTTATGTCCTTGATCTCAAGTTTTGAGTGTTTTCATGTGATGGTTTGTATTGAATGTTGGTTCGTGGTTGACCATAGCTAGTCAGGTCTCTAGTTAGAGTACCGTCAATTAGTGCATCTCGTATGAAGTCTCGTTTGACCAAGCGGGTATCTCTACCATTTTGAACTTCATAAGCTTGTCTTGGTGTATACCTGGGTTTTAGGAGTTCAGTGGTTTTTGGTCTAGTGTCATATGGGAAAGTGGCTTTCAATTGGGCGTCACACCCAAAGTGGTTGTTGGATAACCTGTCAAAAGTGTGTCTAAATAAGTGTTAACCTAATAGCATATTTGAGAGTTTAGTTATTGAAACTCTAAGAAGACAATTTTGCCTCACATATGGGATGAGTGCTAGTATAAACTCGATTTGTAGTGAGAAGGCCTGAAATGGAAAACCATCAACCTTATCTTCACAAAAGGAAGTGTTGGGTCCACATGAGGCTTGGAAGGGCCAGAGGTTCATAATAGGTTGCTAGGGTAACCCAGTGGATGGGGCTGGAACCTATGAAGACTTGCCAGGGTAACCATACCAAGTTATGTGATGACACGTGTCCCTTATGTTCACTAGTGTGTTGTTTGTGTTGTCTTTGATAAGAGTATTGTTGTGGAGTCATCTTCTTGTTTATGCCCTTGTGGGAAGCTGGCATTCATGTTAGACCATGGGTTGCTTATGATGGGCTGCGAAGACTTAGTTTCGTGGATGCTCCAGTTGATCTTTTGTAATTGCTTCTTATTATGTTCAGTTGGATCCTTTCCTATTCAAGGATCATTCATGTATTTATTTGACTAATGTGGTCGTATGTATTATTGGTTTTTGTACGCCTTAGTGGCAAGATGTAAATGATGTGAACCTTATGTATCCTTCACCCTTTTAATTATGAGAGGGGTCTTGCAGTTGAGAAGATCCAGAGATGTAGTCCACTAGGGGTGAACTCCAATATCATTTCGGTGTTATGTGGTGTTTATGTTCTTATATTTCCTCTTTAATTTAGCATGTATGGATGACATTATGTTAGAATGTATAATGTGGATTAGATGAAGTTAATCTTAAATGCATGTGTGTAGTCATCTTATTAAATGCAATAATTTGGATCATGAAAAAGTGTAGATTTGAATAATGGAATGTATTCAGTTGTTGATAATGCAATTAAGTATGCATAGAAAGTATTCATTAGTTTATAATAAAATTAAAGTACATTATGAAATTAGATGCATGACTTATGTTTTAATGAAATTTTGAATGTAATGTATGGTTAAATTTCACTGGATTAACCTAATCATGTTATCTATAATTTTAATTTACCGAAAGAATTTACCTTTGATCAAAGTATTATCTTGTTATTAAGTCAATTAGCTTAATTGAATTAATTAGCGTGAGTTGAGTTAAATGCTGAATTAATTAATCACGTTCATAAACTCTTTAGGTGTTATTTGAGTCTTCTACTATGTTTTCTAGAATTGATGATATCTCATTGTATCATTATGTTGTGTTTAATTTAAAAAAAATAAAAATCTTTGCACTCTATTCTTGTGTTTTGGCTTCATCCCTTCGGGGTTTCTTGGCGGGGCAGTACATTTGGTATTAGAGCCAAGTTACAAACACTAGAATCTCTAGTGTCGCTTGTGCCCTTAGTTTGTGTGAGGTGTATCGAGCTTATGTTGTATGCTTGTCGTCCTTTTGTATGTGTGTGATTGAGGCATAGGATCTTTAAGATCTTAAGTACTCGTGTTCTATTCTTTTCCGTATTCTTTTAAGAAAACCTTAATTGTGTGTAACGTGTGTGTTCACACCTTGTTTTCACCTTCTTGATGTTGGTGCTTTTGAGTGATTATATGTGCTTTGTTCGCTTATAGATATCTTGGTCTACGATTACTCTTATTTTGAGAGAGTCATATGTACCTCTTGTAGACACTTAAAAGTAATTATTTTAATTATTTTTAATGCCTCACATAATTATTTAATTAATTATGTTAATTCAAATTCTCCTCAATATTAATTAAATATAATTAATATTGTCACTATAGCATGTGATTGATTTATAATAAATCAATCCCTTTCTTTATTCTTCTAAAAAAATCAAATCCTCACAAATCTTCCTCTTAGCTAATTAATTTCAATTAATTAGTTAACCTACATGATTCCTACAAATCATCTTCTTAATTCATTCTTCTAGAAACTCCCTAAACTCACTTAACATTATTCTTCTAATTTTTTATTCCCTCGACTCATTCTCTCTCCTAGTCAAATTCTCCTACAAATATTAATCCCACCTAACATTTCCTCTAATCCCCCTCTTAATTAGTCATTAATGGTTAATCATCATGATTAGCCACAAAGTCAACTCTTTGTCCTTTTCATCCAGCCACTAGCTTTAAATGCTCTTTTCCTAGGTGAATGTAAGATTTTTGAAATCACACATTCCTGTAGGCATCCCCTCTCCCAAGGAACTTTTAATTCCTTTTCATTCTTCCAATCCCCATGATATCCATTTTTGCAAAATTTTTAATTCCTCCAATGCATCTTGTGGAGTGTGGAGATATGAAATGCCTTCAAGGCATATTTCTTGGTCTCCACACCCTCTCTTGGACCTTGTGTGAGCTCACAAGTAAATCTTAGCCCTTCATCTCGAATTCATCCTAGCCATCTATTTTCTTCTCCTCTTCCTATAAAATAGGGCTCCATCCCTTCATTCAAATCATCTTGAAATCCAGTAAGTTTATGCTACCCTTTTGAGCCCAGGAAATCATCTTGGCAACTTGACTATCTCATCTTTATCATTTTTCAAATTCATTCCATTTGTGCACAACCTTGGAGAGCCATCCACATCCAGCAATCAAAGGAGCACATCAAGTGGAGCATTATCAAGGGGTGCCTTCACTTCATCAAGCTCAATCCGAAGGAGAAGGTAAAATAGCAAGGTGAAATGGTCTTTTAATGATATTTTAACATTCTACATGTTTATTTCATTATGTTTTGATCATTTGACCTTCAAATCTGTTTTTCCCTCTTCATTTTGGCACTCCCGGTGGGACCCACGTCCCTAAGAACTAATGTTTTTTTTTAGGTTTTTGTGAGTTGTGAGATGCAGGTTCCAGAATAGCGCGACTATAGAAAAAAAAAAAAAAAAAAAATTTTGCAGGTTCCAGAATAGTGGCTCTATATTTCTACGCAATAGCTTCTTTTTTGTTTCTGTTTCGTTTTTGTTTCTGTTCTTTTTTTGTTTCCATTTCAGTTTCAGCATGATAGCTCTGCGATTAGCGCGAGCTTTTTTGTGAGAATTTGAATTCCTGTTATCCGATCTGTTATTTGCTCTGTTATCTGCTCTGTTTAATTATAATCTGTGTGAAAGTAGGAGAGTATTCTCTTGTCTATATAGACAATCAGAAATCTAGACCTTTCATTTTTCTATTCTGTTTAGTGCGACTGTATGCTCTGATCGCAGGAAAGTGTGAAAATAAGAGAGTATGCTCTTGTCTATCTAGACAATCAGAAATCCAGACCTTTGACACTTTTCTATCTGTTTAGTGCTACTGTCTGCTCTGTTAATCTGTTTGAAATTTTTAAGTGCTAACTGTAGTCTGCATTTCTTTTTATTTCATTTCCTGTTATCTGCTCTGTTTAAATATAATCTGTCTAACCACAAGAAAGTGTGAAAGTAGGAGATTATGCTCATCTATCTAGACAATCAGAAATCCAAACCTTTGACATTTTTTTTAATTCTGTTAAATTTAGGGTTTCTGCTCTATTAAATCTAGGGTTTATGTCTGCTCTGTTAAATCTAGGGTTCTGTCTACTCTATTAAATCTAAGGTTAAAAATAAAAATAAAAAATCCATATCTTCTTTATCTTGACTCCATTTTCTTCCAAACTTCATCAGATTCTCCGCATTGCCATTTTCCACATTTCCTTCCTTGGAGGCCTTATCTCAAAAATCCACTTTTTAAATCCCAAAATCTCATATTTCTCTATTTTTAGGGTTTGTCATAACTCCTTCCTTTTTTATCCAATCACCTCCAAATTTTTCTCATATTATCCATCTCCAACTTTTGCTTCTTTGTCCCTCTTGGACAAATTTTCCCATTCCTTCATCTCTCCTCCAAAATCCCCATTTTTTGCTTGCCTATCCCTTGGAAAGTGGCAAAAACTTAGTCAAACCCCATTTACCTATCAAAGCTTTCTTCAAATCCACATTTGTCATTAGTAAAAAAGTTTTTATTCATGTTTTTCTATTCATTCCCAAAAAATAAAATAAAAATTAATATTTTTGTCATTTTGTTGTTTTTTTGCAGGACGCTTGTTGAAGACTCTATTTTTCCAAACTACTAATCAAGTTGTTTTGCAGGACGCTTTTTGAAGACTCCATTTTTCAAACTACTAATTAAGTGGTTTTGCAGGTTGCCTAGCTGATTCAACCAAATATTGTGCATTTATTTAAATTAGGCACCTAGATATTAATTAAAATGGAATGAACCATTGTCTTATGTGTTTTTAAGAAAAGCGTAAAGGTAGGAAAGTATGCTCTCGTCTTACTAGACGATCAAAAATCTAGACCCTCCAACCTTTTCTTGTTTGATTGTGTGTTTACCTCTAGCGGGCCTGCCCTCCCAACTTGCTCTTTGAGAAGGTAAGAGGGGAACGACCCAAGTGAGTACACCCGGACCTGGGGTTCCCAACTCATTATAATAAATAAGCCATTGACTAAGAAAGGGTTAATGGTTGGGGCTATATGAGAGTTCACTCTCACATTGGGTGCTTAGTAGGATCCTAGAAATCTCAATTACACTTGCGTGACTACTAAGTTCTTGGTGCTTCATTGGGCTATAGGCCTCAATTGCGCTTGCGCAACTTCGAAGGGTAGCTCCTAACGGGAAGACTTACTAAACACCTTGTTCATAGTGGCCAAAAACCTTCTAGTCATTAGTGTAGGAGGTCGGACCTCTGAAGCGGCCCATATTCTTACAACCCTTAGTAGAGACATAAAGTTTTCCATGAGGATTTTTCATGGGAATTGATGCTTGGCTGCCTCGAGAAGTGAGTGCCATGGAGGGGAGCCAGTGGGGTCAAGCATCTAAGTGTCCGCTTTGGGTAAGCGTAGATGGGAAACCAATTGGGATTCAATGGCTATTGTCCTTGCCAGCCTTAAGAATGTTGTATATGAGCATGAGTGTCTTTGATATAATATGCATTTGATCACTGTGTTTCCTTTGTTTGATACATACTTGCCAAGAGTAGACTAAAAACACATCACTATCCCCAAACACTTTGCAAAAACATTTGTCAAGACACAAACAATTGTCCAAGTCATTACCCACACAAAGTCCAAAATTGCGTCAAAACTTTGTCCATCCCATTTTTCATTAGCCTAAGAGAGAAGCCAAGAGTCCATCATCTCCGTCAACATTCAAGTTTGTCCTTTGAAACACCAGCTATCGTCCAAATCAAGGTGGTCGTATCCCTTCATACAACTTGCCATTCGAATCGATCCTTCATGTTCATACCAAAGACAACCTAGTCATCAAATTTCTTCTAAACCATCACTACTATACCTCCTCCATCAATCATCCTCAAATTTCCTAAGTCCTTTCATCACAAATTTTTTAAGTCCTTTCATCACAAATATCGTGTATGGTCGCAACTCAATCCCAAAAGAAAAAGATGGCTGAACAACAATATGGCATGCCAGACATTGGTGTCCTATATGAAGATCCCATGCAAGTGCAAACTTTGTCCAGAAGTGCAAACTTTCCTAGCGGATTCTTATAACCAACAGATGATGGAAAAGTTTATTAAACACAATCCTACTGCACTTCTGAAAACTCTCCTTGAATATGGAGCTCAACTTCCGCCTAAATTTAATAGACCTACTCTCACCCAACAACCACAAGGAGACCTCGCTCCCACACAAAGTGCTACACCTACTATTCAAACTCAATCAATTGCAGCCCCATCAATCATCCAGGCTCAATCAATGCCACCCGCGGTACCTCCCACCATGGTCTCCACCCCACCTTCTTCCTCCTTACCATCTATACCACTATCAAATCTGATCTCATCCATTCTCCAACAAACTTCTATACCACCTCCTTCTATTCAACCACAAATTTCTATTCTACAAACTTCCCTTCCTCCCAACAATGTCGCAAATTTTATCTGGGCCGTATTCAATCCCATCACAACAGTTGGTGGACCACAACCAACTGTCCCTCAAACCCCAGCGACATCGGTCATCACATCCCACATTCCCACCTCCTCATCATATCAATATATTGGTGGTGGTGCACCTTCTTTGGTTCATCCAATTCTTGGGGCAAATACAATTCATCAATATCAAAGTCCACAACAAGAACTCATCAAAGAAATTCAAGACATGAAAAATATCATCAAGGACATGAAACAAAGGACTAATTAAAGGAAAACTTACTCATTCGAAGAGTTTTTCGCTTGTCCTTATGACCCATCTATATCTGTTGCACCATATCCCTCAGGGTTTGAGATCCCTAAATTCACCAAGTATAAAGGCAAAGGAGACCCTCGCGATCATGTTCGAGAATTCCACATCTTATGCCAGGAAGTCTCCTATAGTGATCTTTATCTTCGCAGACTCTTTCCCAAGAGTCTCACAGGAGATGCCTTGGCATGGTTCTCATCTTTACCATGAGGTTCCATTGTCTCTTTTCTAGACTTGGCAAAAATATTTGTGGCCCACTATGCATACAACATGGGTAATGATGTTTCTATGATGGACTTATGTAATACAAAACAACAGCCTGGAGAAACCTTCACCAATTTCCTACAAAGATGGCGACATCTTATCAATAAATTCCAGTGGGACATGCCAGAACAACATCAAATTGGGCTATTCCAAAAGAACTTGGTGCCTGAACTTTAAAGACCTTTAATATCTCAATGTATCAAATCCTTCCAAAAATTGATAGATAAGGGCCTCTCTCTCGAACGTGTCTTGTTGGAGGAAGGAACCTTGAAACATTACCAGAAATCAACACAAAGTTCTTCCTCTTATTATAACGACAAGCCAAAATTCTGGTCCAAAAACAAAAATGTGGTCAATGATGGTATAACTGATGCAAAGCGGGTCTAAACCATGGCCGCTCTCCCAAAATCTACCACCAACAATCATCAATTCAACAACCAAAAACAATCCCAAAAACCTCACAACAATGTCTCAATCTAGGGACGACCACCCCGATCAAATAACAGGACTCCAAGAGATTTCACTCCTCTAGCTGAGCCTATTGAAGTGGTGTTTCAAAAACTTGTCCAAGCAGGTATAGTGGTTTTTCCAATCACTCGCCCGTTTGACCCCAATCAACCTAAACCAAGATGGTATAATGAAAATGAGTATTGTGAATACCATCGCATCAAGGGACATGATACACGAAAGTGTATGAAACTGAAGATCTACATACAAGATCTCATTGATAGAGGTGAGATTGAAGTAGCAAATGCAAAACCTGGTAATAACAATGACAAAATCAAAATGTACCAGGAACCCTTCCCGAAGAATGATAAAGGAAAAGGCTCATCATCTAACGCAATGGGTTATGACTACGCTAATCATGTAACCGGTTTTGATTTTTTGGTAGGTTGCATTAAACCTACAGACAATAATGTCAATGTCATAGCCATCCAAGGAGTCAATTCTCCTTCTTCCCAAAGCAGACCAAATCCTGCTAGGATAGTCATTCAAGGCGCCACACCTTCCACCTCCCATTTCTAAAATGATTGCAATGTAACTACACGTCGAGGAAGAGTCACCATTCAAGGAGTTCCTCCCCCACCCATGTCTTCCACCTGCCGATATGACCTCCTTGATCAACTTGGGAAGACACCTGCACAGATCTCCATTTTGGAACTTCTCAAGACCTCCCCAGTCCATAAAGAAATTTTGGAACAAGCCCTTCTCCAATCACGCACTCCAGATAACATCAATGCCACCCAATTCAAAGCCCTCATTGGAAACCTTGCTGCCTAACAACACATTGTATTTAACTCCAAAGATGCTCCCATAGATGAAGACCATAACAAACCTTTGCACATTGAAGCTCTCATCCACAAGTACAAGGTCAAACGTATCCTGATAGACGGTAGATCCGGGCTTAATCTGTACACATACAAATTAATAAAACAATTGGGACTTTCTGAGGATCTGATAGACACATCAGGAAGGATCACAATAAAGGCATATGATGATGCAGAAAGAATTTCAAAGGGCATGATCACCTTACCTCTTCAAGTGGGCCCCATTACAATTGAAACCCCTTGCCAAGTACTAAATCTTGATCTCCCCTACAACATTCTCCTCGAGAGGCCATGGATTCATTCCTTGCAGGCTGTACCCTCCACCTATCACCAATGCATCAAATTCCCCTATAACGGAAGAGAGATCACTATCAAAGGTGATCCCCAACCTTTTCAATACTAAAAACTATTAGAGGGGAAGCATATGTATCATTTCCCACTAAATAGACCCTCACCAACGCCTCCATCTAACACATCAATTGTTGCCTCCACATCATCCCAACTAGATAATCAAATCAAGATCTTGGATAATGGTTGTGGAGAATACAAATTGGAGGATGTCTTATTAATAGGCAACCTCCCTCTCTCTCCTAAGTCATTTGGCAAACCAAAAGAGATAAAAAAGGACCCAAAACCAGTCATGCAATGCCAAAATACCACCTTCTAGCAATGGGGCCCACTTGATAACGAGAGCCTCGAAGCAGATATCTCTTCATGGTTGTACCGGGAAGAAGATGAAGATCCAACAAGAATATCCAAAGAAATGTACCCAAAAACATCTGCCATAGTTGAAAAAATGGGTTACAAAGGACAGGGCCTGGGAACAGAGGAGAAAGGAAGAAAAACACCCATAAATCCTATCTCCTATAGATACAACAGAGGCTTGGGGTACACCTCGATGCCTAAGATTACTATCGATGGTGCCCCTTCTAGTCCTTCTTCGGATATCGAAAGTGCTGATGAAGAGGAATTCCATGAAATGCCTTATGAATATGAGAAAGATATCTTCTTGGACGCTTACATCAATACCATCACCCCCATAACCCCTCCCACTTCACATGAGCTACATCTTGTCCATCCTGAACTCATTGATTGGGGCCAATGAGACAAACCCACTTTAGATACCTGCGTCGACAATAATGCTCTCATTGCTCTCCTAACAATGCAAAATATGGAATATTGTAGCAGAATCGAGGGTATTCAGCTACATGAAAAGGGATACTTTGGTAGTCAAGTCAATGCTCTTAGCCACAAAAAAGATAATAAAAGAAAAAGATATGATTCCCTAGGTGAAAACCTCCCTGAGGCACCTTTGGATGAACAAGAAATAAAAACAAAGGGCGTATCTGAAAGTGAAAACCTGGAAAAGGCACTTGACAATGAGGGATTTGACCTCCCTACCATTGGTTACCTTCCACAGGACAAATCAAATTTGTTGATAGAAGAAACAAACAGCATCAACATGGGTACCGAGGTCATTCCGAAAAATTTTCTCATTACCAAATCCCTCATAGAAATCGAGAAACAAGACTTCATCAACTTCCTTACAGAGGTAAAAATCAATTTTGCATGGTCCTATTTTGATATGCGAGGGTTGGACCCTGCCTTAGTGCTTCACAATTTCACCGTCCGCCCAGATACAAAACCTATAAAATAAAAATTGCGCAAAATGCACCCACATATTGCACTCCTAGTCAAGGCGGAACTCCAAAAATTGTTAGACGTAGAATTTATCAAACAAATAGATTATGCTGAATGGGTCTCCAACATTGTACCTATCAGCAAACCTGTTGGGGGCATCCGCATCTGCACAGATTTTTGAAATCTAGATATAGCTTGTCCTAAAGATGATTTCTCGCTCCCCAATATAGACATGATTGTGGACCTTACAACAGGACATGAAATGTTATCGCTAATGGATTGGTTTTCTGGATACAACCAAATCAGGATAGCAGATGAGGATCAGCATAAAACTGCATTCACAACACCATGGGGTACCTTCGGTTACCGGGTCATGCCTTTTGGCCTTAAAAATGCTGGAGCTACGTATCAACGGGCAATGACAACAATTTTTCATGACCTCTTTCACACAATTATGGAGGACTACGTGGATGATTTGCTAGGAAATTCCAAGACAAGACAAGAACACATCCCCATTTTAAAACAGATCTTCGAAAAATTGGAAAAATACAAGTTGCGCCTAAATCCCAAAAAGTGTGTGTTTGGTGTCACATCAGGAAAACTACTAGGATTCATTGTTTCCCACAGAGGCATCGAGGTTGATCCCACAAAGGTAAAAGCTATTATGGAAATGCCTCCACCAAAAACTCTCAGACAACTGCACAATCTCCAGGGAAAACTCCAGTCTGTCAGGGATTTCATTTCATAGCTAGCAGACAAGTGCCATCCATTTGCACACCTATTGCGTAAAGACACAAAATTTAAATGGGATTGCCTATTTCAAAAGGCCTTTGAGAAATTAAAAGAATATCTAGCATCACCTCCCGTATTGATGCCTCCTGCTTCTGGAAAACCCCTTATTTTGTATATATGTTCTGCTGCAGTGGCATCGGGGGCATTATTGGTGCAAATAGATGATCAAGGGAAGGAACACGCCATTTACTACATCAGTCAGACGTTGGTAGGATATGAACTCAATTACACCCCCATTAAAAGAGCATGTTTGGCATTAGTGTTCAGCACACAGAAACTACAACACTATATGCTAAATAATAAGACAAAATTAATTGCTAAAATTGATCCACTTAAATATCTCTTGTCCAAAGCTGCTCTCAATGGTAGAGCCACCAAATGGGTCATGCTCTTAAGCGAGTTTGACATTGAATATGTGGACAGAAAAGCAATCAAGAGACAAGTCATTGCAGATCAGTTGGCTGAAGCTCCACTTCCAAGCGACTATCCTCTTCTCATAGAATTACCAGATGAGTTCATTATGACTGTTACCACATCCTCCACATGGAAATTGTATTTTGATGGCTCCTATACTCAAAATGGATCAGGGGCAGGAATATTATTGGTCACACCTCAAGGAGATGGCATCCCCAAATCATACAAGATAGCCTTTGCATGTACCAAAAACATAGCAAAATAAGAGGCCCTCATCACAGGTTTACGCTTGGCTATCCACTGGAAAATAAAGGAATTACAAGTCTATGGTGATTCCCAACTCATCATAAAACAAGTCAATGATGAATACCAGACAAAAGATGATAAACTCGTTCCCTACCATACCATAGTTCAAGATCTTAAGAAACATTTCACGGTAATCAAGTTTGACCAAATCCCACGAACAAACAACAGGGCTGCAGATGCAATGGCCACCATTGGCTCCCTCCTTCAAATGCCAGAACACAGTCAGAAGTGTGAGTTCTTGGTTGAGCAATTGTTTATACCGGCATATGACCTACCAGAGTCTGAAATGGTGTGTGCTCTTGTTGGTCCCGAGTCCCCTTGGTACCAAGAAACCTTGCTTTCCTCAAAGACAAAACCATTCCCCCACACCTCACCAAAACTCAATAGCAAACCTTCATCTGCCGATGTGCCTGTTACACCATCCTTGGAGACACCTTGTTCAGAAGGCATTTTGATGGTTCCCTCCTAAGGTGTTTAGATAAACAAGAAGCAGAATGTGCATTACGCGAAGTATACGAGGGTATTTGTGGGGCACACTCAAGTGGACTCACATTGGCTAAAAAACTTTTGAGAATAGGATACTATTGGCCTAAAATGGAAGAAGATGCATACAATTATGTGAAGAAATGCATCCTTTTCCAGCAGCATGGCGACAAGATTCATGCACCGTCACAAGAATTACAGCCATTCATTACACCATGGCCCTTCTTGCAATGGGGGCTCGATCTCATTGGAAAAATCCACCCTTCATCTTCCAACGGACATAAATTCATTATCACCGCCACCGAATACTTCACCAAGTGGATAGAGGCTATCCCTCTTACTTTCACCACGGGCAAGCAAATATCCAAATTCATCCTGAACTACCTAATCTGCCGATATGGCATCCCAAAAGTTATCATTACAGATAATGGTAAACAATTTAAGAACCAGGATGTCAAAGAACTCTGCCAAAAATTCAGCATCCAACACCGCTTCTCCACTCCATATTACCCCTAAGGCAATGGCCAAGCCGAGGCTTCTAATAAAACCCTAATAAAAATCCTCAAAAAGACAATCAATGAAGCAGGCTGTGATTGGAACTTCCAAATCCATCCTACATTGTGGGCCTATCGAACCTCCATCTGCACCCCCATAGGTGCCACTCCTTATTCCTTAGTATCTAGTTCCGAAGCCATCCTTCCCCTTGAGATCGAGATCCCCTCTCTAAGGGTATCGCTGCAAAACATACTACTAGAGGAAGAATACAGAATTGCTCGCTTACAAGAGCTAGAATTGTTAGATGAAAGGTGCCTCAAGGCCTTGAATCATCTCCGGGTATATCAAAACCATCTGCGCATGAGTTATCATAAAAAAGTCAGAACCCGAGAATTCCAAGTTGGTGATCTTGTCCTCATGGAGAATCAGAAAAATCTACAAGAAAGGGAAAAGAAAGGCAAGTTCGAGCCTAATTGGCTTGGACCATATGTAATCATAGCGAAATATGGATCAAGAGCTTATCGGTTGGCTACTCCTGAAGGCGATCCTTTGGATGATCCAATGAATATCATGCACCTCAAAAGATTTTATGCTTAGTCCTCAGAAAGTCTTAAATGGTCAAAAAAAAAAAAATCAAGAAAAAAAATTAAAAAATTAGAAAAAGATCCTGAAAAAATCGTCACTTTGGTGAAAACCTGGCAAATAGGCACCTTATGACACAAAAAAAAAAATTATTAAAAAATCAGAAAAAGAAAGAAAAACAATTCATCCATTAGTGAAAACCACTTGGTGGTGCTATGGACAAGTACCTTGGTGAAAATCTTTGTGCAGGAACCAAGGTAAATAACCGGATCCACTGTTTATCATGTTGATACTACAAATCATCTGCCATCTAGCCCACCCATGCGCAACATTCCTTCTTTTCCACCTCCCAATAAAACATGCGTATGATGATGAAGTCCTTGGCTAAGTCATGAACAAGGAGTGTCCCATTGAAACTGAGATTTTATGCCTCTGTGTGTAAGCTTCAAGAAGTCTTGAGAAACAATCCCAAGTCCATCCTAGTTCTACTCTTGGCAAGAGGTATCATGTGGTCGCAAGGAAGAGACTTGTTAGATTTTGTTAGATCTTTTCATATAGGCTTGCATCTTTTGCCCTACGACTGCCACTATTTATGACTGCTTGGGTTCTTCCATATCCAGGTACATTATGATAGGTGCATGCTGGGGCATATTTCATAGTATGGCATGTTTTGGATCCTTCTTGTATAAATCAGCGACCTAGTACTAGTGTTATCAACACTTACCTTCTCGTGTACAAGAGGTATCGGTGTGTTTGAGGGTTTCCTTGCATGAACCCACAACTCTATATTAGTGTTTCTTAACACTTGCATTGTTGTGTGCAAGAAATTCCCATTTGTCTACAGAGTCAGTCCATGCCCTGTGTTTCTCACGGCATCCTAATTTCTATAATCAATGGTGCAAGTCACTCAAAGCAACATCAAACTAGGTTGGCTCTCCACATTTGTTGTGCACAAAATCTCACTATCATTCCATCAAATCCTAAACTCAATAATCCCATGGAGTTCTCAATTGCCCCCATTTTCCTCTGCGGTCTCGCATCTCGTATTCTTCTTTCCAAATACCTCATGACTGCTTCATATTTGTTCTTCATCTATCCCTTCCACCTTAATTTTTCTTCCTCTATTTTTTCCCCTCACATAATCAATTCTGATTTTGATTCATGTCTTATACAGGATGTATCCTTTCTGAAACCAGATGCTCTGATCATGTCTTATACAGGATGAATCCTTCCTAAAACCAAACGTGATTTGATCATGTCTTATACATGATGAATCCTTCCTGAAACTAGACATTGTGATCAGTCATGTCTTATATAGGATGTATCCTTCCTGAAACTAGACACTCTAATCATGTCTTATACAGAATGAATCCTTCCTGAAACCAGACGTTGTGATCAATCATGTCTTATATAGGATGAATCCTTCCTGAAACCAAACATTGTGATCAATCATGTCTTATACAGGATGAATCCTTCCTGAAACGAGACGTTGTGATTTGATCATGTCTTATACAGGATGAATCCTTCCTAAAACAAGATGTTGTGATCAGTCATGTCTTATACAAGATGTATCCTTCCTAAAACCAGACACTCTGATCATGTCTTATACAAGATGAATCCTTCCTGAAACCAGACGTTGTGATTAGTCATGTCTTATACAGGATGTATCCTTCTTGAAACCAAACACTCCGATCATGTCTTATATAGGATGAATCCTTCCTGAAACCAGATATTGTGATCAATCATGTCTTATACAGGATGAATCCTTCCTGAAACCAGACACTTTGATCATCTTTGTCTTATACAGGATGAATTCTTCTTGAAACCAGACTGAATCTAGATCTTATCAATCGAATCAAATCAAATCTATTGGGATATCAATTTTGCAAAACTCCAAAGATCAAATACCTCAATTGATCTCTAGAGGGGGCATCACCATACCATAATCTATCAATCAAGAGCCGGGGCATCCTATCAAACCAATATCAGCATCAAAACAAGATTATTCTTTGAATCAATGTGTCATCACACCTCACTTCAAAGAGGGGCAAAATGTAGACACTTAAAAATAATTATTTTAATTATTTTTAGTGCCTCACATAATTATTTAATTAATTATGTTAATTCAAATTCTCCTCAATATTAATTAAATATAATTAATATTGTCACTATAGCATGTGATTGATTTATTTAATAAATCAATCCCTTTCTTTATTCTTCTAAAAAAATCAAATCCTCACAAATCTTCCTCTTAGCTAATTAATTTCAATTAATTAGTTAACCTACATGATTCCTACAAATCATCTTCTTAATTCATTCTTCTAGAAACTCCCTAAACTCACTTAACATTATTCTTCTAATTTTTTATTCCCTCCACTCATTCTCTCTCCTAGTCAAATTTTCCTACAAATATTAATCCCACCTAACATTTCCTCTAATCCCCCTCCTAATGAGTCATTAATGGTTAATCATCATGTTTAGCCACAAAGTCAACTCTTTGTCCTTTTCATCCAGCCACTAGCTTTAAATGCTCTTTTCCTAGGTGAATGTAAGATTTTCAAAATCACACATTCCTCTAGGCATCCCCTCTCCCAAGGAATTTTTAATTCCTTGTTATTCCTCCAATCCCCATGATATCCTTTTTTGGATAATTTTTAATTCCTCCAATGCATCTTGTAGAGTGTGGAGATACGAAATGCCTTTAAGGCATATTTCTTGGTCTCCACACCCTCTCTTGGACCTTGTGTGAGCTCACAAGTAAATCTTAGCCCTTCATCTCGAATTCATCCTAGCCATCCATTTTCCTCTCCTCTTCCTATAAAATAGGGCTCCATCCCTTCATTCAAATCATCTTGAAATCCAGTAAGTTTATGCTGCCCTTTTGAGCCCAGGAAATCATCTTGGCACCTTGATCATCTCATCCTTATCATTTTTCAAATCCATTCCATTTGTGCACAAAATTGGAGAGCCATCCACATCCAACAATCAAAGGAGCACATCAAGTGGAGCATTATCAAGGGGCACCTTCACTTCATCAAGCTCAATCTGAAGGAGAAGGTAAAATAGCAAGGTGAAATGGTCTTTTAATGATATTTTAGCATTCTTCATGTTTATTTCATTATGTTTTGATCATTTGACCTTCAAATCTGTTTTCCCCTCTTCACCTCCCTTATTGACCATTGTACTCTTTTGAATAATCTGTTGGGTTGGTCAGTGCTTGTTTTGAATCTAAAAGTATGAAAGGTGCTTGTACTAAGATTATGATCTAGCTTAGTGTTGTTCACTTGAAGGACTTGTATGGTAGATGTTTAATGCTTATTTTGTAGCAAACTGAATGTTTACCATCCTTTCTCCTCTCTCTCTAGAAATTAAAATGTTTGTTATATGTGTAATTATCTCTTATGTGAGTTTTCTTATTGTGAGAGAAAGGTTGTGACTTCTTGAACCCTTGTGTGAGCCTTATGGTGCTTCTGTTCTTCTAGATAATAAGAGGGCTATGGGTTTAAAAGTTCATATTGGTTATTGGGAGAAAATTGTATGTTTTCATAAAAGGATTCTCCATGTGTATTGTAGGAGTAACATAATTGAATTCTATCTTAAGTAATGTGCTTTAATGTGCGAATAGTTATGTGAAGCTTCCTGGTGTGTAAAAGATGTATAAAAAGGGAACATGTTATAGTGGCTAAGAGAGCATGCTAATGTATCCCATGGAAGATTGTTTTATGTGTTTCATTATACCGATTCAATTGAGGACCTATTTTAACAATGCTATATTGAACTTGCTTTTTGATATATATAATTAACTTATTATGATTAGAAAGTGCAAATGAAAAGCTTGTTTGATGTGTATGCATAATTATGTATTATTTAGTTGATAGCTCCTCTTCTACCTTCTTATCGTACCTTGATTTTCAACAAAAGTTGCAAATTATGATAAGTTTTGTATTGAATTAAGAGTAGTGAGTGTTTGTAAGAGGTCTTGTATTATTGAAAGGATTGTCTATCTTGATTTCTTGTTTGGAAAATTAGGACATTCAGTTGCAACCATAATATTTGGAAATGTCATGTTAGGCCTATTGGCATTATTCTAAAGCGGATAGTGAATTGAAAACCATACAATTAAATGATAGACTTATAGTGATAAATTTTAGCATGTTGTGTGATTGTGTTGATCTTGTGTCTATGTATGAAATAGTTTGTCTATCAAACTCTCTTTCCCTTCTCATTACCTAGATTTTAAGATTTTTAGAAATGTTACTAAAGAATGCATTGATTTAAATAGAATGTTTATAAAGCATGTGGAATGGTAATTTTTGCTTTTGGCTTCATATTGGAAAGATGAAAGTCTTAAGCTTCGAAAAGGAAATTTGCATGTTTAGTAATGTGAATATCAATGCTTAGTGGAATTAGTGAAAGATATAGGAATGATGTTACTTCCTTATGTAATTTTGAATTTTTAAGAATTTCAGTACTTGTATCTATAATAATTTTATTCAGTTATTCATGTGGGAAGCATAATTAAAACCTTCCTTGAGTAGATGATAGTGTACTAAAAAGTACTCCCCGGAAATGTGAATAAACCAGTACTAGTGCTTTCTTTGCGTATTGTAAGAAACCCGTGCTTGCTATATGTTCCCATGGGATGGTGAAGTAATCAACCATGGAGGATATGTTTACTTACGAGTATGGGGATACCATGATGTTTATGTGATGTTTCTTATTTGTTACCCTACTGAGTACCAAACCTCGGGTTGTTGGTAATTCAATATGTTAAGGGGTAGTATTAGAAGTCACCATTCCTTGAATAGTATGGATCGGTGTACGAGTAATGTCGACGCGAAGTGACTTTAGCTTCTCTATTTCGAAGAAGAATATAGTTATCCAATGAAACTGTATTTATGATGTACTCAATACTTTCCCTGTTTGATGAACCAATTTATAAGGTTTATGTGTGCCAGCCTATTCCTCTCTTTTATTTGAGCATTTTGATGGCAGTTCTTGAGCATAGTGATAATGTATCTTGGAGGATCTTTTGCCTTGTCTTCATGAAAGGTAGGTTTTGTCCACATGAGTTGCCAATTAGTAGGTGTTGGTAGACATGCGGGTGGGCCTTAGCCATGTATATCATTGTCATATGGTGAACTTATCTTGAGAGATACGTCGCTATACGGGACGTGACCTACACATGCCTTTTTCTGCGAGGTACACTACAATGAGGGATACGTCCATTGCATGTATTCTCCACTTGGAGTATTGCCATGCTGCATGATGATGTGATGCAGGGTGATGTCGAGGTGCACACTGCCATGCCATGTGGATGTGTGACTAGGCCACACCACACGATGAGCTCCTGCAATAGCTAGATGATTGTTCCTTCCTTCCTCATTGGTGGCTAGATGCTAGTCACATAGTGATGTTATGTGCAGTTGTGATATTCTTATTTATTTCTTTGTGGAACAACAATTTATTCTATTTTGACTTTGAAGGTTTAGCCACAATCTTGCGATCTTTTGCTAACTTGATTTGGTGTTGCAAATTCCAGAATATTTTCTTGCCTTACTGTTGAAATTGATGGTTTATTATCTTTATTCATCTGTACTTTGGTGGCTAAACTAGTTTATCCTTATTGTTTTTGTATGTCAGTCTTGTGTTGAAATGTGAATTCCTCTCCAAGGACATATGAGATGATCTTGGTTGAGTTTGTACGAGGAAGTAGACGTAGGGAACCTTGAGGATGGGGGTATGTGAGGCTGTGATGCAGCTAGGATCCACTACCTACCTATGTGTGGTGACTATCTCTTGGAGGCTAACAACCTTACTCAACAAGGGATGTTCACGAAGGTCTTGTATGGAAGGTAGCACCGCTATGGTGTGCCCTAGCACTATCAAGCCCTTGAGTGAGATGTTGGATATTTATGATCATGTTATTGTTCTGAGATCAGGCATAGAGATGTTGATCATGCATTTTACCTATGACCGAGCATTAGACATCCTCACATGTGGCCTTTTGAGTTGTGCATTCTAGTTATATGGATGGTTATTATGTGCAGTCATGGAGTAAATTGTGTTAACTTGTCACGATGTTATGGGACATAGTCATTGGAAAGGTTTTATATGCCTAGAAAGTGTAAACAATTGAGTTATTTATGTTGCTCTTATTTCATGAAATTAACCTGGTTGTAGAATTTGATATTTGAAGCTAGTTCTATGTGATAAAATTTTATGATGAGGATGGATTGGTAAAATAAATTGATCATGATGGCATGTTTTCTTGTCATATTTGGTAGATGACTATGGTAATTGTTGTTTACCTCTTTAATGCTTTATATTGGTGTAATGAAAGGAAGAAAATTCTTGTTTCTCTGCTATGATTATAGATTGTTCCTAGAATGTTTTAAGAAATGTATGGATTTAGATGTATCTTACCAATGAATAATGGCATTCATAGAGGATTTAGCAATAATGTTACATTTATTTGTGGAAAGATTCCTATGTGCAATTTGATATTTGTTAAATGAGTTTCAGAGCTGATGTGTGCTACATATTTTCTGTCTAGCCTTATGACTTCCACAAGTAAGTCGGAACCTAGGGGGGAGGATGTAGTACCCCTACCCTAATCAGATTCTAATCTTGGTTTGACCTTGGTTAGTTTACCATGTTATAATGTTATAGTCAGATGTTATGATTATTGTGCATACCTGTTAATGTGGTTTTCACATCAATTCATATGTAAGTGTATTTATTCTCCCGATTCGTGTTATTAATCCTAGGCTAACACATTCATTAAATAAATATCGGTATGCATGTGTGACTCATGGTTGTAGGTGATTGCAGGTACAATACCACATAGGTACGAAGTTCGTCCCCACCTGGATTAATAGGTTTGAGTGTTCCTCATTGGTCCTTAGAGATTGGATTAGGTGGTCATAAGACCCTCGTTGTACCCCAGTCATGCTCAAGTGAGCATCGCCAGTTGTCCGTCAGTTTCCCCTTTTTGTTTGGGTAAGCGGGTGGTTTATCTGGGTGGCGTTATTGAGTTGTGTGCTTGCATGTGGTAAAACTGAGCATTTAATCCTTAGTGTTTAATTTTATTTAATGTATGTTTACGCATTAGTAATTAAGGAACTAAATTAAATAGGTCCCCTTTGTGCGACTAATCATTAATTAGAATTGCTCAATTCAAGTTGCTATCAAGTTCGATTAAATGGTTAATTTTAAATGATAAATTTATTTAGTTTATGCCTTTGGAAAGGAAAGATTTAAATTTATTCAAAATAGAAATAATTTAACATCTTTGGCATTTTAGAAATAGAAAGGTTAATTTCAATTATCTAAGAAAATCAATTTTTATTGGAAAAGCAAGTTTAGTATATTTTATTTGTTGAAAAGAATGATTTCTGGATTTTATTTAAAGGAAAATATTTTAAATTAAAAAAATGAATTTTGGTCAACAATCTTCCATTTAACCTAGGTTTTGGAAAAATATTTTTGGGATGGAGAAATTTTTGGGGCATTTGTGGAAGGAGGAATTTCTGGAGCTTGCAGGCTGGGCTCTTCAGCAAATCTCTTCCATGATTGCATATGGAGGTAGGATTTTTATTTGTCTCCTTTGTTGCCAAAGAATTTTACTATTTCATTTTGAAATAAATGTGTTTGTTGTTGAAAAATCTTTCAAATTGATTTCTAGATTGAATTTGGATTTGGATTTTAAATCTATGCATATTAGTTGGTGTTTTACAAATTTGGTTGAATCATGTGTGAGAAATGATTCTTTTGCCTAATATGATATTTGGTTGAAAGAAATTTGCTTATTTGGGTCTGGTTATTCAACAAATTTTGAATATTTCTTAACCATTTACATTCTGGAAAAAAATATTTTAGTCTCTGTATGAGACTGTGAATTAAAGAAATCTGGGGTTTTCATTTTTTTTAAAAGTTTGTATAAAAAATAAAATAAAATTTAAAATGAATTTTATATTTTAACTTAGGGCAGATTTTAGGGTTGGAGGGCAGAGGAGCCGAGGCTCAACCCACACTCCCCTGTTCCCCTCTCCTCCGCAGCTCGTAGCCTTGGAGGTCTGTGACCACACTAGTGGCCACAGAGCTCTGCGACCACAGAGACCTGCGACCCCACGTGACCGCAGAGTCCTGCGACTCTGTGGTGGCCGTAGGGATCCCGCATCCACTCTGTGGACACCATGGGCCTGCATCCACCACGGTGGCCGCAGCCTCTGCAGCTAGGGCATAAACCCCCCACTCTCGTGGATGGGAGGTGGGCCCCACAGATTGCTCTTTTTGATTTTTTTAATTATTTTATTTATATATATATTGATCGCATTATATAATTTGTGTTATTTAAAAACTTTTAATATTATTTTATTAGAAAAGTTTTAAATAGTTTTTTTTAATTATTAATTATTAAATATATATTTTATTAATTCAGAATTAATATATTTATATATTAATTAATATTTAATTTGTACTTTTCTTCATGTACGGAAGGAAGTATTACTTTATTTGGGAAATGACCATCGTCTTTAATTTATTTTTTAATGTATATTTCCATTTTTGGAAACTATGTAATTGTGTCGCAAGAGAAGAGATTAGATTATTGTTTTCGAGCAAGTATGAGAAAGATATTTTATTTTGATAATGAATATCATATTATTAGTTGATTAATGAATATTTGATTGTATATGATTGTGCATATTGCATACATTATAATTATTATCATGTGATTTTGGTTTGGTAACTCACGATGAAGTATTTAAATTATTGTATAATGCAATCCAACTTTAGTGAGTTAGTAAACCATGAACGACATGTACCTAGACAAGGTAAACAATATTGTAATCTAATTAGATCTATTAGAAAACTAGATCGATTTAAATGTTTAATCAATATGAAAAAAAAAAGGATTGTCTTTTTCGATTTATGCCTATGCATGTTTAATTTTTTGTATTTGCATTTGCTTAAGAAATGACAAGTCCTTGATTGTGATTGTTGGATATTGTCGTATGTTGGTTTGGGTACCTTCTTATGTCCTTGATCTCAAGTTTTGACTATTTTATGTGATGGTTTTGTATTCGGTCATGTTCTTTATGTCGGTGTTGAATGGTGGTTCATGGTTGACCATAGTTGGTCAGGTCTCTAGTTAGAATACAGTTAGTCAGTCCACCTCGTATGAAGTCTCGTTGTACCAAGTGGGTATTCCTACCATTTTGAGCTTTGTAAGCTTGTCTTGATGTATACTTGAGTTTTAGGAGTTCTTTGGTTTATGGTCTAGTGTCATATGGGAAAGTGGCTTTCGATTGGGGGCCACGCCCAAAGTGGTTGCTGGATAACCCATCGAAAGTGTGTCTAAATAAGTGTTAACCTAATAGCATATTAAAGAGTTTAGTTATTGAAACTCTAAGAAGATAACTGTGCCTCACGTATGGGATGAGTGCTAGTACAAACTCGACATGTAGTGAGAAGGCTTGAAATGGCAAACCATCAACCTTGTCTTCATGAAAGGAAGTGTTGGGTCCACATGAGGCTTGGATGGGCCGGAGGTTCGGAATAGGTTGCCAGGGTAACCCAGTGGATGGGGCCAGAACCTATGAAGACCTGATAGGGTAACCATGTCAAGTTATGTGATGACACTTATCCCTTATGTTTGCTAGTGTGTTGTTTGTGTTGTCTTTGATAGAAGTACTATTGTGGAGTCATCTTGTTGTTTATGCCCTTGTGGGAAGTTGATATTCATGTTAGAACATGGGTTGCAAAGACTTAGTTTCATGGATGCTCTAGTTGACATTTTGTAATTGCTTCTTATTATGTTTAGTTGGATCCTTTCCTATTCAGGGATCATTCATGTATTTATTTGACCGATGTGGTCATATGTATTATTGATTTTTATATGCCTTGATGGCAAGATGTAAGTGATGTTAACCTTATGTATCCTTTACCCTTTTAATTATTAGAGGGGTCTTACAGTTGAGTAGACCCAGAGATGTAGCCCACTAGGGGTAAACTCTGATATCATTTCGGTGTTATGTGGTGTTTATGTTCATATGTTTCCTCTTTAATTTAGCATGTATGGATGACATTATGTTAGAATGTATAATGTGGATTAGATGAAGTTAATCTTAAATGCATGTGTGTAGTCATCTTATTAAATCTAGTAATTTGGATCATGAAAGAATGTAGATTTGAATATTGGAATGTATTCACTTGTTGTTAATGCAATTAAGTATGCATGAAAAGTATTCATTAGTTTATAATGAAATTAAAGTATGTTATGAAATCAGATGCATGACTTATGTTTTAATGAATGTTTGGACATAATGTATGGTTAAATTTCATTCAATGAACCTAATCATGTTATCTATAATTTTAATTTACCAAAAGAATTTACCCTTGATCAAATTATTATATTGTTATTAAGTCAATCATCTTAATTGAATTAATTAGCATGAGTTGAATTAAATGATGAATTAAGTAATCACGTTGGGAAACTCTTTAGGTGTTATTTGAATCTTCCGCTGTGTTTTCTGAAGTGATGATATCTCATTGTATCGTTGTGTTGTGTTTTATTTTAAAAAATAAAAATATTTGCACTCTATTCTTGTGTTTTGGCTTTATCTCTTCGAGGTTTCCTGGTGGGGCATTACAGCTGCTAGTGCAAAAGAAATTCAATCAGAGCAAAAACCGGTAGCTCACATCTCTCCTATGGCTACTTCGTCTGATTCTGACACTAATAAGGCAGCCGAATTCAAGAGAGTAGACAGGAAGAAAAGAAAACCCTCACCGACACCTGCACCATCTCCCAAGAAGTCTAGGACACAGAGAAAGAAACAACAAGCTATAAGGCAGCCGAGTGGTCTGAAGAAGAAAGTTACTCCAAAGAAGAAATCTGAACCTAAGACACCAGATACTCTTTCATTGGAAGAGTTAGTGAATGAAATCACCCAAGATGGTAAGCTTGGTAATGTAAATAAATTTAATCCCTCTTTCAATGATTCAAATAAAGAAACCATAGAAGAAAGTATTATTTTATACTTATATATCTACAAGAAAGTTCTCATTGAGGTTATAGATGTTTTACCAAATGATTTATATTTAAGATTGGAAGCTAAGAGAATGTTAATCATGGAGCTTGACAAGAAATTGAAGATAGAAGCTCTATTAGCTATACATCCTGTTAATTCCAAGCAGGAAATTGATGATATAATATCTGAGGGAAATAGAACAATTTTTGTGAGTGGTCACTGACAAGTTAGTCTTATGGCTGACAAAGTTAAGGAAATTGCAGATGAGATGATAGATAAGTGGGACATATATTTTGTTGAAAGAGAGAAGAAAGAAGAGAAGGACAAGCACAAGGTAGACAAATCATTTACTAAAGTATATTAGAAGGTTGATAAAGGCAAAGGAAAATTTGGCAGTGTACCTGATATAACAGTCAAAGATAACCTATCTCCACCAACATAGGACACCCCACCAATAACTGCAGAGGCACCGACACAAACATATAATCAACCTACATATGAGAAAGAAGAGAAAATAACAAAAGACGACATTGATTTGGAGTCATAGATTCTTTTTACTATGAATGTGGACAGTCAGGACTTTAATATAGTAATGGATAAGGAAACAAATAAAGTTAAGAAATTAGAAGCCATTCCTGATGATACTCAGCTTAACGTAGACATATCAATAGAAGCAGAAGTAGGAACAGTAACCGAAACTGGAATAGGACTTCATCAAAATGTATCTAAACCGACATATAGTAAGGTTGATAGTAAGGATGATAATAAGGTTGAGGATAAGATAGAAGAAGTGGTTAACGATAATGTGTAGACAACCCGAGAAGAGAAGAAACAAACTGCAGAACCAAGCACTCTGCTTAGCACTTCCACCATGGATTACCGACCAACAAATGTAATAGATGTACTTCTAGACTCAATAAGGAAGATAATTGAATGCAATGCCTTAGCATTTAAGGTTATTGATGATTCTTTATCGATTTTTCAATTGATTGCACCGACATGTAAAGTTGATCATATTACTAGATCTTTAAGTAAACTAGACACATTGTCCAAATGTATTGCTTCAAATATTCTAATTGTAGATAAAATTTAATGAAGAGACTGTTAAGGAAAGGGTGGATAAGGAGAAAGGTGAATTATTTGATAAAACAATTAAGGACTGTACATAACAAATTGATTCTTTTATTACCAGCACTTAATTCCACCATTTTGGAATATAAAGAGTTGTATAGGGAAGTGTGCAAGCCTCACAATCTAACAAAGGACATTGATGCAGAGATAAAGAAAACACAAAAGGAGATTGATGACATAGCTGATAACATGATTGGTTCTTCAGAGCTTACTTCAGTTTTGGATCAAGAAATGACAGTATTTGAAGAAAAGATTGAGAAACTAGAAAGGGAGAAAGCAAGGATAAGAATGAAAACCCAAGAACTGAAAAATAAACTTAGTCCTAGATTGGACAACTTACTGACACACCGGATTGAGCTATCTAAAGATACTATTCAAGGGGAAAGATCATAGGAACAACAAATGCATTATCTAACTAGGATGATCTGATAGACCGAGACAATAATCTCTGATAGTACTAAATTTCTACAGAGTCTCAATCTGGTTTTGGTGGATATCTTTCAGATTGTACATAACCGGTTATAGGTTTCAAGGTAAATTTTAAATTCTTTGATTCTTTTTTGACATCCTTTGTCATTGATGTCAAAGGGGGAGTAGTGTCTGAGAAAAATATATAGAAGGGATCATTTTCTCAACGAGAGCACAAATGTACAGAAGGGATCATTTGCTCAGGGGGAGCACTCTTATTTTTGGATCAATTTTTGGACTTCATTTTTGGATATCAGTTTTGGATTTTTCTCATGAGTGTTGCCATCAATGCCAAAGGGGGAGATTGTTAGCATTATACACTTAGATGAGAATAGTTGTTGTTGTCATTGATGGAAACCAACTAGTAATGTGGTTCACAGGTTACACCAGCAACATACATCATTTATTGGTACCGACAGACACTACAAGTTCATTCACACCGACATCCAGTCTACATCGATAGTAGATCATACCGACACTCTAAGCCAACTTGAAATAATAATGTTTTGTATTGTAAATTATATTTGTGTAGTCGACTTTATGTATTATAATGACTCATATATGTATGAGATCTTGTAAGTCATTTTGTAATGTAACAAGGCAATGTAATGAGCGATATATGAGATATTGTAGGATAGGTTTTTATGCACTTTGATGTATCTATTTGAGAGCAAATAAGAAGTAGGGAAGAGAGAAGGTTATATATCGACAGGTTTTTGGTTAAGGTATATGTTAAGAGCTTAAATCGACACTGAATCAAGCATTGCAAATGCTATTGTGAAGCAATACATTGTATTTGGATCTAACCATCCATTTCTAGTCAGTGGGACTCCTTTTTGTTGTTGAGCAGTGAGCTCTAGGCTATTGGCCTTCCTGCTTTTTCTAGGACCTATTGTACAAGTAATATTTATTCATATTGGCCTGTGAGTAAATATTGTGGGTCACAAATCCCACCAAGGTTTTTCCCTTACTGGGTTTCCTCACCAAAAATATATGTGTTATGGTGTGCATTGATGGTTATACTTCTGTTTCTCTTTACTGCATTATTATTTGTTTACCGGTATATTCATTTCGGTCGTAAAGTAGTAAATAAGTTTAAATCTTTCATCAACTGATTAGACATTGATTCACCCCCCCCCCCCCCCCCTTAGTGTCTTTGGAACAGTCATAGCATCTAACAAGGGGGAGTAGGAGTAAGAGTAGAAATACATGTGTACTTTATGTGTACAAATTTTTGTAAGAACATTTAGTGGTATTCTTGTAAAATTTTCTTAGTGTTGCCATCAATGCCAAAGGGAGAGATTGTTGGCTTGATGATGATTGTAATGAATTACTTCATATGTTGTCATTGATGTAGCACATACACACACATATGTTCACATTTTCTACCACTATGACTTCAAAATTATTTATATTGCAAACAATATACTAGAAGATTTATATCAAATCAATACATGGTGACAACCAGTATATGCATAGAGTCAACCGATCTATATATATTTATATATGGATATTCATAACTTGACATCAACTTGAAGATCCAACAGAGATTATCCAAGGAGCATCAAAGGAAAAATAGTTTATATGTTTAACTCCAATTGGTAGTGTTGTTCCAACCGGTATTTGTTGATTATGTGATGAGTTATCACTAGTTGTGATGAGTTATCATTGGTTGTGATGAGTTATCCTCACTGACAAATTTTGGTGGTATTTTTGTGATGAGTTATGATTGTTTGACCAGATACACTGCACCTCAGAAATTGTGATATAATTTCTCAAGGCCGACATGAAATCTAAATGTCTATATATTGACATCACAATGAATTATTTTGCATGAGCGAAGGAGATATTATATGTGATGATTTTATGCGAAGGTAGAAGTGTTAAGTTTCATATTATGTTGGTAATGGAGTTTTGAGTGCGTAGAAGAGGATCTATTCAAGCAAGTTGTGCTACTACTAGATCGCACCATCTATTGTTTTCTAATCATTGCAATAGTGAAATCCCCTAACCGAGTAAACCCTAACAAGCATCATTATACAAATCCTCTAACCAGGTGATCCATTAGTTTGGATTCAAAAATCCTCTACCAAGGTTACTCCTAATAGGTACTACCTTTAACAGGGTATAGCTTTTAACTAATCTTTGGGATCTTTAACAGCATTCACTCCTAGCAGAGCAACTTTTTGTAGACCCTAATTGGTCATTTATCTATTACTGTAGATAGTTAACTTGTGAGTCCCATCTCTCCATGTTTTTTCCCATTTGGGTTTTCTATGTATAAACACTTGTGTTATGGTGGATGTTTTACTTTTTGTGAATTCTTTTATATCAATTTGGATTGCATGCATAGTGTTTAACAAACTTGTTAAGTATATCTACCAGTAAATGCTTAAGGTAGTATTATTTTGGTGTCACTGGTTCACCCCCCCCTCTTAGTGCTATACATGTCCATCAATCTATATCATAGATCTTCCACCTCACTTTTTTTTATGCTTGTCTAGATATTTCACAGCTAACTCGGGTGGGTATTTGTCTATAGATTGGTCACACATGTTCTTCAGAACAAGATATGGTACCAAAGTGACCATAAAATTAGAATTGTTAGCTAATGATCATATAGAACCATACATCCCAAGTGATATTAATGCAAATTTGTCCATGTACAAGAACTTGATGAACAACCCAATATGCAATATCCAAACACCTCAATAGAAGGGATACCTGATGTAGTATTAGATGATTGGGAGGTTGAGAATGATGAAGAAGATCCATTCAAGCATATGGAAGAGTTAGAGCTTGGTGTCTACATGATCCATGAAGAGGGTGTTGTTGTCCCTAATCTTGAAAAAGGTGACAAACAACTGTCCAATCAGCAGGGTGAATAACAAAGAAATGAATTATGGCAGATTTATTTTGATGTCTCAAGGAGAAAGGTTAGTTCTGGAGGTGGTGCTATGTTGATCTCTTCTGAAGGTAAGAAATACTTCTCAGCCTTTAGATTTTCTTTCAGTTATACTAATAATACAACTAAATATGAGTCACTTGCACATGGATTAGAATGGGCTAGAAAGAGAAATGTAAAGTGTTTGCAAGTATTTGGGGATAGTAAACTAGTAGAAAATAAAGTAAGAAGCATCAATGTGACTAAGAATGATGTCCTTAAAATGTATAAGTATAAGATATGGGATTTAATTGAAGAATTTGATGCTTTTAATCTGTTGTTCATGATTAGAAATCAGAATAAGGAGGCATATAGATTGGTTGACTTAGGTACTCAATTTGACATCCCAGATATGGTAGATAATGTTGAAAGACAACAATATGTCAAAGTGGTTGTTAGACATTCAATTCCAGATATTAGTGTAAATTGGAAAGTCTTTGATTCATATGAACGCATTATTAATTTTCTTATTGAAGAGGCTGAATTTTCAGCTAGTAATTAGCATAAATTTGTAAAATAATGTGAAAATCGGATTCTTTAATTAAAGAGTAACAAGATGCCAAAGGGATTGGTAAGGCTTGAGTCAATCTTTAATATTGATGATCAGGTTAGAAAGGAAAAGGGCAACATGCTAGTTAAAGAGGAGCACTATGAACCTATTGAGGTCTTCAAAGATAAGTTATTGAAGCTTGGCAAGGTATGTACAACTCAAGAGAAGCATGCATTTGTTTTTCTTTGTCAAGAGTTCAATGATGTGTTTGCATGGAAGTAGGAAGATTTTAAGGGATTTAATCCTAAATTAGCCCAACACATGGGTATGTGCAGGATCATGGTGTGCCAAAACACGCCCTTAAGTGACACTTAAATTTCAAAAAATCAAAGTTATGCAACTTGACATAAAAATTTGAATAAGTTGTGAACATTATTTTTAAAATATGTAAGAAGAGAATCTATAGAAAATTTAATGTAGTTTCTAAGCTACTAGTTATGTTTTGGAAAAAAAAAATCCTATTTGATGATTCAAATTTTAAATTTCAATGCAATGGTACTAAAATTTCAGAAAAAAGATAAGAAGTAGGCGTATGTATGACCACCCTAATCACAATAATATCATAATTTTTTTATAAGATTTATAATATAAGTATTAGACTCATGTCTGGATGTGACACATATTATTTTATAATTTCTTATAAAGTAAATAATTATTTATGATTTTTTTACTAAATCTTTTCAGAATTTCAGAAACTCCTATGTCTAGCCACCTTAACTTGGTTAAAATCTTATGAAATTCAATTTTTTTAAATTTTTCCCTATAGTAGATGAAGCATAGAATGTGACGCATGTTTCAAATTCAAAAAATGTTATACCATTTTAAAGTTATGAGTGTTTTTCAATAAGTCTATCAATAAGGAATTTTGTCAGAATTCAATTAGAAAATAAATAATAATTATTTATTAAAGTCAAAATAAGACAAGCCTTATATTGTTGCACAGCTGAGAATGTCCTTAAAAAACCCTTTTTGTTTTATCATTTTTGGCTATAAAAAATGTGATCAACCACTAGTGTAAAGTCTAGAAAATCAAGGAATACTGAAAAATATGTTTTTCAGTTGACTTTTGTAGGATTGTCACTTCCAAGCCAAATCCCAAAGCAAACTCGAGCCAAAATTTCAAATTTGACAACAAAAATTGGATATTCGGTACAATAGGATATCCGATTTTAATAAGTAATTTCAATAACTAAATTTGCACATAATTAATGTATTGTTTATTAATATATAATATATTAATATACAATATATTAATTTATAAATAAATTAGTATATGATATTAGGGAGAGGGAGAGCGAGAGAGATTAGGGGAGAGAGAGGGGCAAATGGATATATATAGAGAGAGAGGGGGGGGAGAGAGAGGGGGGGAAGGGAGAGAGAAAGAGATGGAGAGAGGGAGGGGGAAGGGGTAATATTGTGTCCTATGAACCCTTAGAACACCATATGACTATTAGGGGTCCCACAGATACTGAGAGGGGGGGTGAATCAGTATCTAACCGGTATTTAGAATTTCTTAACTTAAAATATGCAGAACATAATATAACAGTGTACCGGTATGCAATAAATAATGCAATAAACAGAATCAAGTACATCCACATGAAAAGTACACCATAACACAAGATGTTTAACGAGGAAACCCGGTGTGGGAAAAACCACGGTGGGATTTGTGACGCACAATATTCACTCACTGGCCAATAAGAGAATATTACTTACAATAGGGGCCTGCACATGCAGGAAGGCCAACTACCTAGAGCTCACTACTCAAATGGGAAGTCTCACTGACTTATAATGTGGATTAAACAAATCCAATAACTTGTACTGCTTTACAATAGCATCTTCAATGCTAGATTTAGTACCGGTTTCTGCTCTGTTCTTTACATATACCCCTTGACCTATATTTCACACAATAGGTTTGCCTAATATCTTCTTTTATGCTCCTGCCTCACTATATCAAATGTCTACAATGATCTCCTTTATATATAAGAGTTATTTTACAATTTGCCAAGTCAGCTTACAATAATAAACAAAATATTGTATAACAAAAATCCTGTCGGCCTCTGTGTCGGTATACTTCCTTTCTTCTATGTCGGTGTCAATGTAGAGTGTGATCTGCTGATGCCAGTATAATGCCTTTGCTGGTGCCATAGGATTGTAAGGTTGCCATCAATGAAAAAACCTTCAATCACATACAATGTCTCATTGCAGTGTGCATATGCCAACAATTTCCCCCTTTGGCATTGATGGCAACACTCATGAGAAATTTCAAAAAGTATCCAAAAATGTGTACTCCAAAAATGTTACAAAAAATGTGAGGTCCAGAAATGTGTGTGCTCCCCCTGAGCATATGATTCCTGTGATTTGAATTTTCTCATCCCACTACTCCCCCTTTGGCATCAATGACAAAGGTTGTTAAGATGTCAATAGAGTTTGTAGTTTCAACTATCCATAAACTCAACCTTGTAGCTGGGTAGTTATAATCTGAAAAAGATCTCCCAAAATCAAGTTTATACTATCCATAAACTTCTTACTATCCTTTATTGTTGTCTCAGTTCTCTTCACTGTACCGGTGAGATGCTGTAAATGCTCTGCTGGTGTTTTGCTTCCTTGTATTAATGCCTCAAAAATTTCCTTCCGCAGAGATGCTAGATAGTCCAATCTTGGACTTAGTTTAGATCTCAAATGTTTTTCCTTACTTATTATCCTTTCTTTCTCCCTTTCCAATTTGAGTAGTTCTTCCTCAAAGTTTGTTATCTTTTCCTCAAAAGTTGATAGTGTATCAGGTGAGTTGACAAAGTTGTCTGCAAGTTTATTTGTCTCATCCTGTACCTTGCTTATTTTCTTGTCAATATCTACAATCAAAAAGTTTGATTTATAGGAATCTTTATACAGATTTTTGTATTTTTTCAACAAATTACATAGTTTCGGTAGAAGTGTGTCTAAATCTCTATTACACTTCTTTATTTTCTCATCAAAGAATTTTTGTTTCTCAATTTCTACCTTATCCTTTTTTGACTCTTTATTTTCTCAATGTTCTCTGAGATATATTTACACAGTGTGTCCAATTGTCCTAAAGAATCTTTGTTATCTATATTACAGTTTGGTGCAATTACCTTCAAAATTGGTATGAAATCATCAATTGCTTTGTAAGCTTGTGAGCTGCAGTCGGTTATTTTCTTGATAGAATCAAGTAATACCTCAGTCACATTTGTTGATTTGTATGCTGATGATGATCCAACAATCTAAGTACCAGTGGAAGTTACCAAGCTTGTATTGACCTCTGGTAGGTCAGTTTGTGTCTGCATTTCTTTAAGCATTGGTTTTCCTACTTCACTAGTTGTTGGTGGCACTGTTTCCTTATGTACCTATTCTGGTGGTTGTTGTTCCGGAGCTTTTAGCTCTGTTTGTTTCTTAGTATGTTGAATTGCCTCAGTCTATGACTCAATTTCTTCCTTTTTCTCTTTATCTTCTGCCGGTTTATCTGTTTCCCCTGCTACCGGAGGCTCACTAGCCATATCTAACTTAACAGTTGAATCTCTGTCTACTACTATGTTGATCTTCTGAGTATCAACATTCACACTATATAGGAATTCAGAATTAGGATTATTATCCTCTACATCCATACTTTTGGCTGTTGGTGGATCTTCAGTAGTTGTTGTTTTCATCAGTGGTGTATTTAAAGAAGGTGGGGGTAAGTTGTCTTTAACTTTGATGCTTGGTGGTCCACCAACTTTACCTTTCCCCTTGTCTCTATCTTTCTGATATACCTTTATAGGTTTAGGGTTCCTGTACTCTTCTTGTTTTTCTTTCTCAACCAGGAATATATCCCATCCATCTTCTGTTTCCTCTGTTACCTCATTAACTCTTCCTGCCATTAGTGAAATATGCTGGTGTGCAATAGAGAATACTGACCAGTTTTCTTGAGCAATCAAATCATCAATTTCTTTTGGAGAGTTTACCAGATATACAGCAAGTAGCTTCTCAATTTTTATTTTCTTATCCAATTCTATCACTGCCTATCCTCTTGCCTCAAGTCTTTTGAATAATTCATCAGGAATTTCATTTATTACTTCCATCAAAAATTTCTTGTACATATCGATATGTAATATAACACTATTCTCAACTTGCTCTTTTTCATCAGCTGTTAGAGTGTCATATATTTTCTCTATATTCTCCAGTTTACCTTCCTCTGTGATTTCATTTAACAGTATGTCAAGAGGGGCCAAATCTTTGTTTGTCCTTTTCTTCTTCTTGGGTGTCAGTTTCTTCTTTGGTGTGGCCTTTCTAACTGGAGATTTCACTGCTTGTTGCTTTTGCCTTGTCCTCCTAGGTGAAGGTGTGGTTGCTGGTGAGGGATCTCTTTTCCTTACAACTCTTTTAAAATTTGTAGGCATGTCGCTTCCTGAAGAAGTACCTACCGGTGATAGGTGAGTTTCAGGCTGTGGAGCTGCTAACTCATCCTCTGTTATGTCGGTTTTCTTCAATACATCTTCCTTGATGGCTTTTTCTTGTTTGGAACCTTTCCTTACAACTACCTCAACCTTTTTCACCCTTTTCTTTGATTGAATTTGGATTTCTATGGTTTCAACACTACCGAATATTTCCTCTTTTGGTTCTTTGGGGGCTTCTAGAAGTGCTTTGGCATATGTTTCAACTATGTGATCACCTGTTTCATATCCCATCTTGGTTACCCAAACTGTCCTTGGGATGATTGCTTCCATCCAGATTTCATCTTTCTTGATGACAAAGCATATATCATCTTTGTATTTGTCTACAATCTTCTGTGATAACCTTACTCTTTTCTTCATTTTAGCGTTTAATGCTTGAAAGAAGTCATTAATATTGTTTTCCTTGTTCTCACCCATGTTATTGAATTGTTCAGTCAATTTTTTGCCTACCGGTATGTCATATCCAAGTTCTTTGTAACCTATACCGGGAACCTATTTTGTTATGTGTAGCATTAGACATACCAACAAATTTCCAAATCTGAAGGTTCCTTTCTTGTCCTTCTTGATCTTTCCAAGATTGTCAATTAATTCATCCTTTAACCATTCACATATGTCAATTTTTGCATTATCTGTTACCATATCATAAGCACTCTTAATGCATAAACTTGAAACTGAATTTAGTCTATTAGCATGAGTTTCTTTATACCCTAATATCATATTGATGAATCTCACATTGATATCTTTTACATCATTAACCCTTAGAGACCTCTTGTCAAATGTTGCACCAGTTAGGTCTATAACTAGGTCATTGGAAACCTTATTGGTTTTATTTGGTCTTTTACTAGTGGTCGGTAACCCTGTGACAACTTTCACAGCTTCCTTGGTGATCTTATGGATTGCATCTAACCAGAAAAATTCTCCATGTACCCTGCTTAAAACTATCCTAATCACATCCTTTGGAAATTCAGGAATGCTAAGGATCTCGATAAATCCTAGGGTCTCAATGATCTTGTGTTCATCCTTTATTTTTCTGGTATTATCACATATCACAGTTTTGTACATGGTTTTAATTTCCTCATTTCCTAACTCTTCAATGTTGTAGTGGATGTACATTCAAGGGTCTTCAGCAAAAACAACTCCCTTAGGAATTTGAGAAAAAGCACCTAAGGTATCATCCTTCTTTGCTATCTCAGGAACTAACTGAAATATGGGCCTAGGTCTTTTTATCACTTCAACAATAGTAGGGTTTGCTATGTATTCAATTGCAGAGGTGGATGCCATGATTAAATACCTTTTACTACCTTGGATGGATGATTGCTTGGAGTGTGCTTGCTTCTTTCTTGAAATGCCTTAGCTCGGAGTCTTCGTGCTCTCTGAAAATTTGAAATCTCGGTGAAATGAAATGGGGCCAAAACCTTAACTTGATAATGTCTATTCACCATCTACCACATTAATTGCATGCCGGTTAAGTATTCACTTAACATTGTTTGCCGGTAATGAGTAATTTTTCAACTTCTTGTCTCTAACCGATGGAATAATAGCACGTGTCATTAGATTGCCAAACCCTCAAAGAAATTTTCTTCAATTAGATGAAGAACTTCCTACTGGTGGAGCAATTCTCTATCCTTCTGGCGAAGCATCACTCTGTCCTGTCGGTGAATCATTGGTTTGTTCTACCGGTGGAGGAGTATTCCCAATATTTAGATTAGCTTTCCTAATCCATTGTTTTGAGAATTCTTGCTTAACCTCTTCAACTTTTTCTTTACCTTTTAAGCTAGCACTTTTGTTGTCTATCGGTGTTCCTTTACTTCTAAAAAATTTAGCAATATGCCCAATCTTGTTACATGCATAACAAGTTACATTATTTTTCTGAATAGCTTTTCCATAACCTATGTCGGTTTGTGTTCTGTATTGATTAGATAAATGTCCAAATCTTCCACAAACATAACATCTCACATTCATTCTGTAGTTTTCAGAGTTGTGACCAACTTTCTTGCATTTGGAACATTGACCGGTGGGTGTGTTGATATTCTAATAATTTCTAGATCTACCTTCATTTTCTCTATGACCATACTTATTACAGTTAAAGCATTTACCATTGAATTTATAAGCATTGGGTTGTCTTACCGGTTTGCTGTGATCCTGAGCATTTGCAGTACGAGAGCTTTCACCAACTTCAAAGTCAATTCCAGAAGTGTCACCTTTAGGTTTTTGATTCTTCAGCAAGGTGCCAAGTTCCTCTGAGCTTTTCTTGAATTTTTCTTTGTGTTGATTTGCAATTTCCAGTTCTCTTTCCAAGATTTCTTTTTCTCTTATTAGTTCATTTGAGTCATTCTGAGTATGCATCCGATCTGTCTTCAACATGCCATTTTCATTGATAAGTCTTGTATTTTCATTTGCTGCATCACTTAGTCTTCTGGTCAATTCTTCTTCATTCTTCTTCCTATCCTCAATTTCTTTACAAAATCTCATAGTCATATCCTGCATCTCATTCTTTGTTGTTATGTTCTCCAGTTTTAGCTTGCTTATCTCATCATTAAGTGATTCCTTTTCATCATTCTCATTTTGCAATATTTCACAAAGTTCTCTTCTCTTGTTTCTTGCAACAGTAAAATTTTCTTGAAGTGCCTGAATGATATCCTGTGCTGCCCTTAAATCATCTTCTAGTTTGATATTTTTCAATTTTTCTGTATCATAGTCTGTAAGAGCTCCTACAAGTTGCTTCATCAGATTTTCCATCTTTACCGGTGTCAAGATCTTCCTCAAGCTGTTAGACTTCTAAAAATAGAAGACCAAGCTCTGATACCAATTGTTAGGGGTCCCACAGATACTGAGAGGGGGGGGTGAATCAGTATCTAACTGGTATTTAGAATTTCTTAACTTAAAATATGCAGAACATAATATAACAGTGTACCAGTATGCAAGAAATAATGGAATAAATAGAATCAAGTACATCCACATGAAAAGTACACCATAACACAAGATGTTTAACGAGGAAACCCGGTGTGGGAAAAACCTCGATGGGATTTATGACCCACAATATTCACTCATTGGCCAATAAGAGAATATTACTTACAATAGGGGCTTGCACATGCAGGAAGGCCAACTGCCTAGAGCTCACTACTCAATGGAAAGTCTCATTGACTTACAATGTGGATTAAACAGATCCAATAACTTGTACTACTTTACAATAGCATCTTCAATGCCAGATTCAGTACCGGTTTCTGCTCTATTCTTTACATATACCCCTTGACCTATATTTCGCACAATAGGTCTACCTAATATCTTCTTTTATGCTCCTGCCTCACTATATCAAATGTCTACAATGATCTCCTTTATATATAAGAGTTATTTTACAATTTGCCAAGTCAGCTTACAATAATAAACAAAATACTGTATAACAAAAATCTTGTTGGCCTCTATTCCGGTATACTTCCTTTCTTCTGTACCGGTGCCAATGTAGAGTGTGATTTGCTGATGCCAGTATAATGCCTTTGCCGGTGCCATAGAATTGCAAGGTTGCCATCAATGAAAAAACCTTTAATCACATACAATGTCTCATTGGAGTGTGCATATGCCAACAATGACCCCTTAGGTGTCAAATTTTTTTAAGCAATATTGGCATTGCTTTTTATATTATAATAATGGTTCATCTTTCCACCTTATGATGCGCTATGACCCATTATGACAACATATGGTGTCATTAGGGGTCATATGGTGTCCTAAGGGGTCATGGGATACCATATGACCCCTAAAGACAATATATGACACCTTATAACACCATATTGAGTCGTTATGGGTCCTATGGTGTCCTAAGGGGTCATGTTGTGTCCTACAATTCCTTAGGGTACCATATGACCCGTTAGGACACCAAATTATGTCGTTATGGGTCATATTGTGCCCTAAGCGGTTATATTGTGTCACTATCATTTGACCCCTTTAAGACACCATATGACCCCTTAGGACATAATATGAACCTTTTATGACTCTATATAGTGTTGTCATGGTTCATATGACCCCTTATGACACCATATAGTGTCGTTAGGGGTCATATGGTATCCTAAGGGGTCATGGGGTACCATATTATTGGAATTGTGTTGATATTAATGTCAACTAGTATGGGAGATTGATGAGTAGTGTTGTCATTGATGCATACCACAAATGGTGTCATTGATGTCAAATGGTATAGAAGAGCTATCGGTATAGGAGATGTATGGGAAACACTCTCATGGATGCATAAAGGATGAGATATCTTTGATATCACCTTGTGTTATAGTCTACCCCTAGTAAGGAGAGCATGTCAACTGGCAAGTGATTTATTGATATGGAGAAGACAAATCAACCAAGTGAGTGGTTGTGAATCGAAAAGCTTATGACTAGTGTATAAACAGGATGAGAAAGGTGCTTAAGTTGTTATTAGTGATGAAGAGGTGGAATGTTACCTAAATCACATCAACATGGGAGGAGAAGGATGTACTAGTCACTGGTATGCTATATGGATGCAAAACAACATGACTCCCACTAGATAGAGATGTAGTCACCAAGTGATGAGTGATGGGTGTGTCACTTTGATGAATTGGCTGATGATGTCCATTCTAATGATGAAGAAGTCAGAGTGGAGAAGTTGCAGATAGATAGTGCAACTGATTTGTAGACACCTTAGATGGTATCAGTCAAAGTTTGATGACATGGTGTCATCGAGATGGCTACCGGTGACCATGAGAACCGATAAGAGAGAAAAGAGGCTAAGTGATGTGCTCCTACATGATGAGAATGAACATGCTCTTGATAGACATGTTTTGCAACCAGTTAAGGTGTTCCACTAGTAGATCAAAAAAGTGTAGACATGAAGGGTAATTGGTAAAGTGTGAGATACTGACAGGGTTAGTGAACCGGTAGAAAAGAAGGACCAGTTGAGTGTTTGGTCGATGATCCTGTCTGAACCGACATAGAGGTCTAAGCTAATGTGGATTTTGACAAACGTGCCACATGGAGTCAAGGTGGTGGACATGCATGCATAAATAGATGGAGTGTGCATCGATGAGGTTGTTACAGAGTTGGTTGATATTAAATGTAGATCCTGTAAATCATAGGATGTGTTGCTGAGGTGATAGGGAGGCAACCTAGTTTGCCATCAATTTGGTTGCTTTGATGGTTTTCTTCTATCCCTTTCCAGGTTCCAAGTCTACCCCTCTAGACTTCTAAGGGCTTCCCTACTATTTGTTTGCTTATCTCAGCTTCCTCAAGCTCACAAAGTAAGCTTATTCACTAAATCCTTTTAGGGGTTTAGGATACACACACATTTGCTATCTTTTTGTAAAACCACACATCTTGTTTGGTTTAGCAAACTTTTCCCTATGGTTACACAATGTCTCATTTTCAGGCTTGTAGCCTTCTGGATCTTTTCCAGTTCTTAGCAATTTCCTTCCCTTGCAAGTTATGTCCTTCAAATTACTGATACCTAGCCGGACTATCACCAAGCTCACCTAGGCTTAGTATGTAGAAATGGCAATTGTCATTTCCTGGTCTCTCTCAAATGAAAACCTACCGTACATTTCTCGCTCTTCTTGACAATATCCAAGGATCTTGTGGAATTTCAAGTCAGAGCTATTTGATTATTGCAAATAGGGAACAAAAACTTAAATGGAAATATTTATTTACAGATCCCGAATTTATTCACGGGTTCAAACCAACAACTCATAGAACAGGGAAATGAAACAATTACATTAACAACTTATGTGAAACAAACAGAAATGAAACTCTAATTGAAAACCAGAAAATGGACTTCTCTATTGCATTTGAGAAAAACAAATGTGTCCTCCGAGGCAATCGACAAACAACGATCAATGATCCATGATCAAATATTCATGATTAACCATTAGCCTCTTATAGATGCCCGTTGGATCTTTTTATACATACATCCTCTGTTTGGAACTCCTCCCATTGGATGAGATAAATCTTGTTACCAACGGTTTCCATTTTCAATTGCACCAATGGTTTTAAGTTTAACTGTCTGCAACGGTCTGCATTCATGAGAAATAGAATATCCCACATGCACCAAGAAGTCAGGTCGGTTTGTATTCATAAAAAACCGACCAGACCATCTTCAATATGCAAGTTTTTACCTTTTGGACTCTGGTTTGAGCACACACCCGCAATCGATCTCTACTCCTTCAACCATTGGTAAGACCACAAATGCGTTGTTGCGATCTCTTGATGAACCAGTAGATGACTCCTCCAATAGCTGATGACATCCCGATCATCCAATCTTCCTTGATCTGCTCGATCTTTATCTCAGATGAACTACTCTCTCTTTTGCCACGATGTTACTTCCTAGTTTGTCCGTGCATCTAGTTGGGTGCCACTTGACCTACCACTAGACCACCACCTCACCAGTTGCTATGTCATGAGGGATAACTAGAGAGTATCTTCATCATGCATTATAGCGACAATTGTTCGATCATCCCCAACTTGCTCACCCATTAACTCGCCTGCACTGCTCTCTTGTCGGGTCCCTCCACTTGGTTGCCAAGTCACGGGGAATAAATTTCATGCATCTCTCCATTGCGGTATAGCAATCACCATTGATCCACCTTCAACCTGCACAGTCGTTAACTTGCCTCTTTTTGCACATGCTTTGCCGCTAAGTCATGAGGATTATCTGGCGATCATCTTCCCATCGCGGTATAGCGATAGTCATTGGATCATCCATGATCACCATCTGAATATAGGCCAAGTTAATCATCAGAGTAAAGTGAAACCACTCCTTCTGATACTCGATACAACCACTCCAAGCTCTGGCGAACTCATCGGGGTAAGACTTGCCGATGGGGGTAGGTCTTGCTGATAAGAGAAATTTTAAAAACTACAATTAAACAACCATACAAATGGACTAGAGCTAGTTGTTATGTATTTATTGTTAGGTCCCAGAGACAAATGAGAGGGGGGGGGTGAATCAGTTGTCTAATAAATTCAAACCAAAAACTAATTAACCAACTTAATGCTTAATACTGGTAAACCAGTTAAGTATGCCGGTAGACAGTGTTAGTAAATTGCTATACCGGTAAGGATTAATGCATGAAACATAAACATAAAGTCATCCACAACACATAACACCAATATTTGTACGTGGAAACCCTGTGAGGGGAAAAACCATGGTGGGAAACCTTACCCACAATTAGATGATACTACTGCAGATAGTAAGTGTACATAAATGGGGTCTGCACATGTAGAAAGGCCAATAGCCTAGAGCTCACTGCTCAATCACAAAATGGGAGTCACACTGGATACTGTTGGATGGTTAAATCCAATAAGAATGTATTGCACAAAATAACATCTTCATATGCTGGATTCAGTACCGATGTAATGTTGATATGCTTTTACAAAAACCTAGCTTCACCTTCGAATGATGTCTTCATGTATATCCCTGCTTGATCTTGCATATACCTTCACTCAATTATTTTTTGCATTCCACACTTGATCTTACAAATAAGATCTTACATTTATACCATACCCTAAGACCAATTTTAGTAGGTCAGCTCTACAAGATATTACAATAAAAACATTTTACATACAATATAATATCCGATGCAATAACTGATTAAACATGTCAGCTTGATGCATTTACAACACTAATAAATCATTTCCATAGCATCCCATGCTAATTTGGAAAAGATAAACCTGTCGGTGTAACCCTAGGTAACCTGGACCTATTTGCCGGTAAAAGCAAATATGCAAATATGAATATACCAATGATTAATTTTTCAAAACAAAGTGTCCACATGATGTCTTTGGCATTACCAAGTGTCTTCCATATCATTCCAGGTACCGATGAACAATATATCCTACTGGTGAACCATGTACCAGTAACTGTTGCACAGTTTACTTGCTTGCCAATGAATGTTGTTGGATCTTCAAAGTGCTTGTATTCAGTAGGTGTTGACATCAATGACAAAACCATACCAAAATACCAACAATCTCTCCCTTTGGCATTGATGGCAACAAAAGATGGAAAAACCATCAAAATGGCAAAACAGAAATGCCAAATACAAAAACAACAATCTCCATTTCTCCCCCTAGGAGCAACATGTGTTTTTCCATAGATATCTCTCCCCCTTTGACATCAAATGCCAAAGTCAAGTTCATACAAAATACCAACTACTCCCCCTGAGAAGTAGCTTCCTCATCAAATACCGGAATAAAGATTTGTCTTTTTAATTCTGTCGATTGATGACAATCATCAACTGTCTAAGTCTCTACCAGTGGTGGTATGACTCCAAGCTGATCTCTGAGATACTCAAAAGTGTCCTTAGGCAAAGGTTTTGTGAAAATATCTACAAGTTGTTCTTTAGTATTCACATAAACTAGTTTTATCTCCTTTTCTTCAACTTTTTCCCTTAGAAAATTCAATTTGATAGAAACATGTTTATTTTTAGAATGTAATACCGGATTCTTAGATATATCAATTGCTGCAGTGTTATCACAGTATACAGTAATGGGTTCCTTGCATTTTACCTTTATGTATTTCAACATTTGCTTAAGCCATAGTACCTGTGTATAGTTAGTTGCTGCTGCAACATATTTTGATTCTGCTGTTGATAAAGATGTACAACTCTGTTTCTTACTCAACCAAGAAACTAATCTCTTTCCAAGAAAGAATGCTCCTCCAGTGGTGCTCTATCTATAATCCACATCTCCTGCCCAATTTGCATCTGTGTATGCACATAGTTCCAAATTTTCATCTCTAGGATACCATAATCCAAGGTTTGTTGTGCCTTGTAAGTACTGGAAAATCCTTTTTACTGCTAATTCATGATTTTCCCTAGGATTACTCTGAAATCTAGAAACAATACATACTGCATTCATAATATCAGGCCTAGTTTGTGTCAAATATAGTAATCCTCCTATCATAGATTTGTATCTAGTTGGATTAACAGGTGTAGATTCATCCCTTTGAGATAATTTGTCATTTGTAGTCATAGGTGTGCTTACTGGTTTAAAGTTCTCCATCCCAAATTTCTTTAGTAATTCTTTCAAGTACTTGGATTGACTCAAAAATATACCTTTATCAGTCTGAGAAATCTGCAAACCTAAAAAGAATTTTATTTCTCCAATCATAGACATTTCAAATTCTTGCTGCATTTCAAGAGAAAATTCCTTACATAATCCATCTTCTCCTCCAAAGATTATATCATCAACAAATACTTCAATAATCAAGATGTCATCATTAGTTATTTTGTAGTATAAATTGCTATCTGCATTTCCTTTAGTAAAACCAATCTTCCAAAGATATTTATCCAACCTTGCATACCAAGCTCTTGGGGCTTGTTTCAATCCATATAGAGCTTTTCTTAACCTGCAAACCATATCATTCTCATCTATTAAAGAAAGTCCATCAGGTTGTTCAATATATACTTCTTCAAGATCTCCATTCAAAAATGCACATTTAATATCCATTTGATAAACTTTGTAATCCTTGTGAGCTGCAAAAGCCAAGAATAATCTAACTGCCTCAATTCTGGCTACCAGTGCAAAGGTTTCATTGTAATCAACTCCTTCTTTCTGAGAATATCCCTTACACACTAGTCTTGCTTTATTTCTGACAACCTTACCATCTTCATTAATTTTGTTTCTAAATACCCATTTAGTTCCAATTACATTTTTATCTTTAGGCTGGGGAACTAATGTCCAAGTATTATTTTTCTCAATTTGTCCTAATTCTTCTTCCATAGCTTTAATCCAAAATTTATCTTCACATGCCTCATTGATAGATGATGGTTCAATTTGAGAAATAAGACATACCTCTTCATTTGCCAATCTTCCTCTTGTTATAACTCTCTTAAATTTGTTTCCAATTATCTGATCTTCAGAATGATTCAATCTTACATACCAGGGTGTCTTAGTTTTCTGTTGTTCTTCAATTACTGTGGAATCTTCTGATGATACCGGAGTAACTAGATCTTCATTTTGTACCAATGGATTCAGTATAGGTTCATTTTTCACAATTTCTGTTGCCAGTTTAGAGTCTATATATCTTGAAGTTCCTCTGAATTGTTCATCAATCTTTACATTTGTACTTTCAACAATTTTCTACAATCTCTTATTAAAACATCTATATGCCTTGCTCTTAGATGAATAACAAGGAAATATTCCTTCATCACTTTTAGGATCAAATTTTCCAATATACTCATCTCTTCTAATATAACATTTACTTCCAAAAATTCTGAAATACTTAAGAGTAGGAGTGTTACCAAACCATAGTTCATGAGGGGTCTTACCGGTTTCACCTTTGATGTGAACTTTGTTGAACGTATAGATAGTAGTGCTAACTGCCTCTCTCCAATACACATGTGGTAGATTTGCTTTTGATAACATACTTCTAGCTGCATCCAAGATAGTTCTATTTTTCCTTTCAACAACTCCATTCTGCTATGGTGTCTGAGGTGCTGATAATTGTCTTCTGATTCCATTCACTTCACAAAATATATTAAAGTCCTTAGATGTGAATTCTCCTCCTTGATCTGATCTTAAACATTTGATTTTCTTACCGGTTTCATTTTCAACCATTGCTTTGAATAGTTTGAACTTTCCAAGTGCTTCTGATTTCTCTCTGAGAAAAGTAACCCAACACATTCTAGAATAATCATCAATAATTAACATGAAATATCTATCACCTTGCAAGCTTCTAGTTCTAGCTAGACCACATAAATCAGTGTGAATTAAATCAAGAGCATTATTGGATTTTTCTAGAATACTTTTGAAACTAGCTCTAACTTGTTTTCCAAATTGACATTCCTTGCAAATTGTATTCTAAGGTTTCACAATTTTAGGTAGATCTCTAACTGCCTTAGAAGTATTATTTTTACCATGCAATCAAAATTTACATGACATAGTCTGTTATGCGATAACCAAATTTCATCTTGTAGCGTCCTAAAATTGCGACACTTGCAATTTCGACTGCATTTCGGTCTTCACGATGGCAACGCAACACGCAACCTGAATGGAGACCCCAAAACTTGCTCACGACACTGAAAACTGCATTTTTCATGCACCCTGGCCTGAACCTCCTTGCACCCTGCTGCCCCGGGAGGTGGGACCAGAGCGCCCAGCGCCCTGGTCCCTCAGGACCAGGGCGCCCAGCGCCCTGGTCCTCCAGGACCATGGTGCCCAGCGCCCTGGTCCCTGGGTCCTATTTTGGGCCCGGTTTCCTAAGTGATATCGGGTCTTTTTTATTGCAATTTGGAAATATACTTCCCTGGTCGGCCTAAGGTCGGGACAATCAGTCTATCAGCCCTAATTGACAAGTATATAAACTACATTTTTCTCTCTCATTTGGGAGATAACACATACATGATGGAAAAGGCGTGGAAACTATACTCAAGCATTCAAGCATTCAAGCATTCAAGCAATTGATCATTCCAAGTCTCCATTCAAGGCTAAGTGTTGCATTCAAGTCAAGGATTCAACCATTGAAGAGGAGATCACTTATTACATGCTACATACTACAACATACAACATCTAAACCTTTGCACATAAGGATACAAACATCCTTAGAACAAGGTATTAGTACTTGTTTTACATTACAGTCATTTACATTTACAGCACTTGCTCATTTCTTGGTTAATTCCAAAATCGGGGTTTGACCAAAAGGCAAACCCCTAATCCCTAACCCCCCAATCGTCTCCGCTTTTCTGTGTGTAGGTTGCAGGTACGCGGCTGAGATTGAAGATCTGGAATCCTTGTGCAGAGACGAACCGATCCCCCTTCGTTTCGCGGATTTTTCGGAGGACCGTGGCGCCGGGCGCCATCGTCCCGACAACTTTTTCTCAAATTTGCAGGACAGTGCCGTATCGACATTCTACTGCTAATTCCAGGTTCGCAGCTTCATCCTATAACCCGAACTCAGTTTATAAGCGAATCTTTATGACTTTCTATGCATTCTTAGCTTAATTTCCTTAATCAACATTCTTTACAAAAGAGGGTAGCTTTGCTTTCCAAACCCTTGAAATTCATTTAGCATCCAATCTTACATTGTGTGGGATTGGATCTTATGAGTTTCAACCCCTCTTTTGAATGTAAAGTCTTCCCCCTAAGTGAAAACCCATCGAATCCTAGCGAACCTCCCTTCTCTCTCCTCGGAGCTAGAAGAGGGGAGACCAACTAGGGTTCGACCGCGATTTTCCGCTTTACATTTTGGTGAACCCGACGTGAACATCCTTTCTGATTTTTTCATGCTTAGATCTGAAAAGTTGGTTACATTTCCATGTTTGATCTTTTGCAAAATTTTAGAGGTAATTGCATAAAAACCCTAAATTTTCTTTTTGAACATTGAACTTGCGAAATGTTTAACTATTAATGCTTGTTTCAGATCTGCCTTTCTATTACAAATTATCAATTCATGTCTGTGCTTTAATTTTGAAAATTAAGTGGTTAAAAGTCAAAACCCTAATTTTTGAAACCCTCTTGATTCAACCTTTGTCCGACAATTTCACTGATCAAAACATCTCCAAATCAGCTGTAACTTGGGATTTCGCAATAAAATCACAATATCTTTCATCCCTGAAAATTTGGAAAAAAGTTGCGAGGACCGTGTTGCACTCCGAGCGCCATCGTCCCCGACATTTTTTCCAAAATTTTGGGAGCAAGATCTTACTGTGTTTTTCTGCTAAAATTCAGAATTTTGGCTGATTTTATCAATTATAACATCTTCAAAATTACAGTCAAAGTTGGTCTTGTGATTGCTTGGTTTAAGGCTCCTAATCATTCAAAAATTGTCGAAATTGAAATTTTGTGTCACAATTATGTTCTTACTGTCCTAAATCTGAAAAGTGTGTTTGCACTCATTCAAAATTTCAGTGCTTTATTCAAATTCTTGCATTTTGTGACTTTTGAAATTAAGTGCTTAATTACAACAACCTTGATTTCCGCTTTCAAAATTGAATTCTGCGTGAAATTGAGTCAATTTTTAATTTTCAAAATTTGCACTACTTTTGACATTCCCTCTAAAATCATAAAATTCAAAATTTCAGTTTCCCTCTCGTTTTCAAAATTCAAAATTTTGCATTTTTCGACAATCTTGATAGGGTTCAATTTTGAGATTGCAACTTTAATTTGGCCTATCTACAAATCGTAAAATCACTCAATTTTTTCAGATTAGCTCTAAAATCATCATACCTTTCATCCCTGCAAATTTTGAAAAAAGTTGCAAGGACCGTGTTGCACTCCGAGCGCCACGGTCCCGAACATTTTTTCCAAAATTTCGGGAGACTGTTGTGATTGCATTTAACAGCTTAAATCTGGAAGATTGGCTATTTTTACTGAAAATTGCTACCTCTAAATTCAAAATTTTCTCTTTCTCTCTAGTGCATGAGTTTTACAACAATAAGCCCTACTTACACTATTCCCGTTAGACGAAGCCGTAGAATTAAGTCCTTCCGAGGTTTAACTACCGAGGAGATGGAACCTAATTTGAGTAGCCTTTTTAACGAGGACATGGGTAATTCCTCTAATCCTCCGAATGATGAAGAAGCTCCCCATGAAGTTTCCGTTGAACAACTTTCCAAATTGGATAACCAATTTGATGATTTTCACCAATGGATGTCTCATGAGTATCCCGATAGTCAAGCTCTTCCTTTAATTGAGGGTCTAAAATGCATGCTTCAAAGTGATAAGAATGGAATTGATGTTTTACGTGGTATCGCACACATTGTGGATTCGAATGTGATGCCTATGAAGAGTTGTGCTGAATCTTTAGGTTATACACAACCTCCTACACAAGTCAATCATTCTATTCCTTTGACCACTCCTATTGCTAGCATACCTACCTTTACATCAAACATCATGGCTACTTCTATACAAGACATTCCTCCTGTGATCACTAGTCATGGGGGCAATCCTCCTTCTTCAATTAACCCTATTCCTTCATTCAATCCGACTTCTTCATACATTCCTCCAATGAATGTTCCTATTACATCTTCACAAATGAACATGACGCAAGGGGGCAATTCATTTAACCATTCCATTCCTCCTTGTAGTGTTCCTCCTATCCAATCATCCCCTATGGTTGACTATCATAGGGTCCCACTACCTTACTCTCTACCTTCTTTCAATAACATAACACCTCCATCTCAATCTAACACACCTAATATGAACTCTTCGACTGAAGCTACCATTAATAATCTTGCACAAACTGTCTCTTCTTTATAGCAACAAATTGCCTCTATGAATCAATCTAAGTTTAGTGTGCGTACATTTGATGTTGCGAGCCCACTTTCTCTTGATATTGTTCGAGCTATTCCTCCTAAACATGTTGAAATCCCGCATTTGGAGCTCTATAATGGTAAAGGAGATCCTCTAACACATGTTAAGACTTTTCAAACAATTTGTACTGATTTTGCTTATGACCAAAGGTTGCTTGCAAAACTGTTCACTAGAACATTAAGAGACAAAGCCCTACAATGGTATTGCTCGTTGCCTTCTTATTCTATTACTTCTTTTGAACAACTTGCAAATGCTTTCATTCAACAATTTCAAAACAATATAAGTCCTAAAGTTACTTTGATTGATTTAATGCATTGTAAACAAGGTGTTAAAGAAAAAGTGACTGATTTCATTGGTAGATATAAGCATTTGTATGCTCAAATTTCTTTTACAGTGCCTGATAATGATATTCAAAGAATCTTTATTTCTAATTTACAAAAAGATATTCGAGACAAACTTCTGTTTTCTGAGTTTACTTCTTTCCAACAGTTGTGTGCCACTCTTCACAATTATCAACTGACTGTGAGTCAAATGGAACAATCACATCCTATGGCTCCGAGTGATAAGGGTGATAGCAGTCAACAACCATTTGGGAAGATTAAACCGAACAGAGATTCCATCAAATTCAATGAAAACATCATCAACAACAATGTGAATGCAGCATCAGGTGTGCCTCCTATTTCTAAATTTTTCAGGAAAGAAAGAAAGTATACTCCTTTGAATGATTCATTGCATGATATTATGAATAAGTTATTAGGACAAAATGTGCTTACTCTTCCTCCTGTACGACAAATTGATCCTGCAAAGATTACTTCACCTTATTTTGATCACAAAGCTTTTTGTCATTTTCATCGTCAGCCTGGGCATGATACTGAAAAATGTTTTTCTTTAAAGGGTAAAATTCAAGATTTGATTGATAATAATACTATTTCTGTTTCTGGAGTGAATGATAAAGGCAACACATCTGTAGCTCCTCCTAACCAAAATCTTCAGATTTTTACTGATCCATTACCTTCTCATACCTCTCATACCTCTAATGCATTTGAGGCTAATGATTCCTCTCTTTCATCTGATGGTCTTGTGTCTATGGCTCCGAATGTGATTAACTTTGTAGAGCAGCAAGAAATCCCTAAAGAACCTTCCATCACATTTGATTCTAGTGAAACCATTAGAGCACCTGATGGTCCTTTATACATAGTTGCAAAAGTCAAGAATATGCCTTGCCGTGGAGTGCTTATTGATCCTTCGTGCATGATTAATGTTGTTACTGAAGAATTTCTTTTTACTTTGCAATTGAATCAAGTGATCTATGACAAAACAGATGTGGTTGTGAAATTATTTGATGCATTTTCTTCTCCTGCAATTGGTTCTATTACATTGCCCATTGAGGTCCATAACAAATCCCTTGATGTGAACTTTGCTATTATTCCTTCTTCTGAACAATTTCGTGTGAAGCTTGGCTATCCTTGGCTATCTTCCATGAAGGCTATTGCTTCTCCTATTCACAAGTGTTTAAAATTTCCCCATAATGGTGAAGTTGTTACTGTCAATCATAGTCTCTTTAAATCAGCTGAAAGAACCTCTAGTGTTCCTATTGACTACTTTTGGCCTAAACAATTCCAATCTCTTCCTCCACGAAGTGATCATCTTTTTAAATCTTATCAAAAGTGGAAAACAGATATGATCCTATCTCTAAGTGAACCTAGAACACCTAAACTTGACATTCCTATCATTCTTGAGAAGGAAATTCTTCCTTTGAAGGACAAAACTAATGTCTTTTCCCAAGAAGATTCCCAACCCGTCCCCATGGATGTGACTATGTCTATGCCTGATAAACCTTCTAAAAGTAGACCTATACCTCCTCGTCATGATGGGCTTGGTCTTCTCCCTAAACCAAAAATTCCTCCTTTATATGGAGTAGTTCCTCCTCCTGCCTTTTATAGAGAGAAGAGACCTTCTTCTTCTCCTATTATCCAGCCTAAGAGACCACAACCTAAACACCCAAGTGCTAAGGATGAGAACATTCCTCCTCCTCAATCTTCTACACTTCCTACTAAGACTAGACGTAATCGTTCTGCACGCGAACGCCGACGAAAATGTCGTCTTAGGGCTCAAGCAGCCGCTTCTCAAAATTTACAATCTCCAAAAACACCTTCAACAAGCATTATTCCATTTTCGCCTCAGCCGGATATTGAGCCTAAATCTCCTAAACATAAGATGCATGATGGTCTTGATCCTGTGCGAGTTAAAGATCCTATTTTTATAAATCTTGATGATGATATAGATGAAAATGTTATTCATGATGAAAATGTTACTCCTCTTGCTTCTGATAGTGAATATGAACTTGTTGATGTTGACAACCATTTATCTAATGAATTTTCTAAAGCACTTATCCTAGCTCCTAGACAAGAACAGTGTGGCTCGGAACATGAACATAGCCCTTGTTTGGATCTTGTGATAGCTCCATCTGTTGTGCTGGATGTTCCTCCTCTAGCGTGTTCCCTGCCTTCCCGAAACATTGATCAGCAAGATCAGGGGGTAGATGACATGCTAGACTAGTTACATTAGCATGGCAGATTCTCTCCCCCTCTCTTTTGTTACTTCTTCTATATGTTATTCTCATTCTTCTATTTGTCGTCCTTAGTGTTGTCTACTTGAGGACGATGCAAAGCATTGAGATCTCTTTGGTCTCTCTCATGTTGACTCAAAAGACACATGTGTTCCCTTCTTCTAGGTGCCCTTCCTTGATTGGGGAATGAAGAACAATTATGCATACATACATATGATATATACATGACTTATCATACAGCATACTGACCCCAAGGAAAGCGAAGTCACCTCGTGCTTTGTGTTTTGTGTCTATTATCCTTGGGTTTATCTCATACTTGGGGGCTAAATCTTTGTGATAACGTGCTCCTTTCCTTTCTCATTTCCTATGTGTATCACTACATTAAAACAATCACCCCCGTTGAGGCGTGTGCGATCGCTTTAACGTAGGGGGGCATACACCCTGTCTATTCGTCCACGATACTTGAAAATTTCTTGGCGAACTTAGCTTTGTCCTGAAAATTTTTGGTATTTCTTTTGCATGACTCATAGTGAGGGAACCTTACTACTGACAGTCATGGTTCTCCCTCGTGATCTTCCCTTTTACTTTGTCAATCGAAGTTGTAAGATCCTTAGTCCACTGGGGGCTTGGTGTATCTTGCCTCCTTGATGTGGTGAAAGTCTTTCAATGATTGTTTCCTTGTACTTTACCAGAAGTATGAGCATACATACTCCCGCTAAAGTGGGGGCTAAATGTAGCGTCCTAAAATTGCGACACTTGCAATTTCGACTGCATTTCGGTCTTCACGATGGCGACGCAACACGCAACCTGAATGGAGACCCCAAAACTTGCTCACGACACTGAAAACTGCATTTTTCATGCACCCTGGCCTGAACCTCCTTGCACCCTGCTACCTCGGGAGGTGGGACCAGAGCGCCCAGCGCCCTGGTCCCTCAGGACCAGGGTGCCCAGTGCCCTGGTCCTCCAAGACCATGGCGCCCAGCGCCCTGGTCCCTGGGTCCTATTTTGGGCCCGGTTTCCTAAGTGATATCGGGTCTTTTTGATTGCAATTTGGAAATATACTTCCCTGGTCGGCCTAAGGTCGGGACAATCAGTCTATTAGCCCTAATTGACAAGTATATAAACTACATTTTTCTCTCTCATTTGGGAGATAACACATACATGATGGAAAAGGCGTGGAAACTATACTCAAGCATTCAAGCATTCAAGCAATTGATCATTCCAAGTCTCCATTCAAGGCTAAGTGTTGCATTCAAGTCAAGGATTCAACCATTGAAGAGGAGATCACTTATTACATGCTACATACTACAACATACAACATCTAAACCTTTGCACATAAGGATACAAACATCCTTAGAACAAGGTATTAGTACTTGTTTTACATTACAGTCATTTACATTTACAGCACTTGCTCATTTCTTGGTTAATTCCAAAATCGGGGTTTGACCAAAAGGCAAACCCCTAATCCCTAACCCCCCAATCGTCTCCGCTTTTCTGTGTGTAGGTTGCAGGTACGCGGCTGAGATTGAAGATCTGGAATCCTTGTGCAGAGACGAACCGATCCCCCTTCGTTTCGCGGATTTTTCGGAGGACCGTGGCGCCAGGCGCCATCATCCCAACAACTTTTTCTCAAATTTGCAGGACAGCGCCGTATCGACATTCTACTGCTAATTCCAGGTCCGCAGCTTCATCCTATAACCCGAACTCAGTTTATAAGCGAATCTTTATGACTTTCTATGCATTCTTAGCTTAATTTCCTTAATCAACATTCTTTACAAAAGAGGGTAGCTTTTCTTTCCAAACCCTTGAAATTCATTTAGCATCCAATCTTACATTGTGTGGGATTGGATCTTATGAGTTTCAACCCCTCTTTTGAATGTAAAGTCTTCCCCCTAAGTGAAAACCCATCGAATCCTAGCAAACCTCCCTTCTCTCTCCTCGGAGCTAGAAGAGGGGAGACCAACTAGGGTTCGACCGCGATTTTCCGCTTTACACATCTATATGTGCAATTAAGCATGCCTTTTCACTATTATTCAAATGAAAGATATTGCCTCTAGTCTGATTACCGGTTGCAATTTCCAAACTAGTTCTATTCGTGATTTTGCATTTTCCATTTTTAAATTGTAACTGAAATCCCTTCTCAACTAATTGACCAACACTTAAAAGATTATGTTTTAATCCTTCAACATAGTAGACATTGTCAGTGTTATGCTTACCATCAAGAGATATTGAACCCTTACCTTTGATTGAACAGGCTTTGTCATCTCCAAATCTTACTAAACCTCCATTGTATTCTTGAAAGTTCAAGAATTTACCTTTGTCTCCAGTCATATGATGTGAGCATCCGGAGTCAATGATCCATTCATCCTTTGCTTCAACTTTAGCTGCTAGGGCTTGTTCTACCAGTTGAGCAGCAGGTGCTGGTTGATCTTTTTTTATAGCAACAAAAACCCATCCATTATCTGTTGGATCCTCATCAGAATCATCAGTCACACCTTCATCAGCAATGTAACAAGATTTATCTTTGTTCTTTTTAAATTTGTATCTCTGATATTCAGGATTAGGCTTGTATGTTCCTCTAGCTTCTTCTCTTAGTCTAGCATGTCTATCAGGGCATCTTGAAGCCATATGACCAATCTTCTTGCAGTTAAAACATTTAAAGGGTGTTTTACCTTCATACTTACTTCCAATTGGACCTTTTGGAATTTTCCTTGCAAATAGTGCTTCAAGTTCTTCAAGCTCTTCATTCTCCTTTCTGGATTCTTCAAGCTCTCTTGCATAAAAGGTTCTCCAGTCTGATTTGTCAAATGATGGAGCAGATGATGTTGATGCTTTAAAGGCCAAATCAGTTTTTATAGTAGCAATAGGACCAAATTCTTCAATTTCAAAGGCTGAAAGTTTTCCAATCAATGTATCCCTAATTACTGATGTATTAGGCATTGTTCTCAACTCATTTATAGAAGTAACCTTCATTTTATATGCCAGTGGCAAACCTCTTAAGATTTTTGAAACAATTTCATCCTCACTCAAGGTTCCTCCACAACATTTAATACCCAAAACAATTTCATTTACTCTTTCCATAAAAGCAAAAACCCTTTCATCTTCTTCCATTTTCAGATGTTCATACCTCACTCGAAAGCTTTCAAGTTTTGCAATTTTGACTGTGGAATCTCCTTCATTCAGTGTTTCCAAATGATCCCAAATAGCTTTAGCAATAGACCTATCTGATAATCCCATGATTTGTTGATCTGATAATGCACTCAAAAGTGCTTCTCTTGCTTTGCAGTCATTTTCTTCATCTTTAGCTAAGGTAGTTGGAGTAGTCTGACCAGCTACAGTAGTAGTATAACCATTCTTAGTAACTTCCCTGATGTCTTTACCAATGCAATTCATATGTGTCTCCATTTTGATCTTCCATATCCCATAGTTGGTTCCATCAAGTTTAGGAATGTCCTTCCTGAAATAATTAGTAGACATTGGATCTCCTCAAGTTGTTAAACTTCTGCAAAAGAGGACTAAGCTCTGATACCAATTCTTAGGTCCCAGAGACAACTGGGAGGGGGGGGGTGAATCAGTTGTCTAATAAATTCAAACCAAAAACTAATTAACCAACTTAATAATTAATACCGGTAAACCAGTTAAGTATGTCGGTAGACAGTGTTAACAGTAAATTTCTATACCGGTAAGGATTAATGTATGAAACATAAACATAAAGTCATCCACAACACATAACACCAATATTTGTACGTGGAAACCTTGTAAGCGGAAAAACCATAGTGGGAAACCTTACCCACATTCAGATGATACTACTACAGATAGTAAGTGTACATAAATGGGGTCTATACATGCAGAAAGGCCAACAGCCTAGAGCTCACTGCTCAATCACAAAATGGGAGTCACACTGATTACAGTTGGATGGTTAAATCCAATAAGAATGTACTACACAAAATAACATCTTCATATGTTGGATTCAGTACCGGTGTAATGCTGATATGCTTTTACAAAAACCTAGCTTCACCTTCAAATGATGTCTTTCATGTATATCCCTTCTTGATCTCGCATATACCTTCACTCAATTCTTTTTCGCATTCCACACTTGATCTTACAAATAAGATCTTACATTTATACCATACCCTAAGACCAATTTTAGTAGGTCAACTCTACAAGATATTACAATAAAAACATTTTACATACAATATAATATTTGATGCAATAACCAATTAAACATGTCGTCTTGATGCATTTACAACACTAATAAATCATTTCCATAGCGTGCCATGCTGATCTGGAAAAGATAAACCTACCGGTGTAACCCTAGATAACCTGGACCTATTTGTCGGTAAAAGCAAATATGCAAATGTGAATATACCAATGATTAATTTTTCAAAACAAAGTGTCCACACGATGTCTTCAACATTACCAAGTGTATTCCATATCATTCCAGATACCAGTGAACAATATATCCTGCCGGTGAACCATGTACCAGTAACTGTTGCACAGTTTACTTGCTTGCCAATGAATGTTGCTGGATCTTCAAAGTTCTTGTATTCAGTAGGTGTTGACATCAATGACAAAACCATACCAAAATACCAACATTTACATGACCACTAGAAGGTCTCACAAGCCAAAATTGGTTAAGGACATTTCAACCCTTAGGTGCTCCTACACCATACTTCCCCCAAAATAAAGAAGTCAAGGGACTATGCTCGATAGCAAGGAAAGATCAATTCTCGACTTAACAAAGTCTGATTTAGGGACGCAGGTCGCTTCAGAATTAGGTTTATGCATCCACTTGACCAAATGTTCCATGCAGACCTGTTGTCTAGTCTTCTTGAGAACACGAGAATCTAACACTTTCTCATCCCGAGGCATGGAAGGAGAAAGTAATGGCAGGTCAGGAAGTGACTATTGAACATCTAAAACTCATGCATCCTCCTTGGGAATTTGTCCCTTGTAGACAACCAAATCTAGGACATTGAAAAATGGAGACAAATCAATATCAGATGGCAAATAAATCTTATAGGCATTAGAGCCATACTTGGCTAAAACTTTACAAGGTCCTATTCTCCTCATTTGTACCTTGCTGGGAACCCCTTTTTGAAGTCGCGCCTTGTTCAAATGTACCATCACCAAATCTCAAACTGAAAATTGCACATCTCTCCAGGTGGTATCAACTCAGGCTTTAACTTTTTGTGAAGAATCTTGGAGAGCTCGCCTATCTTGGTCATGAACCCCCTTCATAGATTGAGCAACATCAACATCTTGACCACTTATGTGCGATAGATTACCAAGATCTTGTAATTGAATAACACCTCATGGGTGCATACCATACACTATCTCAAAAGGACTCTTCCCAGTAGATCTGTTAACACTGTCATTGTAGGCAAACTCTGCCTAGTGAAGAACCTGATCCCAACTTTGTCCATATTCTTTTGTCAAACACCTTTAAAGGTTTCCAAGTGTCCTATTGACCACCTCTTTTTGACCATCTATTTGGGGATGATAGGCTGAACCAAAAGACAAGTTAGTTCCCAGTCTTTTCCAAAGAGTTTTCCAAAAATGTCCAAGGAATTTGACATCTCTATCTGAAACAATACTAACCAGAAAACCATGGATTCTTATAACCTCCTGGAAAAAATAGTGTGCAATGTGACTAGCATCATGGGTAGTTTTACAAGGAACAAAATGTGCCATCTTACTAAATTTGTCAACAACAACAAAAATGCTATCACAACCAAGCTTTGTTTTGGGTAATCCAACCACAAAATCCATACTTACACATTCCCATGGCCTTGTAGGAATAGGTAATGGCTGATAATGACCAACACTAGTATTTGTACCTTTAGCTTTCTGACAAACCATACATTGCTCAACATACCTTTGCACAAGTTCCAATGTCTTATTTAGGCCAAAATGACCACTCAAACATCCATTGTGCTTTTCTTGGATTAGATTTTCCCTCATAGATCCTTTGGGAACACACAACTATCCACCTTTAACCAACAAACCATTCTGCAAAGTAAAGTCAGCATATTCACTATGAAAGTGATTATGAAATTCTTGACAAACCTTGTAAATGGCTGCAAAATCTTCATCATTGGGGTACAAATCCTTGAAGTTATCAACTAAAATACTCTGAATCTGCACTTCTTGCACTGTTAGTAGCCTTCTACTCAAATCACCTACTAGTTTATTACACTGGCCTTTCTTATTCTTAATAGAAAAAGTATATGACTGCAAATACTGAACCCATTTAACGTGCCTATGACTCAACTTATCTTGTGAATTCAGAAAAATTAAAGCTTGATTATATGTGTAAAGAACAAATTCCTTAGGTAACAAGTAGTGCCTCCACTTCGTAAGAGCTTGGACAAGAGCATACAACTCGAGATCATAGGATGAATACTTATTCTTGGCATCATTGAGCTTCTCACTAAAGAAATCTACAGGTTTATTCTCTTGACTGAAAACAACACCAACTACTATATTACTTGCATCACATTTAATTGTGAACAACTTATCAAAACTAGGAAGAATGAGGACCGGTTGTGTAGCTACCTTTTGTTTCAAAAGCTCAAACCTTTTGTTAGCTACATTGGTCTACTGAAACTTTTTCTTAACTCCTCCTTTGATGGTATCCAGCATGGGTGCACAAATCTCACTGAACCCTCTGATAAACTTCCTTTAGAACTATTCCAAATCATGAAAAGTTCTTACTTCACTTGATGTCTTTGGTGTTGCCCAATTTGTGATGGCTTCCACCTTTGATGTGTCCATCTTCAAATCTCCTCCTGAAACTACAAATCCAAGATAGACAAGTTCCTGCTTCATAAACTCACACTTCTCCAAGTTTATTGTTAGTTTCTCATCATACAATTTTTGCAATACAATATTGCGATGCTCTAGATGTTCCTCTTTAATTCTACTGAAAATCAAGATATCATCTAGGTATACAACAAAAAATTTACCAATAATATCTTTCATCACTTCATTCATGAGTCTCATGAATGTACTGGGAGCATTACTAAGACTGAATGGTATAACAAGCCACTCATAAAGTCCTTCATTGATTTTGAAGGTTGTTTTCCATTCATGACCTTCTTTTATCCCGATCTGGTGGTATCCACTCTTGAGATCAATCTTAGTCAAGTACTTTGCACCTCCTAAGCAATCCATCAAGTCTTCAATTCTTGTGATAGGAAATTTTTACCTAATAGTGATTCTATTTATAGCTCTTGAGTCTGTGCATAGCCTCCATGTTCCTCCTTTCTTGGGTGCTAACACTGTAGGTATGACACAAGGACTTATGCTCTTTTTTATCAATCCTTGGTCCAACAATTTTTGGACTTGTCTAGCCACTTCCTTGTTTTGTTCAAGAGTCATCTTATAGGCTACTTTTTTGGGTAATGATTCTCCTAGAATGAAATCAATCTAATGGCTTATGGCTCTGATAGGTGGTAAGGTTGCTGGTGCTCCATCACTTATGATTGCTTTGAAATTGTCTATTATCTGCTACACTTCATGAGGTATTTGAACCTTCTTTTCTTGCTTTTCTTCCTTTGTTTTCACTATAAGAGAAAACCCCACTCCTTCTCCTTCCTTGAGAGTGTTAATGAACTCCTTTTCACCTACCAGTAACGCATTTGGGCCTTTAGTTTTGCTGCTCTCTCCTTCATCACTTAGGGACTGAATATGGTATGTAACTCCATCCTTTTGAAAAGAATAAGAGTTCTTCTCTCCGTTGTGAATGGCCTTTTTGTCAAACTGCCATGGTCTTCTAGGAAGTAGATGGCAAGCATCCATAGGTAGGATGTCACACAAGACTTTATCCTTATAACTACCTATGTTGAACTCAACCCATGTTTGTTCATTCACTACCACATGCTGCTCCTTGTTGATCCAAGTAAACCTATATGGATTACTATGTGGAATTCTTTTGAACTTCAGTTTACTTACTACTTCTTCTGACATAATGTTGTCAGTAGACCCTGAGTCTATCACCACTCTACAACCCTTACCAAGGACCTTACTTTTGATTCTAAACAAAGCTCTTCTTTGAGTTGATTCTTCTTTGATTGGCTCCTTAATCAAAGCTCTTCTCATCATTAAATTTTCTCCATCTTCAGGAGCTAAGATCACACCTTGTGTCTTGCTACTTTTTGCTTCTTCTTGTGCATATTTCACTCTTCTTTTGCTTCCTTGAGATGAAGAGTATTTCTCTTGACATCTATAGGCAAGGTGACCCAACTTTTGGCAATTGTAACACTTTATGGTGGAGAATTAGGACCCTATTCCTGGTCCACTAGATCTACCTCTTCCTGGGTCACTAGATGATCCCCTTCCTCTATAGCTTCTCTTTCTATGTGAATCCTCACTTTTCTCTATAATTTTGGAATCTCCTTGGGACCTTTGATCTATTCCTCTTCCACCAAAACTGCCTATTTGGCCTCTACCATCTTTTCCTTTGCCTCTTCCTCCATTGCTTTGTTCTTTCTTTTTTTTACTCTTTTCCTCCACCTTCAGTGCCAATTGATAGCACTTATGCATAGTGTTAGTACATAAAAAACTTAACTCCTCTTGAATATTCTATCTCAGCCATTCAAGTATCTGGCTACCTTGATGCTCTCATCCTCTACCACCTTGGATCTCAGACACAATTTTTGAAATTCCTCAGTGTAGCTGCTCACATCCAAGTCTCTTTATCTTAGGTTTTGTCTCCTTTTGTGTAGTTGGATCTCATAATCTTTAGGGATATAGGCTTCCCTCACCTTGGCTACCATTCTGTTCCAACTGGCTATTTGGTTCTTACCCTCTTTTTGCCTTTCTTCTTGGATAAATTTCTACTAATTCAAGGTTGCTTCTCTCAATCTAGACTTAGCTAACTTCACCTTTTGGGATTCACTAATTCCATCACACTCAAAGTGATTCTCCAGTCCTTCAATCCATTCCATAACTACTTCAGGCTCCATTTTCCCATAAAAAAGTGGCACTCCTTCTAGGGATTTTCCTCCTAAGGCTTTAATTTCTTTAAGGAAAGGTTCTTTAGGTAGGATAGGGTCTAGGGCAGGTATCCTATCCTCTACCACTGATTCTATACCCTTCCCTTCATTGACCTAGATTGTTACCTTCTCAGTTTTATCCTCAATTGTGTCTAGTTTGCTCTCCAATTGTAGCAATATTTCTTTCAGGAGTCTATTCTCTTCCTCCTGATCTTCTACCTTCTTGGCTAACTCTACATTGGTCACCATTCTGAGCCTATTTTCTCCTACTGATTCAGTGCATGACATCAACTACTTTCTTCCCAAGTCTTACCTTGCTTTGATACCAATATGATAGGGAGGCAACCTAGTTTTCCATCAATTTGGTTTCTCTGATGGTTTGCTTCTATCTCTTTTCGGGTTCCACGTCTTCCCTACCATTTATCTGTTTATCTCACCTTCCTCAGGCTCACAAAGTAAGCTTGTTCACTAAATCCTTACAGGGGTTTAGGACACACACACATTCACTCTCTTTTTGTAAAACCACACATCTTGTTTGGTTTAGCAAAATTTTTCCTATGGTTACACAATGTCTCATTTTCAGACTTGTAGCCTTCTGGATCTTTTCTACTTCTCAGTAGTTTCCTTCCCCTACAAGTTATCTCCTTCAAATTACTAATACCTAGCCGGACTATCACCAAGCTCGCCTAGGCTTAGTATGTAGAAATGGCGATTGCCATTTCCTGGTCTCTCTCAAATGAAAACCTACTGTACAGTGTTGGCTTTGCTTGACAATCTCCAAGGATCTTCTGGAGTTTCAAGTTAGAGCCATTTGATTATTGCAAACAAGGAACAAAAACTGAAAAGGAAAGCTTTATTTATAGATCTCTAATTTATTCACGGGTTCAAACCAACAACTCATATAATAGAGAAATGAAACAATTACATTAACATCTTACATGAAATGAACAAAAATGAAACTCTAATTGAAAACCAGAAAATGGACTTCTTTATTGCATTTCAGAAAAAACAAAATGTGTCCTCCAAGGCAATTGACAAACAACGATAAATGATCCATGATCAAACATTCACGATTAACCATTAGCCTCTTATAGATGCCTGTTAGGTCTTTTTATACATACATCCTCTATTGAACTCCTCCTATTGGACAAGATAAATCTCGTTACCAATGGTTTCCATTTGCAACTTCACCAACAGTTTTAAGTTTAACCATCTGTGATGGTCTGTATTCATGAGAAACACAATATCCCACATGCACCAAGAAGTCAGGTCAGTTCATATTCATAAACACCGACCAGACCATCTTTAGTGTCCAAGTGTTTACCTTTTGGACTTTGGTTCGAGTGCACACCCACAGATGGTCTCTACTCCTTCGACCATTGGTAAGACCATAAATGCGTTGCTCTGATCTCCTAATGAATGAGTAGATGACTCCTCTGGTAGTCGATGACATCCTGATCATCCAATCTTCCTTGATCTTCTCGATCTTTATCTCAGCTAAACTACTCTCTCTTTGGCCATGGTGTTACTTCTTGGTTTGTCTGCACATCTAGCTGGGCGCCACTTGACCTGCCACTAGACTGCCACCTCACTTGTTGCTATGTCACAAGGGACAACTAGTGAGTATCTTCATCATGCGGTATAGAGACAATCATTCGATCATCCTGGACTTTCTCACCCATTAACTCACCTGAGCTGCTCTCTTACTGGGTCCCACCACTTGGTCACCAAGTCATGGGGAATAACTTTCATGCATCTCTCGATTGCGGTATAGCGACCACCATTGATCCACCTTCAACCTACAAGGTCGTTAACTCGCCTCTTTTTGCACTTGCTTTGTCGCCAAGTTGTGAGGATTATCTTGCAATTATCTTCCCATCGCGATATAGCGATAGCCATTGGATCATCCGTGATCACTGTCCAAATACAGGTCGAGTTAATCATCGGGGTAACATGAAACCGCTTCTTTCAATACCCGATACAACCACTCCAAACTCTGGCAAACTCAGCAGGGTAAGACTTGCCAATCGAGGGTAGGTCTAGCCGATAAGAGAAATTTTTTAAATTGCAATTAGACAACCATACAAATAGGCTAGAGTCAGTCCTTATGTATTTATATGACCACTAGAAGGTCTCACAAGCCAAAATTGGTTAAGGGCATTTCAACCCTTGGGTGCTCCTGCACCAAGAGGCACTGCATAGGTGTGTGGCTTGAGGAAGGTCAAACTAAGTTGATTGATGCTGAGTGTTCAGGTGCAGAATGAGGTTGGTAATACAATCTATATAACCATTTATGGTGATTGATATTATGCCTTGATGACTAGCTGTCTATGTTTGCTAAGTTTAGCAAACGTGCCTTGGAAGGTAGAAGATATTGTCGGTAATGTCTGATTGCTTGCAGGCTGCCTATCTTTGTACAGAATGAGATTAAATTAGTTCATAAATGCCTTGTGATTAGTGGAAGAAACCTTAATGGCACCAAGTTTAAACTCATGTCTTGGCAAGAAAATTTGGCTATATGTATGCGGGCTAAAGAAATTGTTTGTGCTGCTGAAGGAGAGATTGTTGTTGTTGCATGTGAGAGAAAATCAGTCAATTACTCAATGAGTATCAGAAAAGAGATTGAGTGTGTGTGAGTGAGAAATTGGTTGAAGAGTTCAACTGGCAATGGTGAGGCAACCGGTAGTCAGCCATTGATTCTGACAGAAAGGGAAATTAGTGGTGACCAAACCGACAATGAAGAGTTGCAATTGAGTGCATAGTAGACAAGCAAAGAATCGACAAAAGATAGTACTAATGGAGAGAAAAAAAGTAGTTGAGAGAAGAGGCAAACAACAAAGAGAATCTACAAAGAGAACCATTAGAGAAGGAGTGATAGGGAGAGAGAGAGAGAACCGACAGTGAACTGGATAGAAGATCCAGTAGAGAGATTTGAAGAAGAGTTACAAAATCCATTTGTAACAAGGCTATTAACTTGTAAATGATTATGTTTTATATTCATTGAGTTGGAGATCGGTGCACAGGTTGTAGCTCCTTGGGTTGGTTCCCTAAATCAAGGGTTGATGTTCCTGGGGTTGGTGCCCTTAAATAAGGGGTTGGTGCCCTAAACATTATAATCAGAGATTCATTGTGAGGCTGGATTGGAGCAGTAGTCTCCAACAACATTTCTCTTTGAGGTTTTTCCCTTCTTGGGTTTTCCTTGTATATGCCTAGTGTTATGTGATATCCTTTTGTGTGTGATTGCATTTGTGTTGGTCTCCCCTCTAATTGGTGAGTCTGCATTGAGTTAGATTTGATAACTGGTATACTCACATAGGACAGTTAAAGGGAAAAGTTTCAGAACCATTGATTCACCCCCCTCTTACTGGTACATTGTGTCTAACAATTGGTATCAAAGCCTAGGTTCCTAGTTAGATGAGCTTTCTCCATCTTGGGTAGATTTTGGCTTAAGGACACAATGGTCTATTTAGTGTCAATCCCAGCTTTGATGTTTAATGGGTCTAACTATTCCATTTGGATTTGTAGAATGAAAGTTCACTTATCCTCTCTAGGGTATGATGTCTGGATGTCTGTTGTAAATGGCTACCCTGGTAAAGTCTGTCCTCCCACCGATTAAGATGCAGAAAGAAGAAACTAATGCAATGAAGCAACAATGAAGGCAATACTCAGTGGTATATCCAGTGATATCTCCTCACAGGTGGATAGATGTAGATCGACAAAAATCTTGTGAAGATAAAATGAGAAATGCACCTCATGTATTTGTAGATGATGAAGGTAAATCTGCTAGCAGTCACAACATTAATGAAGAAGGAACCCACCTCTTCATGTCTCAAGAATCAAAAGATGAGAGGCACACATATGAGAATGATCATGTAGATCACTCCTACTGAAAAGATATGTTTGACAGTGATAGTGAAGGTGAAGAAGAAGAGGAAGTAGAAGTTGATCTTGAAGGAGAGCTTGTGAATGCACTTGAAGAACTCAACAGAGTAAGAAATGGATACAAGTTGTTCAAGAATGCTGCTATAATGGAGCATAACTGTAGACACCTAAAAATGGTCAATGCTTGCGGAGTCATACTTTAACATTTGCGCATTGCCTCATTTTAGGTTTTTGTGTCGCATTAACATTTCTCCTATGTCACGCACTTGGTTTGTATCATTTGCGAACATCGAGTCATTCTTCTACATTCTTCATTCTATCTCGCTTTCAAATTTGGTCTTGTCGACAACACTATCCAATCATGATTTTGATCGATTTTATCCTATCGCATCAATGTGCGTGCTAATTTGTTATCATTTTGGACATCGTCAATCCTAATTAGGGTTTTGTCCTCTTATCAATCTTATCATCAGTCTTATCATTTTGGACATCGTCAATCCTAATTAGGGTTTTTTCCTCTTGTCAATCTTGTCATTTTGTGATCGATTTGTCATCAGTCGTTGTCATGTTCGATCTTGTCATTTTGTGATTGATTTGTCATCGATCGTGGTCATTTTCAATCTTGTCATCTTGCGATCTATTTTGTCATCAATCCTTGTCCTCTTGTCAATTTTGTCATTTTGCGATCATTTCGCTATCGATCATTGTCTGTCTCAATTATGTCAATTTGGATCAATTTGTCATTGTTCCTCATCAATTGGCGCATTTATCAATCAAATCATTTATCACATTGGTCCTTTGTTAAATCAAAATCATGATCGACATTAATTATCTTCAATCAAGACCTAATTGTCATCCTCGCATTGCTAATTCACCTTCTAGGGTTTCGTGATTTCATCATTTAACCTTGCTTATCATTTTCTTCCTTTAGGATTAATAAATTACTTATTTATCCTAAGTCTTCTCATTACAATTAAATCTTCATTTAATTGGCTAATTATTCCTCTTTGTGAATTGATTAATAAATGAAAAATTATTAATTAATTCACTAATTCCTACTTTCTGATTTTCTTCAATTTCAATATTTCTTAATTTTCTAATTCCTAATTTCAATTTCCTTCTATTTCTCTCCTAAATTCATGGAAATGACATGTCAATTTGTCATAAATTTGTCATAATTGACAATCAATCAATTTTTGACATAGAAGTTGTCATAATTTGTCATAAATTATCAATCAACAAAATGTGCATAGAAAGTGCATAATTTGTCATAATTGACATAATTGATTTGCAATTTCCATTTGAATTGAATCATGCTAATCTTTTCATCTCTCCAATTCTTCTATAAATTGGATGAATTTCTTCAATCTTGGCTGATAACCCTTGAAAAATAATTATGCTATCGAATTTATGCTTCTAGTACTCTTGATCAATAATCAATGTCCATCTTGCTTTCAATTGTGTGTGTGCACTTGTAGGTGAGATCCACAATCCAACCATTTGAAGAGGAAAGAAGAACAATGGAGCCGCATGAAGGAGCATTCAAGTCTGCATCTGGTTTGCACAATCATTAGTTTTGAATGTTTTTATTTTATGTCTCTATTGAGTGTTGTTTAGGATAGATTCATTGCAATGAATGCTTTTTGTGATTGAGCTAATGATTACTCAGTATTTTTATATTGCTTGTGATGATTTCCTATTTCCTAACGTACAATAACTGATTGATAAAATGCCTTAAAGAATCTGAGAAATGTATCTCAGAGTTAAAGTTTCAATAAGGAGACACCAAGGAGTTCAAGTGTAGTGATCTAGCCTTTGAGCTAGAAGTAAAAGAAATATTATCAACAATTGCTTGTAGAAATAGAGATTCTCCGAAATGACCTTGAGAAGTGTCAGGATGAGCTCAAGGTAAGAATACAATTTGAGGGCAGCAGTGATGCCTTGGATAAAATGTTAAAAAAGTAAAAGCATGCCAAGGACACTGAAGGACTAGGAAATGGTGTTGGTGAATGCTCCACCAATAAGAATGCCTCCCACAACGACATTCTATTTGTCTTCTCAAATGGAGAAAACAAGGGGCAGACCTTCACTGTCTGAAATACTCCCCAGATGAAGGTTGATCTAACCACAACCGATGAAGATTGGTAAACAAGAATGAAGACCGGTGTTTCAAGAAGGAGGAACAATGCAAATCCCAAAGAAAAAGGGAAAATGGGGAAGACAACAAATAAGACCTCCTACTGGTAGAAGACAAAGAAATGTTGGCGCCCACCTATCAAGACAAGTGTGGAAGATGAAAGGACCAGATGGAGGAAATGAAAATAATGGATAACCCAGGATCCATCCTAAGAGAAGGAGAAATGGAGATGCCAGACCGATAATATCTCCACATGCATGACAAAACAAGTTTGTAAGTTATAAACCTTCCTTCTCTGGTTATTGCTTTACATGTAATGGTCATGGCCATAGGGTAGAAGAATGTAGAAAGAGATCTAGAAGGAATAATATAGGATCTCATAGATATCATGCATATGAGAAAAATGTATCCAGGAGTAGATACATGCATACCCCCTCTCCTGATTGTGCAAATAATGTTTGTCATAACTGCAATGGAATTGGCCATAGAGAGTTTGAATGGAGGAAGAGGAACTTGCAGTAATATGGAGACCAGTATAGCAACTATGCTCTGCATATAAGTGGATACAAAGCATACCGAAGTTAGAGGCCTGCATGGAACCAAAGGAAAAATGTCCCTGCAGGATCAAGATGTCCACCAGTTTTGGCTACTAGTAACAACAACATGACCAGAAGAAGATGGCCAAACCAGTATGTTAAGAGATTCCCCAATCATGAAGTTGGGATGGATGTTGTGCGCTACTATAGCACTATTTCCAGTTGTCATGTAGAGTCCAAAAATGAAATGACTCATCAGCAGAAGAAGGTAAGACCTGCTCCCAAGTCTGAATATTTGAGGAAGAATGAAACCAAGTAGGTATGGAGGAAGAAGCAAGAGGATGCAACCATGGACTAGCACTATGCATTCAATGCACATGTGATATCTCCTAAGGCCTAAAGGAGATGCAGGACCTCAAGGGGTAACATATTGACTCTATCATTCACCCCCTCAGTGAAGAAGGGCACTTGGAAGGACAAGATGTTGCCGATATGAAGGATGGAAATGAGAACATAAGTGTGTGTAGTGGTTGCCTTGGCTACACACCTACAGATTGGAGTTGGATCACTACTACACATGTCAATGGATGGAGATTAACAATTGAAATCAGATACATGGTGACACAATGTTAGGAGTCATAGGAAGGTGCTTTGGTAGTGATGATGGATTGGTACAGGAAACCGGTATGTGAAAGATGTTACCAACATGAATGCTAACAAGTACTTACAGGCTATGTAAGACAATAAGCTTAGAGATCATTGCATTAGCCCTGATAACATGGAATGAGAAGTTATTTCTTAGGTGATGTTGATGAAGACCTTAATGACATATGTTGGCCCAGTTGTTGATCATGCAGGCATACATGTTTTTTGGGCTAATAAGTTTGATTCATGGAATGATGATGACATTGTATGGAATTATGAAGATCCAGTCATAGGTTGTGGTGGATATGATGGAGCTAAAAGATCATCAGATGATCACATATGCAAAGCTCAACTGGGATATAGAGCTGATTAGAGCTCTGGTTTTGGACCTGATCAATAGTGTGGACCTAAGATGTATGACTCAGGGGACTTGAAAACCATGTTTTCTGACTAGTATCAGACTTGCTGGACACAGAGGGTGTGTAAGTGTCTATAGCTACACCGGTATGTTTGTGTCTTTGGAAATCTCCAGGGTTGTGAAATATTTTAGTCTATCAAATTGAAATCACAACAGGATCACCGAAAGAGTTGTCTGCAAAAAGTGAGAGTTACCTGCACAGGAGAACATACAGTTGGTATCAAAGAAGTTACAATTGGTATCAATGTTAGATTCAACACTTAATATCAGCTAATTGGGGTCAAAATAACTTTTTCATATCAAAGGGGAGATGATGCAGTCGGACTGACAGGTAAGTTTTGTTCACTGACACATGTGCCTTCAGTTGGTCTCAGACTTGTATATGCAAATGCTTTTGGTTTGTATATACACTTTGTGGTTGAGCAATTGGTGTCAAATGATAGTTGAGCTCTCCATCTCAAGAGCTATAACTTGAGAATTTGTACCATTTGGAATCAAAACAAGAGATGCATCCGATATAGAGGAAAAGGGGAGAAAAATATCTGATAGTGACTGGTAAATACAAGGAGGTGAGAGACCCTGACAGTGACCTTTTCCATTTTTGTCAAAGGGGGAGAAAGATTTTGTAGTATGTTGGATACTAAATGTGTTGACATCAATGCCTAAGGGGGAGATTGTTTGTATTGTGTTGTCATTGATGTCAACCAGTATGGGAGATTGATGATGTCATGCCCAAACTTTTGGTCACGAACGAGATAAATTTTTTTAAAAAATTTGCAACTTAAAACATTTAAATTTTGTAAATATGAAATGCACTAGCAAGTTTTGTCTTAACTATGTCTGAGTTAACTTAAACCACTGACTTAAGTAAATGTAAATAATTAAAAATTAAATGTGGAAACTAAAAGGGATTATTTATTACCTCATCAAATTTAGTCAATAGATTAATTTAATCACAATTCTCTAAAATAATTGGCGAAGGTATTATTAATCTTTAGTAATCAATAAATGCTTTAAGGAACTAATTAAATTAGTCCTAGCACTTTGTTTATAAATGTCTATGTTGGTATTCTGGTATGGTTTTGTCAATGATGTCAACACCTACTAAAAGCACTTTGGAGATCTAGCAAACATTCACTGGCAAGCAACTATTTCACAATTACTGGTATATGGTACACTGACAAGATATAATGGTCACTGGCACTTGGAATGGCATGGAAGACACTTGGTAACGTAGAAGACATCATGTGGACATCTTATCTTGGAGATTTGATTGTTAGTATATTCATACTTGCATATTTTCTTTTACCGGCAAATAGGTCCAGGGTTATCTAGGGTTACACCGACAGGTTTATCTTTTCCAGATCAACATGGCATGCTATGGAGATGATTAATTAATGTTGTAAATCCATTAAGCCGACATGTTCAATCGGTTATTGCATCGAATATTATATTATTTGTAAAATGTTTTTATTATAATATCTTGTAGGGCCGACCTACTAAAATTGGTCTTAGGTTATGGTATAAATGTAAGATCGTAATTGTAAGATCAAGTGTGGAATGTGAAGAAGGTATATTTTGAAGGAATGTGCGAGATTAAGCAGAGCTATACATGAAGACATCAGTTGAAGGTGAAGTTAGGTTTTTGTGAGGGCATATTAGCATTACAACGGTACTGAATCTAGCATATGAAGATGCTATTTTAAGCAGTACATTCTTATTGGATTTAACCATCCAACTGTAGTCAGTGTGACTCCCATTTGTGTTTGAGCAGTGAGCTCTAGGCGCTTGGCCTTTTTGCATGTGTAGACCCCATTTATGTACACTTACTATCTGCACTAGTATCATATGATTGTGGGTAAGGTTTCCCACCGTGGTTTTTCCCCTTAGAGGGTTTCCACGTACAATTACTGGTGTCATGTGTTGTGGATGATTTTATGTTTTGATTTCATGCATTAATCTTCACCGGAATTGCATTTATCTGTTAAATATGTCCACCGGTATAATAGACTATCTCACTGGTATTAAAACAGTAATTGATTAAGTTGTTTTTGGTTTAAAGTTTTAGACAACTGATTCACCCCCCCCCCTCTCAGTTGTCCTCGGGACCTAACAATTGGTATCAGAGCTAAGTCCTCTTTTGCAGAAGTTTAACAACTTTAGGAGATCCAATGTCTACTAATTATTTCAGGAAGGACAGTCCTAAACTTGATGGAACCAACTATGGGATATGAAAGATCAGAATCGAGACACATTTGAATTGCATTGGAAAAGATATCTAGGAAGTTACAAAGAATGGTTATACTGCTGCTGTACCTGGTCAGCCTGCTCTAGCTAACTTGACAAAAGATGAGGAAAATGATTGCAAAGCAAGAGAAGCACTTTTGAGCGCATTATCAGATCAGCAAATCATTGGACTATCAGATAGGTCTACTGCTAAATCTATTTGGGATCATTTGGAAACACTGAATGAAGGAGATTCCATAGTCAAAATTGCAAAACTTGAAAGCTTCCGAGTCAGGTATGAACATCTGAAAATGGAAGAAGATGAAAGGATTTCTGCTTTTATGGAAAGAGTAAATGAAATTGTTTTGGGTATTAAATGTTGTGGAGGAACCTTAAGTGGGGATGAAATTGTTTCAAAAGTTTTAAGAGGATTGCCACCGGCATACAAAATGAAGGTTACTGCAATAAATGAATTAAGAACAATGCCTAACACATCAGTAACTAGGGATACATTGATTGGAAAACTTTTAGCCTTTGAAATTGAGGAATTTGGTCTTGTAGCTACTATAAAGACAGATTTAGCTTTCAAAGCATCAACATCATCTACATCATCATCTGACAAATCTGATTGGAAAGCCCTTTATGCAAGAGAACTTGACGAAAGTAGGAAAGAACTTGAAGAACTTGAAGCACTATTTGCAACAAAAATGCCTAAAGGTCCAGTTGGAAGTAAGTATGAAGGTAAAGCACCTTTTAAATGTTTTAAATGCAATAAGACTGGTCATATGGCTTCAAGATGCCCTGATAGACATGCTAGACTAAGAGAAGAAGCTAGAAGGACATACAAGCCTAACCCTAAATATCAGAGATACAGATTCAAGAAAAATAAGGACAAATCTTGTTATGTAGTTGATGAAGGAGTGACTGATTATTCTAATGAAGATTTGACAAACAATGGATGGGTTTTTGTTGCTATAAGATAAGATCAACCGGCACCTGCAGTGCAACTAGTAGAATAGGCCCTGGCAGCTAAAATTGAGGTAAAGGATGAATGGATAATTGATTCTAGATGCTCACATCATATGACAAGAGACAAAGGAAAATTATTGAACTTTCAAGAATACAATGGTAGTTTAGTAAGATTTGGAGATGACAAAGCTTGTCAGATCAAAGGTAAGGGTTTAATATCTCTTAATGGTAAGCATAACACTGACAATGTCTACTATGTTGAAGGTCTAAAGCATAATCTTTTGAGTGTTGGTCAATTAGTTGAGAAAGGATTTCAGTTACAATTTAAGAATGGAAAATGCAAAATCATGAATAGAACTGGTTTAGAAATTGCAACCGGTAACCAGACTAGGGGTAATATCTTTCATTTGAATAACAGTGAAAAGGCATGCTTAATTGCACATATAGATGAAAGTTGGTTATGGCATAAGAGACTTTGTCATGTAAACTTTGATTGCATGGTAAAGATTAGTACTACTAAGGCAGTTAGAGATTTACCTAAAATTGTCAAACCTCAGAACACAATTTGTAAGGAATGTCAATTTGGAAAACAAGCTAGAGCTAGTTTCAATAGTATTCCTAAAAAATCAAATAATGCTCTTGATTTAATTCACACTGATTTATGTGGTCCAGCTAGAACTAAAAGCCTACAAGGTGATAGATATTTCATGCTAATCATTGATGACTATTCTAGAATGTGCGGGGTTACTTTTCTCAGAGAAAAATCAGAAGCACTTGGAAAGTTCAAACTATTCAAAGCAATGGTTGAAAATAAAACCGGTAAGAAAATAAAATGTTTAAGGTTAGAACAAGGAGGATAATTCACATCTAAGGAGTTTAATGCATTCTATGAAGTGAATGGAATTAGAAGACAACTATCAGCACCTCGGACACCACAACAAAATGGAGTTGTTGAAAGGAAAAACAGAACTATCTTGGATGCAGCTAGAAGTATGTTATCTGAAGAAAACTTACCACATGTATATTGGAGAGAAGTAGTAAGCACAGTGGTCTATACATTTAACAAAGTTCACATCAAAGGTGAAACTGGTAAGACCCCTCATGAACTATGGTTTGGTATTACTCCCACTCTTAAGTATTTCAGAATATTTGGAAGTAAATGTTACATTAGAAGAGATGAGTATATTGGAAAATTTGATCCTAGAAGCGATGAAGGTATATTTCTTGGTTATTCATCTAAGAGTAAAGCATATAGATGTTTTAACAAGAGATTGCAGAAAACTATTGAGAGTACAAATGTGAAGATTGATGAACAATTCAGAGGAACTTCAAGGTACATAGATTCTAAACCGGCAACAGAAATTCTAATAAATTAACCTACACCAGTACAATGTGAAGATCTAGTTACACCGGGATCATCTGAAAATTCCACTGTGACTGAAGAACAACAACAAACAAAGACACCCCGATATGTAAGACTGAATCATTCTGAAGATCAGATAATTGGAAACAAGCATAAAGGAGTTATGACAAGAGGAAGATTGACAAATGAAGAGGTATGTCTTATTTCTCAAATTGAACCATCATCAATTAATGAGGCATGTGAAGATAAGCATTAGACTAAAGCTATGGTAGAAGAATTAGAACAAATTGAGAAAAACAATACTTGGACATTAGTTCCCTGGCCTAAAGATAAAAATGTAATTGGAACCAAATGGGTATTCAGAAACAAACTTAATGAAGATGGTAAGGTTATCAGAAATAAAGCAAGACTAGTGTGTAAGGGATATTCTTAGAAAGAAGGAATTGACTATAATGAAACCTTTGCACCGGTAGCTAGAATTGAGGCAGTTAGATTATTTTTGGCTTTTGTAGCACATAAGAACTACAAAGTATATTAGATGGATATCAAATGTGCATTTATGAATGGAGATCTTGAGGAGGAAGTTTACATTGAACAACCTGATGGATTTTCTTTGACAGATCACAAAGATATGGTTTGCAAGTTAAGGAAAGCTTTATATGGATTGAAGCGAGCTCCAAGAGCTTGGTATGCAAGATTGGATAAGTATCTTTTCAAAATTGGTTTTTCTAAAGGTAATGCTGATAGTAACTTATACTATAAAATGACTAATGATGACATCTTGGCAATTGAAGTTTTTGTTGATGATATAGTATTTGGGGAGAAGATGGATTGTGTAAAAACTTTTCTAACAAAATGCAGCAAGAACTTGAAATGTCTATGATTGGTGAAGTAAGATTCTTTTTAGGATTGCAGATATCATAGACTGAAAAAGGTATATTTTTGAGTCAATCAAAATACTTAAAAGAGCTACTTAAGAAATTTGGAATGGAGAACTCTAAATCGGTAAGCACACCTATGAGAACAAATGACAAATTATCACAAAGGGATGAATCTACACCTATGAATCCAACTAGGTACAAATCTATGATAGGAGGTTTACTGTATTTGACACAAACTAGACCTAATATTATGAATGCAATATGTATTGTTTCAAGATTTCAAAGTAATCCTAGAGAAAATCATGAATCAGCAATAAAAAGGATTTTTTGGTACTTACAAGGCACCCCAAATCTTGGATTATGGTATCCTAGAGATGAAAATTTTGATCTATGTGCATACACAGATGCAAATTGGGTAGGAGACATTGATCATAGAAAAAGCACCACTGGAGGAGCATTTTTTCTTGGAAATAGATTAGTTTCTTGGTTGAGCAAGAAATAGAGTTGTACATCTTTATCAACAACAAAATCAGAATATGTTGCAGTAGCAACTAACTGTACACAGGTACTTTAGCTTAAACAAATGTTGAAAGACTTGAAGGTAAAATGCAAGGAACCTATAACTATCTATTGTTACAACACTGCAGCAATTGATATATCTAAGAATCCAGTATTACATTCTAAAACAAAACATGTTTCTGTCAAATTAAATTTTCTAAGGGAAAAAGTTGAAGCAAAAGAAATACAACTAGTTTATGTGAATGCTAAAGAACAACTTGCAGATATTTTCACTAAACCTTTGCCTAAGGAGACTTTTTAGTATCTCAGAGAATAGCTTGGGGTCATACCCCCACCGGTAGACACTTAGAGAGTTGATGTCTGTCATCAACCAACAGAATTAACAGAGATATATTCTTACTCTAGCTTTGATGAGGAAGCTACTTCTCAGGGGGAGTAGTTGATATAGTAAATTTGGTTGGTATTTTGTATGTAACAATTGGTATGTTGTAACTTTGGCATTTGATGTCAAAGGGGGAGAGATATCCATGGAAAAACACATTATCTTTTGAGGAAAGATTGGTATGTCGCTCCCAGGGGGAGAGATTGTTATTTAGGAGAGATTTTAATTTGGAGATTGTTGGTTTTTGGTACTTGGCATTTCTATTTTGGCACTTTGATGGTTTTTCCATCTTGTGTTGCCATCAATGCCAAAGGGGGAGATTGTTGGTATTTTGGAATGGTTTTGTCATTGATGTCAACACCTACTAAAAGCACTTTGGAGATCTAGCAAACATTCACCGGCAAGCAAGTAACTATTGCACAGTTACTGATATATGGTACACCGGTAGGGTATAATGGTCACTGACACTTAGAATGGCATGGAAGACACTTGGTAATGTAGAAGACATCATGTGGACATCTTATCTTGGAGATTTGATTATTAGTATATTCATATTTGCATATTTGATTTTACCGGCAAATAGGTCCAGGGTTATCCAGGGTTACACCGACAGGTTTATCTTTTCCAGATCGGCATGGCACACTATGGAGATGATTAATTAATGTTGTAAATGCATTAAGCTGACATGTTCAATCGGTTATTGCATCGGATATTATATTGTTTGTAAAAAATTTTATTGTAATATCTTGTAGGGCCGACCTACTAAAATTGGTCTTAGGTTATGGTATAAATGTAAGATCTTAATTGTAAGATCAAATGTGGAATGTGATGAAGGTATATTTTGAAGGAATATGCGAGATTAAGCAGAGCTATACACGAAGACATCATTTGAAGGTCAAGTTAGGTTTCTGTGAAGGCATATTAGCATTACACTGGTACTGAATCTAGCATATGAAGATGCTATTTTAAGTAGTACATTCTTATTGGATTTAACCATCCAACTGTAGTCAGTGTGACTCCCATTTGTGTTTGAGCAGTGAGCTCTAGGCACTTGGCCTTTCTGCCTGTGTCGACCCCATTTATGTACACTTACTATCTGCAGTAGTATCATCTGATTGTGGGTAAGGTTTCCCACCATGGTTTTTCCCCTTACAGGGTTTCCACATACAATTATTGGTGTCACGTGTTGTGGATGATTTTATGTTTTGATTTCATGCATTAATCTTCACCGGAATTGCGTTTATCTGTTAAATCTATCCACCGGTATAACTGACTGTCTCACCAGTATTAAAATAGTAATTGATTAAGTTGCTTTTGGTTTAAATTTTTAGACAACTGATTCACCCCCCCCCCCTCTCAGTTGTCCCCGGGACCTAACAGTCTGTCACTAATAAAAATATGATTAATTTTAACCGACTAAAGGGTTAATTAAATTCATAACGATATTCATCCTTTAAGGTTTAATCTCATAAACCTATATTTAGTATCAACTCCAAAATAGTAATAAAATCTAAAAACATCCTTTTGTTTCATACCCTTATGTTTAACAATAACCACCTAATAAAATATTAGATCTACCATTTGCCCTTAAACAACATTATTATTAAATGTCTAAATTAAAATACAAATTAATATATATAATGAATTATAAATATTCTTTAATATATATAATTAAATTATATATATTTTTCCTTAAACAAATATTACTACGATTTACCCAATTCCCTCATATTATTTTAACTCTCTCTCTCTCTCTCTCTCTCTCTCTCTCTCTCTCTCTCTCTCTCTCTCTCTCTCTCTATATATATATATATATATATATATATATATATATAACTAGATGTATATATATTTTTCCATTATTATAATATCCATGGAAACCCTAATTTCTTTATTAATATAAAGAAAACCATTTTTATTCTTTTCATTTTTAAAATGCCTTTATATTTTTTTTTTTTGAATACCCTAACCCATACTGGGTTAGGGTTCGTATTCTTTTGTTTGTTTTTTGCAGGGCCAAAGTAGACGAGCGGTGGCTAGCGGAGGATTCTTTGGGGAAGGTGGTGGCGGTGGGCGCCGCTCACTGTGGGAAACCACAGTGGCAGTCGAACCACTGTGGTGGCCCACAGTGGCGGCCGACCACTGTGTTTAGCACAGTTGCTCGGTCCGAACCCTAGCTTTCTATATATATATATTTTTTAAAAGTTTTAAATAATTTTTTTTTTTTGTTTAGTTAAAATGTATTTTATATATATATATATATATATATATATATATATATATATATATATTGCATCAAGGCAAATTCTGAAAACATATGTTGATGTTATTATTTTGAAACATTTTTAACAGAATAGTTAAATTCTTAAGATTTAAATAAATGGGTGTATTTCTTTTAGATTTAAATGTCTTGCAGCTAAAATTAAAAATCAAAATCAGATAGTTTATTTCATTCACAGACTTATTTTCTGCAAGTAATTAAAATTTATAGAAGTAAATAAGTTTAAACAACAACTTTGTAAATCTAGAAATTATTAAAATAAAACTTTAGAAATGGCTACAATAAAATTTTATTTTATTTTCTGCAATAAACAAAATGACAAATTAAATAACTAAATTTGCACCTCTGTGTATAGATCTAAATTTTAGATTTTATTTCCAGCCTACTACATGCATGCAAAGCTATTTCATTTCTTTTCTAATATTATGTTTTAAATGCATAAAGGGGATGAATAAATTTCTTACTTTTCAAAATATCCTATACACAACAAATGTTCTTCAGAAATATAGAAAACTAAAACCAGAAATACTCATTTCTTTTCTACAGTATAGCATAAATAAATATTACATTTCTTTAAAACATATTTCCAAGACATTATCGTCACTTTACAAATAGGTCTCTCATTTCTAATAAATGAGGAAAATAATAAATACACTTCCAAATACATTTCTGCAACAAATAACTCCAGCCCCATCTACTTGTCCTAATCTTTTCTTCCAACAACCTGCAATAAATCAAAATCTATGACCATGGAGTGCTCACCTCCCAGCCTAGGCTAACTAGTAGCCACCCCCGAGCTTGGAGAACCAAGCCCTAGATAGGTAACACACATGCAAACACAACAAACAATGGAAAACAATCACAAACATATTCCCAACCAAGGCTACACTGCACCGCACAATGTGATGTCTTTACACGGGTGGTAGTGGACCAAATACCCTGAGGAGACTGCAAGTCTGGTAAAACACAAAGCCACCTCATGGAAACAAAAATAACTCATAAGTACAATAACCCCGCATCCTTATGCCCCCCAAGGCATTCATGCCTTATTTCCCTCCTTATGACCTCCAAACGCATAAACAAGTCATGCAGCAAGGGTCACATAAATATCCCTTGAGATCACTGTCATAACGAGAGTCTCTCACTAGAGGGCTGTCAAACTTCTACCACCCACAAGACCATCCTCTCTCCATAGAGTAGGAGGCCTTGGTTACTCCCCAAAACACAGAATGCACACAAGAGTAAAATGTAGAACACAAAATAAATTTTCACAAGGTAAAAATACAAGAAACTAGCCTTCTCACACAAGCAAATCTTTTCAACATAACATGCAATATAAAAACAATACAAAGAGAAATTTAACCAACCTTCAACTACCCAAAGGTATGCTAGATTAGTTGAGGATGAGCAGCCCAATTCCAAAAATTCCTTGCTTTATTACACTTAGCCAAAATCCTATACCAAAATTGTTCTTTTCAAAAACTGCATTGTCTCCAAAAATGGAGAGTGGGTGATTACTCACAAAATCTCTCATTCTTTCCTAAGAAGGCCTCAGTGAGAGTTCTCACAGGTTTCTAAAATTGAAAAAGAAAAAGTCAGAAAAAGATCCAAAGGGATCTCTCATCAAAGAGGAAAGTTAATAACTTAGGTGATGCCTTCTAATTTTCAATTTTCGCTCAAATAAGGAAACCCACTTTTTAGGGTGTCTAAATGGTCAAATGGGAGTTGGTACATGCCTAAAATTACTCCTAACCCTTAGGTATACCTTATGAGCTTTAGGAAACACTTTTAAACTACCCCTAGGTGTCCATTTAACCCCTTTTAAACCCCTCTGAAGTTAATTTTCGGGTCAAACTTAAGTTGACCACCCCAAAGATTCTCTTCCCAAGGCAAATATGGAATCACATTAAATTAATTGAAAAAGATATGGTTAAACAACTCCCTCCAAGAGACAATTTAAAAAAAAACGAAAACATAAATCAACACGTGTCAAGTGACACAATAAAAATACTTTTACAAAATTATACATGAAATCTTGTCTCTTGTTGGATTTACACAAATAAATAAATTCAATCTAACACACATGCAACATCCACTTTTACAAATAAAATACTATACAAACCGGGTGTTGTCTCTCCAAATAGACAAACCCTGGTTTTACGAATGTACATAGGTCTAGGTTTGGTTCTCCATAATGTTTCCATGGTCACATGGATAATTTTCCCGCACATCTGAATTACACATTAGTAATTCCAAATAACCTCATATAATATAAAACACATGAATAAGAATACACATCAAACACTTCACATACAAATTTACATTTAAACAAATCAATATATCTCATATCCAAATAAATCCACATAAGCATTTATCATAATCCACATAATTTTGTTCCATACATAAACATGCATCCTATTTCTAACATCATAGTAAAGTTCTGCAATTCCAACAATGACATATATCATCACAAAGTAATCCTATTCTAGAATCATGCATAGAAATGAAGCATCGATATATATCAATGTTATCCTAATCATGAAATCATATAAGTTCCAAATCCATAATGTATAAAAATAAAGCAACCATAATAGTCTCAACATAAAAATCACTGAAATGCTAGACTCAGTTGGGGTAGGGCCTCACACCCTCCCCCTCTAGGCATGAACTTCCTCCTGGAGTTCATCAAAAAGATGGGGGTACTCAGATCTCATACATGTTGCATCCTCCCATGAAGTCGTAACCTCATCATAGCAATCCCACTGGACCCTAACCTGGTCTAGCTCTCAACCTCGAAGGGCCAGCGTCTGGCGTGCCAAAATGCAAATGGGCTCCAAAGCTAGCTACCCATCCAACTCCAGCTGCAAGGTATCCCAATCTAAAATATGAGACTCATCATAGATATACTTGCTCAAAACTGATACATGAAACATATCGTGGATGCGTGATAGGCTAGGTGGCAATGCTAAATGGTAGGCAACTGGTCCTATCCTCTCAAGGATCACAAATGGTCCTACAAAGCGAGGTGTGAGCTTAGAACCCTTTTCATAACGGATTGGACACTTATACGGTCGCACTCTCAAGAAGACTCTATCTCCAACCAAGTAGCTACGGTCTATCCTCTTCGCATCTGCATACTTCTTCTGTCTATCATGTGCCTCTCTAAGACACTGCCTAATCAAATCCACCTACTGTTCCATATCCCAAACTATCTCAGGACCAATAGCAACTCTGTCATCTATACTGTCCCAACTCAACGGTGTCCTACAAGGCCTGCCGTATAATGCTTGATAGGGTGGCATCCCCAAAGAAGTGTGATGCCCATTGTTATAGGCAAACTCCACTAAGGGAAGGTACTCCTCCCATCTGGTCTGATGATCCATGATGTACATGCGAAGCATATCCTCTAACACCTAGTTAACCCTCTCTGTCTGACCATCCGTTTACGAATGATAGGTTGTACTGAAGTTGAGCTTAGTGCCCATAGCTGCCTGTAATCCCTTCCAAAAGGAAGAAGTGAAGAGGGAATCCCTGTCAGAAATAATCTTGCGTGGAACGCCATGAAGTCTGACAATGTCTCGCAAGAACACATGCTACTACTGGTGCTATGAAGGTAGTCCGAACTAGTGAAAAGTGGGCCACTTTGGTCAACTTGTCAACTGTCACCAAGATGGCATCATGGTGGTGAGATGATAGAGGAAGACCAATGATGAAATCCACAGATATAGTATCCCACTTCCACTTTGGTATAGCATGAGACTGGAGCAACCCACCTGGATGGTGGTGCTCTGCCTTGGCTCTCTGACACTCGAGGCATCGGGCTACTAACTTAGCAATGAGCTGTCGCATTCTTGGCCAATAATATAACTGTCTCAATTCAGCATGCATCTTCTTAACTCTGGGGTGTGCTGCATAAGGAGCTTTATGAGCCTCTATGACAATGAAATCTTGCAATCCCTCACAAAAAGGTACATAGATGTGCCCTCTATGACGTAATAGTCCATCGGACTCCAAAGAATAATCCACATATTTCGCTTCTAGAGTTTCTTGGGATTGTATCACTTGACAAACCTTTGAATACCATCCATCCTCTAGCAACTGCTGTAGTATATGGTCTCTCAAATCCATACCCATTGATATGGTGTATACCTCATGACATCTCCTACTCAAGGCATCTGCAACTACGTTTTCTTTCCCTTTGATGTAGTGAACGTCAAAGTCATACTCGCACAAGAACTCCATCCATCTCCTCTGTCGAGCATTAAGGTTTGGCTGAGTGAATATGTATTGAAGACTCTGATGGTCTGAATGAAGCTCAAAGTGATGACCCAAAAGGAAGTGTCTCCACCTCACAAGTGCATGCACTACTACTGCAAGCTCAAGGTCATGAGTAGGGTAATTAAGCTCGTGAGTCTTAAGTTTCCTAGACTCAAAAGCTATAGCCCTACCATCCTGCATAAGGACTGCTCCTAAACCCTCTAGGGAAGCATCTGTGCAAACCATGAAGTCAGCTAAGGGATCTGGTACTACAAGGATAGGTGCGCTAGTAAGTTCCTTTTTTAGTTCTTGAAAGGCCCTATCGTACTTCTCTGTCCACTCAAATTTCTTCTCTTTACGCTAAAGAGAAGTAATAGGATGTGCAACTCTGGAGAATCCCTCTACAAAGCGTTGGTAATAATTTGCTAAGCCCATGAAGCTCCTGACCTCTGTCACACTAGTTGGCGCTGACCAATCCATAATAGCTCTGATCTTGGATGGGTGTACTGAGATCCCATCCCCGAAAATAATGTGCCCAAGGTACTTGACCTCTGATCGAAAGAAAGCACACTTTGACAAATTGCCAAACAACTGATTGTCCCTCAAACACTGCAAAATTTGTCTCAAGTGCTCCTCATGCTCTTTCTCATTATGAGAATATATCAATATATCATCGAGGAACACAATCACAGAGTGGTCCAGAAATATGTGGAATACCCCATTCATGAGGCTCATGAAAATAGCTGGAGCATTCCTAAGACAAAATGGAACCACGGTGAACTCATAGTGGCCATATCTAGTGTGAAATACAGTCTTGTGGATATCACTTTCCACTATTCTCGACTGATGGTATCCTGACTTCAGATCAATTTTGGAAAATAATTTGGCACCCTGAAGTTGGTTGAATAAATCATCAATTCTGGGCAAAGGATATCAGTTCTTGATGGTTACTTTGTTCAACTGATGATAATGCATGCATAATCGGAGAGATCCGTCCTTCTTCTTCACGAAGATGACTAGTGCACCCCAAGGGGATACACTAGGATGAATGTGGCCCTTCTCTAGTAGTTCCTCAAGCTACATCTTGAGATCATTAATCTCATTTGTGGTCATCCTATAAGGTGCTCTGGAAACTAGCTCAGCTCCTGGTACAAGGTCAATATGAAAGTCAATCTCTCTACGGGGTGGCATCCCAGGTAGCTCTAAAGGAAAAATGTCTGCATATTCCTTAAGGATAGGATGGTCATCAATCGATGTTTCCTTTTCATCCTCTTCGCCTCTATCACTGATAGTGATGGCAAATAATTGACATCCCTTTCGCATGCTCCACTTAAGCTACATTGCGGAAATCATATGAAGAGACATGGGTCTTTGAATCCCTGTGATTACTATGGGCGAACCATTATCATCGTCACACTCGATTTCCTTCCGGTGGCAATCCATCTTGGCTCTGTGGGCATAAAGCCAATCCATGCCATGTATGATACCATAAGATCTAGGTGGAGTAACTCTAAGGTCTACTAAGGTGGTGGTATTGCCAATCTAAAGCTGACACACCCTAACCTCTGATTCCACTAACACTCTAGCCCCTGAAGCTAACTCCACTTCCCAACTGACACCCTATCTAGTTGCCACTAGCCTGCAATGCTCCACAACCAGTGGAGATATAAAGGAGTTAGTAGCTCCTGAATAAAATAATATAGATACAATGTTACCTCTGATCATACCTACAACCTCAATGATTGTGGCCTAGTGCTCAGTCTAGCGGTTGTCCATTGTTGTGAAGACTCTATGGGACCTACCAATATCCCCAACTGTAGGCTCTGATGCAGCCATCCACTGATTCCCTGCCACCTGACCCTGAGGACAATCCCTTTCCATATGCCCAATGACTCCACATGTAAAGCAAGCACCACGTGCCTGAAACTGGGCACCCTTAGGCCTAGAGAAAGCCTATCCCCCTGTCCTGCTAGATCCATTGTACCCACCCTTGGAGGACTACTGAGTCCTCACCGAAGGTGTGTAAGGAACCTGAGCTCTTTGATCTCGCCTGTGACCTTGAGACTTCCACTGCTTGGGCTTTGTGCCCTGCTGATACTGTGGAGGCTTTTGCCTCTAGTTCTATTGTGACTATTGTGGAGGGGGTTTGGAGAACCCCTGTGTGTTTCTATTATTTCCCTTCCAATGGGGTTTCTGAAATCCGTATGTTTGGGGTGTAGGGTTTCAGTTCTGGAACCGATCCCTAGTATCCTGTGGTCTAACCTGAATCTCCTCTGCTATCAGTGCCTTCTCCATGACAACCCGAAGGCTACCTGGAGTAGACATCCTCACTAGTCCTGCTATGTCGGCATTCAGCCCTCTGATGAAATGGTTGACAAGAAGTTTCTCATCCTTTAGGTAGTCCACGTATGGCAATAGCTCAAATAATTTGCTCTCATACTGGATCACTGAGAGATCCTTCTGCTAGAGGTCATGAAACTCATCTATCCTATGCTGTCTGTAATGCTTCTACAAGTACCTCTCCTTGAACCTCTCTATAAAGATCTCCCATGTGAGAGTATCAGCAACTAAACCACACTTGTATTCCTCCTGTCTCCACTAGGTGGAGGCCATCCCTCTCAATAGGTGGACTGCTACATGTGCCTTTAGATTGCTCTCATAAGAGCGTAATGCAAAGCACCTATCAAGGCTCAATAGCCAAGCCTCAGCTTCTACCCCATTGGTAGATCCCCCAAAAGATGGTGGCTGGAGGTGCATAACCTCCCTGATAAGATCCCCTGGCTCCCAATGAGCTCTCTCATAATACACTGGCTCTACCATTGGAGATGGTCTTGGTAGGTGCACAAACTCTGGCTCATTCCCACCTTGACTCTCTGCGGGAATAGGAGGTGGACTCCTACTCCGTTCCCTATCTGTCGATCTATGACTTTCTGAGTTCTGAGTTCTGATTTTCAACATGATGATCCTCGGCTGGAAACCTATCCTGGACTATACCAATCAGGTTTTGGAGTGCTTCTAATATGTTTTGGTTTGGGTCAACTGGCTATTCGGGAGGAGCCTCTGGGTTCTCTTCCAGAACTGATTCCTCCCTATCTACCTCTTCGCGTGCCATGCGTACACGCCTAGGACCCCTTCCACGCTTGTGAGCTTGTCGCGTAGTCGGAGGCATCCTTATGAGAAAAAAAATAAAATAAATTAGATCACTAATTTTTTTAAAAAATATTTATTTAATTAAATTTAAATATCATAGAAAATTAATTAAAGTGAAACGTAATGGAGAAAGGTTCCTAGTGTTGGAAACCTTGCTCTAATACCAAAATGTCATGCCCAAACTTTTGGGCACGAACGGGATAAATTTTTTTTTTAAATTCGCAACTTAAAACATTTAAATTTTGCAAATATGAAATGCACTAGCAAGTTTTGTCTTAACTATGTTTGAGTTAACTTAAACCATTGACTTAAGTAAACATAAATAATTAAAAATTAAATGCGGAAACTAAAAGGGATTATATATTACCTCATCAAATTTAGTCAGTAGATTAATTAAATCACAATTCTCTAAAATAATTGGCGAAGGTATTATTAATCTTCAGTAATCAATAAATGCTTTAATGAACTAATTAAATTAGTCCTAGCACTTTGTTTACAAATGTCTGTCATTAATAAAAATATGATTAATTTTAACCGACTAAAGGGTTAATTAAATTCATAATGATATTCGTCCTTTAAGGTTTAATCTCATAAACCTATATTTAGTATAAACTCCAAAATAGTAATAAAATCTAAAAACATCCTTTTGTTTCAGACCCTTATGTTTAACAATAACCACCTAATAAAATATTAGATCTACCATTTACCCTTAAACAACATTATTATTAAATGTCTAAATTAAAATACACATTAATATATATAATAAATTATAAAAATTCTTTAATATATATAATTAAATTATATATATTTTTCCTTAAACAAATATTACTACGATTTACCCAATTCGCTCATATTATTTTAACTCTCTCTCTCTCTCTCTCTCTCTCTCTCTCTCTCTCTCTCTATATATATATATATATATATATATATAAAACTAGATGTATATATATTTTTCCATTATTATAATATCCATGGAAACCCCAATTTCTTTATTAATATAAAGAAAACCCTTTTTATTCTTTTCATTTTTAAAATGCCTTTATATTTTTTTTTTTGAATACCCTAACCCATACTAGGTTAGGGTTCGTATTCTTTTGTTTGTTTGTTTGTTGTAGGGCCAAAGTAGATGAGTGGCGGCCATGAATGGAGGTTCGGCGGAAGGTTCTTTGGGGAAGGTGGCAGCAGTGGGCGCCGCTCACTGTGGGAAACCACAATGGCGGTCGAACCACTATGGTCGCCCATAGTGGCGGCTCTCGGACCGTCCACTGTGTGAAGCCATAGTGGCAGTCCCCGGGCCGTCCACTGTGCTAACCACAGTGGTTCTGCCCCCCCCCCCCCCCCCCCCCCCATCAACCACTGTGTTTAGGATAGTGGCTCGGCCTGAACCCTAGCTTTATATATATATATATATTTTAAAGGTTTTAAATAATATTTTTTTTTGTTTAGTTAAAATGTATTAAAAATATAAATATATATATATATAAATAAATTTATATGCAAATATATATGATTAAATGAACTCTTTTAAAAAAAAAACATATATACTTATTTGTATAATACATATATATATATATATATATATATATATGTATATACATATATATATATATATATATGCATGTATACATATATGTATATATATATCTATCTATCTATATATATATATATGTATATATATATACATATATATGTATATATATATATATATATATATATATATATATATTGCATCAAGGCAAATTCTAAAAACATATGTTGATGTTATTATTTTGAAACATTTTTAATAGAATAGTTAAATTCTTTAGATTTAAATAAATGGGTATATTTCTTTTAGATTTAAATGTCTTGCAGCTAAAATTACAAATCAAAATCAGATACTTTATTTCATTCCTAGACTTATTTTCTGCAAGTAATTAAAATTTACAAAAGTAAATAAGTTTAAACAGCAACTTTGTAAACCTAGAAATTATTAAAATAAAACTTTAGAAATGGCTACAATAAAATTTTATTTTATTTTCTGCAATAAACAAAATGACAAATTAAATAACTAAATTTGCACCTCCATGTACGGATCTAAATTTTAGATTTTATTTCTAGCCTACTACATGCATGCAAAGCTATTTCATTTCTTTTCTAATATTATGTTTTAAATGCATAAAGGGGATGAATAAATTTCTTACTTTTCAAAATATCCTATACACAACAAATGTTATTCTTCAGAAATATAGAAAACTAAAAACATAAATACTCATTTCTTTTTTGCAGTATAGAATAAATAAATATTACATTTCTTTAAAACATGTTTCCAAGACATTATCATCACTTTACAAATAGGTCTCTCATTTCTAATAAATGAGGAAAATAATAAATACACTTCCAAATATATTTCTGCAACAAATAACTCCAGCCTCATCTACTTGTCCTAATCTTTTCTTCCAACAACCTGCAATAAATCAAAAGCTATGACCATGGAGTGCTCACGTCCCAGCCTAGGCTAACTAGTAGCCACCCCCGAGCTTGGAGAACCAAGCCCTAGACAGGTAACACACATGCAAACACAACAAACAATGGAAAACAATCACAAACATATTCCCAACCAAGGCTACACTGCACCACAAAATGTGATGTCTTTACACGGGTGGTAGTGGACCAAATACCCTGAGGAGACTGCAAGTCTAGTAAAACACAAAGCCACCTCATGGCAACAAAAATAACTCATAAGTACAATAACTCTGCATCCTTATGCCCCCCAAGGCATTCATGCCTTATGACCCCCAAATGCATAAGCAAGCCATGCAGCAAGGGTCACATAAATATCCCTTGAGATCACTCTCATAACGAGAGTCTCTCACTCGAGGGCTGTCAAACTTCTACCACCCACAAGACCATCCTCTCTCCCAAGAGTAGGAGGCCTTGGTTACTCCCCAAAACACAGAATGTACACAAGAGTAAAATGTAGAACACAAAATAAATTTTCACAAGGTAAAAATACAAGAAACTAGCCTTCTCACACAAGCAAATCTTTTCAACATAACATGCAATATAAAAACAATACAAAGAGAAATTTAACCAACCTTCAACTACCCAAAGGTATGCTAGATTAGTTGAGGATGAGCAGCCCAATTCCAAAAATTCTGTGTTTCACTACACTTAGCCAAAATCCTATACCAGAACTGTTCTTTTCAAAAACTGCATTGTCTCCAAAAATGGAGAGTGGGTGATTACCCGCAAAATCTCTCATTCTTGCTTAAGAAGACCTCAGTGAGGGTTCTCACAGGTTTCTAAAATTGAAAAAAGAAAAGTCAGAAAAAGATCCAAAGGGATCTCTTATCAAAAATTAAAGTTAACAACTTAGGTGATGCCTTCTAATTTTCAATTTTCCCTCAACTCAGGAAACCCACTTTTTAGGGTGTCGAAATGGTCACATGGGAGTTGGTACATGCCTAAAATTACTCCTAACCCTTAGGTATACCTTATGGGCTTTAGGAAACACTTTTAAACTACCCCTAGGTGTCCATTTAACCCCTTTTAAACCCCTTTCAAGTTAATTTTCGGGTCAAACTTAAGTTCACTACCCTGAAGATTCTCTTGACCACCCCAAAGATTCTCTTCCCAAGGCAAATATGGAATCACATTAAATTAATTGAAAAAGCTATGGTTAAATAACTCCCTCCAAGAGACAATTTAAAAAAAAAACATAAATCAACACATGTGTCAAGTGACACAATAAAAATACTTTTACAAAATTATACATGAAATCTTGTCTCTTGTTGGATTTACACAAATAAATAAATTCAATCTAACACACATGCAACATCCACTTTTACAAATAAAATACTATACAAACGGGGTGTTGTCTTTCCAAATAGACAAACCCTAGTTTTACGAACGTACATAGGTCTAGGTTTGGTTCTCCATAATGTTTCCATGGTCACAAGGATAATTTTCCTGCGCATCTCAATTACACATTAGTAATTCCAAATAACCTCATATAATATAAAACACATGAATAAGAATACACATCAAACACTTCGCATACAAATTTACATTTAAAGAAATCAATATATCTCATATCCAAATAAATCCACATAAGCATTTATCATAATCCACATAATTTTGTTCCATACATAAACATGCATCCTATTTCTAACATCATAGTAAAGTCCTGCAATTCCAACAATGACATACACCATCACAAAGTAATCCTATTCTAGAATCATGCATAGAAATGAAGCATCAATATATATCAATGTTTTCGAAATCATGAAATCATATAAGTTCCAAATCCATAATGTATAAAAATAAAGCAACCATAATAGTCTCAACATAAAAATCACTGAAATGCTAGACTGAGTCGAGGTAGGGCCTCACAGATGAGGAGTGTTATCATTGATGCATACCAGAAATAGTGTCAATGATGTCAACCAGTATAGAAGGGGTATAGAAGGGCTACTGATATAGGATATGTATGGGAAACACTGTCATGGATACATAAAGGATGAGATATCTTTGATATCACTTTGTGTTAAAGTCTGTCACCAACAAGGAGAGCATGTCAACTGGTAAGTGATGTGTTGACATGGAGAAGACAAATCAATCAAGTGAGTGGTTGTCAACTGTCAAGCTTGTGACCAGTGTACAAGAAGGATGAGAAAGTTGCTTGAGTTGTTGTTTGTGATGAATAGGCGGAATGTTACCTAGATTATATCAACAAAAGAGGAGAAGGATGTAGTGGTCACCACTATGTTGTGTGGATGCAGAACAATAGGACTCCCACCAGATAGAGATGCAGTCACCAAGTGATGAGTGATGGGTTTGTCACTTTGACAAACTGACTGAGATGATGTCTGGTTTAATGATGAAGAAGGCAAAGTAGAGAAATTGTAGATAGAGAGTGCAACCGGTATGCAGATGCCTTAGATGGTATTAGTCAAAGGTTGATAACTTGGTGTCATCGAGATGGCTACCAGTGAGCAAGGGAATCGGTAAGAGAGAAAAGAGGCTAACTGATGTGCTCCTATCTAATGAGAATAAGCATGCTATGGATAAACATGTTTGGTGACTGGTTAAGGTGTTCCACCGATAGATCATCAAAGTGCATACATGAAGGGTAACTGGTAAAGTGTGAGATACCGACAGGGTTAGTGAACTGGAAGAAAAGAAGGACCGGTTGAGTGTTTGGTTGGTGATCCTGTTTGAACCGCCATAGAGGTCCAAGCTAAGGTGGATATCGACAAAGATTCCATGTGGAGTCAATGTGGCAGACATGCATGTAGTGGTAGATGGAGTGTCAACCAACGAGGTTGTTGCAGAGTTGGTCAATATTAATTGTAGACCCCGTAAATCATGGGATTTGTTGCAAAGGCATTACAAAGGTGTGCGACTCAAGGAAGGTTGAACTAAGGTGATTGATACAGAGTGTCTAGGTATAGAATGAGGTTGGTAATGCAACCTGCAGAACCATTTATGGTGATTGATCTTGTGCCTCACCAATTGACTGTTCGTGTTTGCTAAGTTTAGAAAACGTGCCTTAGAGAGTAGAAGGTATGGTAGGTAATGTTTGATTGCTTGTAGGCTGCCTATTTTCATATAGAACAAGATCATATCAAATTTGATATGCCTCACTATCAATGGAAGAAACCCTAATGGTATAAAGTTGAAACTCACATGTTGGCAGAAAAAATTGACTATATGTATGCGAGCCAAAGATATTATTTGTGTTGCTGAAGGAGAGATTGTTGTTGTTGCGTATGAGAGAGAATTAGTGAAATACTCAATGAGTATCAGAAAAGAGACTGAGTGTGTGTGAGTGAGATACTGGTTGAAGAGTTCAACCGGCAATAGTGAGGCAACCTGTAGTCAGCCATTGAGTTCGACAGAGGAGGAAACCGATGCTGATCAAAATGACCGTGAAGAGTTGCAGAAGAGTGTAGAGTAGACAATCAAAGAATCGACAAAAGACAGTATCGGTGGAGAGAAACAAAGCAGTTGAGAGAAGAGGCAACTAGGAGAGACAACTGATAGAGAGAACCTTTAGAGAAGGAGAAGAGGTTGAACTAATAAGGTTGCAACAAGAGATAAGGTTGCAGTGGTGAGAGGGTGAGAGAGATAGAACCAACAATGAGAGTGTGAGAGAGAGAGAACCAAAAGTGAACTAGATAGAAGATCCAGTAGAGAGATTTGGAGAAGAGTTACAAAATCCATTTGACACAAGGCTATTAACTTGTAAATGATTATGTTTTGTATTCACTAAGTTGGATCTCGGTGCAGGGGTTGTAGCTCCTTGGGTTTGTGCCCTAAATCAGGGGTTGGTGTCCTAAAATTAGGGTTTGGTGCTCCTTGGGTTGGTGTGCTAAAAATTGTAATCGAAGATTCATTGTGAGGCTAGATTGTAGCAGTAGTCTCCAGCAACATTTCTCACGATGGTTTTTTCCATCTTCATTTTTTCTCATATATGCTGGTGCTATGTGATGTCACTTTGTGTGTGATTGCATTTGTATTGGTCTCCCCTCTAATTGGTAAGTCTGCATTGAGTTAGACCTGATAACCATCATACTCACATAGGACAGTTAAAGGAAAAAGTTTGAGAACCACTTATTCACCCCCCTCTCAATGGTAGATTGTGTCTAACACGGATGACCCCTACAAAAAACATATGACCCCTTATGAAACCATATTGGGTCGTTATGGGTCCTATGGTGTCCTAAGCAGTCATATTGTGTCCTACAAACCCTTAGGACACTATATGACCCCTTATGACACCAAATTATATCGTTATGGGTCATATTATGTCCCAAAGGGTCATATTATATGATATGACCCCTTTAAGACACTATATGATGCCTTAGGATACAATAGGACCCTTTATGACTCTATACTATGTCGTTATATGTCATATGACCTCTTATGACACCATATGGTGTCATTAGGGGTCGTATGGTGTCCTAATGGGTCATGGGATTCCATATGACCCCTAAGGACAACATATGGCCCCTTATGACACCATATTGGGTCATTATGGGTCCTATGGTGTCCTAATGGGTCATATTATGTCCTACAACCCCTTAGGACACCAAATTGTGTTGTTATGGGCCATATTATGTTCTGAGGGGTCATATTGTGTCATATGAACCCTTTAAGACACCATATGACTGCTTAGGACACAATATGGCCCTTTATGATTCTATGCGGTGTCGTTATGGGCCTTATGACCCCTTATGACACCATATGGTGTTGTTAGAGGTCGTATGGTGTCCTAAAGGGTCATGAGATACCATGTACCCCCTAAAAACAACACATGACCCCTTTTGACACCATATTGGGTCGTTATGGGTCCTATGGTATCCTAAGGGGTCATACTATGTCCTACAACCCCTTATGACACCTTATGGTCCCTTACGACATGAATTTGTGTTGTTATGGGTCATATTGTGTCCTAAGGGGTCATATTGTGTCATATGACCCCTTAGGACACAATGTGACCCTTTAGGACTCTATACGGTGTCATTATGGGTTGTATGACCCCTTATAACCCCTTATGACACCATATGGTGTCGTTAGGGGTCGTATGATGTCCTAAGGGGTAATTGGATACCATATGACCCCTAAGGACAACATATGACCCCTTATGACACCATATTGGGTTGTTATGGGTACTATGGTGTCCTAAGGGGTCATATTGTGTCCTATGACCCCTTAGGATACCATATGACCCCTAATGACACTAGATTGTGTCATTATGGGTTATATTATGTCCTAAGGGGTCATATTATGTCATATGACCCCTTTAAGACACCATATGACCCCTTAGGACACAATATGACCCTTTTACGGCTCTATACGATGTCATTATGGGTCATATGACCCCTTATGACCCCTTATGACACCATATGGTGCCGTTAGGGGTCGTATGGTATCCTAAGGGGTCATGGGATACCATATGACCCCTAAGGACAACATATGACCCCTTATGACACCATATTAGGTCTTTATGGGTCCTATGATGACCTAAGGGGTCATAATATATCCTACGACCCATTAAGACACCAAATTGTGTCGTTATGGGTCATATTATGTCCTAAGGGGTCATATTATGTCATATGAACCCTTTAAGATACCATATGACTCCCTATGACACAATATAGCCCTTTATGATTCTATACGGTGTTGTTATGGGTCATAAGACCCTTTATGACCCCTTATGACACCATATGGTGTCGTATGGTGTCCTAAGCGGTCATGGGATACCGTATACCCCCTAAGGACAACATATGACCCCTTATGACACCATATTGGGTTGTTATGGGTCCTATGGTATCCTAAGGGGTCATATTGTGTCCTAAGACCCTTTAGGACACAATATGACCCCTTACGACACCAAATTGTGTTGTTATGGGTCATATTGTTGTTAGGTCCAACAATGAAAGCTAATGTACTAAGAGGGGAGGGGTGAATTAGTACTTCAAAACTTTTCTTCAAAAAACAATCTTACTGATAAACATAAAATGTAAACTACTAATCTCATAATATAAAGCTAACACATAATTATAGAAATAACAATCGTACACATTTCACTCCATAACACAAATATTTTGGTTATGCAGAAACTCTTTGTTAGAGAGAAAAATTGCAGTGGGGATGGCACCCACAACTTCACTACTGCAATAATAAAGGTTGCTTGATTAGAGCTACATGTTTAGCTATTTGTGATAGCTTACCCTATTAGGAGTATCAAGATCTTTAGATCTACCTTGCTAAAGGATTTTTACACCACTTATAAAAAATGCTACACCTGGTTAAAGGCTTTACAATTTATAGACTTTGTTAGAGTCTTTTACCCTGTTAAAGGTTTCTATTATAACTCAAATGATTCAATAAAATCTTTATAAATATCTGCATCTTTACATTTGAAATGTTATAGCAGATTCTTATGTGCTCAATATGAAATTACCTTTCTCATAGCATACCTCAGTAATTGATAAATCAACTCAGTAAACCCTTCTATTTACTCTGTCCCTTAAACTGTTCTCTGAAGACTTTCTTGGTGACCTCTGAATATCTCTGTCTGTCATAGCAGTCACAACTCAATGTGTCCTCTTATGATTTTCTTGTTTAACTCTTCTATTACACATGTCTCTCATTTTGATTCTCAAATAACTTTGTATAAATAGATTTCTGGGATGGTGATCTATTCATGCTTCGATCTTACAAACAAGATTCATCGAATGAATAAACATAGAAATTATTTCATTAGATAAACTTCCTCAAAATCATACAAAATCTTGAAGTGCAATTTACTATGTGATAACGGTTCCCTGTTCCTCGATTCTTGTAACACATTTCCACATATGTGTCTAAGTTCATTGAATCTGGTAACACATTTCTACTCGGTTCAAATTACTCGGTATACCTTCTTTGCTTCTCGGTAGACATAGAACGTTACTCGGTAGAAAACTCAGTGTATACTTAACTTTGTGACTCCTTTCTTCTGTAACTGACTACTTTAGTGCTTACCAACTGAATATTTTGGTAGTTTTAACCGACTAGAGTATATAGGATGATTTTGGACATAAAAACTAATGACAACTTAGTAAATAATAACAATTGTGTCCTAAGGGGTCATATTGTGTCATATGACCCATTTAAGACACCATATAACCCCTTAGGACATAATATGACCCTTTACAACTCTATACAGTGTCATTATGGCTCATATGACCCCTTATGACCCCTTATGACACCATATGGTATCGTTAGGGGTTGTATGGTGTCTTAAGGGGTCATGGGATACCATATGACCCCTAAGGAGAACATATGACCCCTTATGACACCATATTGGGTTGTTATGGGTCCTATGGTGTCCTAAAGGGTCATATTATGTCCTACGACCCCTTAGGACACCAAATTGTGTCTTTATGGGTCATATTATGTCCTAAGGGGTCATATTATGTCATATGAACCCTTTAAGACACCATATGACCCCTTAGGACACAATATGGCCCTTTCTGATTTTATACGGTGTTGTTATGGATCATATGACCCCTTATGACACCATATGGTGTTGTTGGGGGTTGTATGGTGTCCTAAGGGGTCATGGGATACCATATACCCCCTAAGGACAACATATGACCCCTTATGACACTATATTGGGTCGTTATGGGTCCTATGATATTGTAAGGGGTCATATTGTGTCCTTCAACCTCTTAGGACACAATATGACCCCTTGTGACACCAAATTTTGTAGTTATAGGTCATATTGTGTCCTAAGGTGTCATATTGTGTCATATGACCCCTTTAAGACACCATATGACCCCTTAGGACACAATATGACCCCTTATGACACCATATTGGGTCGTTATGGATCCTAAGGGTTCATATGACCCCTCTCCCCTAATCTCTCTCTCTCCCTCTCTCCCTCTCTCCCTCTCTCCCTCTCCCCCTAATCTCTCTCCCCTCCCCCTCTCTCCCCTAATCTCTCTCTCTCTCTGTCCCCTAATCTCTCTCTCCCCCTACTCCCTCCCCCTTTTGTCCTCTAATCTCTCTCTCCCCCTACCTCCTCCCCCCTCTCTCCCCTAATCTCTCTCTTTGTCCACTAATCTCTCTCTCCCCCTACCCCCTCCTCCCTCTCTCCCCTAATATCTCTCTCTCTAAAATATGAGTAATGAATTCGAATGTCTGATATTTTCAGATATCCAATTTCAGCCACTGTCATTAATGTGGCAACAATAAAAAAAAGGTGGCAATGAGAATTATTTTTGGGACCCCAAATTTCTGCATTAAAATCAAATATCTGATTTTTGTAAATAAAAAAGAGCCTTGTGGGATATTTTGTGGATTCCAACAACCCACATTATTCACATTCTAGTTTTTTTTGACAATTACAAGTTTTTAGATAGGTTGAGACAAGTTTGTGCTTTTGAGAGATTCTTAAAGTCAAATCTTACATTGTCAATCATTTAGGAGCATCTTTGTAGAGGTAAATGGGGAGTAGTAGTCGTTGGAAGTCTAAATGCAAAATAAATCTTTCAAATGACCAAATTAAAGTGTATAGAGAAAGAGATAGAGAAGGTCATAGGAGGAGAAGACAAGGTATGTTAAATATTGCTAATGTTACTTCAAGTGAAGAGGAAATTGAATTTGAAAAAGTTGAATAAGTTATTGAAAATGAAAATGTAGATTTTGAAAGTGAAAATGTTGAACATGTTGAAAATGTTGAAAGTGATAATAAAAATACTCAACATGACGTGAGAATGGAAAGTGAAAATTTGGGAGTTGACAATGAAGGTTCCCATAATTTTGGTGTAAATATGAAATTTTTTTACATTGGAGGTGAAAATGTATTAAATTTTGACATAAGAGGTGAACATGTGGAAAATTTTGACATTGGAGGTGAAAATGTGGAAAACTTTGACATTGAAGGTGTAATTACTCAACCAAGTGAACAATATGTAACACCTAATTACTTCAAAAATGAAGACCCTCTCATGGATGAAAGAAAATTTCCAAATCCAAGACCTTCAAGAACCCCAAAATGGTTACTTGAAATTGATGAGAACATTATTGTGAATCTTGAAGGAAAGAGGTCAACAAGAACCATTTGATTGTGGGCTTCACAACTTTTTGACCAACATTTTAGTAATAAGACATTGACCGAACAATGCCAACTTTTTGTTCAATTGATAAAGATGATAAATATTAGGCCATGGCTAAAAAAATTGAAGATTTGTATGAACAAGAAGATGGAGAGAAATTCTATTATTGCCAAAAATCTATTTGATTCTCTCAATGATACATGGGCTTTTGGTGGGAGGCTTCCATGTGTTGATAGAAAGTTGACTGACAATGTGAAGGAGGAGATTCAAAAATTTTGGCACTCTAATTCTAGAGTATCACCCAATGTAGAGGACATTTTAAACTTAAGAATCGACAACTGAGACCGCGCACTGAATCCCAAACATTTCTTGGAATCAAGCCAAATAGTGTTGTGCAATTATTTTTGTGCAGTACATCCAAGTTTGCAAATATCACAAAGGGCCTTTGAATCTTTGAAGCCATTTTATTGTGTACCTTTTAATATTCATAATACTTGTTGTTGCAAGTACCATGTGGATTTTTCAATTTAACATGAACATTTATGCCATATTCGTTCTACGATGCATACTAATGATATGGTTCAAGAGTGTGGTGCAATGCTATTTCTGAGATCATCAAGAGACTTGCAAGATATATTTTTATGCCCTAGAGATGGTGACTGCTATTTCTATAGAAATGTTTGTTTGAATGAGAAGTGCTCACAATGTGGTGAGTTGTCAAAGTTTGTTTCATGTTTTCATGAGGGCAACGAACACGAGCTTAGAAATAATTATGTTGAGAAAAGAATATATGAGACAATGAAAAATACTTTGAAGTGTGGAGGTGAAGGTTGTAGATGCAAATTAGTCTCAAGAGAAGTGAGTGTTGCTTATTTTATTTTGGATTTTTAAGGAAAATATTTTCTACAAGTATGCAAGGAATAGCCATAGGTTTTAGTGGTTGGATCAACAACTCAAGATGTGTAAGAACTCTTTCCTGTTTGCCACTATTATATCGATGGTTGAATTTGCAAAGAGCTATACATTGCAACCACAGAATGGGGTGCAGTCTCAGTACTACAATTCAATCTAGATTGTTTTTTTTTTCACATTACATGTAGACATGCTCCTGATAGTACAGAATAGAACATGAAGATAACTAGGGAGTGCCATTTTTATATGAGTGATGATAGATCACACTCTTGCGAGTATGTGCAACATTCATTCAAGAATTTTTTTGAGTTCTTGCATGAGAAAGATATTGTAATTGATCGACATGTCATATGGTCAGATAACTGTACAGGTCAATACAATAATGCCAGTATGTTTTCTTGGTTGAGTTGAATGCATGTAGAGATGCATATATCTCATATTTGGTGTTTTTCTGAGGTAGGGCATGGGAAGGGGGAACATGATGGAGTAGGTGTATGTTTGAAGAGAGCTCTAGTTAAGGAGCAATTAAGGATTTGAGGTGCAAATTTCTCTGATGCATGTTCTATTGTTGATTGGTGTAGTTCAACATTGTCACATGGAGGTACTCTTGATTCAGCAATGACCAAATTCTTTTGGCTGTTTGAGGAGGGCATAATGGGATACAAATTGGATTGTCAAACAATTAAAGAATCTTCAAAGATACATTCATTTATCAGCTTAGATGTAAGTACATGGATCATTTGGACATGAACGTTGGCTTGTTTTTGTCAGAGTTGTGTTCAGTGTGATTGGGATTAGTGCGAGTCAAGTGAGTGGGTTGATATGTGGGTTCCACAATATCTACCTCCTTTATCTCAAACAATATCCTTGTCAAACGATGACATGGAAAGTTCACTTGAGTATGACCGTCTATCAGATCTTGTACAACCAAGACATATTTTTGTATTTGTTGCAATGCAAGGGAATGAAAAGAGATCAAAATATTGGTTGGCATGATGTGTACAAGGAAAACATAAGCTAACACAACCAGTGACAGATGATGATGGGTTCACATATCCTACAGGTTCATTTGTTGTTGTGGGAACTAATGAATACTAAGAGGGGGGGTGAATTAGTATGCCAAAAATCTTTGTACTTAAACACTCTACAAGACTAATAGTAAATTGGTAAATCAATTTAGCAGACAAACTAGTTAGCACATATGCAAACCAAATAGCAAATAATGCATTCACCCACAGAAGCACAAACACCATAACACAAGAGATTTTGACGTGGAAACCCAAATGGGAAAAACCACGATGAGATGGAAATCACAAGTAACTATCTGTAGAATAGAAACCAAACCGGTTAAGGTCTTACAATGTTCTTTACCAGAACAGATCCTATTAGGAATCTCAATCTCTATTAGGAGATAAGTCTGATTAAAGACTACCTTGCTAGAGGATTTTTAGATCCACAGATGTGAACCACCTTGTTAGAGGATTTACAAAGGCTACTATAAGCCTACCCAGTTAAGGGCTTCAGACTTGTCAAAGAGGTGAGTAATCAACAAGTATATGATCTATCAGATAGCACAGATTGCTTGGTTAGATCCTTGATAGCTAGATCCTAATGCATTACAACATTACTTCAGTCTTCCACACATTCATACTTTCTTTAACTCCTCAACCACCTTGAACCCTAGCAACAACACCAACCTCAACAACAACAACCTAAAACCGTAGACATGATGTCCTTATAAAGGAATTTGATTTCATGTCGGTCCAATAGGATTACAATATAATTTCCTAGGTTCAATGCATCTAGACATATTTGGTAACACGACACAAAAAGCACCGTTAATGTGTTGGCACCATCAAACAATTGGTGGATGGTAACTCATCACAAAATGTCGTTTGGTAACTCATCATAGAATATTACCGGTTCATACAATATGCCGGTTCAAGCAAAATGCCAGTTGCCGGTTTGACAAAAATGAAGAGTGGTAAAAATGTGTTATGCCACTTTAATCCCTCGTACCGCTTGGGATCCACGAACCGCTTCAGACCAAGAAACATATTTTGCAAAACACCAATAGTCTAAAGACTATTATACAACATACCGGTTGGAACATATTCTAGTTGAGCTTAAGCTTATACATATAAAGGAGATCTCAATGCAAGTGTGTGTCCATCAATGACAATCACAACATAAACACAAAGAATGCCAACAATCTCCCCCTTTGGCATTGAAGGCAACACTTAGGAAAATAAAATTTTGACATCTAAGTGTTTTACAACAAAATCATGCCATTAGCAAAATTACTCCCCCTAAGCATATACACTATCCCTTTAACAATACAATGTATAACAATTTTGCATATAGAGATATTCAAAGCATATATCAAAATTTTGATTACCAGATACTTCTCCCAAATAGAATTCTTCTCCCCCTTTGCCAACAATGAAAAAGTACAGCTAAACAACCCTATTTTCATTTGATATTAAAATAATAAAAGTTTATGACAATAAGGAGTAATACTTGTCAAAAACAAATTTGAAGTCCTGCAAGAATTGTTTCATTGATAAAGACCAGGACTCAAGTAGGGAGGTGGCTACTTCTTTTTCTGTCTCCATCTGGGAGACCTGTTCTTCCATGGCATCAATTGTGCTCATCTCCTATGTAACTGTTAAGGCATCTAGATTCAGATAGCACTTCTGAAGAATTTGTAGACGTGGGAGTAGAACCAGTTGAAGCTCCTACAAATCTCTAGACCGGGTGCTGATCTCTTGCTCCATTTTTGCTGACTGGATGTGAAACCGATGAACGGATTGCCCATAAGTTGTCAAGGAGTCATAAGGTGGCTTTAATGTGCTCATGTAGGACTGTAAGTCTGTTTGAATCTTTTGCTTTTGAGCTATCACATCATCATAGAATAGATGGGGTTGGCAGATCTTGCTGAGTAGTAGATTCCCCTCATCTAGAGCATCTCTTATATCCTTTTGTTCTTTTTGCAGTTCCGACCGGAGCTTATTCAAATTTTTCACCAAAGCTATATTAAGAGCTTTTTGATGCTCTTTCTTGACATTTGCCTCTGCTGCCTCTTCTAGGCTCTGCACCTGATCATCCACAACTGTGCATAGGAGCTTAAGTTTGGCTAGTGATGATTCAGTGCTCAGAAGGTTAGTACCGGGTATCAAACTGGTAAGAGTGTCCACAACCACTTGAATTACATCCTGCTCCTTCTTCCTCCATATGTTTTCAAGCCATTCTTGGGTAGCTTTGATGTTCTACATCAGCTCTGTTTCACTTGCAGACTGGAGGTTGATAGGACTGGTGAGGTCAGCCAGTTTGGCCTGACTACTAGTTGCCTTCGGAGTCTCCATCTGGGTGCTCTTTACCACTTCTCCTTTCTTGTCCTTTTCAGCTTTCTCCTTCTCTGCTTCTCTCCTCTTCTCTTCTACCTTGTCTTCCTCTTCCTTCTTCTTCCTCTCTGCTTCCTTCTTCTTTTCGTGTTCCTTGTCCTCTTCTTCTTTCTTTTTCCTTTCATCTTCTTTTCTTTTCTCCTCTTCCTCTTTCTTCTTCCTTGCATCTTCTTGTGTCTTTTTCTCTTCTTCATCCTTTTTCTTCTTCTCTTCTTCATCTTTCTTCCTCTGCTCCTCTTCATCATTTTTCTTCTTCTCTTCTTCATCTTTCTTCTTCTTCTCTTCTTTATCATTTTTCTTCCTCTACTCTGCCTGTTCCTTTGCCGCTTCCTATTTGTCCTTGGCCTACTTATCAACTTGTTCAGCCTGTTGCTCCTGTCCTATTGCCTCATATGGTGTTTCCTGAGTAACATCTTCTACATCCAGGGAATTGACATCAATAGTGTCAACCAATTCATCAACCGGATTTCCTTCATCATCAAATACTTCGTCTGGTTTGGATATAACTGGTTCCTTCTCAGCTTGTCGGTTGGCTATACACACTTTGTGAGACTGGACAACAGTTACCATATGCTGATGAGTGTCCTTTTCAACATCATCAACTCTTCCTTCTAACAGCCAGAGTCTTCTTCTTCTAGTGAAGAAGAGTCCTTTATTTTGGTCAATGACATCAAATAATTTAGAATTTGATAGGTCGGGAAAGTATTATGCAAAAACTTTCTCCCTAATTTCCTGTTCCTTTTCTATGGCAATGCGCCATCTATTATCTAGTAACTTGTATAAAGAATCCAGTGTATGAGATTTAATCTCTGAGGGTGACTTGTCATAGGTAAACAAATATTTGATAATCTCCTATTCTACCTCTTCTCTTTCTTCACCACTAAAGTCATCAAACTAATCTACTAAATCATGTAGCAATTTTCTCCTAATATTCTTTATTATTCTTTGACAATGTGTCAAAGGTTTATAGGAGGAGATATCTATATTTACTGGTGCAGATAATGCTGGTTCATTCTTTGTCTTCTTTCTTGTATGTCTCGCCTTCTTGGGCTGCTCCTCAGACACAGTTTCCTCTGAGTCCAGTGAATTTCTTTTTGTCTTCCTTTTCCTCTCAAAGACTTTAGCCGGTGCTGCTTCCGGTTTCTTTTTGGCCGATGACCATTTGGTCACTTTTGGACTCGTTGTAGTAACCGGTACAGATGCAGATAGCACTTCTTTTCCCTTCTTCACTAAAGGCTCTTTTCCTTTCTTTGCTCGTGGCTCCTCAACCAGTGCTATCCTTTCTAGGTAGGTGCCCATTCTCTTTGCCTTTGGATCAATCGGTGAGGCAATACGGGTAGAGGCATACCCTTCCAGTATGTCATACATCACCTCATAGCCCATTGGCTCCACTTCTTCCACTCTAGGCTCAACAGCTTCCATTATGCATTGGTCTACCGTGATGGTGAAACAAATATCGTCTTCATATGTCTTGATGATGTCACCTGATATTCTCATTCTTTGGCTCATTTTCCATCTGAACTCATCAAAATACATGTTCAGAACTTTAGGGTAACCGGTTCCTACTACTTGCAAGCTTTCTTTTATCTGTTTGGTAACTAGTTGATCCATAGACCATTGAATGTCTCCCACTCCTGGGAAGTATCCTTGAAAGTAAAAGAACAACCCAACCAATAGTTGTCCAAACTTGAACCTTAGTGCATTATCTTGTTTGATTGATTTCAAGTTCAATAGGAGTTGCCTCTGCATACCAGTACATAGGTCAAATGATGCATCCTCCTTTATCATCCGATAAGCAGCATTTACTGCTGCAGCAGATACAGAGTTAATTCTGCTGGATGAGAAAAACCGGTATCCAATCACCATACATGCATATTTCACCAGATCATCCTTGATAGAATTGATGGTCATACCTCGTGAGTCGCTCACTGAACCGGTGAGCTTGGACATTTCATTTTTGCTAACCGTCCTTAGGGCTGGCACTTCCCCTGTATTGCAAAAATCAGTGACGACATGAATTGCCTGCAACATAATATCATGCGTTCTCTCCAGGTACATCTTGTCACCATGGACTCTTCTCAAAATGATTCTTATATGATCCTCTATGAAATCCTCCAGGAAGTAAACAACATTATGGAGTTTCTTCTTCTCCAGAATATTATACTCCGGTTTGATCATCTTATCTTGTCCATAAAACAAACCTAGCTAGGTATGGATAGCTAGAGACCCTAGGTCTTTGAGTTTACAATCAATATAATCAGAGATTCCCTCTTCTACTATCACACCAACCGGAACTTGAGATAGGGCATTATACTTGGACTTGCATTGAATAAAACTTGCAGGCTCGATAGATGCACTAGAACTGGTATGAGATGCGGAAGCCATGATAGAAACTTAAGAACTCGAGAAATACCTTTTGAAAAATGTGAATTTAGGGCTTTCAGATTTTCCTTCACCTCACACTCCATTGGTTGCAGAATCACCGCTTTGCATTCTTCACTTGTCCATTTGAAGTTTGAATTTGAATCTCCTTCACGGTTTCTCAATTTCTCAAAATCTCAGCACAAATCACTTTGTCATTGCTCTGCTCTTTGAAAAAAATTTCTTCACTCGAAAACTAATAGTGAGAAATGATTTGAAAAATGCTTTTTAACATATTCCTCACCTACCGTCATTAATGCTCCACTATTAGGGTTTAAACCCTAATTTTCCTTTTTACTGTTTCTGGTCTTCTGCCAAATGACAAGCAACACACACCGGTTAAGGTCTTTTACCGATGTAAACCGAGGGTTCGAAAGCATTTTGCTGTTTTCTCCCCCTAAGCTTTTCTGAGGCTTAGTTTGCCGGTTCTGTAATTTCCACACTAGGTGCAGAAATCGGTTCCTCTTGTAACACCACTGGTTTCTTCTTCCAGATTTTTTTCATATTTGCTTGAACTATTTGAACATCAATTTCTCCTTCCGGAGTGACCGATATATCATCCAATATTCTCTTTTTGCTTCTGCAAAATCTTGCTGCATGACCCAGTTTATTGCAATGATAGCAAATCATTCCAGGTGCTCTCCAAGGTCCATTGTTCATATTTCCATTCTTCCTTCTACATGTTGCAACAGTGTGACCATGACCATGAAAAATCCAACAGTTTTCTCTCCATCCAGTAGCCGCTTGATAGCCACCGCTTCTTAGCTGATGATTGAAGGTATTAAACCGGTTGTGATTCCGGTTCATAAAAGGTTCATGACCAACTCCTTGGGTCCTCAGAGGATATCTTCCAATTTTATTCATAACAGACCTGCATTCAGATTCTCTATTCCCAAACTTGTTGCATGCATAGTAGTTACCATTGAATCTATAGGATCTAGGCTTATCATTTAGAAAATAAGGAAAATTGTTGTAAGCCTTACTTCTACACACATTAGCAGTATGTCCTTCTTTAAGACAGTTAAAGCAAACAAGTTTAAACTTTTTCTTACCTTTATCCTTTGATGTCAGTTGTTTCTTTGATGCTCCAACATTTTTACTAGAGGTCTCACCTTCCTCGTGACCGGAATAGCCAAGTCCATCAGTATTCTTGACAGGTTTGGCATATTCAAGCTTTTTCTCTAACTTGACAGTGCTCTTGTTGAACTTAGCAAGTATTTCCTCTGACTCAAAGAGTTCTTTGGAAATAGCATCATTTGTTTCCATTAGGTTTTCATTCTCAGAGATGGCACTATTCAATTCACCTTACATGTCTTCCTTTTCAACTTTGCTTGCATGGAGTTGAGCAGTTAGTGCACTAATCTCTTGTTTCAACTTGGAGATCTCATGATCTTTGTCCTTCACTAGATCTTCAACTTTCCTCTGATTCTCAAGCTCTTGACACATCCGGATAGTTAGTCCTTCCAACTCCTTTCTCAGGTTGGAGTTTGATTCATTCAACTTATTTACTTCTACAATTAGGGCTTCCATGTTTGCTTCATCTGAAGAACTATTTTTAGACAGCTCCATCAGCTTTTCAACATGTTCTCTCCTTTTTGCCTGAGAGACCTTATATTTAGCCATAAGTTCATCATAGGCTTGCTCAGACTAAGTGAGCTGATGAGTAAGTTCCCTCAATGTGTATTCCCCCATATCTCTTTCCAAGTGGTTAAACTTATAGAAAGGTAGGCTCTGATACCAATTGATGAATACTAAGAGGGGGGGTGAATTAGTATGCCAAAAATCTTTGTACTTAAACACTTTGCAAGACTAATAGTAAACTAGTAAATCAGTTTAGTAGACAAACCAATTAGCACATATGAAAACCAAAAAGCAAATAATGCATTCACCCACAGAAGCACAAACACCATAACACAAGATCTTTTGACGTGGAAACCCAAATGGGAAAAACCATAGTGAGATGGAACTCACAAATAACTATCTGTAGAATAGAAACCAAACCGGTTAAGGTCTTACAATGTTCTTCACCAGAACAGATCTTGTTAGGAATCTCAATCTCTGTTAGGAGATAAGTTCGATTAAAGAATACCTTGCTAGAGGATTTTTAGATCCACAGATGTGAACCACCTTGTTAGAGGATTTACAAAGGCTACTCTAAGCCTACCCAGTTAAGGGCTTCAGACTTGTCAAAGAGGTGAGTAATCAACAAGTATATGATCTATCAGATAGCATAGATTTCTTGGTTAGATCCTTGATAGCTCGATCCTAATGCATTATAGCATTACTTCAGTCTTCCACACATTCATACTTTCTCTAACTCCTCAACCACCTTGAACCCTAGCAACAACATCAACCTCAACAACAACAACCTAAAACCCTAGACATGATGTCCTTATAAAGGAATCTAATTTCATGTCGGTCGAATAGGATTATAATACAATTTCCTAGGTTCAATGCATCTAGACATATCTGGTAACATGACACAAAAATCACCGTTAACATGTCGGCACCATCAAACAATCGGTGGATGGTAACTCATCACAAAATGCCGGTTGGTAACTAATCATAGAGTATTACTGGTTCATACAATATGCTGGTTCAAGAAAAATGCCGGTTGTCGGTTTGACAAAAATGAAGACTGGTAAAAATGTGTTATGCCGCTTTAATCCCTCATACCGCTTGGGATCCATGAACCACTTCAGACCGGGAAACATATTCTGCAAAACACCAATAGTCTAAAGACTATTATACAACATACCGGTTGGAACATATTCTGGTTGAGCTTAAGCTTATACATATAAAGGAGATCTCAATGCAAGTGTGTGTCCATCAATGACAATCACAACATAAACATCAAGAATGCCAACAGGAACTTGGTTGCGAGCATACATGATTAGAAAGAATGACATACCTGCATTTGAAGACTATGAGAGACACAAAACCATTCTCATGTATTCACACCTTATTATAGCTACAAATGTCAAGTTTGTTAAGCATCAAGGAAAACCAAAGACCAAAGACCTATGGACAGGGATTATTGTTGATCATGAAGCAATACTGTATACTCTTAAGCAAAGAGATGACTCTTCAGACATAATTGAGTAATAGGTCTTTAATGGTGCCTTATTTTTTTATCATGTATTTCATTTCAAACAATGACATAAAACCTTAATGTTCAAGTTTGTTATGTGTATATTAAGGATGTGTTCCAAATGCAAGTCTATTGATGAACATTTTTTTCGCAACACAGTTTTTGCATGCACATAGCAAGTCCACTCGATATAATTTGAAGGGACGTATTTTGGCAACACGGCTTATTATCATGCATTTGATGAGATTTGCAATTTTTGATGATATAATTATCGCAAAACCTTTATGCTTATGCAGGTATTTTTGATGATATACAACACTATCGCATTATGATTTTTGCATAAACATAGTGGGTTCTCTTGATATAATTCAAAGGGGCATATTTTTATGGTATATAAATCCCACCTTTTCATTTATTATCATGCATTTCAGTTGAAGTGATTATCATAAAGCCTTTATGATCATGCATGCATTTTATGTGTAGACTAACAATTCTTAAAAATACAGGTTCATGCTAGATCATTCATCATTGACTTTTACTCTTGGTGATGGTACATTTTCCTTGGGGTTATCAATATTCAGCTACTTTTAAAGTTTTCTTTTCAAGAATTGCATAAATTTATAGCCAAACACAACACCGTATGCTTTGTGTGCATTAATGAGATTAAATTTTGTGTGTAAACACTAAGTCCCCCACTTTGTCAATGTGATTAAATATTGTAAACTTTCACACACTAGGTCAAGTGAATGTATTTCCATTTAGAAATGACAATATCTACCATCGTATTCAACCATGAAGAGAAATACAACGAGAAGGGCTTTAATCAACATGCGTCTTTCTTCAAAGTTATTGATGTAGAGCCTTTCTCACACCTAAGGACAAGTCCAATAGGTTTGTTTTTTTTGACCCTTCAAATGACCACAAGGATCCTACAAGGAAGAACTCCACACCTTAAGGATAGAACTACTCACAATCCACTAGACTAGCCCTTACTTAAATTGAGTAATAGGCCTCAACACTTCCAACACACCCCTCCATGTCTCTTGCTCTTAAGAGATTTGGAATTGGTCAATTCATGAATCCTAAAGACTGTTCCAAACATTAGTTTTATGTTTAGGCTTCAATGCCTTATACCTCCTTTGAAAACCTACCCCTCTAGCTAATAGCCCTATTTAGTGAGTATCTTGACTTTAACTCCAAAATATTGCACATACCCTTATAAAATATTTATCATTCCAGATACCCTTTATGGAGTTACATTCATTCCCAAAATGGTTTGGTAATATCTGCACTCTAATGGTCTAAACCCCTTAGAAGCGTAGAGACCTAATTAGGCCGATTAGGCCTATTTTACAAAGAAACACCCTTTTTTAGATTCCTAATTGCAAAAAAAACTTCATGAGCATGTGGGGGATGATAAATAATCTCTAATTAAAGGGTTGTATGCCTGGAATCCATCGCTACAAGATTTTAGGGCGATTGCCCTATTTTTTCTTAAGGTAGTCACATGGAGATGCCTACCTAGATTTATCTCATTTTCATCACAATCAATTATTCCCTACAAAATACCATGAAAACCCTAGAATAAATTGACTAATTCTGCACTCCACCAAAGGAAGAAACTTCTAGATGGAAGAAATGCAAGATATGGCCATTTTTGGTCAAAACCCTAGCCAAACCCTTGCTTTCCAGGTTACATTCAGAAAATTGAAGAGTTATCCCTACTCACAAAAGATCAAGACCCCATACCACCACTAAAACATAGGTGATTCAACTCTCCATCTACACCATGAGTGATTTTGTCAAATTCAATCCGTACAAGGACACACAACCTTTGCAAATTCAAAAATTTTGGGAAAAACTCAATTTTTAATATTTTATTGCCTTCAAATTTCAATCCACAACAACTCTAACCTTGGGAATAATGTCCACAAGGCTTATATAATTCTCCAATGGTTTCCAACCTAATTTTGAATAGGTTGGAGCCATTGAGAGGCTTACATCAACCGAACTTTGAAAAGTTGCACTTTTGCTTTCAAAAGTTGCATTTTTCCACAAAAGTTGGCAAACACAACAAGTTGGTGATCCACACAACTTGGATCAACCAAAAATCACCTACACACCCTATAATCAAATAAAACACCAAAAGAAACTACAATCTACCCCTATACACCAAATTATCCAAATTGGCTTATCAAGTTACCTAATTTGTGACAATGGTTTACATGGTGGGGTCCTTATTGAATACATGAAAAGTTCACAAAAAGAATACATTCACAATGAATCAAGGATCCTAACCTTTTTCATCATATCCATGATTGGCTTATTGAAGAGGTACCCCTGCACCATACTCCCCAGAAGAAAAGATCTCAAGCCCACTTGAGATCATAGTTTGGAGGTCTGCACCATGGTTTGAAATTTGTTTGTCTATCATCCAAACTACTTTAGAGTCTGGTTTTCCCTGCCAAGCCATCAAATACTCTATGTACTCCTTGTTCCTTATCTTCTTTGTGACTCTAGTGTCTAGAAGCTTTATCAATTTTGGTGAATCATGCTTTGGAATATCATTATCTGCTGCACCCTGTATTGGTATTGGTTCCTCCTCTTCATTACCATTTCCTTTGAAAGGTGTAAGATCACACAAATTGAAAATGGGTGACAATCCAAGATCAGGAGGAAGTTGGATTTCATAAGCATTCTGCCCACATTTCTTCAAAATATGACATGGTCCAATCTTCCTCTACATGAGCTTGGTGTGCTTACCTTTTGAGAGTCTCTCCTTAAAATGTACCCATACTAAGTCCCCAACACCGAATTGCACATCCCCCTTTTTCTTGTCAACATAAGCCTTGTACTTCTCTACAGATTGTTGGAGATGAGACTTCACTTGGTCATGTACCTCCTTGATGGCTGATGCAAAAGCTTCACCATCTGCACTAATAGGCTCTTCCTTGGGAGAATCCCTTAACTCTAATATACCCCTTGGGTGGATTCCATACACAATTTGGAAAGGAGACTTCCCAGTGCTTCTATTTATGGTGTCATTGTATGAGAACTCTGCCTATGATAGTATATTGTCCCATTTTTCTCCATGATTTCTTGTCAAACATCTTAATAGGTTCCCCAAGGACCTATTGACAACTTCAATTTTCCTATCCATTTGGGGATGGTAGGCTAATGAGAAATCTAGGTTGGTTCCCAACTTCTTCCAAAGGGTCCTCCAAAAATGACCTATGAACTTCACATCCCTATTTGAAACTATATTTAGAGGCAACCCATGTATCCAGACTATCTCTTTGAAAAACAAGTCTGCAACATATGAGGCATCACAAGAGGTTTTACATGGAAAGAACTGAGCCATTTTGCTAAATCTGTCCACCACTACAAAAACATTGTCAAACCCCTTCCTTATCCTAGGCAGTCCCAATACAAAATCCATGCTTATGCTTTCCCGTGGCCTAGAAGGAATGGGTAAAGGTTGATACAAACCTGCATTGGTGGATTTCTCTTTGGCTTTCTAATAGATTACACATGTTTCTACAAACCTCTTGACATCTGCCTATAACTTAGGCCAGTAGTAGTGTCTTTTCACAAGATCAAGGGTCTTGTCAAGGCCAAAATGACCTACCATTGCTCCACAATTCTTCTCCCTAATGATATTTAGTCTCATAGAACACTTAGGAATACATAAGTGTCCACCCTTGAATAGAAATCCATCTTGTATCAGAAATTCAAAAAATTCAACATGATACCTCTCACCAAAAGACTCACATACCTTGTAGATTTCTCCAAAATCTTCATCAGCATCGTACATGTTCTTCAAGGAGTCAATGCCAACACTTTCCATCTTGATTTGGTTGGTGGTTAAGACCCTCTTGCTCAAGGCATCTGCAACTTTCTTCTTGACCTCCTTTTTGTGCTTGAGGGTGAAGGTGAAGTCTTGTAGGGTCTCTACCCACTTCATGTGCCTATGGTTTAACTTCTCTTGATTGTTTGTGAAACTGAGTGCCTGATTATCAGTGTAAAATATAAAATCTTTAGGCAATAAATAGTGCCTCCATTTCTTCAATGACTGAACCAAAGCATACATCTCCAAATCATAGGATGAGTGTCTCCTCTTGGCATCATTTATTTTTTCACTAAAAAAAGGCAATTGGCCTTCCTTCCTGACTGAGCACTGCCCCAATAGCCATGTGGCTTGAATAACATTCCAACTGAAATATCTTGTTGAAATCTAGTAGGGCAAGGACTGGTTGTTCTACAACTTTCTTCTTCAAAGTTTCAAATGAGTCATCTTCCTCCTTGGTCCAACTGATCTTGCACTTTTGTCCTCCTTTTATGGTGTCAAGCATTGGTGCACAAATATGACAAAATCCCCGTATAAACTTCCTATAAAAATTTGCTAAACCATGGAAACTCTAGACATCATTCATGGTTTTAGGTGTTGGCCAAGATAGAATAGCACTTACCTTCTCTTGGTCCATTCTTGACTCACCTTGTGAGATTAAAAAACCCAAGTAAATGATCTCCTCCTACATGAACAAACACTTATCCAAATTTATCATTAGCTACTCTTCATGTAATCTTTTGAGGACCATATCTAAATGTTTGAGGTTCTCTTCCCTTGCATGGCTAAAGATCAAGATATCATCTAGGTATACTATTACAAAATTGCCTATGAACTCCACCAAGACCTCATTCATCAACCTCATAAAGGTGCTAGGGCCATTAGACAACCCAAATGGTATGACTTTCCACTCATATTCCCCTCATTGGTTTTAAAAGTTTTTTTCCATTCATCCCGTGGCCATATTCTAATATGATGGTATCCACTTTTTAGATCCATTTTGGTGAAATATTTTGCATTTCCCAAGCAATCAAGTAAATCCTCTATCCTAGGGCTTGGAAACCTATACCTTATGGTTATCTTATTTATAGCCCTTGAGTCTATGCAAAGCCTCCAAGTGCCTTCTTTCCTGGGTGCAAGGATAGCTGGTATTGCACATGGGCTTAAAATTTTGCCATTTAGCCTTGATTCTATCAACTCCTCAATTTGTCTTGCCATCTCTGCATTCTGATCTAGAGTAAGCTTGTATACTTCTTTTTTTGGTAGGGTAGACCCAGGGATCAAATATATGCAATGACTAATGTCTCTTACCAGTGGCAGGGATATTGGACTTCCATATGAGATGATACCTTTGTACTTGTCAAGTAACTGCTTGACTGCAGGGTCTATGTGCTTTTGTCCTTCTTCCTTCCTCTCTGCAAACCGCTCCTTCTTTGTCAGCTTGTAATTGGGAATGAGGGCATAGAAAACTGCACCTTCTCTGCAATCTCCTTCATGAACTGCTTTCCTTCTACCATCAACACTTTGGCATCTTTCCCCATTGGTTCCATCTCTTCCTATATCAGAGGTAAAATTTCTATCACCTTACCATCCTTGGTAATTGAATAGGTGTTTCTAACTCCATCATGATGAGCCTTCAAGTCAAACTACCATGGTCTTCCAAACAAGAGATGACATCAATCTATCTTGGCTACATCAAATAGAAATCTATCCTTGTATGATACAATATGAAACTCTACCCAGCCCTGCTCTTCTACCACTTCTTGCTGACCTTGGGTGAGTCATGAGACTTTGTAGGGGTAAGGAAGTGGCAACCTTCTCAACTTAAGCTTCTCTACCATTTCAAGTGACACAAAATTTTCAGTAGACCTGAAGTCTATCAAGACCTTGCATACGTTTCCTCCTGCCTTGCACGTAGTTTTGAAAAGAGACTTTCTTTGTGAGGGATCCTTATCAGGTACCTTCATGTTGGTCACTTCTCTCCTCATCATTAGAGCCTCTCCTCTTTCAGGGTAGCCATAGCTATTAGGAGCATTTACACTTTGATAGGTGTTTGCACTTGCCACACTTTGGAAATCAGATTCTTGCACCAAATTGCTCCTCCTTTCTCCCATGGAGCTTGTAGCCTTCTCTAGACACCTATTGGCCATGTGCCCTTCTTGGTTGCAATTGTAGCATCTAGGAGGTCCTCTTCCTTGGGATCTTCCTCTATAGGATTGTCTTCTACTCCTAAAGTTCCCTCTTTTATTGTAGCTTGCTCGTTGGTTGTAATTGATCTCTCCTCTAATGCCTTCATTATTAGACTCACCTTTCTATCCAAAACCATTTCCTCTACCTCTGAAAGGGCATCTTCCCCCTCTTTGCTATCTCCCTTTTCCTCTTCTATTTTGTTCCTGCCTTCTCTTTAGCTTCTCCTCCACCTTAAGAGTCAACTGAAAACATTTTTGGACTATCTTCGGGGTGTGGAGATTCAAATATTTTTGGATGGCAAATCTCAGTCCATTGAGATCTCTTGCCACTTTTTCATCTTCAGGCTCCTTTACCCTAGTCCTCACACAGAACTTCATGAACTCCTCTATTTAGGAACTCATGTCCATCTCCTTCTGCTTCAAGTTCTGTCTTCTCTTATGTAATTGGACATTATAGTCCATTGGAACATAGGCTTCCTTCACAAAAGCAATCATCTTCTTCCAAGTAGCTACTTTTCTCTTTCCCTCTTTCACCCTCTCATCTTGGATGGAAGTCCACCAAGTTAGTGCAACCTCTTTCATTTTGGATTGGGCCATCTTCACCCTTTGGTTCTCTAGTATGTCTTCACTCTCAAAGAAATTGTCCAAGGAGTCTATCCACTCCATCACTGTATCAGGCTCCATCTTTCCTACAAACACTGGCAGATCCAACTTCACATCCATTGTTCTTCTTTCCATGGACTTGAGGACATTCATTAGGGGTCTTTGGTCTACATGAACCTCTATTTCTTCCTGCCTAGGGATCTCCTCTTCATCCCCTTCTTCAACATCTCCAAAGTTTCTCTCTCCCCTCTCCACTCTGTCCTTGAACCAGTCCATTTCATCTCTCAAGGCCTAATTCTCAACCCTGACTGCTCTAGTTTTTGCAATCTGCTTCTTCACCAGAACATTCAACTCAGCATTGATCATCTTTGATGTGACATCTTGGGATCCCTCTTCCTCTGACATCTTGTGTTCTCCTTCTATCCAAAGGACACTCCTAAGCTCTGATACCACTTGATGTAGATCCCTTCTCACACCTAGGGTCAAGTCCAATAGGTTTAGTTTTGTTTGACCCTTTAAATGACCACAAGGATCTTACAAGGAAGAACTCCACACCTTAAGGATAGAACTACTCACAATCCACTGGGCTAGCCCTTACTCAAATTGAGTAAAAGGTCTCAACACCTCCAACACACCTCTCCATGACTCTTTCTCTTGGGGGATTTGGAATTGGTCAATTCATGACTCCTAAAGATGGTTCCAAACATTAGTTTTAGGTTTAGGCTTCAATGCCTTATACCTCCTTTGGAAACCTACCCCTCTGGCTAGTAGCCCTATTTAGCGAGTATCTTGACCTTAAATCCAAAATATTGCACATACCATAATAAAATATTTATCATTCCAAATACCCTTTATAGAGTTACATTCATCCCCAAAGTGGTTTGGCAAGATCTACACTCTAGTGGTTTGAACCCCTTAGAAGCCTAGAGACCTAATTAGGGCGATTAGGCCTAATTTACAAAGAAACACCCTTTTTTAGATTCCCAACTAAAAAACCAACTTCATGAGAATGTGGGGGATGGTAAATAAACTCTAATTCCAGGGTTTCATGCTTGGAATCTACCGCTACAATATTTTAGGGGGACTGTCCTAATTTTGCCTAAAGTAGTCACATGGAGATGCCTACCTAGATTTATCTCATTCTCCTCATAAACAAGTATTCCCTATAAAATCCCATGAAAAACCTAAAATAAATTGACCAATCCTACACTCCACCAAAGGAAGAAACTTCTAGATGGAAAGAATGCAAGATATGGCCATTTTTGGTCAAAACCCTAGCCAAACCCTTGCTTTTCGGTGATTCAACCCTCCATCTACTCCATGAGTTATTTTGTCAAATTCAATCCATACAAGAACGTACAACCTCTGCAAATTCATAATTTCTAGAAAAACTCAATTTTTAGTGTTTTATTGCCTTCAAATTTCAATCCACAACAATTCTAACCTTGGGAATCATGTCCACAAGGCTTATATACTTCTCCAATGGTTTCCAACCTAATTTTGAGGAGGTTGGAGCTTTTGAGAGGCTTACATCAACTGAACTTTGGAAAGTTGCACTTTTGCTTTCAAAAGTTGCATTTTTTCACAAAAGCTGGCAAACACCACAAGTTTGGGATCCACACAACTTGGATCAACCAAACATCACCTAGTGACCCTAAAATCCTATAAAACACCAAAACAAACAACAATATACCCCTATACACCAAATTGTCCAAATTAGCTTATCAAGTTGCCTAATTTGTGACAATGGTTTACATGGTGGGGTCCTTGTTGAATACATGAAAAGTTCAAAAACAAAAGACATTCACAATGACTCAAGGATCCTAATCTTCATCATTAGATCCATGATTTGCTTGTTGAAGAGGTACCCCTGGACCAGTTATGCTTATAGACTTTATAGAGAAACTGGTAAGTTTCACAATTATACAATCTTGTACATCTTAAAAATGTTTCAATTGATTTATTTATAATTTGACAAAATAATTTGTATTAAGTGTTATAATTTGTTTCTTGTAGCACATTCATTCCGCATTAAAAGTTTGTTTATTTTGGTCTTTATTTATATGTAGGCATTGCTCTATGTAAGATTTTCTCTTAGGACATAAGGATGTCTGATGCAGATGAAGTGGGATGTTGTATTTGTTTATAGATTTGAATTGATGCAACTTTGTTATGATGATATATGATGTCCATGAGCAAATTGGTTTAGTTATATTGATGATATACAATCTATATGTACATGATTACATTGGTGTAGTTGTATTGATAATTATGAAAAATCATGCTTGCATATTCGCCCATGGATGTCACATGCAAGTGTAAAGGTAATTATGTGTATACAATACATGGAAATATTGATGATCATTATGTGTCTATAGTATAATGCTTGTTTATCTATATTTTTTCATTGAATGAGATTGATGATTTTTTCGCCAACTGAAAAAATGCTGCCCTAATACAACTATAGGGAAACTTGAAAAACCAAGATAGGATTTTGTAGGAACCCCTCTCATGGCCCCATAGGTTCAAATAGATCATTCGCAAGTGTCATGGATTCCGAGTTAGGGCCCATCAAAGTTTGAAAATTGTTAGCACTTAGGGTGCTCAAGGGATGACATTGGTAGGGTATGACCTTGAGCATTCAACTGAGTGGGGTGGGGAAGAAATAGGAGAATGATTAGGGTAATAATGCCTATATGGACATGTCAGAACCGATGGTTCGTGATCACAACGAGCAAAATGATAAATTGGCCACATGACAACATTTGATTGAATGAGTGAAAAACCAAGATAGGATTTTATAGGGAACCCTCTCATGGCCTTGTAGGTCCAAATATATGGTTTGTAGGTACCATAGATTCCAAGTTAGGACCCATCAAAGTTTGACAATTTTTAGCCCTTAGGGTGCTGAAGGGATGACTCTGGTAAGGTATGACCCTGAGTGTTTGACCAAGTGGGGGGGGGGAATAGGAAAATGAATATGGTAATAATTCATAGCTAGACATGTTGGAACCAACGGTTCATGATCATGATGAGTAGAACAATAAATTGGCCACACGACAACATTTGATTGAATGAGACTGACGATTTTTTTGCCAACTGAAAAAATGTTGCCCTAATAAAACTGTAGGGAATCTTGGAAAAACAAGATAGGCTTTTGTAGGGACCCCTCTCTTGTCCTTGTAGGTTCAAATGGATCATTCACAGGTACCACAAATTCTAAGTTAGGGCCCGTCAAAGTTTGACAATTTTTAGCACTTAGGGTGCTCAAGGGACGATGCTAGTAGGGTATGACCCTGAGTGTTCGACCGAGTGGGGGGATAAAATAGGAGAATACATAGGGTAATAATGCCTAACTGGACATGTCAGAACCAATGGTTCATGATCACGATGATCAAAACGAGAAATTGGGCACGTGACAACATTTGATTGAATGAGACTGACAATTTTTTCACCAACTAAAAAATGTTGCCCTAATAAAACTGTAGGGAATCTAGAAAAACCAAGATAGGATTTTGTAGGGACCCCTCTTGTGGCCTTGTAGGTTCAAATAGATCATTTAAAGGTGCCATATATTCCTAGCTAGGGCCTATTAAACTTTGACATTTTTTAGCACTTACGGTGCTCAAGGGATGATGCCGGTAGGGTATGACCCCGAGAATTCAACCCAGTGCGGAGGGGGGGGAAATAGGAGCATGCATAGGGTAAGAATGACTAACTGGACATGTCAGAACTGACACTTCATGATCACAATGAGAAAAACGAGATCATGATGAGCAGAACGAGATCATGACAAGAAAAACAATCTTAAGCAATTTTACAATATGAGTAACCTATGACTAGAAATAACAAATATTGGTCTAGATGACTTTATTACATAAAAAATGATTATATTTCACCTTATTTAAATTGAGAATCCATCAAAACACTTTCTTTCAAATTTGACCTTGTGGAGTCTTGATGATCAAGAAGGTCATTAAATTTGGTGAAGTTGCCGAAGGCAACCAATTTTAACACTTACGATTCAGATGAAATGAATTATATATAATATGAAGATTATAAAAAAAACACTTATGATGAAATGAAATGAATTGTATTGATCATTAAATAACCATTATTAACCATTGTTAATTATTGGATTGAAGATTAAAGTTTAAAATGATAACACCATGCACACATGAGCAACAATTTATATGATCAAATATCAACTTCTGTATATATGAAAATGTCAAATGATTACAAGTGTATGTCCATACACAAATATCACATAAACACCAAATCAAATAAAATGTATGTCTATATACAAAATATACATGCCAAGTAGACATGTATGATGGTATGATGAAAGAATAAGTATCCGGTAGAATACTGAGAGGGGGGGTGAATCAGTATATTAAAAAACTGATACAGAGTTCCCAAACTCAAATTCAATCTCACAAAGTAAAATGTTCTCAATCAAAATCAATAGTCATAAGAATACTTGTCATTAACTGGTTTGGTAGCTATATCAAATTAACATTAAAACAACTTAAACCTTTATGTAAATCAACAATGCTTAAACATAACCTTCAATGCTTCATTAGAAATTAATCTAATCACGTAACATCACATCCACGAAAGTATTCACCACTTGACACAAACATTTATATGGTGGAAAACCCAAATAGGTGAAAATGACGGTGAGATGGGACTCACAAAGATAGCTATCTGAACTCTTCTGAAGTTTGCCTTGTTAGGAGCCAAAGTCTGTCAGAGCTTTACAATAAGTCATGTTAAGAACTAATTCCTCTTCAAGAATCACCCAGTTAAGGAATTTACAAGTATGCCTTGATGAAAAGTGTTGACCCCAACAACAAGAATAATAACTCTAATTGAAGTCTCAACCCGAAGTTTGGACATTCATTTGGTAAAGTCACTATTTCCATAGCTAGTGTTCATTTGATTGTCAACCCAAGGATGTAATACTTGAAATGGGTCTGCACTATATATGCACTAAGTTCCTACAATAGTTTTTCTGCATTACTGCAACAACTAACATTATGTGGAAAAGGTAAACAAGAATGGAAACTATGTAAAGGCTACAAGAAAACTTATGCATAAATTCATAAAAGCAATGTTGGATAAATTCAAATGCAGATAAATAGAAATTACTTTGTTCTGGCTTGGCTGTAGAAATAGTCAGTGGATCTGTTTCCAATGGTTGCAGGAATAGTCAACACAAGAAGTTCTACCGCAGCTAAGGAAAGAAAACTAATTTTAACGAACATACACGATCACTCACCAAGTGGGCCCCCTTGGATGAGTGATACCAGGATTCTCGAAAACAACTCTTAACAGATCAAAATAACATAATTTTACTCATTACTTTCTGAAAGTGATTACATAGTTTAATATGAAAAGAAACTCAAGAATGCTTATAAAAAATCCTTTGCTTTATTCTTCTCCCTTTTGTCTAACCCCTGAGAAGAAGAAGAGCTTATTATTAAAAAGAAATCAACTACCATAGACAACACAAGTCACGCCGAGAAAAAGAGGCGGATGATTGACTGAGAAAGGACATAACTGGAGTTATGTTGCAAGAAATGTGGATCTAAACTGAACCACAATCATTACATGTTGTGGCGGTATTTACAAATTCAATACCCACTAAAGTTAGACATTGGTAGTGTCACTTGATTGCTCTGCTTATGTCATCCCTTACGCTTTCTTAGCTCTTCTATGGTTTGATCTTCAGTTATCTCTTGTGTATCCTTCCCTTCATTAGGCGTGATAGGAAAATGTCCACCACAACATCATTTATTATCTGCGCTACAAAAGAAATAACATACAAGAACATACATACACATTTTATTTAATCAACATATCTATTATTTTCACATATGATATTGCCCTAAATAATCTACATGGCAACAAGAACAAATCACATGGCTGCAAGAATAAATGGCATGGCTGCAGGAATAAACTTGGAAAGATAAAACATGATTTAATAAGTCCAGGCTTAATATATGGAATACATATAGTCAACTTTCAATACATCTCTACTACTATGCAAACCAAAAGATGAAAAAAACTCAAGATTTATGAGGATAAAAATATGACAAAGTCTCAACTCATCATGCCCCCCAACTTTAAGAGCTTGCTAAAATTTTTTGACTCTTGCACTAATTCTCAAATCACCAATAGTTCCCTGACCTGTTCCTCCTAAAGCCAAATTCCAATAGAATCCTTTCATCTTTTCCAGCCTGGTCCATCTGGCTGATTCTTCTGTAACTGCATCATAGGGATGATCCATAGGCTAACATCCCAATAGTGGCCACATAAGAATAGGAGGCTAAAAGATTAGTGGTAGCCAGTTGTTGGTCTTCTCTCTACCTAGTTGTATATATCTGGGGGCTCTTTGCATAGCTGCCCAAAAATTTAGCAGTGAATAAGGTTCTCCCTGCTTCAACTTTTCTGGTAAGTTATTCTAGCACTGAGTTAACCCTTCTATTGCAGTTTCCCTATCAGTTTGAACTAAATGCTCATATGCCTAGTAGTCATTGGAAGCACTAATTTCCTAACATCATCTCTTTCCAATAATTTCTGCCATTCATAATAAATAACTCTTGGTTCTTTTGCTTCCCTCCTCAATGACAATGTATAGTCAAACTCTAAATCTTTATATGCCCTGGCTTGTGCCCCCATGCTAATCTCATTTTGGATCCATGACATTAAAGCTTTGATATGGATATCTCCAATATATAATAAAGGGTTCCACTCACTGTCTGAGGGTACAACATAGTTATGCAAATAAAATTCACATAGCAAATTCTTTACAGCTGTTGGAGAAGTCTAGTAAGCATAAAAGAATTCTTCAAGGGTTTCTAAAGAGGGGCTAAGGTCCCTAACAAAGTGGTTTAATTTGAAATTTAAATACCTCTCCTTCAAATTCACAACATAAACCCTTGGAGGTGCCCTACATTGGATCAACTCAGGACCATACCAGCAATTATTTCAACCTTAGCCTCTAATTCCTCAATTTTGTTATCCCTCTTTTAAATTTATTTTTGTTGTTTATCAATAATCCCTTGCAATCTATCCCTCTCTATTTCCCATTGTCTATAAAATGTTAAAGCAATAGATAAACTACTTAGGGATGAAGGAGGTCTAATAGGTGTTACCTTAGGCCGTGGGATCTCTTCAATAAATTCCTCAATTTGTACTGGTATCTCTCCAACATTTTCCTCAAACTGTAGTGGAATCTCTCCAACAATTTCTTCATCTAGCTGTTAAATATCTCCAACAGTTTCCTCAAGTTGTTGTGCATTTTCTTCAATATCTTCCTCAAGTTGTTGTGCCACAAAAGCAAGATTTGACAGTCTATCTTCATCAACTTCTACCTAGATTTCAACATTCGCAGGGCTTCCTTCTTCTTGCATTTCAATATTTGTAGGGCTTCCTTCTTCCGATGTTTCCACTGCAATAACCTCTATCGAATCACCTGCTGGATAGGCCTTCTATGTCCTACTCCGTGTTCTTCTCACATAAGCCTTTGGAGTGGCTGCAGGAATGGTTTTAGTTGCTGCAGGAGTTTTTCTTTTTGACCTACGCCTCTTGGCTGTAGGAGAAATTTGAGTTGCATGTGGCTAAGCCAAAGGTTCTTCATCTGTTTCATTTATTTTCAACTCCTTCCCTTTTCTCTTAGCGATTGGTGACTCTCTTTGAAGAGAAGTAGAGGGTTGCTCCACATTTGCTTCTACCATCTCTTCCTCCATAATAACTGCAACTCCTTCGGCAACAAGAAAATCATCCTGTGCAACAACTACGGGAGAAGAGGGTTCTGCAATATTTACTTCTTCAACTGGTGAATTCTCTGCAATGGAAGCATCCTCCACCCTAAAGTGCAATATATCCTCAAATACCCCCCATTCCATCTGTGAAACATCTCTAAGAGAATGTTCTACAAGCAATTTCACCAAACCATGATGGCTGACAGAGCGATTTCTATTCTTCCGCATTTCTTTAGCACTTGTAGAATTCAGGTGGTATAGAAAATTAGGGACATTCACCCTTCGACCATGCCACAAATGACTAAGTAATTTAATATGTGGTGAATGTAGATTTGAATATCTCCCTTCACAAGTAATGTATTTCATGACATACAAAGCTACCTGAGGTCACTCTGCGGGTAGGGAAACCCTTCTAGTTCCTTGCTTGTCCACCGTTAGAGGTCCATCTATGGGAATTGTGAACTCTTCCCTGGCACTCCTTGCATCCTTTGATTCTAGAAATAGTTCCCCTTCCTACGGCAACCCTGTTACTTCTACTATGCACTACTCCGTAGCAATAACCCTTAAACATTTAACTGTAGCTTCTCCTTCATTGAAGGAATGCATAAATTCTGCAGCAATTTATTCGTTAAAGTCTTTGATTTTCAAAAAGTAATCCAACCAGCCATGGTGTCTAAAATAATGCTCACAAAGAGCATCCTGCAACAACACCTCATGAATTGTTGGCTCATGGCAGATTAGATCACCACCCATCTCTTACTCTGTTAGTATAGAACACTCTACAGCTGAGAAACAGAGGACCAAAATATCTGACAGACTTGCTAAATTGAAAATTCCATACATATCTCAATTTCAGTGGCAGAATTTATTATTTCCTTGCGTGAAATAATAACTTGTTAAAACAATGATGGCAATCAATCCGAAAAGGATGAATAATCAATAACTTTGGAAACTGAACCATAAAGCACCCCCACCAACTTAACCTAGCACATGTCCACACAAGCTGATGAGATTTCAGGGAGTGTACATGGATTTAAATAGGCATAATCATAATGAAATAATAAATGCGTAATTAAAATAAAATATAATATGTACATACCTGTAGTCGTACGAAAATGATGGCGAAATGAAGTGAAATGACAAACAAGAAAGTGGGATGGAATGACATGGATGGAATTTTATTTATGGAGAAGAATATTCCCATATGACATGGAAATATTTATTGTGAAATGATGCGAGAAAAATTATGAAGTGGCAAGCATGTTCACTATAGTGGCTGCAGGAACCTTACCTTTATTACTTTTCTCAATTGCAATAGGAAGCTGATCGGTTGCTGCAGGAACCTTGTTAGTTGTCGCAGGAACTTTGTTAGTTGCTGTAGGATCTTTTGTTTCACCCTTTTGGTCAAATTGTTGTAGGAACTCCTCTTTAGTGGTTGACTTATGATACAAATGCAGTCGATGACCATTCACTAAAAGCTTAAATCGAACAGGGTCAATTATGGTCAAATGAACAACTCCATTATTGAAAACTTCTTCTATCTCATATGGACCTAACCACTTGGTTTGCATCTTTCCCATAGAATCTTTATATTTGGAGTCATACAATAGTGCCCAATCACCGGCTTTGAATTTCTTCTCTTTGATAAATTTATCATGCCACTTTGATCTTTGATTTTGGATCAGTTTTGTCTATTGGACAACCATTTTCTTCCATTCGTCCAAAGCATTCAATTGTTGAATATGTTCTTTTTGTGCTTCAGATAATGTCATATATAATTGCAAAGTTGTCCTTGGAGTTTTATGCTCAAATTCAATAGGCATCATTGTTGTTTTTCCATAAACCATCTCAAAAGGTGTAAAACCAATTGGTGTTTTCCAAGTCGTTCTGTATGCCCAAATTGCTTATGAAAGCCTATGAGACCAGTGTTATTTATGAACAGATGTTGTTTTGGTAAAAATAGCCTCAAGCTCCCTATTTGTAACTTCTACCTACCCATTAGCTTGTGGATGATATGGAATAGACTTTTTATGCCTTATATTATATTCATTTACCAAAGCTGCAATAAATGTTGAAGTAAATTGGGGGCCCTGGTCTGATATTTCTCTTGGTACTCCATATCTTGTAAATATCTCTTCATAAAGAAACTCAACCACCTTATTATCTCTTGCATGTGTCATGGCATGAGATTCCACCCATTTTGTTACATAATCTGTACATACCAAAATGTAGGATTTGCCATTAGAAGGTGGATCAATTGGACAAACAAAATCTAATCCCCATTTATCAAATGGTGTAATTGATATTTATGGATATAACGACATCTCATCTGATTTTAAAGGTCTTCCCATTCGCTGGCATCTGTCACATTTCCTTGTATACTGTGTTGCATCCTTGTGTAATGTGGGCCAATAGTACCTTGTATTTAGTATTTTGAGTGTTGTTCTTTTGGCAGTAAAATGTCCTCCACATGGCTCATCATGACATGCATACATGATATCATATGTTTCATCTTCCCTTACACATCTTCTCATGACTTGATCTAGCCTAGTATAAAACAAACAATCAGTAATCCATGAGAAGTTAAAACTTTTTTCAACTAACAACCTTCTTTCCTTAGGAGAGAAATGAATTGACATTTTAGCATCAGCTAAATAGTTGGCAATATCAACATACTAGGGAGTGTGATCTTGTATAAGGAATAAATGTTCATCTGGAAAAGCATCATCTATCACTGTAGAATCTTCTTGTAACTGAAGTCTTGAAAGATAGTCTGCAACCACATTAGACTTCCCTCATTTGTCAACAAGAGTGATATCAAATTCCTGCATCAACAATTACCAGTGAGCCAATCTGCTAGTAATTGAAGGCTTATTCATGAGATATCTGATTGCAGTATGATTTGTATGCACAAATATGAGATATCCTGTGATATAGAGCCTGAATTTGTTGAGTGCATATATAACAACTAACATTTCCTTTTCAGTGACTGTGTAATTCAACTCAGGTCCCTATAAGTTCTTGCTAATATAGTAGATCGCATTTTCCAATTTGTCAATATTTTGTCCCAATACTGCTCCTATTGCATAATCAGATGCATCTATATGAATTTGAAATGGTAAAGACCAATTTGGACCTTTAAGAATTGGCGCTTGAGTTAGAGAATGCTTAATCTTCAAGAAAGCTTCATTGCATGCTGAGGTCCATTTAAATTCCATATCTTTGGTAAGCAGGGAATATAAGGGACTTGCAATTTTATTGAAATCTTTGATAAACCTTCTGTAGTATCCAGCATGACCAGGGAAACTTCTTACATCTTTTTGATTCACAGGGGCATTGATATGCTAAATGACTTCAATCTTTGATGGATCCACCTGTATTCCTTTTACAAAGATATGATGACCAAGGACTAACCCTTCTTGCATCATGATGAAGCATTTGTCACTATTTAATGACAAACTATAGTCCTCACATCACAGAAAAACTTTTTCTAGGTTTCGTAATGCTTGTTCAAATTCAAAACCATAAGTTGTAAAGTCATCCATATACATTTCCATGATGTCTTGAGAAATATCAGAAAAGATATCGATCACTGCTCTTTGAAAAGTGGCTAGAGCATTACACAACCCAGAATGAAGAACAAAATATGCATATGTGCCCCAAGGACAAGTAAATGTTGTCTTTTCTTGATCCTCCAGGGCTATCTAAATCTGATTGTAACCACCAAATCCATCAAGATGAAAAAAATCTTTTACCAGCCAAAGAATCCAATACCTGATCCACAAATGGTAATGGAAAATGATCTTTTCTTGTTGCTAAGTTCAGGGCTCTATAATCAACACATACCCTCCATTTTCCTCCTTTCTTAGGGACTATGACCAAAGGTGATACCCATTGACTATCAAAGATAGGATAGATAAACTCGGCCTTAACAACTTCTGCAATTCTTCTTTAACTATCTCTTTTAATACAAGATTGATTCTTCTTTGAGGCTGTCTAAGTGGGAAACATTCTTCTTTTATATAGATATGGTGGGTGCAAACTATTGGATCTATCTCATGCATATCCTTGTAATCCCATGCAAAAGCATTTTTATGACATTTCAGCAAGTCCACAAGGGCCTCCTTTTGAGTATCAGAAAGATCTCTATTGATATTCAAACTTTTATTCAACTCAACTTCTATATTGACAGTAAGATCAATCTGGTTCATATCATAAAAATGAGAAGAAGAGACTTCATGCGGCAACATAGTATGCAATATCTCAGTGGATGAAGGAAAGTCCAAACCTGCAATATTTGGTACCAACTCCTACAATTGTTGTTCTTGTATTAACTCATTTATCAGAATTTTATAAATAATAGAGTCAACTCCCTAAGATTCTTCTCCCAAAATAGGCCAAATGGCTTGTTGTTGATCAAGTTGGGGTTGTGCAGGAGAATACAAGGCTAATGTTTTTGTAGAGTTCCCATCTAAAATAGTCATATCTCCTGATCTACATCCAATATATGCATCAGTTGTGGCAAGCCAAGGTCTTCCCAAAATCACTAGATATCCTCGTGTTGCCTTTAAAGATAGAATCATAAAGTCTGCAGGGTATTCCTAGGAATCCAAAATAACCACTACATCTTCAATCATACCATCAGGTCTCACTATAGAGCTATCAGCAAGCTGTAGAACGGTGGGTGTAAGCCTTAGACTATTGATTTCAAGTTATTTCATTACTTCTATTGTCATCACATTAATGGATACCCCTCGATCAATTAAAACATTTCTTTTCTAGCTTCCATTAATGACTATACCTACAATAGGACTACCTGGATCAAAATATTTTGGAATTGCAACCTTGCCTAACATAATATCTACTAGTTGACCCATAGCATGCACTGTTTGTGGATCCTTCTTCTTCCTGCTAGGTTTTTTTAGGCAAGCTTCTCTCAGTGCCTTACCATATATAGGAACATCTTTTATTGCCTGCAACAATGGTATTTTAACACAACCATGCTTCAGTTGATCTATAATATCAAAGCCTTGCTCTTGTTCTGTGGGAACTTCCTTTTCTTGTAATCTCTGGGGAAATGGTGGTAATATCTACTTCTAAGGTATTGTATCTATTGGATTAGATATTTCTTGTTCTTGTTGTACCTCAGTGATAACTGGAGGAGATGGATTAGGCAGAGTTGTACCAGATCGGAGATGAATGTCACTTAGAGATAGAGAATAGGTTGGGTATTGATTAAGATCAGCTGAATAAGCTTGTTGTTGTTGCTTAGATTTAATATTAGGATTTGATATTGGTTGAGTAGGCAACTGCATTGGTTTAGGTGGGACAACAGTGGTTGCAGGAGGAGGCATTAGTGTGTTGGCATTTTGATGACATTTTGATTGTCATTGATGGACACACACTTTCTTGATGTATGAGTTATGCTCAACTGGTAATTGTTCCAACCGGTATTGTGTATGATTGAAATATATATTCTTTAGACTATCGGTATTTTGTAGAAAATGGTTTACCGGTCACAGATTGTATGAAGACTACAAGCGGTATGAAGACCCCGAGCAGTATGAGGATCCCAAGTGGTTCGAGGATCTCAAGTAGTACGAAGGAACCAAGCGGTAGCTAACTTTTGATCGGAACACTATGTTCTACCAGTCTTCTTTTTTGACAACAGGTAATCAATATATTATATTAACCGGTATATATCTATGATGAGTTACCAACCGGTATTACTGTAATGTGTGATGAGTTATCATCCACTGAGACTTTGGTGGTGTTTTTTGTGTCGTGTTACCAAATGTGTCTAGATGCACTGAACCTAGGAACTTGTAGTCTAATCCTATTGGACAGACATGAAATCAAACTCCTTTATAAGGACATCATGTCTAGGGTTTGCATGTATGAGATATAGAATAGAAAAGGTTATGTGCGATCATTGAAGAGAAGATTAGGTCTATGTGAAGAGATAGAGTGTGGAGATATAGAAGACTGAAGTAATGTTGAAACGCATTAACAAGGAGCTATCAAGGATCTAATTAAGCAAACCTGTGCTAGCATCTAGATCATTCACTTGTTGATTACTCACATCTTTGACAAGTCTAGAGCCCTTAACCAGGTAGGCTCAGCAAAGCCTTTGTAAATCCTCTAACAAGGTGGTTCACAACTATGGATCTTAAATCCTCTAACGGGTAGTCTTTAACATGACTTATCTCCTAACAGAGATGTAGATTCCTAACGGGATCTGTTCTAGTGAAGAACATTTTCTAACCTTAACTGTCTGGTTACTATTCTGTAGATAGTTACTTGTGAGTTTCTGCTCACCGTGGATTTTCCCATTTGGGTTTTCACATCAAATATCTTGTGTTATGGTGATTGTGCTCTTGTGGGTGAATGCTTTGTTTTCTATTTGGTTTGCATTTATCTTAACCGGTTTATTAGTGAATCTACTACACCAGTTATCCACTAAACTATTTAAAAGTTTGTTTACAGTATTTTTTGGCATACTAATTCACACCCCCTCTTAGTATTCATCAATTGGTATCAAAGCCAACCTTTCTATAAGTCTAACCACTTGGAAGGAGATATGGGGGAATACAATGTGAGGGAACTTACTAATCATCTCACTCAGACTGAGAGAGCCTATGATGAACTCAAAGTCAAGTATAAAGCCTCTTTGGCCAAGAGAAGAGAGCATGCTGAGAAACTGATGGAACTCACTGAAAATAGCTCTTCTGATGAAGCCGACATAGATGCCCTAGTTGAAGAAGTTGAAAAACTGAATGAATCTAAAGTCAATATGAGAAGGGAGTTGGAAGGACTGACTATCAAAATGAGTCGGGAGCTTGAGAACAAAAGGAAAGCTGAAGATTTGGTAAAACACAATGATCATGAGATCTACAAGCTGAAGCAAGAAATTAGTACCCTTATCGCTCATCTCCAGAGAGTAAAGTGGAAAAAGAAGAAATGCAAGGTGAACTAAACATGGCTATCTCTAAGAATGCAACCTTGATGGAGTCCAATGCTGCTATTTCAAAGGAACTTATTGAGTCAAAGGAAATACTTGCCAAATTCAATCAGAGTGTTGCTAAGCTAGAGAAAAAGCTGGAATCAGCAAAGCCAATAGAGGATACCACTAGACTTGGTTTCTCTGGGTATGAGGAAGGTGAGACCTCTGGAACAAAAGATGAAACACCAAAGAAGAAACCGACATCCAAGGATAAAGGTAAGCAAAAATTTAAACCTGTTTGCTTTAATTGCCCCAAAGAAGGACATACTGCCAATGTGTGTAGAAGCAAGGCCTACAACAATTTTCCTTATTTTTAAAATAATATGCCTAGATCTAATAGATTCAATGGAAATTGTTATGCATGCAACAAGTTTGGGCATAGAGCATTTGAATGTAGGTCAGTTTTGCACAACACCAGGAGATATCCTCCAAGGACTCAAGGAGTTATTCTGGAACTTCCTGTGAATCGAAATCCCAACTAGTACAATACCTATGACCATCGGTCAACTGGTTATCAAGTGGCAACTAGTTGGAAAGCAACTTGTATGATGTATTGTGGTAGTGGTCACACTGCTGCAACATGCAAAAGGAATAATGGAAGTATGAATAACAGACCATGGAGAACACCTGGAATGGTATGTTATCATTACAATAAACTGGGACACACTACCAGAACATGCAGACTGAGAAAGAACCTATCGGATGATATACCAATCACTCTAGAAGGGAAGATTGATGTTGAAACCATTCAAGTGGAAATGAACAAAACTTGGAAAAAGGAATCAGAAAGAGAGTCACAGGATGAACCTACTTCTACACCTAGTGTGGAAGTCTTTGAACCAACAAATTGAGCTTCAAAAAAGATTAGGGGGAGCATATCAGTGAAATATTTTGAACCCCTGATTTATATCGGTAAAGACCCTTACCGGTATATGTTACCTGTTAGACAGAAGAAGAACTGAAGCAATAAAATGTAAAATTAGGGTTTGTACCCTAGCGGTGATGCATTTATTATGGTCGGTGAGAGTTTGTTTAAAAGGGATTTTCGTCATCATTTTTACTTATCTGTTTTCGAAAGAAGAATTTTTTAAGAGTAGAGCAACCAGAGTGATTTGTTTAGCATTTGACAGAATCTTGTGCAAAATCTTGCAACCATCTTCAAGCAATCAGTGAAGAGCTCTAAGTGGTGAACTAGCAACCGAAGTGGTGTACTGTGCGTGATATTGGAAAACCTAAATTTCAGATTGTGAAGGTATTTTCTGAAATTATTTCTTATCATTCAGTTATGGCTTCTACATTGCATTCTAGTTCTAGTGCACTTGTAGATACACCTGAATTTCTTCAAAAGAAAATGAGATACAATGCCCTATCTCAAATTCTCGTTAGAGTTATTTTTGAGGGAGATATTTTAGGGTATATAGACTGTAAGTTGGAAGACCTAGGATCCCTAGTCATTCACTCCTAGCTAAGTTTGTTTTGTGGAGATGACAAGAAGATCAAACCAGAGTATAGCTTCCTTGAGAAGATGAAACTACACAATGCGGTATACTTTTTGGAAGAGTTTACAAAAGAACATATTTGCATCATCCTCAGCAGAGTGCATGGTGACAAGATGTATCTCGAGTGGACCCATGACATCACATCGGAAGCGATTCATGCCATCACCAGATTCTGCAATGTTGGAGAAGCACCAGCTCTACAGAAGGTCACCAAAACCAAAATGACAGAGCTCACCAGTTCTGTGAGTGACCAATGGACAATGACCATCAACACCATTTTTGATGATCTGGTAAATGCTTGCATGGTGATTCGTTACAAGATATTTTATGCTAGCAGAATGAATTTTGTCCCTACTGCTATGGTGAGTGTTGCTTACAGGATGATCAAGGAGGATACTAAATTTGACCTATGTACCTGTTTACAGAAACAATTATTGTTGAATCTAAAGTCCTTCAAACAAGACAATTCATTGAGGTTCAGGTTTGTCCAACTTCTGGTCAGTCTATTCTTCTATTTTCAAGGTTATTTCCCTAGAGTAGGTGATTTTCAATGGTCTACTAACCTACTAGTTTCCAGACAGATTAAGGAGAGTCTACAAGCAGTGGGAAATGCGTATCCTGAGGTTCTAGATAAGTACTTTGATGAATTCAAGCAGAAGATGAACCAGAGAATGAGGATATCTGATGATATAGTGAAGAAGTATGAAGATGACATCTGCTTCACAATAAGGATAGATGGTTGCATAATGGAAGTGGTGGAACCCAGAAAGGAAGTAGTTGGCCCTATGGGATATGAAATGGTGAATGACATATTGATAAGGTATGCCTCTACCCTACTTGCCTCACCATTGAATGCAAAGAAGAAAAGAACCGGTACCTACTTGGAGAGGGTTACACTGATTGAAGAACCAAAGAAGAAAAAAGGCAAAGCAGTGCCATTGGTATCTGCACCAGTTACATCTGCCAGTCCGAAAGTGACCAAGTGGTCACTAGCTAAAAAGAAACCTGAGACTATTCTGAAAAAAGTATTCGAAAGGAAGCGGAAATCCAGGAATCACTCACCAGAGTCAAAGGACACTGAACCGTAGAGTAAAACAAAGAAGCCAAAGCAATCAAGCAAAAAGATGAAGTCTACTAGTAATGTACCATCAACATCTGCACTGATAAATATAGATATTACCTCTTATAAGCCAATGACACATTGTCAAAGGACAATAAAGGATATTAGGAGGAAATTGTTTGATGATTTAAAGGAACATTTTGATGATTTCAATGATAGTGAGAAAGAGGAAGTAGAAAAGGAGGTCATTAAATATTTATGTATTAATAATCGGTCACCTTCTGAGATTAAATATTTTACTCCAAATTCTTTATATAATTCTTTGGATAATAAATGGCACATTGCCATTGAAAGAGAACAAGAGATGAGGGAGAAAATTTTTGCACAATACTTTCCTGATGCTTCAAATTCTAAGTTATTTGAGATTATGGATAAGAACAAAGGCATCTTCTTCATGAGAAGGAGATGACTTAGGCTACTAGAAGGTAAAACTTTTGAAGTAGAAAAGGATACACATATACATGTTAAAGTTGTTGTTGAAATACATCGAGTAGTTAAATCCACTAGGAAGGTTGAACAAGAACTTGACCTATCCTCAGGCAAACCGGATGAGGTATTTGACAGTCAAGGTGAAAGAGTGACAAAAAAAATTGATCCTATTGGTGTTGATGCATTAGATATTGAGGATGTCACTCCTGACAAAAAACAAGCTAAGAAAGAGAAATAGGACAAAGAGAAAGCAGAGAAAGAAAAAGAGGAAGAGAAAAAGAAAGAAGAAGAAAAGAGAAAAGAAGAAGAGAAGAAGAAAGAAGAAGATAAGAGAAAAGAAGAAGAGAAGAAGAAAGAAGAAGACAAGAGGAAGGAAGAAGAAAGCAAGAAGGAGGAAGAGAAGAAAAAGCAGGAAGAGGATAAGAAGAAGGAATAAATGGAGAAGAAACAAGAAGAGGAGAAAAAGAAGAAAGAAGAAGAAAAGAAAAGAGTGGAAGAGGAGAAGGAAGCAGAGAAGAGAAAACAAGTGGAGATCAAGACAAAAGAAGGAGGGTAGACTCCTAAGGCAACTGGTGATCAAACCAAATAGGTTGATACCACCAGTCCTATTGATCTAACTCTTGCATGTCTAACTCAATCAACAGATGAGTCTGAGTTGCTACAAAGCATCAAACTTGCATAGGAGAGACTGGAAGAATTGCGGAGGAAGAAAGAACAGGATGTCATACAAACTATTGTTGACACCCTTACCAGTCTAATTCCTGGTACTAACCTCCCCGGTACCAATTCCTCTCTATCCAAGCTCAAACTTCTTTGTACCGTAGTGGAGGACAAGGTACAATGCTTGGAAGATGTTGCTCAAGCAACTGCAAAGAAGAACCATGAAAAGGCACTCAATGTTGCCTTATTCAAGAAAATGAATGAACTCAGGACACAAATACTGAAGCAACAGAATGATATCAATGTTTATATGGGTGAGGGTAAATTACTTCTAAGTAAAATCTGCCAACCCCATTTGTTTTGTGAAGATGTGCTCAAACAAAAAGCTCAACTCCAATCAGAGTTACAGGCATATATCAACAACTTCAAGATGCCCTATGATTTATTCACTGCCTATGGACAAACCATTCATCATTTTCAGTATCAGACTACCAAGATGGACTAAGAGATCAAGAACCAGACTCAAGATTTACAGGAGCTTCAACTTCTCCTATTGCCAAAACTACAGGTTCTTCAGAAATGTTTTTTCAACCTGGAAGCTATCACGGTAACTCTAGAGATGAGTACCATCGATGCAATGGAAGAACTGGCATTCTAGATGAAGACTGAAAGTGAGGTTGCTACCTCATTACTTGAGTCATGGACATTGGACATGGAAACTTTTGTGCAGAACTTTAAATCTATTTTTGAGAAATTTCATTCCTTATTGTCATAAACATCTACTCTATTTTATTGTATAAGGAAAAAGGGGTTACTCTGCATTACTTTGTCATTGTTGGCAAAGGGGGAGTAGTGTACATTAAAATTTTGGTGAATGTTACCATTTCATGCACTTGTACTTTTTGCAAAGGTAGGAGTATATATGCTTAGGGGGAGTAATTTTGATTATAGCATCTTTTTTGTTATTGTTGTAAAAACACTTAGATGTCAAAATTTTCCTAATTGTTGTCATCAATGCCAAAGGGGGATATTGTTGGCATTTTGATGATCTTTTGATTATCATTGATGGACACACACTTTCTTGATGTATGAGTTATGCTCAACCATTAATTGTTCCATCCGGTATTGTATATTATTGAAATGTATAGTCTTTAGACTATCGGTATTTTGCAGAAAATGGTTTACCAGTCATAGATTGTATGAAGACCACAAGCGGTATGAAGACCCCAAGTGGTATGAGGATCCCAACTAGTTCAAGGATCTCAAGCGGTACAAACGAAACAAGTGGTAGTTAACTTTTGATCAGAGCACTACATTCTACCAGTCTTCATTTTTGACAACCGGTAATCGGTATATTATATTAAATGGTATATATATATGATGAGTTACCAACAGGTATTACTGTAATGTGTGATGAGTTATCATCCACCAACACTTTGGCGGTGTTTTTTGTGTCATGTTACCAAATGTGTCTAGATGCATTGAACCTAAGAACTTGTAGTCTAATCCTATTGGACTGACATGAAATCAGATTCTTTTATAAGGATATCATGTCTAGGGTTTGCATGTATGAGATATAGAATAGAAAAGGTTATGTGCGATCATTGAAGAGAAGATTAGGTCTGTGTGAAGAGATAGAGGGTGGAGATATAGAAGACTAAAGTAATGCTAAAATGTATTAACAAGGAGCTGTCAAGGATCTAATTAAGCATACTGTGCTAGCATCTAGATCATTCACTTGTTGATTACTCACATCTTCGACAAGTCTAGAGCCCTTAACCAGGTAGGCTCAACAAAGCCTTTGTAAATCCTCTAACAAGGTGGTTCACAACTATGGATCTTAAATCCTCTAATGGGTAGTCTTTAACGGGACTTATCTCCTAACATAGATCTAGATTCCTAATAGGATTTGTTCTAGTGAAGACCATTGTATGACCTTAACCGGTCTAACCTTAACCGGTCTGGTTACTATTCTGTAGATAGTAATTTGTAAGTTTCTGTTCACTGTGGTTTTTCCCATTTGGGTTTCCACATCAAATATCTTGTGTTATGGTGATTGTGCTCTTGTGGGTGAATGCTTTGTTTTCTATTTGGTTTGCATTTATCTGAACCGGTTTATTAGTGAATCTTCTGCACCGGTTATCTGCTAAATTGTTTAAAAGTTTGTTTACGGTATTTTTGGCATACTAATTCACCCCCGCTCTTAGTACTCATCATAGTGCAGGAGGCTGGGGCTACTGAATAGGCTACTGATAACTAGAAGATTGGGCAGTCCATGGCTAACTCCCCCTCCATTGAGAAGTAGGTTGCCAATTCCCTTGAAACTGACTTCCTTGGCCCTGAGGTGGGTACTAGTTTCCTTGTGGCTATTGCCACTGTGGCATTTGATTAGCAAAATGTTGTCCTTGGCCTTGAGAACCATACCAGTTTTGATAATTACCAAAATTTTGAGCATATGGTGGTTGCCATTGGTTATTTGGTACATAAAAATTTCCACTATAACCAGAAAAAGAAAGTGGATCCGGAGGCATACATTGTCTTTGGAAATTTGGCCTTCTCTGAGCAACATATAAGACTTTCTCATCCTCACCTTGTATTGGCTTGAAGTTAGGAACCTCCACATTTGCAACCATTTTACATCTGCAATCCTTCTTTCATTGTCTACAATGAGGGCAAAATTTTGCAAGAAATGCATCAGCTTCTTCATGCTTCTTCTTAGCTGAAAGTATATCCAACTGAGTAGCCATATTATTTAAAATTTCCTCCTTAAAGTCCTTCAATAAATGGCTAAGTTCCAATCTAGAAACTCTAGTACCAGATGTTGATGATGGTGCTTCTGGCTTGAAACACCTGTTCTTATTAGAAGTGGATCTGGAATACTTCTTACAAATTTGTCCTATTTCAGCCCAAGTGGACTGTGTAATGTCACCTCCTCCTATAATATCCAAAGAATTAGTGCATTCATCACTGATTCCCCTCAAAAATATCAACTTGAGGGAACCTTCATTGAGAGTACTATGTTTGGACTTTTTGACACTAAATAGGAACCTCTCCAGATAATCTTCAAGACTCTCATCTTCTTTCTGTGTCATTCTAAATATATCATCCCCATGACGATCAATGCCTCTACAATAATCTTTGTATTTTGCAAGAAACAATTGTTTCATCTCATCCCATGTATTGATTGTGCTACTACCCAAGCTCATGAACCATCTTAAAGATGATTCCTTTAAGGTTGCAGGAAATATTTTGAGTCTATGGGCATCTGTAGTATAGTCAAAACTCCTACAGAGAACATCAAACTCAAACAAAAATGTGTCTGGATCCTTTGTCACCAATCCATAGAATTTAGGAAGGGAAGATGCTGGAATGTTCTTGAGATTAGAATTATCATGTTGATCAGATATGGGGAGCTCAAATGTTGGGTCTAGTGGTGATGGGGGTGGATTATTTCCACCAAGAGGTGGGTTCACTTGTATTGGAATTGTGAGGGTTGTTACTATATGAAATTCTTCTTCTTGAGCTCCAAAGAGGAACTGAAGACTACCTTCTGGAAATTCAGATTCGGGATGGTTCAAATTCTCTGGGGTTTGGTAAAGTTTAGCAAAAGGATTTATATTTAGGAAATTATGTTCTGCATGATTAGGATGACTGGACAGAAATCTACCTCGGACATCTCTTCTTCGCCTATGCATGCAGATTCATGAAATTTTTCGAACAATCAGGTATAACAAAAAAACAATTAACTAAAAATGGAAAAGATAATAACCATAATAGGTTCTTAGTTTGACACCATCCCCAGCAACGACTCCAAAAATGTTCACCCCCACAATAAGAATAATAACTCTAATTGAATTCTCAACCCGAAGTTTGGACATTCTTTTGGTAAAGTCATTATTTCCATAGCTAGTGTTCATTTGATTGTCAACCCAGGGATGTAATACTTGAAATGGGTCTGCACTATACATGCACTAAGTTCCTACAACAGTTATTCTACATTACTGCAACAACTAACATTATGAGGAAAATGTAAATAAGAATGGAAACTATGGAAAGGCTACAGGAAAACTTCTACATAAATTCATAAAAGAAATGCTAGATAAATTCAAATGCTGATAAACAGAAATTACTCTATTCTGGCTTGGCTGTAGGAACAATCAGTGGATCTGTTTCTAGTGGCTGCAAGAACAATCAACGCAAGAACTTCTACTACAGGTAACGAAAGAAAACTAATTTTAATGAACACACAAGATCACTCACCAAGTGGGCCCCCTTGGATGAGTGATACCAGGCTTCCCGAAAATAACTCTTAACAGATCAAAATAACCTAATTTTAATCATTGCTTTTTGAAAGTGATTACATAGTTTAATATGAAAAGAAACTCAAGAATGCTTATAAAAAATCCTTTTCTCTATTCTTCTCCCTTCTGTCTAACCCCTGAGAAGAAGAAGAGCTTATTATTAAAAAGGAATCAACTACCATAGACAACACAAGTCACATCGAGAAAAAGAGGCGGATGATTGACTTAGAAAGGAGGTAATTGGAGTTATGCTATAGGAAATGTGGATCTAAACCGAACCACATTCATTACATGATGTGGCGGTATTTACAAATTCAATGCCCACTAAAGTTAGACATTGGTAGTGTCACTTGATTGCTCCGCTTATGTCATCCCTTACACTTGCTCAGCTCTTCTATGGTTTGATCTTCAGTTATCTCTTGCGTATCCTTCCCTTCATCAGGCGGGATAGGCAAATGTCCACCGGAGCATCATTTATTATTTGAACTACAAAAGAAATAACATACAAGAACATACATACGCATTTTATTTAATCAGCACATCTATTAATTTCACATATGATATTGCCCTAAATAATCCGCATTCCAACAAGAACAAACCACATGGTTGCAAGAATAAATGGCATAGCTGCAGGAATAAACTGGCAAAGATAAAACATGATTTAATAAGTTCAGGCTTAACATATGGAATACATATAGTCAACCTTAAATACATCACTACTACTATGCAAACCAAAATATGACAAAAACTCAAGAGTTTTGAGGATCAAAATATGACAAAGTCTCAACTCATCAAAAAGCATAATACCTTGTTAAGAGTAACCTCGCTGGAGGATTTAATAATCCAAGCTAATGGACCACCTTGTTAGAGATTACCCGATTACGAGATTCCACTTCTGTTGTAATTGTTAGAAAACAACAGTTTTTGTTGATTTGTCTGAATAGCACTACATTTGCTTGATCAAATCCTTCTTAGGCTTCAATCTGTCCTTACTTAAAGTACAGATCCATCCACCAATTAGGAAACTACACACTCACAAGTTTCTACCAATTTTTTCAACTTTTCCAACACTTTTACAAATAACTTCATCAACCTTAAATACACAAACAATTAGGTCGGTAACATAAGCAAAAACCTAATTCTCATCATTAAGATTACAAAAAAGTCAGTACAATCTAGACAATTAGAAATCATAACAATCTCCTCACATTCTTCAAGACAATTCCAACCGCTCCATGATCACCGCTCCATTGGTGCAACTCATCACGCGTTGTGCATTAGATGCAATTAACTTTGCTCCTTTCCAAGAAATCAAACAAATGCGCTAAATCGATTTGAACTTATCCTTATACAATGATCACACGTGTCTCCATTATTTCCACTCAATAGGTAATAAACAAACAAACTTGATCGGTTAGGGTTTAGCAACAGGTTAGGGTTTACAGGTTACATTACATAGACATGTTTAACCCTTCATACCGGTTCACCAGTTTTACTCTCAAACTCTACATACCGGTTACAAAATTTTACAAATCTCTTCTTACTATCTTCTTACTGGTTTTTAAGAGAAAAACTTAAAATATAGAATGAACTGTGAAAATACAAATCTTAACACTACATCATCATTGTATGATGAAGGTGCCTCCTCGCCTTTAGCATGCGAGGACTCTCTAGGGTATCATCCAGTCCCTGTCATAACATCTGGTGCATCATGTATCTCATTCACCTCATAATCTGTAGTATGCGCAGGGGGATCAACAGGTTGTCCGATAAGACCCAAGCATAGGTGCCCACACATGACATAACTATGGGGCATGCAAATGTGTGGAGTCGAGGAGGATGTGTTAGGACCACTAGATGCACTTCTACCATCAAAAGGAGGCTGAGTTACTGCCCTAGCCAGAGAAACCAAAAGAATACTCAAAGAGTGAATAGTCGATATGGTCTGTGATGCCGCCTCACAAATGATATTTGGATGCTGCACTGGAGGTGGGGGATCAATAGGAAAGGGGAGACATATGAGCCCTGGACTACTCTAACTACCCTAGGTCTATTTTTAGGCATACCTAAACCCACACCCTGGAAAGGTTGGATGTCAAACTAGTTCACATGTATTCCTAAAATAAACTCAACACAATTTTTTTGATGAAGTAGAAGGGGACATAAAGATTGTTGTTGGGTGGTTTATCAAAAACCATTCACCAATGATCCCAAAAGTTTTTCACAATATCATCATTTGTGCACCATTTAATAGAAACTTTTATTTTTTGGGGGTCTACAGGTTTACCAATGCGGGGATTCACAAACAATGCAATGATAGCATCTTTGGATATCTCAAGATCCTTGATCTCATTATAGGACAAGCCATTAGCATATTGTTCCCTCATAGAATCTCGCCACAAAAGAGCGGCATTGTGCTCCTTAGTGACAGTTTCTATAGTCTTTATGATGGACATGAGGGGATCAAACATTGGGTTCAGGCCAAGGATCCTACGATAGACATTTGCAATCCCCATCAATTGGTTCAAATTTTGTGTAATTAAATCCTGAAGTGGGGGGGGGTTGGCAAAGGAGGGTTTTGTGCAGGAGGGTTTGGTTGTTGCGGTTGTGGTTGATCAATGTTTTCATTGTTATCCCCCATTTCTAACCTAATTGAATGTAAACAATTAAATTTTCTTAACAAATTTGAACAATTTTGTATTTGATTTTTAAAAACTTAGTTTTCATGAAAAAAACATATTTTGAATGAAAAGACAAATAAACATTTAAAAAAATACAAAAATTTGAATGAAAATGATGATAAACAATAAAAGTCCTACTGTATATTGGATTTTTTTGCAAATTTGGGTCACGAAATCGGATATTAGGTCCAACCAGATATTGAATTTGATAGAATCCGCACAACTCGTGGGTGAAAAATAATCCATGGGCTTTCACAATCCACTTTTATTGTCTCAGAAAATCGGATATCTGATGTTCGATTTTTATAGTTAAATTATTTTAAAATAACATTATATTATATTATATATTATATATTATATAATATATAATATACTATAATAATATTTTATATATTACATATTATATAATATATAATATTATATTATATTATATATTATATTATATATTACATATTATTAAATATATAATATATTATTATATATTATATAATATATAATTTATTTTTTAATTTAAAATTGAAGGTATGATGAAAGAATAAGTATTTGGTAGATTACTGAGAGTGGGGGGGTGTGAATCAGTAAACTGAAAAACTGATACAAACTCCCAAACTCAAACTCAAATACTCAAAGTATACTTATCAATAAAATAACTCTGTCAAGATCAATACTCATAAGATTACCGGTTGACTGTTATAGAAACTTAACGGAAAAAAACTTCAATCTTGTAAACATCCAAATGCTTAATCATATGTCAACATATTCAACTTCTGAATGCTTCCAGTTATCATGCCTTATCAGAATAGTTAAGTAGTTAATCAAATCAACAAATAAGATCATAACCATAAAAGCATTCACCACATGACAAAAATATTTATACGTGGAAAACCCAAATAGGTAAAAACCATGGTGAGATGAGACTCACAAGATAGCTATCTAAACTCTTTTGAAGTTATCCCTGTAAAGAGCCAAGCCTGTTAAAGCTTTTACAACAAGTCATGTTAAGAACTGATCCTGTTAGGAATCACCCAATTAAGGGATTTACACAATGCCTTGATGAAAAGAAAAATACCTTGTTAGGAGTAACCTTGGTAGAGGATTTGAGGATCCAAGCTAATGGATCACCTTGTTAGAGGATCTAAGAAGTAACCAAGCTTGTTAGAGCTTACCCGGTTAGGGGATTTCAGTTCTGTTGTGATTGTTAGAAAACAACAAATTTTTCTTGATATATTTGAATAGCACTACATTTTCTTGATCAAATCCCTTTCAAGCTTCAATTTGCCTTTACTCAAACTGCAGATTCATTCTCTGATTAGGCAACCACACACTCAACTGATTTCTACCAACTTTTGCCAATACCAAAATAAAAAAACTCCATCAGCCTTAAATACAAATTAGTTAGGTTGGTAACACAACAAAAACCTAATTCTCTTATCATCAAGATTACAAGAAAGTTGGTACAAGCATGACCGTTAGATTTCATAACAATCTCTTCACATCAATCAAGAAAACCTCAACCACTCCTTGATCACCACTTCATCGGACTTGTAACTCATCACGCGCTTTGCATTAGATGCAATCCACTTTTCTCCTTCCATAGACAATCAAATGCGCCAAAATAATTTGAACTTATCTTCATACAATTACCACATGTGTCACCATCATTACCGCTCATCATCAAATCTTAAACCAACAAACTTGATCGATTAGGGTTTACCAGTTACATAACATAGAAAGGGTTTAACTTTATACACTAGTTTACCAGTTCAACTCACAAAGATACATATCAATTTATAAAATCTTCCATAAAGTTCATCCTAATGGTTACAAGACAATAGGAATAATAACAACAATATTAGCTATATCACAAATACCATTACCGGTTCAATTGACATCAATGACAACATATCATTAATGCAATCTTTTTGCAAAATGCCAACAATCTCCCCCTTTGGTATTGATGGCAATACAAATATCAATGCCTCTGATTGCTGCCATGATTAGTGAATAGAAATCCTAGTTTACATACCAAGTATTCACCATGCTCTGTCTGTCATCATCTTGTCACCGGTTCACCTTATCAATCGCATAATTCTTCTCCTAATCACATAATTCTTCTCCCCCTTTGACGACAATGCCAAAATGAAAGTAAAATATGTAATTGCAAATTTTCACTATGCATCAACAACATACTTTAACTTGATTCTCTCCCTATGGAATACATCCACTTCTACATCAATCCATGTAAAATTATGCAAGTAATTCAGGGATTGATGCAATCAGCATCATCCTCAACTAACCTCATGAAGGGGTACAACCCCTAGTTGTCTTCTAAGACATTCAAATGTAGTCTTAGGTAGAGGTTTGGTAAAAATATCTACAAGCTGCTCCTTGGTAGAAACATGATCTAAGATAGCATCTTTGCTTTGAACTTTTTCGCTCAAGAAATGATACTTCAATTCAATGTGCTTGGTGCAAGCATGCAAAATCGGATTCTTAGAAATATTTATGGCACTTGTATTATCACATAAAATCTTTATAGCTTCTAAGATTTTCATCTTAAAACTTTCCAGAATGTGCCTCATCCAAATAGCCTATGTGCAATTCATGTATGTTGCAACATACTCAACTTCAACAGTAGATTGTGAAGTACAACTCTACTTCTTACTACTCCATGAAACAAGCCTTCCTCCTAGAAAGAATGCTCCACCAGTAGTACTTTTTTGGTCATCAACATTTTCTTCCTAATCAGCTTCTGTGTACACCTTCAAGTCAACATTTCCTCCATATGGATACCATAACTCATAGTCAACTATACCTTTCAAATATCTAAAAATTCTCTTGGTTTCTATCAGATGTGCTTCGTTTCGATTCTTTTGGAATCTAGCAACTATACCAACTGCATGTGCAATATCCAAGCTATTGTGAACAACATAGTGTAATTTTCCAATCATTGACTTGTATTCCTTTTCATCAATAGACTTAGATCCATCTTCCTTGGATAATTTACAACCTCTAATCATTGGCGTTCCAATTGGTTTATAGTCACTCATGCCAAAATTATTCAAAACCTCTTTCATCGACTTGGATTGAGTAATGAAAATACCATTCTTTATTTGTTGTATCTGCAAGCCTATGAAATTTTTTATTTCCCCTACTAAAGACATTTCAAGTGCATTCTTCATTTCATCCGCAAAAATGTTGCTCATGACATCATTACCACCAAATATAATGTCATCAACAAATACTTCACTAATGAGTATTTCATCTCCTTCAGACTTGAGATAAATGTTACTATTATCATTGGTTCTTACAAAGCCTATCTTCATCATATGTGTATGAATCCTTTCATACCATGCTCTAGGTACCTTCTTTAATCCATATAAAACCTTATGGAATCTGTATACCATCTCTTTCTCATCTATGAAAACACAACCATCTGGCTGCTCTATGTAAACCTCTTCTTTTAGTATCCCATTAAAAAAGGAAGACTTAACATCCATCTAGTATACCTTGAACTTCTTATGGGATGCAAATGCAAGTAAAGTTTTGACACCTTCTAGTCTTGCTATTGGTGCAAAAGTTTCACCATAATCTTCTCCTTCTTCGTTTGCATAACCCTTGCAAACTAATCTAGCCTTATTGTGAATTACAACACCATCCTCATTTAACTTATTTCTGAACACCCATTTAGTACCTATGACATTCTTGTTTATCGATCGGGGTACCAGGGTCCAAGTGTTGTTCTTCTTAGTTTGATCCAATTTCTCCTCCATAGCTTTAACCCAATGATCATCACCAAAATCCTCCTTAGCGCTTCTTGGTTCAATGGTTTTGCAATATAATCTTTAAGTTTTAATGTCTTTAGGTCGCAGTTCATTTGATTCATTTTGTTTAAAATGTTTAACTTTCATATTTATACAATGTTTCATCTTGTTTGTGGCATCCATTGTATATGAACTTATTTTTAATTCAATTTAATGTACACACACACACACACACACACACACATTCATACAATTTACATCACATCTAGATATGGCTTCTAGTAGTGCACGTCATTTTTCTTCTTAGCACAATGTGTATCCTAATCCTTAGCAGACCTCACATAGGTCTAAGACTCCTGAGAGTACTCATGAGAATTCTGTGACTACTCGTACTCAGACTATTTTGAGAATGCAGTTTTCTCTAGCACAATTACAACAAACTTTATATAACACTCATGTGTTGGCCAATAGGTTTAAATTAGAATGTATTAGAGATGAGTTGATGCATATTATTGAGCTTGAACCCATATGATGACCCTCACATTGAATAATTTTATAGGAATTTATCTCACATTGTCTATGGCGGGATTAAATGGAAAACAATTGATAGAGATGTTTCTGTAGTGAATGTGAAATCCATGTTCCCATTTTACATGGAAATGGCTATGGTTAGAGGATATTGGGTCACTATATATGAGGATCCTATTTTCGCACCATTCATATATCCTAGATGGTTGGTGATACATCATAGGTGGTCGCAGAAGGATGAACTACCACAATATTTCTACAAACAAATGTATGCAGAATTTCATCTAGGATATGATGTTGATTACACAGACTTTCCACGACATGTTGGGTAGGGTAGGGGTAGATTTACAGACAAATTTAGACACCATGATACACAACCCCCTAGTAAGAGGGCAATGGTGGGTTAGAACCTTTGGGTTTTTTCGAAAGGTTTGGATTTGGTCATAGGTGGTGCTAGTGATATGGCAGCTGAGGAGGGACGTGTTGGCATGTATTCTAGCATTGCCAATATTTTTTCTCAGGTTGATGAGATGAATTTTGATCACCTGAGGGGATATATGTTGCATTCTTGTACTACCCCTATTATTGATGAGACTGATCCATTTTATGGCCCATATATTTGTTATGAGCTATCGTTGCCTGCAGAGATCGCATAGTTACTGGAGGATCATCTATGCAAGATGAGATCCTATTTAGTGAGTGATCTTGTGGATGCTTATCAGGATCTCTCTACATTACATGGGACCACTCCTCAATAGCTACCTGAGTTCATTGGACAAGTACTTTATAGATCCTCAATTAGTACCAGTCGTGGTGGAGGAGATTCAGAGCCTGGTAGTTCTAGGCAGGAGGATATTTTGATACCTCCTACAACTCCCGATACTAAAGTGCATCCTACACCACAGACTCCAAGAGTTCGGTGATGAAGTTTTTCATCTCTTCTTATGGATGACTTTATCGATCTAGATGTTGTGTCATTACACTCTTCGGAGATATCTAGCATCGGGCATACATTCAAGGAGAGGAATAAGGTAAGAAACCAAAATTTGATTTTAGCTTAGTTGTATATATAAAGTTTCTATGTATTCACTACCACTGACATATTTTAAATATATATTATAGGAGATTATGATGGCTATGAGATATGAAGATTTGTAAGCACCTGGTCATCCTATTCATTAGGACACACAAGTAAATTTATATTTAAATTTATTTAAATTGATGTGTCTTATTTTTTTCGCATTCATCAGGATCCACTATATATAATTTTTTTAACATGAAAATTGTGTACACAATGTAGGCCCCTGGAGCATGCTACGGATCAGATCGGGGATCGAGACAGGACATGACATAGCTCATTATTTTTATATATATGATTGCTTCTTTTATTATTTAGATCTGACATTTCTATTATACATGTTGTGAACATTATATTTTTATTATGCACTCGATTTCTATTATATATGTTGTGGACATTTAGGTATTATACATGAACTGTGGACATTGCATTTGTATCCTTATTTTAGAAATTATACCTAGACATTTAATACATGTTACATGTTTATCTAGACATTTCATGTGTTACATGTTTATAGTCATTTCATGTGTTGTACATGTTTATTTTATGTGTTACAATGTGCCCTAACTTGGAATTAGGCGCACACTCTCTCTCCTAATTCATCAACACCTTTCCTTAATATTTATAATTTATTATTTAGTGCATAATTTAGTCGAAAAAGGATGTATTAAGGGGATCATAATACATGCTAGATTAGTATTCAATTTCTTCGAACTCATTATTATTGAATTTGTGTGTGAACTCATGAAAAATCAAATAACAATGTATATATAATTTAGCATACTTAGGTCATAAGGGGATCTAAAATTAGGACCTATTAGGATGTCTTAAGGGGATGTAACATAAAAGAATACATTTAAAAGATTTTCAACCAAGCATGCATACGTAACAATTTATATAATTTAGCATACTTAACATAAGGGGATCTAAAGTTAGGACCTATTAGGATGTCTTAAGGGGATGTCCAAAGTGCATGTCTGAAGAGGATGCATAACAAGTAAAAGCATATATGTATGTAATTCAAGAATACATAAAATCATAAATATAAAAGCATTTCAACCTTGAGCATGCATAACATTATATGAAAACCATTGTTCACCATGTCAAAAAAAAAAAAAAGATATGATCCAATATAAAAGTATGAGCTACAAAAACAAGTTAGATAGCCTAAGTTAGCTCCTAATACATATAGTCTAGATCCTCTCTATCTTTAATTATCTCCTAAAAAAATTCATGTTCTTCAAAAGGTAACCTCCATTTTTGGTTGCCACGTCCTTTTTTTGGCAATGTCTCAAATTGTAGCTTTGTCACTATAACCAAGTCACTATAATGTAGAACTGTTTTTCCGAGCATGCATTCAATAAATTGAACACCATTTTTGTCTATCTTAGTTTGATGATAATAGGTACCTTTTATAACAACTGAACCAGTTGGATATGACTGTCCATCACTGTCTACAGTTACTTCTGGCAATTTGAATTTTTTTTTCGTGCATCTTAGTAGATAATAATCTACACCTTCCACATTGTCAGGATCCACAACCATAGCAAAAATATCACCTACATGTATGTACATCCAAATGACACCATATAAATTTTAAATAAAAGTAATATGTACATAAAATTTGAACATGTCACTACATGATCTAAATTAAAACTAAATAAAAGAACATGTATGCACACACACACTTGTAATGACTAAATCATAAACACATTCATAATCAGCTGAATATGTAGGATCATGAATGTCTATGTCATTTTCATCATCTTCATAAGGAGGCATTTTGATTAACTCTTTCATATCCCATTATGAGACATATCCATTTACAATATTCTCACATTGACTCATTGGATTGTCCTCAACATAGTCAGCACAAAAACATGATTTTTCTCTTACTTGAATCAATGGAGGCTTGTGGTGTCCTATAGTCATCACTTGATGTAAACTTCTAATACCAACAATTGTTTGACAATTGTCAAGATTAGATCGATCAATACCTATTACAAATATGAAATGAAATTTGCACATTTGAAGATCAAGAACTTTAGGATAAAAGTGAAATGCAGAGCTGGTGAATTTTTTTAAGAATTCTTGAGAACAAAAATATTTTACCTTTCACTTCCCAAAAATAACATTTGTTGTATGGTATGTCCCAACTAGTAAAATGACTTTGACACCATTACACAATTTTGTTTGAATTCTCTATGGTATTACCTACATAAAAGAACTTAGAGATGTTGTTATGTGCACTTCTTTTTAAAAGAAATTATATTAAGAAATAGATACAAACAAATTGAAAACAAAATTAACAGTACCTGCAAGTTCATGTTGGCGAAGTGCACACTTGACACATGCTCCTGCTCCATCATGATATCCTTTTCCATGTCCACTTTCAAAGAAGCTACACAAAAACTTAACATTGTGTCTAGCATGTTGCAAGGATAGCCAATTAAAGGCTTTTGCAGATTTAAATTGTCTTCCTCCATAAAGTTGTATGTCATGTACATGTACAATTGAACATTTAAAATAAAATTTATCAAATTGAAATCAAATACAAATTTACATATAAATGATAATGAATTGAAACTTATGTACTCACCTGCACAACCATCCGACCAAATCTGGTGTTGTGAAACATTTATCCCATGATTTGCAAGATCTTGAAAAAATATTACAAAACATTGAGCTACATAGATCCTATCATGAACCTTATCATCATTGATATAGAAATGAGCCTCCTTGATGATAATGTGTTCATTTGAATCAGTACAGTTTTCTACCCCATCCACATCAAATTGTGCATATCTATAGGTCACTTGCACAAATATTGCAACTTGATCAAAATGATAATATTGAGCTTGAATCTACGATTGAGGGGAAAATCTATAGTTCTCGGAGAAATCTACAATTGAAAGAATACAACTAGGTGGAAAACAATTTTTGGAATCATGCAATTGTTTAGCTTTTCATCGTGCACCATGAAAATGATGGATATGTGGATAAATCATAGTATATAAAATCTGTTCATAAGTTCAAGGTAGGGAAATTCACTCTCCTTCAATGCATATTTTTTGGATTCATCTCCTATCTTAATTTGATATGTCTCATATTGAAATCTCTTCCACAAAACTGGCATTGAAACATCAATATTCTCAATTTTTAATGGAAATTTTTGCAAATCTCCACAATCAATGCATGTACTTTTTATACACTGTACATTGAAGTCATCTAAATCTTCTGATTTATCACATAAAATTGATTTAAAAAATTGTGTTGTACTTCAAGGGATGACCATATCTGGATTAAGTATTGCCATACTTTTTTTATATGACTCTAAGTATAGATGAAACTCAACATGATTTTGACAACAACAAGTTTCACGTACCTTATTTATGCATACAAAGCAAGGGTGCAACTTCTCAAACATTCTCTGACATATTTTCACATCTAAAAATTCTTCCTTGAATGCTTCAAATAGTTCACTTTGTGTTGTATCTACAAAATGTTTAGGATGTGAAATCTTCATGTCGATCTCTTCATCCTTCATTTAGTATAGTGTCCCTTCTATGGGAAGAAACATAGGATTGGTTGGTCCAGTATTCAATGGCCAATCTTCTTGCATTTTTAGAAAGTTTTTCTTTTCGAGGAAGTCTACAAATATTTACCCAATTCATTTCAATGTTTTCATCTAACATATTTCTCCTCCTAATATATCTTTGAATAGATTTTCTAGATATATGCAGTAATTCATAAATTGTTGTAAGATGTCTTTTATGTGACAACCTCTTACTAGAAATCGTAGTCATCAACGCTCTATGTTCAACACTTGAATCAACTTCTCCACTTGTGATATCAATAAGGTTCAATGCATCTTGCAAATTTTCAACTATTGTTTCTTTTACATGACCTCCTAAGCTTTTCCTATTATCGACACCCGACAACTCCAAAACAAGAGTCATTTCCCTTTTCCTGAATAACTTTACAAATAAATAATTGTGCTCTCTCGACCATATATTTTTTTTCAAAATAGTCCTCCACATTTTTTTGCAATGCATTTTAATTGTACTCTCAGGTACCATGTGTTCATATGAAATTTGACTGAAAAGAGAATCCCCATTCATCTCCATCAAATTTCTCATGACAAAAGAAAAATTCTTACCTTGACTAGTACAATTTCTTCTGCTACTTCAGTTGCATCATCTTCAACATCAATAGGTTTCTCTTGATTACGTTTTGTATGACCTTTCATTGAATCATCCCTTATACGATCATATTTTTTTCTCTATTTCTTTAATTCCCCATTACACAAAGTATTGAAATTTTCTTTCCTAAAATCGTAAGTGAATACTGGTTAAGGAAAAAATCAACTCCTTTGGAAAAAATCACCTCCTTCAAAAAATCGCCTCCTTCCTTAAAAAATAAACTTCCTAGAAAAAAATTGAAGATTTCATGAATTGTTTTGTGTTCTTTGTTTTTAAAAAATTAAAAAATCACCTTATTAATATATGAGGCAAAGGGTGGGGAAGCGAGTGGTCGCTTCGCCACGCGACCACTTGCGGAGGGTCCCGTCACTTGGGGTACTCGACCAAGACCTACTCAGTTGAGTCGAGGCTACCTATGTGGCATCCCACATGGAAGCCTACTTAGCAAAAGCCCCCCAATTTGTAGAACTTTCAAGTTCTGCTAAGAATTAGACCATCAATTTATTTTTATTTTTTAAAATCTAAAATACCCCTTTTGAGAGCTCGGAATGAGGAACGTTGACATATATTTTTTATAGAATTGCAATTAGAATTAGTATATTGAAATTACAAAATACTACAGGTAGCTATATTAACATTCTAGAAGACTCTGATTCGTAAAAACAAAAAAAAATAGTAAATCATATTAGAAAAATTTAAAAATTATATATAACACTAGAGGAGAGAGTCATCTTAAAGAATATATATTTCAAATGTTTTTTAAAATAATAGGCATAAACTTCATCCAACTTTACACATTTCATCAGTTTACATCATCTTCGAATACCAAATAGAAATATCACTTTTGTGCCATTGAAGTTGAACTGTTTTGTTGTTGTTAGCCTTTTCCTTTATAAAAGTGAGGCACAAGTTTGTACTTTAAGCCATAATATAATAATATGTTATATAATATATAATATTATATTATATTATATTATATTATATATTATATTATATTATATATTATATTATATAAAAATATATTATATATTAAATATTATATAATATATAATATATTATTATATATAATATATAATTTATTTTTTAATTTAAAATTACCTATAAAAATGGGATATTCAATTGTATCGGATATCTGATTTGCCCAGGTGTTGACCATGCCAAGGTGTATTGACACCTAGGCCAAGAAAAAAGTCAACGCGGTTTTTTGTGTTTTTAGGTGAGTGGAAAAGGCTCCTTTTTTCACATCGCCATTTTTTGGCCCCCCATGATCCTACACTAACCCATAAAAAAACTCCAAACTGGATCATAAGATCTTCGCAATCTGCAAACACAAGAGAAAATCACAAGAATATGTTGACATCAATGACAGCAACATATGCTAGTGTAAAGCGGAAAAATTGAACCCTAGTTGTTCTCCCCCCCCCACTCCAAGGAGAGAAAAGGGAGGTCACTAGGGTTGACGGTTTTCACTTAGGAGAGACTTTACATTCAAAAGAGGGGTTGAAACCCACAAGATCCAATCTCACACACTGCAAGACTGGATTTTAAATGAGTTTCAAGGGTTGAGATAACAAGGATACCCTCTTTTGTAAAGAATGTAGATGGAATGATTGAACTAGGAATGTATGTAGAAGCAAGAAAGATTCGCTTTTAAATAGAGATAGGGATACAGGATGAAGCTACGGACCTGGAATTAGCAGTAAAATGTCGAGACGATGCTGTTCTGCAAATTTGAGCGAAAGTTGACGGGACGATGGCGCCCGGAGTGCACACGGTCCTCCGAAAAATCCACGAAATGAAGGGGGATTTGTTCGTCTCTGCACAAGGATTCTAGATCTTCAATTACAGCCACATACCTGCAACCTACACACAGAAAAGAGAGGACGATTGGGGGGTTAGGGATTAGGGGTTTGCCTTTAGGTCAAACCCCAGTTTTGGAATTAACCAAGAAATGAGAATGTTGTAAATGTAAATGTTTGTAATGTAAACAAGTACTGATACCTTGTTGTAAGAATGTTTGTATTCTTACATGCGAAGGTGTAATGTATGTTGTATGTTATGTGTTGTAAGTGATCTCCTCTTCAATGGTTGAATCCTTGTCTTGAATGCAACACCTAGCCTTGAATGGAGACTTAGAATGCTCAATTGCTTGAAGGAATGCTTGAATGCTTGAATGTTTGAATGTTTGAATATCGCTTCCGCGTCTTGCTCTTGCTTATTCCCTTCCTCCCTTTCTAGGAGAGAAAAAGTAGTTTATATACTTGTCAATTAGGGTTGAGAGACTGATTTTCCCAACCTAAGGCCGACCTAGAAACATTATTTTCCAATTTGCAAAATTAAAGACCCGATGCCCAACAAGAGACCGGGCCCAAAATAGGGCCAGGGACCAGGGCGCTGGGCGCCATGGTCCTGGGGGACTAGGGCGCTGGGTGCCCTAGTCCTGAAGGACCAAGGTGCTGGGCGCCGTGGTCCCACCTCCCGAGACAGCAGGGTGCAAGGAGGGATCAGACCAAGGTGCAAAAAGATGCAGTTTTTGGTGTCGCAAACAGGTTTCGGGGTCTCCATTCAAGTTCAACGTTGCGCCGCCATCGTGAAGACCCAAATTTAGTCGAAATTCCAAGTGTCGCAATTTTAAGACGCTACATTTAGCCCCCACTTTAGTGGGAGTATAAGCATATGCCCATACTTCCAATAAAGTACAAGGAAACAACATTGAAAAACTTTCACAACGTCAAGGAGGCAAGATACACCAAGCCCCCAGTGGACTAAGGATCTTACGACTTCAATTGACAAAGTAAAAGGGAAGATCACGAGGGAGAACCATGACTGTCCGTAGTAAGGTTCCCTCACTTTGAGTCATGCAAGAAAAATATCAAAAATTTTCAAGGCAAAGCTAAGTTCACCAAGAAACTTTCAAGTATCTTGAAAAGATATGAACGGGATGTATGCCCCCCTACGTTAAAGCGATCGCACATGCCTCACCGGGAGTGATTTCTTTAAGGTAGTGATACATATAAGAAATGAAAAAGGGAAAGGAGCACGTTATCACAAGGATTTAGCCCCCAAGTGTGAGATAAGCCCAAGGATAATAGACACAAAACACAAAGCACGAGGTGACTTCACTTTCCTCGGGGTCGGTATACTGTATGATAATTCATGTATATCATATGTATGTATGCATAATTGTTCTTCATTCCCCAATCAAGGAAGGTCACCTAGAAGAAGGGAACACATGTGTCTTTTGAGTCAACATGAGAGAGACCAAAAGAGATCTCAATGTTTTGAACACTAAGGACAACAAATAGAAGAATGAGAGTAACACATAGAAGAAGTAACAAAAGAGATCAAGAGAGGAGGAGAGAGTCTGCTATGCTAATGAAACTAGTCTAGCACGTCATCTACCCCCTGATCTTGCTGATCAATATTTCGGGAAGGCAGGAAACACGCTAGAGGAGGAACATCCAACACAGCAGATGGAGCTATCACAAGATCCAAACAAGGGCTATGTTCATGTTCCAAGCCACGTTGTTCTTGTCTAGGAGCTAGGATAAGTGCTTTAGAAAATTCGTTAGATAAATGGTTATCAACATCAACATATTCATATTCACTATCAGAAGAAAGAGGAGTAACATTTTCATCATGAATAACATTTCCATCTATATCATCATCAAGATTTATAAAAATAGGATCTTTAACTCGCACAGGATCAAGACCATCATGCATCTTATGTTTAGGAGATTTTGGCTCAATTTTCGGCTGAGGAGAAAATGGAATAATACTAGCTGAAGGTGTTTTTGGGGATTGCAAAGTTTGAGAAGTAGCTGCCTGAGCTCTAAGACGACGCTTTCATTGGCGTTCACGTGCAAAACGATTTCGTCTAGTCTTAGTAGGAAGTTGAGAGGATTGAGGAGGAGGAATGTTCTCATCCTTATCACTTGGGTGTTTAGGTTGTGGTCTCTTAGGTTGAATAATAGGAGAAGAGGAAGGTCTCTTCTCTCTATGAGAGGAAGGAGGAGGAACTGCTCCATATAAAGGAGGAATATTTGGTTTAGGAAGAAGACCAAGTCCATCATGACGAGGAGGTATAGGTCTACTTTTAGAAAGTTTATTAGATATAGGCATAGTCACATTCATAGGGATGGGTTGGGAATCTTCTTGAGGAAAGACATTAGTTTTATCTTTCAAAGGAAGAACTTCCTTCTCAAGAATGATAGGAATATCAAGTTTGGGTGTTCTAGGTTCACTTAGAGATAGGATCATATCTTTTTTCCACTTTTGATAAGATTTGAAAAGATGATCACTCCACGGTGGAAGAGATTGGAATTGTTTAGGCCAAAAATAATCAATAGGAACGCTAGAAGTTCTTTTAGCTGGTTTAAAGAGACTATGATTGACAGTAACAACTTCACCATTATGGGGAAATTTCAAACACTTATGAATAGGAGAAGCAATAGCTTTCATGGAAGATAGCCAAGGATAGCCTAGCTTCACACGAAATTGTTCGGACGATGGAATAATAGCAAAATCCACATCAAGGGATTTGTTATGGACCTCAATAGGTAATGTAATAGAACCAATTGCAGGAGAAGAAAATGCATCAAATAGTTTCACAACCACATTTGTTTCATCATAGATCACTTGATTCAATTGCAAAGTAAAAAGAAATTCTTCAATAATGACATTAACTATACAAGAAGGATCAATAAGCACTCCACGGCAAGGTGTATTCTTGACTTTTACAACTATATATAAAGGACCATCAGGTGCCCTGATAGTTTCACTAGAATCAAATGTGATGGAAGGTTCTTTAGGGATTTTCTACTGTTCGACAAAGTTAATCACATTCGGAGTTATAGACACAAGACTATCAGGTGAGAAAGAGGAATCATTAGTCTCAATCACATTAGAGGTATGAGAAGGTAACAAATCAGTAAAAATCTTAAGATTTTGGTTAGGAGGAGCTACCGATGTGTTGCCTTTATCATTCACACCAGGAACAGAGATAGTATTATTATCAATTAAATCTTGAATTTTACCCTTTAAAGCAGAACATTTTTCAGTATCATGCCCAGGTTGACGATGGAATTGACAAAATGATTTGTTATCAAAATAGGGTGAATTAATCTTTGCAGGATCTATTTGCCTTATAGGAGGAAGAGTAAGCACATTTTGTTCCAATAACTTGTTCATAATACTATGCAATGATTCATTCAAAGGAGTAAACTTTGTTTCTTTCTTGAAAATATTAGAAATAGGAGGCACACCTGATGCTGCATTCACAGTGTTGTTGATGATGTTTTCATTGAACTTAATGGACTCTCTGTTTGGTTTAAACTTCCCAAATGGTTGTTGACTACTATCACCCTTATCACTCGGAGCCATAGGATTTGCTTGTTCCATTTGACTCACAGTCAGTTGATAATTGTGAAGAGTTGCGCACAACTGTTGGAAAGAAGTAAACTTAGAAAACAGAAGTTTTTCTCTAATATCTTTTTGTAAATTAGAAATAAAGATTCTTTGAATATCATTGTCAGGTACTGGAAAAGAAATTTGAGCATACAAATGCTTATATCTACCAATGAAATCAGTCACTTTTTCTTTAACACCTTGTTTACAATGCATTAAATCAATCAAAGTAACTTTAGGACTTATATTGTTTTGAAATTGTTGAATAAAAGCATTTGCAAGTTGTTCGAAAGAATTAATAGAATAAGAAGGCAACGAGCAATACCATTGTAGGGCTTTATCTCTTAATGTTCTAGTAAACAGTTTTGCAAGCAACCTTTGGTCACAAGCAAAATCAGTACATATTGTTTGAAAGGTCTTAACATGTGTTAGAGGATCACCCTTACCATTATAAAGCTCCAAATGCGGGATTTCAACATGTTTAGGGGGGATAGCTCGAACAATGTCAAGAGAAAGTGGGCTCGCAACATCAAATGTGGGCACACTAAACTTAGATTGATTCATAGAGGCAATTTGTTGTTGTAAAGAAGAGACAGTTTGTGCAAGATTGTTAATGGTCACTTCAGTCGAAGAGTTCATATTAGACGTGTTAGATTGTGATGGAGGTATTATGTTATTGAAAGAAGGTATTGATTGAGAGTAACGTGGTGGGACACTATGATAGTTAGTCATAGGAGATGATTGGAAAGGAGGAACACTACAAGGAGGAATGGAATAATTAAATGAATTGCCCCCTTGCATCGTGTTTATTTGTGGAGATGAAATAGGAACACTCATTGAAGGAATGAATGAAGAAGTTGGATTGAATGAAGGAAGAGGGTTGATTGAAGAAGAAGGATTGCCCCCATGACTCGTGATCATAGGTGGAATGTCTTGTATTGAAGTAGTCATTATGTTTGATGTAAAAGTAGGTATACTAGCAATAGGAGTTGTCAAAGGAATAGAATGATTGACTTGAGTAGGAGGTTGTGTATAACCTGAAGTTTCGGCACAACTCTTCATAGGCATCACATTTGAATCCACACTGTGTGCAATACCACGCAAAATATCAATTCCATTCTTATCACTTTGAACCATATGTTTTAGACCCTCAATTAATGAAAGAGCTTGACTATCGGGGTATTCTTGAGACATCCATTGTCAAAAATCATCAAATTGGTTATCCAATTTCGAAAGTTGTTCTACAGAAACCTCATGGAGAGCTTCTTCATCATTAAGAGGATTAGAGGAATTACCCATGTCCTCATTAAAAAGGCCATTCAAATTAGGTTCCATCTCCTCAGTAATTAAACCTTGGAAGGACTTAATTCTAAGGCTTCGTCTAACACGAATAGTGTAAGTAGGGCTTATTGTTGTAAAAATCATGCACTAAAGAGAGAGAGAAGATTTTGAATTTTAGAGGTAGCAAATTTCAATAAAATCAGCCAATCTCCTAGATTTAAGCTCTTAAATACAATCAGGACAATCTCCCGAAATTTTGGAAAAAATGTCAGGGACCGTGGCGAATGGAGTGCACACAGTCCTCGCAACTTTTTTCAAAATTTTCAGGGATGAAAGTTATGATGATTTTAAAGCTAATCTGAAAAAATTGAGTGATTTTACGATCTGTAGATAAGCCAAATTAAAGTTGCAATCTCAAAATTGAACCCTACCAAGATTGTTGAAAAATGCAAAATTTGAATTTTGAAAAAGAGAGGGAAACTAAAATTTTGAATTTTATGATTTTAGAGGGAATGCTGAAAGCAATGTAGGCTTTGAAATTTAAAAGTTGACTCAATTTCATGCAAAATTCAAATTTGAAAGCGGAAATCAAAGTTGCCGCAATTAAACACTTAATTTCAAAAGTCACAAATTGTAAAAATTTGAATAAAGCACTGAAATTTCGAATGAATGTCAACACACTTTTCAGATTTAGGACTATAAGAAACACAATTTTGATATGAATTTTAATTTCAACAATTTTTGAATGATTATAAGCCTTTATCCGAGCAATCACTAGACCAACTTTGACTTTAATTTTGAAAGTGTTAGAATTGATAAAATCAGCCAAAATTCTGGATTTTAGCAAAAAAATACAGTAAGATCTAGCTCCCGAAATTTCGGAAAAAATGTCGGGGACGATGGCACTCGGGGTGCACACGGTCCTCGCAACTTTTTTCCAAATTTTCAGGGATGAGAGATATTGTGATTTTGTTGCGGAATCCAAAGTTACAACTAGTTTGGAGGTGTTTTGATCAATGAAATTATCAGTCAAAGGTTGAATCAAGAAGGTTTTAAAAATTAGGGTTTTGACACTTAACCATTTAATTTTTAGAATTAAAGCACAAACAAGCATTAACAATTAAACATTTCACAAGCTCAATTACTAAAAAGAAAATTTAGGGTTTTTATGCAATTAACCTCTAAAATTTGCAAAAGATCAAACATGGAAATGTAATTAAGGAAGCAAATTTTTCAGATCTAACCATGAATAATCAGAATTAGGATGTTCACGCCGGGTTCACCAAAATGTAAAGCGGAAAAATCGAACCCTAGTTGTTCTCCCCCCCCCCCACTCCAAGGAGAGAAAAGGGAGGTCACTAGGGTTGACGGTTTTCACTTAGGAGAGACTTTACATTCAAAAGAGGGGTTGAAACCCACAAGATCCAATCTCACACACTGCAAGACTGGATTTTAAATGAGTTTCAAGGGTTGAGATAACAATGATACCCTCTTTTGTAAAGAATGTAGATGGAATGATTGAACTAGGAATGTATGTAGAAGCAAGAAAGATTCGCCTGTAAACAGAGATAGGGATACAGGATGAAGCTACGGACTTGGAATTAGCAGTAAAATGTCGAGATGATGTTGTTCTATGAATTTGAGCGAAATTTGACGAGACGATGGCTCCCGGAGTGCACACGGTGCTCCGAAAAATCCGCGAAACGAAGGGGGATCTGTTCGTCTCTGCACAAGGATTCTAGATCTTCAATTACAGCCGCATACCTACAACCTACACATAGAAAAGAGAGGACGATTGGGGGGTTAGGGATTAGGGGTTTGCCTTTAGGTCAAACCCCGGTTTTGGAATTAACCAAGAAATGAGAATGCTATAAATGTAAATGTTTGTAATGTAAACAAGTACTGATACCTTGTTGTAAGAATGTTTGTATTCTTACATGCGAAGGTGTAATGTATGTTGTATGTTATGTGTTGTAAGTGATCTCCTCTTCAATGGTTGAATCCTTGTCTTGAATGCAACACCTAGCCTTGAATGGAGACTTAGAGTGCTCAATTGCTTGAAGGAATGCTTGAATGCTTGAATGTTTGAATGTTTGAATATCGCTTCCGCGTCTTGCTCTTGCTTATTCCCTTCCTCCCTTTCTAGGAGAGAAAAAGTAGTTTATATACTTGTCGATTAGGGTTGAGAGACTGATTTTCCCGACCTTAGGCCGACCTAGAAACATTATTTTCCAATTTGCAAACTTAAAGACCCGATGCCCAACAAGAGACCGGGCCCAAAATAGGGCCAGGGACCAGGGCGCTGGGCGCCATGGTCCTGGGGGACCAGGGCGCTGGGCACCCTAGTCCTGAAGGACCAGGGGGCTAGGCGCCATGGTCCCACCTCCCGGGACAGTAGGGTGCAAGGAGGGATCAGGCCAAGGTGCAAAAAGATGCAGTTTTTGGTGTCGCAAACAGGTTTCGGGGTCTCCATTCAAGTTCAACATTGCGCCGCCATCGTGAAGACCCAAATGCAGTCGAAATTTCAAGTGTCGCAATTTTAAGACGCTACAGCTAGCAACAGAAATGTCCAACAATCTCTAACAAACATGAAATAAGGTGCAATTTCTATGATCTCTTAAATTTAGTTGGCATTGGATATGCTGGCTTGTACTTTTTTTTGGCTCAATTTATCATGAGATGAATCTCTCTCATTTTGCATTTTGGCAATCTCATGTTTGTTGCAGATTTAGGACCACCATCGAAAAATCAATTCACAATTTATATGCATGTTTTGCCTCATTCCAGTTGATACTTTATTTTTGGATAATGTTAACTTGGTTTCTAGATTTATGATTTATGATCTACGCCTCTCTTTATCTCTACAACTTTCATTATTTGAGTTTAGGGTTTTTTATTTTCTTTGCATACAGGCTGACACATTTAATTTTGATGCTTTTTTTTGACTTATTTAGGGTTAGAGAAAGGGATTTTGATGTAGAGGAAATAAATTCTAATTTGTTAAATACACAAAAAATTTAGAGGTTCTCACCAACTCCTGCATAGGTGCAAACTAGGTGCTCTTCTCTAGACCACTACCATTTACCTAACTTGGAATCCTTGAACATATTGGCTTTGTAAGTCTCAAATGACATGGAAATTTTTTTTGTGAGGAATAAATGATCATAGAAAACTCCTTTTTGGTGACATTCTACAATGCAATTATTCATTGGTATGACACTTCTTTTTATATTCATTCTAGGAAGACAACTTTCAATGGGCCAAGGCCATACAAGCACAAGTTTATTTCAAACACTCAAATAATGAATCGAAATAATCGTCACATCCTCCTTTGGGTTGATTTAATGTACATTCAATGCTTCCAATGATAAAAACAAAAACAAAACATTATAACATCAAACCCTCATTGAACTAGATTTTCAAACTGCCATACTGTAATATGAAAATAACAACCATTAATAACTTTCACACAAAAAATAATTAAGCCAATCACTTCGATGAGATTGAAGAAAACATATATATATATATATATTTTCTCCACTTTTTATCAAGATCCAATAGTGGGAAAGGAAGTTATGTATTTTTTTGTCTTGCTGGAAACCCTAGCTTCATCCCAGACCTACTCTCACCAAAAATGGCATAAGTCATGCAAAACTTAATGAAATTTGATAAAACCAAAAGAATAGAAAGTAGAATTATGTATCCATAATATCCCATTGGTTTAAGATCCATATTAGTCCATACAAATCTGTATCGTTCATTTTTGCAAACTGTTAACACAAAAAAAATAAAAAATCTTTCAACCTATCTATACAAAAAATGCAATATCTTTGAAAAATAGTAGATAAAATTTAATGAGACCAAGGGAAATGGAAAGTAGATTCAAATGGATTTCAATTTCAATACTGTTAGGTTCTAGGAAGATCTAGAGAAAATACAAATTAACAATTATATGCAGATACAAAAACAAAAGATGAAGAAAAATGCATAACACAGATAACACAAAGATTTAACGTGGTTCACCCAAGTTGGGCTACATCCATAGAACACAATTTTCCAATATTTTCTTATTGTCCAGTAAATTAGTACAAAACCATTGCAATGCCCTTTTACATTCCAACCGCTTATAACAAGCAATTTTTAGGGCAACACTCAAAGTCAATTTTTTTAAACAAAAAATGGCAAAAAAAAAATTCTTGCACTTGCATGATACATAACGAGTGTACAATACTTGCATGATTAGTCACCACATATCAATAATCTCCCACTTGGAGATTGATCCTGGATGACACTGCTAAACTTGCAGCTCCCACTGGATAAAACTCATGGAATCGGTTGTTCCTTAATTCTACGATATTCATTCAAGAATTCTGAGAGAAACTGAGGAGGAAATCAACTTCTTCTGTGAGAATACCTTCTTGAACATATTTGCAGGATTCCCACTTGTGTGAATCTTCTCAAGCCATAACTGGACATCCTCCAAAATAGACCGTATGATGTGGTCCCTGAGATGAATGTGTTTTGTCCTCAAATGAAGAGAATAATTCTTTGCAAGATGAATGACACTCTGGCTATTAGTATACAATGGGTTATCCTCTTGCATCTATCCCAGTTCCTCTAGAAAACATTGTAAACAAATCATCTCCTTTCTAGCTTCAGTAGCAGCTACATACTCAATCTCTGTGGTTGAAAGCAAAAAAACCTTTTGCAATCTAGAAATTCAACTAACTGCAATTCCGCCTATAGTAAAAATATTCCCTGTAGTACTCCCTGTATCAATATCACATGCCAGATTGGAGTCAACATATCCTCGTAGAGAAACATTTGATACTTTGAAACATAATGCCTTGCTAGAAGTACCTCTCAAATACCTGAGAATCCATTTGACAACATTCCAATGTTCCATTCCCAAATTGATCATGTACCTTCTCACAACTCCTAATGCATGTGCAATATATGACCACGTGCATACCATCACATACATCAGACTACCAAGAATTGATGAATATGAAATGTTAGACATTTTATTTACCTCTTCCTGTGTCTTTGGACACATCTCATTAGTCAATTTGAAATGACTAGCCAAAGGTGTACCAACTGCTTTTGCATTTTGCATGTTAAATTTTTTCAACACCTTCTTTATATACTCACTTTGGGACAAAGTTAATGTTCTATTTTTTTTGTCCCATGAAATCCTCATAAAAAGGATTTTCTTAGTTGCACCCAAATCCTTCATAGAAAATACCTTTGTTAATTTATGTTTAAGTTCATTTATATGCTACATGTTGGACCCAATAACAAGCATTTCATCAACATAAAGTAACTAGATAATATAACTACCATTATCCAATATCTTAAAATAAACACAATGATCAGAATGACATTTGTGGTAACCTTGTTCAACCATGGAACTATTAAATTTTAAATACCATTGTCGGGGTGCTTGCTTTAGGCCATAAAAACTCTTCGTCAACCTGCACACTAACTCCTCCTTACCTTTGACCTCATATCCCTGTGGAGAAAATTTGTTTTAATATCTAGTTGTTCAAGATGCAAGTCTTCTGCATCCACAAGACTTAGAATAGTTCTAACTAAAGTCATTTTTACAAGTGGAGAAAATATTTCATCAAAATATATACCCTTTTTCTGTGCAAAACCTTTAACCACGAGTCTGTCATTATATATTTTTCATCCCCCATCCTCATCCTTCAGCCTATAAACCTGTTTATTTGGAAAGGCTCTTTTTTCTACAGGTAATGGGACTAAGTCCCAAGTCTAATTCTTCATCACTGAATCCATTTCCTCTTTCATGCCTAGCTCCCACTGCTCTTTGGCATCCACCTTCATTGCTACTTTATATCTTTCTTGTTCACCAGAATTAGTTAATAAAATAGAATACAAAGAAGAAGAATTTTTTTCAGGAGGTCTACTTAACCTCGTAGGACATCTAACACTTGTAGGAGTTTGTGGGGTATTATATTTTTGCTAAGCATCAGGTACATATTCGTTTTTGACCAATTCATGCTTCTTTTCCTACATTTTTTCTTTATACATGACCTTCTCATTGAATATAACATTTCTTCTTCTAATTATTTTTTTATTTTCAAAATCCCATAACCGATAACCAAAGTCATCCATTCCATATCCAATGAAGGTACATTTTTTAGATTTAGCATCAAGCTTGGTTTTGTTTTCTTTATCAACATGGACAAAAGCTTCACATACAAAGGTTTTGAGAAAAGAATAGTTTACCTTTTTATCAGTCCATGCCTCCTCTGGAATGACACCATCCAAAGGATTTGAAGGTCCTCTGTTTATCAAATAAATAGTAGTATGTACAACATCTGTCCAACATACAATCTCATGCTCCTTGTACGCTCCATGATGGTCCTATTCATTCTCTCAGACACACCAATTTCTTGTGGGGTTTCTGGAACTATTTTCTGCCTTGGGATTCCATTGAAAAAATAATAATCTTCAAATTTTTTAATGCAATAATTGCCTCCAGTATCAAATCTGAGACACTTCAACTTTTTTCATGTCTCAAACTCAACCAAAGCTTTCCATTTCTTAAAAGTTTCAAAAACATCCAATTTCTATTTTAGGAAATATACCCATGTTTTCCTAGTTGAATCATGTATAAAAATAATATAATAATAAGAGTCACCAAGAGATGATACCCGAGTTGGTCCCCATACATCTGAATGCACAAGCTCTAATTTCTCACTCTTCTTCTCTTTCCCAACCTTGAGAAATTTGACTCTTTTTTGTTTACCATAAACACAATTTTCACAAAATTCTAAATCAATCTGCTTCAATCCTAGCAACAAATTTTTAGACTGAAGGATTTTCATCCCTTTCTTACTCATGTGCCCAAGTCTATGGTGCCATAGTTTTAAATTTGTCCTTGCAACATCTATTGCAATTGTCCCTGCAACAAATTTTTTTGTAGGAGCTAAGGTAGAATAAGTATTACCAGTACAGAAATACAATGTGCCTACCTTTACACCTTTAGCTACTACTAATGCACCTTTAGTGACCTTCCAGACATTGTCTGTAAAGGCAACTATGCAGCCTTCACTGCCCAGTTGTCCTACAGATATTAAATTTCTTCTCAAATTAGAAACATGCCTTACCTCCTGCAACAACTAGTCATTTCCATTTTGCAACTTGATCTTTATCTTTCCTTTTCCAACAATATATTAGGGCTCATCATCACCCAAATATACCTTTCCAAAATCACCTTGAACATAATCTAGAAAATATTTTCTATGGGATGTAGCATGAAATGAAGCCCCTGAATCTAATCCCCAAGAATCATTAACATTATCTAAACACAGAATCAAGGAATCTTGTAAAGTATTACTTTCACCATTAGCTTCCTTATTGTCATCTTCATTTACATCTCCTTGTTTATTTTTTCGAGATCAACAATCTTTCTTTAAGTGTCGTGGCTTTACATAGTACCAACAATCCTTTCTTACTTTGAATTGAGAGCGTCCTTTCTTTGACTTCCCTTAGGACTTCTCACACCCAAATCCTTTTCTTCTTTCCTTTGATCTTCCCTTGTTCTCTACATTCAAAACAATACTTGATGATGTTGAAGTCTCACTTGTGCTTTTCCATCACATTTCCTCTCTTAGGATAACACCAACAACATCATCAAATTTCAAAGTTACTTACATCTATAACCAAGATATTCTAGCTTTCTGGAAAAGAATATAAAATTAAGAGAGCCCTAACCTCTTTATCAAAGTTAACTTTTACATAAGTTAATTGGCTAGTAACTGCATTAAATTCATTTAAATGATCTTCTATAGATCCTCCCTTACTTATTTTCATATTAAACAAATGCTTCATAAGAAATACCTTATTCAAAGTTCAGGGTTTCTCATATAGTTTAGCCAGGATCACAATTATATCTAAAGTTGTTGTTTCTTTTGATATATTGCATGCTACAGATGGTACAAGGCACAACCAAATGGTTCCAAGTTCCTCTATGTCTAGAATATCCCAATATCATCTAACATCATGGTCAGTTTCTTTGACTTTCCTTCCAGTGGCTGCCATAGATCCTTTTGATATAGGTAATCCTCCATCTACATTTTCCATAATTGGTAATTCTAGTCGTTGAACATCTCGACCTTGAATTTGGTTTCTTCCATTGCTCCCACTCAAATATGAAAGTCCTTGCCAATTTACAAAAATACATGGCTTTGATACCAATTTCTAGGGTTTAGGCAAATTTTGAGCAAATATAAATTAACAATTATATGCAGATACAAAAACAAAAGATGAAGAAAAATGCATAACACATATAGCACAAAGATTTAACGTGGTTCACCCAAGATGGGATACATCCATAGAACACAGTCATTCAATATTATGTTATTATCTAATAAATCAGTACAACACCATTGCAATGCCCTTTTACTTTCTAGTCGCTTATAACAAGAAAGTTTTAGGGCAACACTCAAAGTCGACTATTTTTAGGGTTTTTTCAAAGTCAGTTTTTTTTCAACAAAAAATGGCAAAAAAAATTCCTGTACATGCATGATACATAATGAGTGTATAGTACTTGCATGATCAATTGCCACATATCAACAAATACATCTCAGATCATGAAATTCACTATATAGTCCATACCAAATGAAATAGCAACAATATTCCCAGAAAACATAAGGAAAATTGCTCCAAATTGACTCCCATCTTCATTTCAAAGTTCATCAACCTTTGGGGTCATGGTTACAAGATATATTTATGCCATAAAAAATATTTTATCACTCTAACCAATCTACAACTACCCTTTAACAACATATTAAAAAGTTGAACTACAACTTTTAAAAGTTGTCATTACAACTTTAACAATATTTGAGCAGCTTTTACATCTTTTACCCTCTTGGCCTAAAACTTCGCAAAATGATCTCATATGATCTCTAATGGTCCAAAATGACCCTATTTACATAAAACAACATAAAAGAAGACAAAAAACCAAATTTGACCATGACGGTGATTCTGCACCAAATTTGACAAACGCCTGCCAATTACTTCCTTGTAATTATGAAAATCATTTCTACAAATCCATTAAGTGCATTATAATATCTCAAAAAGTTGCTCCTCGTGGTGGTACTTGCCTTGTCAATATTTTTGATTAGGATAAAATAAGTTTTGAAGGGGCCTCGACAGCCTTACAAAAGAGAGCTACGATCGAAAAATAAACTAGACTGTCTAGCAATGAACCACAAGTTTTAGAGAGGACCTGGAACCTTATGGACTTACGGGTGTCCAGATCCCAAAACTCAAAGGTTGTGAAAGACGTAAACAAAAAAAATGCAGTAGCCACAACCAACCAAATGCCAACCAAATATCAAGGGTAAACATTACAAACCAGGTTGGCCGAAACATACGGTTTAAGTCAGCAAACAATAGACCTTAGAAGACAGAGAATAAGGGTTTATCAAGCACCCTTAGCCAACAAGAAGGGTTTTCCTACACTCCCATAACCTATAACAACATCTTTAGGCCACAACAAACAAAGCTTGAACCTAACCAAAAACAAAAAACTGGCGAAATTGGGCCCTTGAAAACTACCAGCATCTAGTATGTACATGAGAAGAACACGAGACGCATGGTTATTTTATTCTCTATCAACCTTGAGAGTGGTTTTTACAAGGATCCCATGCAAATTGAAAGAGTGGGTTTTATAAGGCTCCCAAAACTAGTCAAGGCCCATACATCAACAACTTGTCCTGAAAGAACCTCTTGGGACATAGGGTTTTGATGAGGCGCCCAAAAAATCCTACAAATAAAAACCTGAGGGTTTTGATAGGCTCCTTCAACTAGCAACACACACATCAACAACCTAAAAATATCCTCAACCCAAAACCCTTGTAGCCACTCCACCTCCATAAGAGAGTAAATAACCTCAAATAGAGATCCATGAGAACAGACAAGAGGAGAGAAAGAGACCCACATGGGTTTTATAAAGGCTTCCAAAACCTTAACCTTGAACAAGACCAACATTGAGCACAAGAGACCCTCCAAGATCACCACCTCAATATGGAAAAAGGGAGAGAAAACAACCATAAAAGTAGTCTTAGTACCGATCCAACCACAAAACAAAGCATCGTTATCCTCCCACTAGGACCTTCCATCATCAATCGTAGCATCCGGCTCCACCTCAATAAGAGAAAGTTTATCTCCAACACCAGCCATTTCCACCTCAAAAGAAAACAGGAGCACCTCTATAAGAGGGATTTGAAATAACCAAGAATACTGAGAAAGAAGTGACAAGGCCGACAACAACGATGCAAATAGGAGAAAGCCAAAAACCGGGCAACCAAAGATATAAACAACTAAGAAAGCCCACAGAGACGACACATCAAACAACTTGACTTGCCAATGTTGTCTTCCCTAGTCTCTTACATAATTTGTGGACTGTTGATCAAACAATTCATTTACCTTTCTTTCTATAAGAGGGATTGGAACTAATGGCTCAGATACCTTCATTTTTGCCTGCATTATATGATACTTTTGGAAACCAAAGTGTAGATGTTCGAAAGGTAGGCTTTTATTTTTGGCTTCCAAATATATTTATTTGTTGCTAATAAATGTAGGTCTCTATATATTTTCTTCCTTATTAATATTTTCTTTGCTTAAGTTGTTTTATGTTCAAGCCTGAAAAATATGTTATTTAGAAAGAAGAAGAAAACAATTTTAAGTCTTGATTTATTTGCTTGTACAGACGATCATTTTTTGTCCAATAGACGTATATATTATCCTTGGAAAAGAATTTTTACCTTACCTTGGAAGCTTGAGCAACACCCAACGATGACTTATAACAATTTATGCAAATAGAATTTCATAGTTGTAGTATATAATAAAAAAAAAATGTGTTGATCACTATATTTCCTATAAACGTTTTCCAACTTTTTTTTTTTGAACCTCTGAATCTGATTAATTCCTTTTGCAGGCAAGGTTTGTTGCTGATATGGGGATGCAAAATGTAGATGCATAGACATGGCACATTAACTGTTTGACAAAATGCCTCAAAAAGATCTGTCCTCGTGGACTACAATGATTTTAGGCTATGCACAAAATGGATTTGTTGGGAATGCTTCAGAAACTTTTAAACAAATTTAATTAGCAGGTATCAAGCCAAATTCCACAACCTTTGCCACCATCCTCCATGCCCGTGCCGAAATAGGAGATTTGGAATGGGGTACGGGCATCCATCAAGGCATAAAGGATACATTTTTTTTCCAAATGTAGATACAATTGCCCTAATAGATCTTTATGTAAAGTGTGGAAGCATGAACAACACAGGTGAATTGTTTGACAGAATGCCTCAAAGAGATGTAGTCTCATGGACTACAATGATTGCAAGATATGCATATTAAACATTTATTGAAAGGTTTTTAGAAACTTTCAAACAAATGCAATTGGTAGGTGTAAGCTATCTACTTGACAACCTTTGTGAGCTTCATCCCTTACCATTGCAAATGGGGAGGTTTAAAATAGGGTATGAACATCCAATTCTCTATACTTGAGCATGGCCTTTCTCTTTAGTTGCTTTATACTATAATTCCTCAACATTGAATTTAGGATTTAGATCATGGTCTAGAAGGTAGAACAAAGTATTAAACTAATTCCACTAAGGTTAACGATTATGTTAGTAATGTGCATCCAAAACATGGATCAACAAAATTCATGGTGATCTGGACATCTCACCTGAAATGATATCAGTGCTTCTATGAACCACAGTGTTCATCCCATCACTCAACCCCTGGAAAGGGATATTTATGGTGGTTCTATGGACATAGTAAATTGGTGGTTACTTGCGGTTGTTGTATGAACATGGTAAATTATTGGTTCCTTGGTATTTTCCTTCTATGCTGGATTTGGTTATAACGCCATAGTTACTAGATTTTTAACTTAATCATAAATGCTAAGTTTGTTATTTATAAAAATGCAACTGACAATGTCAGTGCTGCACTTCATCTTCCGAAGCCAGTTTCTATTTTAAAGTTGTCTGCATTTCAAATTCATCATAAATATTAGTTTTCATCACTGTTAGAGTGTAGAGCTGTTTGCATCATTGTTATAATGTAGATCTCTTTGCTATTGGAAGATGATTTTAGAAATTGCTTTGAAGGTGAAATCCAAGCAACAAAATGAGACCTTAAAAGACTAGCTAGTCCTTTTCATGTTACGAAAAGAACATTTCTTTTGCAATTGTTAACTCTTCTAACCTCGTCTTAAATATTGGATCCACTAAGGGTTAGATTCCTCTATTTTTTGAATGGGGAGAACTATTGTGCTAATCACATGCTCATTGTATATTTTATTTATGAATTCATGTCCTTAAATAGAAGGGGAAAATCCTTGTAGCTAAGTAGGATTCACATATTGAAGAATCATAAAATCGCGTTTCTAGGCCAAACAATTTTAATTCTGAGCTTATCCTCAAGGTTAATGACTGCCATGTCCACAATTCAGAAAGTCTCTTTGTTCATAATTGTTAGTTTAAAGATAACTTGGCAGATCCTATATTTGAGAATGGTGAATAGAAGATCCTAATTCCCTAAGGTTTTGTGGATGATCTTCAAATGATAGATGTGGAGCATCTACATTCATACATTTTGGAGTGGCATTTTCAATGGTCCTTTTCTAGGATAAAATGGGTCGTGACTTTACTCCACTAGTTTTTTACAGTTTGACACTTAGCCCACCTTACTAGTATGACCAAAAGGTTTTTAAGGACTTCTCACACAAGAACTGCATTGTAAAAGGATGATAAAATATATGAATTCAATTGTTACTCTTTTTCTCTCTTGTAGGCTAGGTTGTCAAATAGGTCAAAGTACATATATATTTTGATTCCTTGTTTCCAGAGAGCTAAGATAGATAGTACAGACATGGTCCCACCTTCACTTAGCTGAATTTTGGTACAACTGTTGTTATTTCATGCATAAGAAGGTTTGGATAGATTGTAGCAGAGGCTTTGTAAAAGCCAAATAATGGATACTCTATGTTGTGCATAAGGTAACTACTGAGGAAATTGAATATGTCAAGACCAAATATATATACGTATACACGCCATTTCGGTTTTTGGTTTAGTAGCAATCCTCTATGATGAAAGCATAATTGTTTTTGATAAGGGTAAACGGGTTTTACAAGGACCCGAAACCTAAAGTTTTACAACAGTCGACCAACAACCAATCTGGCATGAAACAACAGCAAAACAGGGGATCAACTCCGAACAAAAACAGAGACAAAAAACATAGACAGACAAGCGAAAAAAGAAAAGCTCTCAGTTGAGCGATAGCACCAGATCCTTATTCTTTTGAATGGAAATCTTGTTGATTTCCTCAAGTTCCTCCATGATGAATCTGGAGGTACCCTCGTTGCTGCTTTTGCTTCTGGTTCTCAAACTGGGTCTAGTGGTTTTGTTGTCTCTAGCAGCCACCTCATCTCCACCAAGATCATTCACCGAGTCACTGTGGAAGGATCTGTAATCAACAACCATCTCGTTAATCTTTTCAAGCCCCTCAATGCTGTTGTTCATGGCTTCTTCACTAATGTCGACTAGATTCTTGAGATTTTTCCTAATCTCAACCATGGATTGTTTCACTTTATCAATCCTTTGTTCATGGTTGCATTTCATGACCTCAACATTCTAAGAGAGTTTTTGAGTCATGAGCATGAGTTTTTCCAGCTTGTTGGGTTCAGGGGAAGTAGTGAAAATGTCGATTATTTCCTTAATCCCCGTCTTGAGGGTGTCAATTTCACGCTCAACCCATTCCTAGCAGCGCTTCTGGCTTCTGGTGGCTTCCATGACAAGATTCATCAGACTACCATCATTCCCCTGATTATCTTTTTGGACATTGATAGGGATGTCCAGTTTAATCCCTTGGTCTATAATCTTCGGGTTGTGATCCTTCGCTGGAAAAATTTTCTTTTTAGTGAGGGGTTCAACCTTAGAGATCAACTTGTTGTTGGATTTGTATTTACTAGCTGCCCATTTGGGGGGGTTCTCGATGTCGAGCATCTCAGGAGTGACCATCTTATCCTTTTCATCTACAGGTTCATATTCAGGGTCATCAACAGGAACCTCACTATCATCCAGGTCCATCTCCAAGTCAAAGACGTCTTGGATCTTCATCTACATACCAATCTCGACAAGCGGGGGCACAATTTCAATGGATTTGGCATGTTCCATGATGAGGACGATAAGTCCCTCATGAAGAATAAGGTTGTTAGGGTTTTCCAGGTACTTTTATAGGCTATTTTCGGGGGAGGAGGCTAGATAAAAGGGAACAGAGATCCAATTGCTTTTCCAAGCTTTTTTGATGAGTTCTAATTAGGCTGGATTAATGACATCAGTCAAACTTTTTAAATTGAAAAGGATCATTTAGACTATGCCTATGATTGGTGGAATGACGTTATAAATACCTTGAGATTGATATCATTTTCTATGTTGCTTTATAGGGTGGATTGATGAGAGTCAATAAAGAATAAGAGTTTGATAATTGATTTGGTTTGATCTATGACCCACCACATTTATTAGAACAAATAAATCTTTATAATTAGTTAAGAATTCCTTCACTTGAAGTAAACCTATGGAAGATTGGCCCATGTATGATGTAGTCATTATTTCATGATGAAAAAATTAGAATGGTGAATTTTTCCAGAGAGTCATGATTCTCTTCATTGTTAATTAACAATGTTATTTATTCTATGAGTTGTATTTATTTATTTTTGTAAATGCCTTTTGATAAGGTATAGGTTTGATACAAAGATGGTGCCAAACCTTCATCGAAATGTCATTGCATTCAATAGCACGTAAATTATCTTGTACACGTTTTTATTAACAATGCCTTGGTGTACAAGGTGTAGGCTTGATCAAATATTATGTCAAGCCTTCCTTGAAATTGCACTCAGTAATCCCTAAATCATCATGTACATTGTTTATCATTCTACCATATCTTGTACTTGAAATATTAGATATAATTTGATAATTCATTTTAGTTGGTTTCAGTGTTTCAACCATGACATTTTGCACCATACTTGCAATGATTGATTTTGGCATACAACATGTCTTCTTAATAATATCTCACAAGACCCCTACTTAAGAATCATATATATGGCATAATGGGAAATCCAGAACAAGGGACTTCTAGTGTTAGCATTCATAGCTTCCGTATTGGTGACTCAAAAGCAACAAAAACTTCTAATATTAGCATTGATAGAAATTAGAACAAAACTAATTGGTTAAAAAAATAGAGCAAGGTAGGAGTTTGATTTTGAGAAGATTTAAAAAATGGATGGACCCATCTAGGTCAAGGATCTTAGCTTACAAATTAACTTATAATATAGGAGGAATACAATTAAAATCACATCTAAGAGAGAATTAATTTATTCAAATATCACACTTGACAAAACTAAATGTTACAGACCAAACTAACCAATTGTCATCTTATTCATTTGTCAAAATCTGATTTGACCAATTTATACAAATGCCTCAACATTTGACAAGAACTATGCTGCAATGCAACCCTTATTTATTTACCATTGTGGATCGACTCATGTTGAAAAAGTGACCCACATTCCATTGTGTCATGGTGATATAAAGGGGGGGCGTATCACATTGTTATATTGCCCATCTCCCTTATGAGTAGGTCGTGCCACCTTTTCTTGGGACTTGATTTTGAAGTATAAATTCAAGAGAGATTTCAATTTGATCTTTAAATTAGGTAGAATTTAATTTCAAGGTTTATATTGATTGAAAATATTTAAGCAGATTTATGCTTCTTACCCTTGCAAAATTATCCCACACTTGACATCCATTAAATCTGTTGAGTGCACCCTCCACCACCTCTCGATACTATTAAAAACTAAGCCTAGCTATCACAGGCAGACCAAAATTAAGGCTGTGAAATACATCTCACTGGTATCAGAGACATAATAGAGCTTGCTATCCACGCTATCAGATACACACGTGGAGATAAAATTTTCGGTTTTGTTTTTAATGATTTCCTTTTTCCCTATGACACGTTTTCTTGAAATGAATCATTTTCTGCAAGCTATAATTTTTCAGCTGTATTAAATGGATTTTCTTTTAGGCTTCATGGTTTTCCTATGCTCCTTTGCCTACTTATCATCCTCAAGCCCTGTGCAGGAAGCAAGAATTCTCTATTTGAAAGACCCAAAAAAACCTATTAAAAAGTTCAATGCTTCCTTCAGGTAATAAAGGAGCCATAGACTACTAATATGAATCTTTGGGCTGTCATTCTCATGGTTTCATTCTTCAGGTAATAAAGAGCCATAGAATACTAATATGAATCCAGAAATAATTACATAAATCAATAAGGATTGTGGAAATCTAATATCATTAATAATCTAACTTTTTATGATTTTCAAAAAAAAATTATGGAAATATAATATCATTAATAATCTAACTTTTTTATGATTTTCTAAAAAAATATTATTATACCTAAGGGATATCAACCTTTCCTTTAATTATTAAAATATTGATGTAGAGCATCCACAAAACTCAATCAATAGGGGGAGATCTTTCTCCCAACTCACCTATACAATAAGGTGATAACCCTCTAAAACCTCACTGGACCCCTCACAAGGTTATTAGTACTCACAAGGTACAATATGTATCAAAACCACACTCATGCTTCTTAGCCCTCATCCACTCACGAGAACATGCTCACATAGACCTTTCCAACATGTATGAATCCAAACCCCAAGTCCTCCAACACTCCAACACCATAAGACCTTCTACTAGTCACTCACCCTAGTACATGCTCAATTAAGACTCCTAACTCCATTCCAACATACAATGGCTACTCCAACCACATATACTCTTGGAAATCCCTATAAGAACTTCACAAAACTCCTATTCTTGACTCTATACCCACCCAACCAGCCCAACATGGTTACCCTTCATTTACAATCAATGGATTGCTCCTTAGGACAATCTTGGTTTTAGGATAGTCATGTACTTGAGGACAATCAATAATTCACAAATGTTTCTCACCCCTTGGGGATTTCAACTACTCCATTGGATTTACAAGAACCTCCTAGGCCTTCCTTATTCCTCTCACACTAACACCCCTTCACCGGTTCGCACAAATAGTGGTATTATTCATATCACTGTCATATGAGGGCAGTCATCTTAAGATTAGGATAGTCAAATGCATTGAGACACATACTCATTCAAGGGTCCCAAATACCCTACAGATGATCACTGTGTTTAATTTTTACCACTCTCTTACTTCACCCAAAGTTCCCATCTCAATCAACAACTTGTTAAAAAAAAGAAAAACACCGTTCTTTGTCTCAGTCAATATCATTGTCTTAGTGATAGTCAAGGATACCTTCATGTTCACTGAGTTTTATCAATTCCTAACCATTGGATCACTTCAATGGACTCTTCTTCACCCCCCTCTAAGGCTTCAATACCCTTGCAATTCCCTCCTTGGCATCCTTAACCTTGTCATAACTCCAAACCTCTATCGATTCTCAGTCTAAGACATGAAACAGTCACTTGGTTTCCAATTGGCACGTGCAAAATTATTGATATAAACCTTGTAATAACTTTGACGTGAAAGAAAACACTAATATATATAATAATACCCAATTTGGGGCTTATTCATTAACAAACATGAGAGTTTGCATTTCTTATTGCACATTGTTAACCCTAGGGAGGGTTTTGATAGATTTTGGCAAAATTACATTAAGTCTTCAAAAAATGAATGAAAATCTATGAGATAAAGAGAAAATAAAACTAGATTCATGCCCCTACAATCTCCAATAGGTTTACAATGCAAATTTATAAGGAAACATAAAGAACAAATGTCGTGATTTGAGGAAAATTGTAGAATTTCAAAGTTTGATTGTTCTGCTTCGTGTTACATTCATCATTGACCCCCAAAAATATGTGGGAAGGGCCTTTTTCAACACCTTTCAAGCCTACCATTGGTTATAACTGCCTTTTGAATTGGTTTGAACAAGAAACACATAATTGCTCCTTTAAACACCAAAAGTTGCTTTGAGCATTTTTTGACAATATTGACAACTTTGGCTAACTTTAATCCTAGACCCAACCTATGACTTCAATGACTTAACAATGACACAAATAGGTCCAAATAGACCACAAAGAGCCTTATACATCATCAAACATCATATTTGACCTATGGAGGCATACATCCCATATTAGGCCAATTTAGCTAATTTGTGCCAACATAACTCCTATTAGGACTCAACATACAAACCAATGGTCTTGTTGACCTTGTTACATCACATATGGTCTTATTACATTGTATATGGCCTTACAATACCTTATTACAACTTTCATACTTCAAAACATAAAAGATTCAAAATTTTCCTCAAAGAGGCTTGATGGTAGCCTAGGTGCTCCTGCATCATATACTATGGCCAGGAGTACATAAATATTACATAGATGGGAATGGACTTGCATTCAGGCTCATTGCCTAGAGCTCACTACTCAATAAAGTGGCCTAGAGGATTACAAACCTCAAGGAATTCTCACTGGCTTTCAATTTGTTTACAATGTGTAAATACAATGAAATGAACTCTTAATCAGCATCTGACTATGCGAAGATGAGTTTCGGTTAGGCTCTGAATCTTTGTCTGTGCTATGCTAAATACTCTGTCTCTGTCTGAGTTAGCTATCGGTTGGTCTGAAAGAAAAATGTGCATGTGAAACTACGCTTAATCGCACCAAAACGGATCATCACACATACAACACATCGAAAAATCAATCATCAAAACAATCTTATATATCCGGTCTTACCACAAAAAAAATCTCCTTCAAGTTGGATTCAATAAGTGTAACATGTAGATCAAGTCAACTTCAATCATGAATAAAACATATCACCGGACACAAAAATTATTACCACATGCTTCCTAAAGGTCTTCCATATCATCAAGATTAGAAAAATAATCACTGAAAATACCGTAATCACCGGAGATCATTCTGGATCAAAGCATTACTAAAATACCTTGTTATACCTTGTTTCACCGGTTAATTGTCTACCTGTTACCTCCATCTTCTGGTTAAGTTGGATCACAACTGTCAGATTAAATCACCACAAAGAGTTTCCATCAATGACAACCCTAAACAAATAATCAACCACCAGAAGTCTCTTGAAATCATCGGATGAGTGTCAATTGCCAACAAATGCATCAATTCTCATTATTGAATAACATGGACCTACGGGAGCAACCTGTTGTGTTGAGAAGATTATCGCAAGTGGAGGAAATGCTCATTGCTAGAGTCAACCCAGTATTGCAAGTAACACACACTTTTGGAGGCCAATACAAATATAGTGGTCACACCATAAGCTTATGAAAAGACATAAAGAATATTGCAAGAGTGTTGAACCATGTAGAATATAAGAGTTAGATGTGCTCATAATTTGAGTACATACAGAAGGACATTTTTTCGATTTTTATGAAAATAGAAGTCATGTTAGAGATGCATTGCAATACAAAGTCAAATATGACCCATATTATAATGATGTTGCCATAAATATTGAATACTTAGCACAAATTCCTAAAGAAAAATTAGATATTTCAAACATGCTACGTACCATTGAAATGAATGAAGAAATAGTCAATCCAAACTATGAAATGGACAGTAATGAAGATCAAACTAAAATTGGCACAACATACACATCATCATTTGTTGCTATATTTCCAAGAAAACTATATGAACTATAACTTATTAAGAAAACATTGGAGCTTGAGGAAAACACAAACAACATTATTGATTGGCCTCAAATAGATTCATCTCTAATAAATGAATACAATATTGAAGGGTTGCTCAATATGGCATTTCCGATGCTCTTCCCAAATGGAACTACACTACCAATGCAACCACAAATTAGGGATGTTCAGATGCACGAGTATGCACTCCACTTGATGAGATTTCATGACCAAAGATTTGGGAGGCATCCAGGTTTTGATATTTTATGTTCAATCTTATGATGCGACATCATAGACAAGGACTTGCAGCAGCTTTCATTTAAAAAAATGCAGAAGAAAACATACCAACCACCATTGAAAACCTCCATGCACACTTACAAAATCTTCCTGACACACAACTAGTTGAAAATACCACAATGATGCATCATGTAGAAATACCGCAATATATCGATCTCTACTAGATGATCCATGCTTGCTTAACACAGTTGAGATATTCACTAGAGACTCTGCTTGTGATTATGAAGAGATAATCAATCCTGTCCAAAGGCACACAAAATGTAGAGAGGGAACTTGCTTACACAAGAAGGAAAAAAATAGAGTGTCGATACAAAGCTCCGTGGAAAGAATAGATTATATCCATATTGACATGTGACAATAATAGGAAGAAACTGATGAATAATGATGAACAACAAATACCCCAATCGGTACTGAGAGGGTGGGGGTGGGTGAATTAGTACAGACAAAAAATTTCTCAACAACTTATCTAGTTAAAGCAACACCCACTGGTTGTCACCATTATTGAACTTAACCACGACAATACCGGTTAAACACAATAAGACATCAGACACCATAAACTAATAAGTCTGAATACTTCAAATATGATCAATACTTGACATCAACTTCACCCATAAACATATGCATGTGGTATACCAGTAATACCATAACCTATTAACTCTGCATGCATAATCTTTCAACCAAATAATTCATAAACATCACATGAAAAATGCATAACACATAACACAAATTTTTCACGTGGAAATTGAAATGAGAAAAACCACGGTGGGGATGAATACCCACAAGCTTGTTTTTGAACTCTTTTGAAGCTCGCCGTGTTAGGAGCCTAGTCTGGTTAAAGACTTTACAATAAGGTTCTGTTAGGAACCGATCCTATTAGAAATCACCTGGTTAAGGGATGGCTATATACCTTGTTAAAGGTTGAAACCCTTTTAAAGGTTACCTCACTAGAGGATTTGAAGAACTCAATGATCTTGAGTCACCCAGTTAAAGGTTTTTCAATAAGCCTATTAAGATACCCGGTAAAGGGATTTTTCAACTATTGAAATGATTAGAAGAAAATAGGTAAAACGTCTGATCTGATAACAACACTATATGCCAAGACAGATCCTTTTCATTTCCTCTACTCTGTAATCACACTCTACAGTTTTCCTCTTACTGGTCTAGCAAGTATCTCATCACTCGGATACACACACACAACATTTGCCAACAACTTTACAATAACAAACATCATCGACCTTATAAACAACAGTTAGGTTGGTAGCATAAACCCTAAACCCTAAGCATCTTAGGTTTACAACACAGGTGGTCCAATCCTGACCGTCCAAACACATTGCATAGAGTATTACAATTTCAAACAAATCACATGACAATGTGCATCATTCATTCATCACCGCACCTAGGAATCAGTAACTCATCACTCTTTCTTCTCATACTGCTAAGAAGAATGATCATTCCTGAGGTAGACTTCTCACGCAGTTGATCTTCTCATGCGAGATCCTCAAGGAAATCCTTCACGTGCACAAAGATAATGTGGCACCTCAATCTCATTCACATCTCTTGGCTAACTCATCCAAAATATCATCAGTTGCATTGCACAAGCTGGATTGCCAAACCGATAACCCTAGAGCTGAGACTTCCAACTGGTAGTCACACTTAGTGAAACCTTGACACCGGTTCACTACATCTCCTCATACCTCTTCATACTGGTTCACTTGAACTTATTGACATCAATGAAAACATACATTATCATCATATCAACATGCTGGTTCATCATATGCTAATAATATCCAACAATCTCCCCCTTTGGCATTGATGGAAATACTCAGTGTAGCATTGCAACTATAAGCATCATAGACCAGTGTATCTTTATCATCAGATATCTTCTCCCCCTTTGACAACAATGCCAAAGTGGAGGCACAAGCTTCCAAAATCTACTATGCTACTCCCCCTAAGGAGTAGCATCCTTCAACACATCAATCCTGAAAGATTTGTCACTGTAGTACTTGACTGATGCAAAGCACACAACTTTAGTTGACTTCATGAAGGGGCAGAACCCCTAATTCACCTCTCAAATAGATAAATGTAGTCTTTAGTAAGGGATTAGTGAATATGTTTGCCAACTACTCCTTACTAGAAACATGTAGTACAACCTCCTTATTCTGAACTGTCTCTCTCAAGAAATGATATTTAAGCTCAATGTGCTTAGTTCTAGCATGCAATACCAACTGGTTGTCACCATTACTTAACCTAACCATGGCAATACTGGTTAAACACAGTAAGACATCAGACACCATAAACTGATAAGTCTGAATACTTCAAATACGATCAATACTTGACATCAACTTCACCCATAAACATATGCATGTGGTATACCAGTAATACCATAACCTATTAACTCTGCATGTATAATCTTTCAAGCAAATAATTCATAAACATCACATGAAAAATGCATAACACATAACACATAGATTTTTCACGTGGAAACCCAAATGGGAAAAACCACGGTGGGGATGAATACCCACAAGCTTGTTTTTGAACTCTTTTGAAGCTCATCCTATTAGGAACGTAGTCCGATTAAAGACTTTACAATAAGGTTATGTTAGGAACCAATCCTGTGAGAGATCACCCGGTTAAGGGATGGCTATATACCCTGTTAAAGGTTGAATCCCTGTTAAAGGTTACCTCGCTAGAGGATTTGAAGAACTCAATGATCTTGAGTCACCTAGTTAAAGGTTTTACAATAAGCCTGTTAAAACTACCTAGTAAAGGGATTTTCCAACTATTGAAATGATTAGAAGACAATAGGTAAAAATTTTAATCTAATAACAACACTACATGCCAAGGTAGATCCTTTTCATTTCCTCTACTCTGCAATCACACTATGCAGTTTTCCTCTTACTGGTTTGGCAAGTATCTCGTCACTTGAATACACACACACACAACATTTTCCAACAACTTTACAACAACAAACATCATTGACCTTATAGACAATAGTTAGGTCGGTAGCATAAACCCTAAACCCTAAGCATCTTAGGTTTACAAAATAGGCGGTCCAATCCTGACCGTCTAAACACATTGCATAGATTATTACAATTTCAAATAGATCACATGATAATCTACATCGTTCATTCATCACCACACCTGGGAATCAGTAACTCATCATGCTTTCTTCTCATACCGCTAAGAAGAATGATCATTCTCAAGGTATACTTCTCACACAGTCGATCTTCTCATGCGAGATCCTCAAGGAAATCCTTCACGTGCACAAAGCTGACGTGGCACCTCGATCTCATTCACATCTCTTGGATAACTCATCACAAAATATCATCAGTTTCATCGCACAAGCTGGATTGCCAAACCGATAACCCTAGAGCTGAGACTTCCAACCGATAGTCACACTTAGTGAAACCTTGACACCGGTTCCCTGCATCTCCTCCTACCTCTTCATATCAGTTCACTTGAACTTATTGACATCAATGACAACATACATTATCATCATATCAACATGTCCGTTCATCATATGCCAATAATATCCAACAATCCCCCCCTTTGGTATTGATGGCAATACTCAGTGTAGCATTGCAACTGTAAACATCATAGACTAGTGTATCTTCATCATCAGATATCTTCTCCCCATACATCAGATATCTTCTCCCCCTTTGACAACAATGCCAAAGTGGAGGCACAAGCTTTCAAAATCTACTATGCTGCTCCCTCTATGGAGTAACATCCTTCAACACATCAATCCTGAAAGATTTGTCACTGTAGTACTTGACTGATGCAGAGCACACAACTTTAGTTGACTTCATGAAGGGGAAAAACCCCTAATTCACCTCTCAAATAGGTAAATATAGTCTTCGGTAAGGGCTTAGTGAATATGTTTGCTAGCTGCTCCTTACTGGAAACATGTTGTAGTACAACCTCCTTATTTGAACTTTCTCTCTCAAGAACTGATATTTAAGCTCAATATGCTTAGTTATAGCATGCAATACCAACTAGTTGTCACCATTATTGAACTTAACCACAAAAATAACGGTTAAACATAGTAAGACATCAGACACCATAAACTGATAATTCTAAATACTTCAAATACGATCAATACTTGACATCAAATTCACCCATAAACATATGCATGTGGTATACTAGTAATACCATAACCTATTAACTCTGCATGCATAATCTTTCAACCAAATAATTCATAAACATGATGTGAAAAATGCATAACACATAACACACAAATTTTTCACGTGGAAACCCAAATGGGAAAAACCACGGTGGAGATGAATACCCACAAGCTTGCTTTTGAACTCTTTTGAAGCTTGCCTTGTTAGGAGCCTAGTCTGGTTAAATACTTTACAATAAGGTTCTATTAAGAACTGATCTTTTTAGAGATCACCTAGTTAAGGAATGGCTATATACCCTGTTAAAGGTTACCTCTCTAGAGGATTTGAAGAACTCAATGATCTTGGGTCACCCGGTTAAAGTTTTTACAATAAGCCTATTAAAGCTACCTGGTAAAGGGATTTTCCAACTATTGAAATGATTATAAGACAATAGGTAAAACTTCTAATCTGATAACAACACTACATGCCAAGGCAGATCCTTTTCATTTCCTCTACTTTGCAATCACACTCTGTAGTTTTCCTCTTACTAGTCTGGCAAGTATCTCATCACTCAGATACACACACACAACATTTTCCAACAACTTTACAATAACAAACATCAACGACCTTATAGAAAATAGTTAGGTCAGTAGCATAAACCCTAAACCCTAAGTAACTTAGGTTTACAACATAGGCGGTCCAATCCTGACCATCCAAACACATTGCATATAGTATTACAATTTCAAATAGATCATAGAACAATTTGCATCTTTCATTCATCACCGCACCTAGGAATCAGTAACTCATCATGCTTTCTTCTCATACCACTAAGAAGAATGATCATTCCCAAGGTAGACTTCTCACGCAGTTGATCTTCTCATGCGAGATCCTCAAGGAAATCCTTCATGTGCACAAAGTTGACATGGCACCTCGATCTCATTGACATCTCTTGGCTAACTCACCATAGAATATCATCAGTTGCATCGCACAAGCTGTATTGCCAAACCAATAACCCTAGAGCTGAGAATTCCAACTGGTAGTCACACTTAGTGAAACCCTAACACTGGTTCCCTGCATCTCCTCATACCTCTTCATACCGGTTCACTTGAACTTATTGACATCAATGACAACATACATTATCATCATATCAACATGTCAGTTCATCATATACCAATAATATCCAACATAAACAATATGAACCTGCAAGAAATGGTGATAGGTTAAACATACACAACCCTAAAATAATCTCAATTTAGAAAGCCAATATAGATTGCCAACCTGTCATCTCTTAGGCACTTGTTCTGAAATAGATTGCCAAGTATGCATAAAAAGCAGAGGGAAAATCTGAGACATGTGTCGATATGCTAATAAGAATATATACAAGCCAAAAAATAGATCACCCAACCCTAACAACATACCAAAAATTCATGACATAAATTGTAGTAGAACGTGATATAGGAGCATAGGAAACATATCATATGCTTAAAAAAATACCCCTTGTTGTTTGTAATCAACCCTTCACATATTTGAATGCTGGTCAAAAAGTGCTCCATTGAATAACAAGAACATTAGATGAAAGCCAAATCCAATCTAGCTACTTACATTCCTACATCAAATGATCTCTAGAGCTAGAAAGTTTAACAATACTCGAATTTGCAAGATCTTTCTCCTACGCTGCAAATTGTAAAGGATGGAAATGGAAAGAGAGAAAGGTAAAAGCCTTTGTGAATGTTTACCCAAAGTTATATAGCATCCTAAAGGAGGATTCAAAACACTTTGAAACATTTTTTTGAAGCAAGTTACTCTATACAAACATTTTTGCTACATAGAGACCGACATAGGACTTAGTAATGATTTGATTATTGCTACACTCATAATATATATTCACACACACATACATAAGGAAATACGTAAATATATGTATGTATTTATATATGTGAATGTATATATTAATACATACATATATATATTCCCCTAAATGTGTTGGATGTATTTTTCAATACATTATAATTAAAAAAATGTAATGTAAATGAAGTTTACTTACCCAAACTATATCAAACTATCGGCATAACTATTACACCTTGTTAAGGTGTAAGTGCTAGTGTATTTAAAAAAAATACTTCAATAATAATAATCAAGTTTTAAATGTCTTATTAATATCAAATATACATTACTTATATATATATGTATGTATGTATGTATGTATGTATTAATATATACATTCACATATATATATTATGAGTGCATATATTCACTCGTAATATATATTCACACACACACACACACACACACACACACACACACATATACATTTATATATTTATACATGTATTCATTATATATATATATATATATATATATATATATATATATATATATATATATATATATATATATATATATATATATATATATATATATATATATTGTTGCAAGGTGTGTGCCCTTGGTCTCCTTGTTTTGTTCAACGTAACGCTCAGGTTTGTGACATGGCTTAACTGTCTCCTATGGATTCTATAAGTCTAGTGGTTATATTAGGCATTAATAGGTTGATCTTTTGGTGCAACGACAACCACACTTGTAACAAGTGGTATCAGAGCTTGGTCACATGTTCAAACCCCTTGCTTGCGCTGTGGGGGAGATTGTTGCAAGGTGTGCACCTTTGGTCTCCTTGTATTTTGTAGCACAACACTCAAGTTTGTGACATGGATTAACTTCTTCCTATGGATTCTATAAGTCAAGTGGTTGTATCAGTCATTAATAGGTTGATCTTGTTGGAAACATGGTTGTTGTTGCACCAAAAGATTGACCTATTAATGCCCGATACAACCACCTGACACATAGAATCCATGGGAGGCAATTAAGGCATGTCGCAAACCCATTGCTTGCATTGCACAATACAAGGAGACCAAGGGCACACACCTTGCAACAATCCCCCAATGCAAGTGGGGGGTTTGAACTCGTGACCAAGCTTTGATACCACTTGTTGGAAACATGGTTGTTGTTGCAGCAAAAGATCAACATGTTAATGCCCAATACAACCGCGTGACACATAGAATTTACATGAGGTAATTAAGCGATGCCACAAACCCGTTGCTTGTGTTGCACAACACAAGGAGACCAAGGGTGCTTGATATATATATATGATATTTATAGTTATATGTAATAACAAAGGAGAGATTTAATGCAAAGAAAAAGACCAACACAATGTCAAATGCTAAGGTATAACAATGACAACATACAAAACAGAATTGACCTATAACAAACTGATTGTGACACTTACTCATGGCCAATGCAACTTAAGTGTGTGTGAAGGTCTCAAGATAATATCGATTTATTTTCCCTTTTTCTATCTTCCTCTGCTGGATGATACTCTCCATCCTCTTTCGGTAGGTTGAACCCAAAAATTTCATTCTTGAATAAGACTTGGACAACCAAACGCGTAGTTAGTCCACTTTCATTTGAAACATCAAAATCCACTATAAGAACTTTTAATTATAATATTTGCATTTCAATTTTAACATATAATGAACTTCTTAATCTGTATCTTTTGTAATGTACTAACTTCATAATACATTATAAATAATGATCCATCCAACTTCATAGTAATTGGGATGTAACATACCTAAAATAAAATACTTAGAAGCAAAATTGGGATGTAACATTGTTGCCCCCATATTTGGCATACCTAAAATTTGAACTTCAAATTGGTCCCAATGTTGAATGAAGGCCCATATATGTGTTTATGCATAAGCAGTGAGCATGTGATCCAAGGTCGTTGATAGTCAAAATATGAAAATGGATGACTTTTGGAAATTATCAAGAATGAGGGAAATAATTTGATAGAAATGTCCTTAGCATCATTTAGTGTCATGTGGCAAATTTTTGCCTGAAGCCAGTTCATATTTTACCATATATTAAACTTTCAAATTTCAATGTTTGTCACCCAAAAATTATTAAAATCTCTCATTATATGTTTCCTGATGAGGAATAAATAATGTTGTTGACCTGTTTCCCTACCATCAACACGTGTTTCAAATTTCAGGACCTAACTCCCTACCGTTTGGAAGATATGGTCATTTTTCTCAAGACTGAGCATTAAATTTAAAATATTTAAATTATTTTTGAAATAAATTTATTTTAATATGTGAAGTCATTTAAGGAGGTATAAATCATCTAAAAATGTCTTTTCAATTTCTCTTCTATTTCGCCTTCATGGTCGATGGTTTTTGAGGTTGGGGTTATTGTATTTTTAAGTAATGGTTAAAGATGCTCCATTCTGGAGCATTTCTAGCTCATTTTCATAGCCTCAAGAGCACTTAAAAAAAAAAGGTTAAGAATGCTCCAAAATGAAGCATACAGAGCATTCCTAACCTTATTTCCTAACCTTGTGGGCCCACTCTTTTTTGTCAAGAAGGTTAGAAATTCTCCATTCTAGAGCATTCTTAACCTCTTCCATAACAATTTAAAAAAAAAGAAGCTTCAAACAACAAGATATGGACATTCATCAATGCATTGAAGAGAAAATGGTTTCATGAGATGTTGAAGTTGCAGTTGCTCTGGAAACACACATGCCAACGAGGAAACATGCCTCAACATAACTCATGACTTGGTTCTTCATTGATATTACAAGTTTGAACTTGTATTTTTGTAAAAGTGACTTTTGTCACTTATTGTAACTAAAGGTTACAAAGTGGACCTTAATCATGCAAAAGTGAAGTAGTTTCTAACTAAACTCTTTTTGCATAAAAAAGAGTTAGTTATTAACTTATCCAAAGTTAGTTACCAAGTTGGTTTTTCTGGAAACCCTATAAATACAAGGCTATTTGTAATGTATGGAGGAAAATTTCGACAAAGAGGAAACTCTATAGAAATTGTTAGAGTCTTGTAATCAATTTTGATTTTAAACTATGTACAAAGAGGTTTTTGAGATTGTATAATCTCACAAAGACAATTAAAAAATCTTTCAAGTTTGTGTGTACTTGATGTTCTTCTAAGTTGTCATTACTGATTTTTTGTATATTAAATTTGTAATTCCTTTTTGTGCTCACGTGAACTATCAACAATATATGTATTTGTTGTAATGAAACACAATCATTTCCTTGTATCTTTTGTTAGATTTGTCAATATAACTTCTCTTTTCATATGTCAAGATTTGTTATCTTTATTTCTTCATCATTTCATATCAATACTTATTTTGTGCTCAAACCCCCTTTCTAATCATTATTAGTTGTGGCATCTTAGTTGGTTTCTGTATGTCTATCATTGGGCTTCCTGTTAGTCATATTTCTCTAGTTTTGTATTTTCTCCTTTATGTACTTACAGGTTAAAAGTACAAAATCCTAAATACCACATCATACGAGGGAGCTACCCCTCTCAAACGCAGAGGAAGATTGTGCATTTATTCCAATCTCTCCAACTATTGGAACGTTTGTCACTGCTCATCGGGCAAACAGGGTTAGTTTCAGATAAATGATCATAGTGACAAATCTATTTACCAACAAGATTTGGCGACTCTGCTGGGGAGCGAAATACTAGTGTGCTTTGTTCCTCATAAATTGTAAGGTACCTTCTTGAGAATGAAGGTTGGTGACTCTTTCTGAAAGATTGAATTTAGAATAATGGTTTGGTACAAACTAAAGTTGGAAAGTGACAGTGAAAGTGACGATGAAGACTATTTATATCGAAAGAAGCAAGTTCATGATGAGCCCATACAAGTTGAATTCTTAATGAACTTTTATGGTGGCATGCAATTTACTCTTGATAAGATTCATCCCTTTGTATGTCAAGTGTTGCAAGATATTGAAGAAAAGCATGGAAAGAAGATTAGTTTTCTTGCTTGTGAACTTTTACCTAAATAAAAAACAATCAAGAAAGATGAAGAAAAAAGTAATCTTTCTCCTTTACCAGTTGCTCAAAAGAATCAAAGTCTTAATGGTCCTGAACAAGTCAACTTCTTGAAGAGTTTCTACAGTGGAAAGAAACTTGATCCTCATGAAATTAATCCTTCTCTACTCCAGACTCTGCAAAAGATTGAGGAAAAAGATAGAAGAGAGAACCAATTTTTTGCTTGTGATTGTATTCTTTAATAAAAAATGCATAATAATGATCATTCCCCTGCACCTATTTCTCAAAAAAATCAGATTCTCAATGATTCAAAACTGATCGAGTTTTTGAAAAACTTCTATGGAAATAGACACCTTGATCTTGATAAGGTGCACCCTTCATTGCTTCAAAAGCTGCAAAATATTGAACAAAAAGATGAGAATGAGAATCATTTTCTCATTAATATAAATTCCTATGAGAAAAGTAATGAAAGGATCTCATTAGAGTGTGTATATGCAGAAGAAGATGAAGTCACATCTACTTGTAAGGATACATGTCAAAACACAGATCAAGATGAAGTTTGTGAGGAAGGAAAAGAAGATTGTGTTCCTGTATGCCATGAGCAATATGAAGATTACCATAGCAAGGAAGAAGTCTTCAATGAACCTGAAAAACAAGGAGCTTAAAGGAGAAAGAAATGATTTCAAGACTTCCATGTAGCCCAAGCTTCAAGAAAATGATGAAGAGGAGAGGGATGAAGAAGAATTCCCTATAGTCTTTATTCCAACTTGTTATCTCAATTCTTCTGATGATGACTTTCTATATGGAGGAGATATTCTTATTCATCCATCACTAACAGTTGAAGATGAAAAATTTTCTGAGGAAATCAAAGGTATGATACCTAGCGGACAACCTTGTATGGATAAAACCAATGGAGAAGAAACCATAGGTAAAATTTTGCAGACATATTCTTTCTCTTAAAAAATGGAGACTTTTATTGAATTTCTAGATCAGCCCCAAGTGAAAGAAGATGAACCATCAGGCATGCATTCTTTATCATGCATGCCACCTGACTATGAAATTTGAAAATTTCATGAAGAGTGTGATGAAGAGGAATCATTGGGACAAAAGAACACAAAACATAATATAGATGTCTATGAGCAGGTTGAAAATGAAATCTATAAAGGTATATCAACAAATGTCCCTATCTTGATGGAATTGCAATCTATGCCTTATGAAGTATTCAAGGTTCAAAGCAATCCTCCTTTTGAATCTTTATATCAAGAAGACACCCCTATCAAAGAGGATAGTTTTGGAAACTATACCAAGAATGCAGAGATAAATGAGGTAATGGATGATCTAATGAAGGAAGCCCATGATGTTAATTCTCATAATGATTGTATTCCATATTGGTCCTTGAAGGCTTCAAATGACGACTTCTCCTATGATGAAAGTGTGTGTCATTTAAGGAGTTATAAATCGTCTTAAAATGTCTTTTCAATTTCTCTTCTATTTCGCCTTCATGGTCAATGGTTTTTGAGGTTGGGGTTATTGTATTTATAAGTAATGGTTAAAGATGCTCCATTCTGGAGCATCTCTAACCTATTTTCATAACCTTAAGAGCATTTTTTTAAAAAAGGTTAAGAATGCTCCAAAATGGAGCATTCCTAACCTTGTGGGCCTACTCTTTTTGTCAAGAAGGTTAGAAATTCTTCGTTCTAGAGCATTCTTAACCTCTTCCATAAGATTTTAAAAAAGAAGAAGCTTCAAACAACAGGCTATGGACTTTCATCAATGCATTGAAGAGAAAATGGTTTCATGAGATGTTGAAGTTGCATTTGCTCTGGAAACACACATGCCAATGAGGAAACAATATTATACCATGGGTTGCTTTGGTAATTATAACTACCAGTAATGGATGCATAGAGAAAGAACATAAATTATTTATTCATAGAAGGATTGCATCATATGCACAAAATGGATTTGATGAGAAATTCTTAGAAATTTCCAAGTAAATGCAACCATTTGATTATAAGAGCCAAACTCTACAAACTATGTTAGCATCCTCTTTGCCTGTGCTGAAGTGGAAGTTCTGAAAGGAATATCCACATGCACCAAAGTTAATGGATATGTTTTAACATCCCACATAGCTATGTTTGTAGAATGAATAAGAGTAAAATAAATCCATTGGCATGTTTGATAAACCATAGATAAGGAAGCATAGACATACCGTGAAATGTAAATATGTATGCAAAATGTGGAAGGCATAGATAAGTTGCAAACTAGTTAACAGAATACCATGAAATGTATGCAATGTGGAAAGCTTAGACACGGCATGTGAATTGTTTGAGTGAATTCCTTAAAGAAATGTGGTCTCATTTAATGCAATGATCACAAGATATGTACTAAACTAATCACAGTATTCAATAAACTGCAAAGAATAGAGGAATTTAGTCAGATGTTGTAGTTGCAACTGCTCTGGTATATATGACTATAAAATTGTAGGATCATAGCCAATACCTTGAGATGTTTGACAGAATAGCATGATGTAGATCATGGGAAGCATAGGAAATGCACATGAATAGTTTAACATAATGCTTCATAGAGATATCATCTCAAAGATTGTGAAACTTCCAAGCAAATTTAGTTCGCGAGTATAAAGTCAAATTCTGTAACCCTTTGCTAGTATCTTTCTTGCTTGTGCCAGAATGTGAGTTTTTGATTAGTGAAGAGACATCCATCAAAGCATGATTAAAGTGGATCTTTGTTAGACATTATAGTTAGAAATGCTCAAGTTTATATGCATGACAAGTGAATCGTTTGACAGGATGCCAAAGGCAAAATATGGAAACATAGACCAAGAACACAAATTGTTTCTTAGAGTGCCTCAAAGAGATTTCATCTCAGGAATGTAATGAAATGATGGCAGCAATACACACATGCACTCAATGGAAAAGTGATAGAAACTTTAAAGTTAATGCAATTGGAAGGTATAGATTCAAATTATTTGCCACCACCCTCCATACCTACCCAAAATGAAAATTGTGAAATAAAGTTTGTAAATTCATCGACGCACTAAATAAAATAGGATTGTTGTCAGATATAAAGCCATGGTCATCATACATGAAGAAAGTGAAGCATAAGACAAGACATTCTATTCGTTTTACAGAATGCCTCAAATTCATCTCATAGCTTGTGGTGATTTCAAACAAATGTAATGGCATGACTCATGGCTCACATTGATCACAAGGAATAGACAAATATATTTGTTGAGAAGATCCATGTCCAGAGCTTGTGGAACCATAGTCAAGGAAATTCAAGTTTCTGGTAGATTGCAATACTAATTTCATGAACCTCAACCAACATTCTCCAATCACGTGGAACGACACAAAAGAGCTAGGAGACCATAGAAATAATGTCATGAACATGATAACATCCTGATCCTCAGAAAAAGGCTCCATCATAGAAAGGAAATTGGGTGATTATGGTAGATATGGGCCAGAGACTGCAACATTTCCCAATTTACCAATGAATGTGGGTATGCATTGTTCACTCGATAGACATGGTAGAGTTTTAGCCAAAAGATGAAAGAGCTATGATATAGTTGTTCAAGGCTATTGTCTCATGTATCCTATGACTATAAACACAAGAGTACCATGTGTTGTAAAGCTAAATCTATGAAAGATTCTAATAATAGAAGGAAATGGGTTGTTGAAAAAGGTAGAGTTGATATGGCATCTTCATTGACAAGGGAGAGTTTTATTGCCTCATGGTGGTTATAGCTTGTCTCAATTCAAATTTGATGATTAAATAAGAATGGGCACTTATCTCAATTGTTCTTAGGCATGTGAATATTGTAATGAAAAGATGGAGGTTAATTGTGTATAGGGATCCATTATCACTTTTTAGAAGATTGATGAAGGCGACTACATAAGAATTGATCATACCATCATATAAGACTTCTTATTGTTCAAAGAAATATTATGTTCATGAGGGATAAGGATGTTCGAGAGCTAGACAAGATACAAAGAGGAGATAATTTTGTGACTAGAATGAAAGTGGATAGAGTTATCTCTGACACAAATGAATGTGCATATTTCAAATAGAAGCTACTCCACATCAAAGAAGACCACCTTTACTTTCGAATATGTTTGATGCAAAGGATTGATGGATTACTACATCATACACACAATGTGCATGCCAAAGTGTCATCAAGAGAGATCTTGTTGATATGATTATGAGGTTAGATGAAGTGGATGAAGATGGAGAAGTGCCTCAACATAACTCATGACTTGGTTCTTCATCGATATTACAAGTTTGAACTTGTATTTTTGTAAAAGTGACTTTTGTCACTTATTGTAACTAAAGGTTACAAAGTGGACCTTAATCATGCAAAAGTGAAGTAGTTTCTAGCTAAACTCTTTTTGCATAAAAACGAGTTAGTTATTAACTTATCCAAAGTTAGTTACGAAGGTGGTTATTCTGGAAACCTTATAAATACAAGGCTATTTGTAATGTATGGAGGGAAATTTCGATAGAGGGGAAACTCTGTAGAAATTGTTAGAGAGTCTTGTAATGAATTTTGATTTTAAACTATGTACAAAGATGTTTCTGAGATTGTATAATCTCACAAAGACAATAAAGAATTCTTTCAAGTTTGTGTGTTCTTGATGTTCTTCTAAGTTGTCATTACTAATTTTTCGCATTGGTTAAATTAGTAATTCCTTTTTGTGCTCATGTGAATTATCAACAATATATGCATTTGTTGTAATGAAACACAATCACTTCCTAGTATCTTTTGTTAGATTTGTCAAGATAACTTCTCTTTCCGTATGTCAATATTTGTTATCTTTATTTCTTCATCATTGCATATCAATACTTATTTTGTGCTCAAACCCCCTTTCTAATCATGATTAGTTGTGGAATCTTAGTTGGTTTCCGTATGTCTATCATTGGGATTCCTGTTAGTCATATTTCTCTAGTTTTTTGTTTTCTCCTTTATGTACTTTTAAGTTAAAAGTACAAAAAAACCCTAAATACCCCATCATACGAGGGAGCTGCTCCTCTCAAATGCAGAGGAAGATTGTGGTTTTATTGCAATCTCTCCAATTGTTGGAACATTTGTCACCGCTCATCGAACAAATAGGGTCAGTTTCAGATAAACAACTGTAGTGACAACTATGTTTACCAACAGATTTTTGGCGACTCTGCTGAGGAGAGAAATACCAGTGTGCTTTGTTCCTCAAAAATTGTAAGGTACCTTCTTCAGAATGAAGGTTGGTGACTCTTTCTAAAAGATCAAATTTAGAATAATGGATTGGTACAAACAAAAGTTGGAAAGTGACAGTGAAAGTGACGATGAAGACTATTTATATTATAAGAAGCAAGTTCGTGATGAGCCCATACAAGTTGAATTCTTGATGAACTTTTATGGTGGCATGCAGTTTACTCTTGATAAGATTTCTCCCTTTGTATTTCAAGTGTTGCAAGCTATTGAAGAAAAGGATGGAAAGAAGATTGATTTTCTTGCTTGTGATCATTTACCTAAATAAAAAACAATCAAGAAAGATGATGAAAAAAGTGATCTTTCTCTTGTACCAGTTGCTCAAAAGAATCAAACTCTTAATAGTCCTGAACAAGTCAACTTCTTGAAGAGATTATACAGTGGAAAGAAACTTGATCCTCATAAAATTAATCCTTATCTACTCCAAACTCTGCAAAAGATTGAGGAAAAATATAGAAGAGAGAACCAATTTTTTGCTTGTGATTGTAATCTTTAATCAACAATTCATAATAATGCTCATTCTCCTCTACCTATTTCTCAAAAAAATCAGATTCTCAATGATTCAAAACCGACTGAGTTTTTGAAAAACTGCTATGGAAATAGACACCTTGATCCTGATAAGGTGTACCCTTCATTGCTTCAAAAGCTGCAAAAGATTGAACAAAAAATGAGAATGAGAATCATTTTGTCATTAATATAAATTCTTGTGACAAAAGTAATGAAATGAGCTCGTTAGAGTGTGTATACATGGAAGAAGATGAAGTCACATCTACTTGTAAGGATACATATCAAAACAAAGATCAAGATGAAGTGTGTGAGGAAGAAAAAGAAGATTGTGTTCCTGTATGCCATGAGCATTATGAATATTACCATAGCAAGGAAGAAGTCTTCCATGAAACTAAAAACAAGGATCTTAAAGGACAAATAAATGATTTCAAGACTTCCATGTAGCCCAAGCTTCCAGAAAATGATGAAGAGGAGAGGGATGAAGAAGAATCCCCTATAATCTTTATTCCAACGTGGTATCTCAATTCTTCCGATGATGACTTTCTATATGGAGGAGATATTCTTATTCATCCATCACTAACAGTTTAAGATGAAAAATTTTTCGAGGAAATCAAAGGTATGATACCTAGTGGACAACTTTATATGGATAAGACCAATGGAGAAGCAACCATAGGTAAAATTTTGTAGACATATTCTTTCTCTTAAAAAATGGAGACTTTTTTCCCGATCAGCCCCAAGTAAAAGAAGATGAACCATCAGGCATGCACGCTTTGTCATGCATGCCACCTAACTATGAAATTTTCAAATTTCATGAAGAGTGTGATGAAGAGGAATCATTGGGACAAGAGAACACAAAACATAATATAGATGTCTATGAGCAGGTTGAAAATGAAATCTATGAAGGTATATCAACAAATGTCCCTATCTTGATGGAATTGCAATGTATGCCTTATGAAGTATTCAAGGTTCAAAGGAATCCTCCTTTTGAATCTTTAGATCAAGAAGATACCCCTATCAAAGAGGATTGTTTTGGGAACTGTACCAAGAATGTAGAGATAAATGAGGTAATGGATGATCTAATGAAGGAAGCCCATGAAGTTAATTCTCATAATTATTGTATTCCAGATTGGTCCTTGAAGGCTTCAAATGATGACTTATCCTATGGTGAAAATGTGTGTCTCAATCCTTTGTTTTAAGATGAGTGTATTTCTAAAGGTAATTTTCAAGTTGATTCTCAAGAATAGGATTTGATGGTTGTGTCTACTCAAGTTTCTTCACATTACAAATTATATGAGGGTTGTCCAATTTGTGGATTAATTTATTGCAAACCAGACTATTAGAGCAATCTCCAGATAGAAGATATAGGTATACTTGATAATATTCCACAAATTGCCAATAATGTTCAAAATGGTACCCAAATCTTTCAAGAGAGCATGCAGATTTATGATAAGAGATGGTTGTTTGGTTCATTGGTCAAAGATATTTCTCATCTTATACATGTTGCTCTTGCCAAACTACTAAGATTACAGGTATCACATGGATGCACACCACTTTTCCGCAAAGGTGCCTATTTCTCTGAGCCTATGAATGGTTTTGTATGACAATCCTCACTAATACATTTGGGGTCAAATTCTGATGGAGGTTTCCGATGGACAAGGAGCATTGTGTGAAAATATGATTTTAAAAAAAAAAAATGCCCATGTTCGTTGGAAGATCGCTCCAGCGGGGGGGGCAGGGAGGCAAGACAGTCTTGCTTCGGTTTGCTTTGAAAATGAAAATGCGTTGTGTTTGTCTTTTTTAATAAAATGCCCGTGTTCGTCAGAATTCTGACGAACATGGGCATTTTATTAAAAAAGAAAAACACAATGCATTTTCATTTTCAAAGCAAACCGAAGCAAGACCGTCTTGCCTCCCTACCCCCCCGCTGGAGCGATCTCTGCACAAGCAAGGTAAGGTTTGTTTTGCAATCAAAGCAACTATTTTTTTTTGTGAATTAATCCATTTTGTGCATATCCTGCGATCTTAAAACCATGAAATGACATCTCTTTGAGGTATTCCGTCATACAGTTCACATGCCGTGTGTAAGAACAGATTCAATTTTCTGGAGGCTTTAGGAATTATTTATTTTTTTATAAAATGAAAGTAGTGTAAGTTCAGAAATATTAATAACAAATTATTTATATTTTCCAAAAATTTACATCTTTGCCTATCGCATTCCTAATTGTTTCTAGGTTACGCTGTCTACATTTTAATGAGTTCTTGTAATAGGGGTATTACTTCTTGTAGCTTTTTGTGGGGACTCAAGATTTGTAAGTATTCCCAGCCCTATGATAAACTTCAAATCTGTTCAACACTTTTTTTCTCTGAGTTAGGGTATAAGCCATGTCATTTGTAAATTGTTTTCATAGTAGGGTGTAGTTCATGTGTTTTCTCACATTCTTGATTCACATTCACTACATTTAGTTTATGTCAATTGCTTTCTCAATAATAGTCGATGTCTCCAAAAATTTGCATTTGTTTTGTTGATTGTTTTGAATGTTCTAACTTCTTTGCATGGCAGTAATCGAAGTTGACTACCCTTAGATTGACAAATTCATAGCACAAAAATGCACATAATGATATATTTATTTTGGTCTTTTCTAAAGTCCAAATCACGTCTTGAAAATCACATTGCTAAACTTTCATAGATATGTCCTAAAAAATTTATGTCTACTACCATATGCACAAATCATTCTCCTGCCTTCCATTTATTGTATATCTCCAAATCAAGATGAATGATAGTTAACTAAGAAAACTAGTGAGAAGTGATTAGAGTTGAAAGGTCTTTTCCCATTTGTTAGTTCTAGTTGGTAGGTGGCTTTTAAATTTCCAAGGCCAATTGAAATGCCTCTCACCTTGGCTTCCCATATGTATGTTGCATAGTTAAGCAGTTCCAACAAGATTATTGACAAAAAACTTCTTTGAATATGGTGGTCCTTTTTGGAGATGTGAAATTGTTACTAGTGGAAAATGTGTCATCTCTCTGAAACCTTTGTAGCAGTTAGAATTCATCTTATTTCTTCAGTTCTATTGAGAATAGTCAAGTAGCAATGTGTAAGGATGACCAAACTTTCTTCTTGTTGAGATGTCTGATGAGAGTCCATCAATTCCTTTTTATGTTTTGAAGGTTTGTAATAGTAGATTGGTGTTTTCTGGACTTAATCCTTGCTACTTATTTTGCAACTAAATAACCTTCATCAAGCCATTTAGAGTATTGTTCATATTTGCCAAGGAAAAGTAGATAGTTGTTTTGGAGGGTGTTGATGGTTTAGCTAAGTGATTATCAGTGACTTTGGATGTTTTCTTATTGCAAGTATTAGGTGATGGACATACAAGCTTTGAGGGTATATCACATAGCCTTAAATGAGCACCAGATTTAAGGAGTTGAAGGTGATGGAGTGCAGTTGTAGGTTCAACACCAAGAGAGGTGGACATATTAGCATAGAATATTGGAGGGGGAAAATACAAGGAATGCACACTGTAAATATACATGGGAATAAAATCAGTAGTGTGAGAAGCCTATATGGGATGCACAACAAAGAATCTTAGAAACTGGTACAAATTAAAATTTTCAAAATTAATAATAAGCTTACCCTCGATTTTTTGAAATGTCACTGTTAATGTTAGATTCTTGTGCAAGAACAAATTTGCAAAGATAAGCATCTTCATCTTTATACTTTTGATCCAATACAATGGCGAGCTAACCATCATTTTTGGTTGGTTACTTTTTCATCTTTGTAAAGGCATCCTAGGAAGGTTTTGTGTTGTAGAATATTAATGGATTCTAGTATGAGAAGTGTGAAAAATGAAATTAATGGAGTGGGGTTACTAAAGTTGAGCTTGGTTAAGGTGTAAATGACAATAAGAACCTTTTATTAGGGCATTTGTTAGGTAGCACTATTTATCTCTCTTAAGACAAAAATAATCTGACCATCCTTGATGTAGGAAAAATGTTGTTAACATTGCTACACTTGGATCAGATAGTCATCCTTTTTTCATTAATCAAGTGAGGGTTAAGGATGCACTCTAACATTTCTAAAAAATATACAAAATTCCTGCCATGGGGAGGATACCAAAACATTACAACATTGTATGGGTGTTTGATATTGTATCTAGATTACATACATTGGTAGCATAAACACTAATAAACAAAATAACCTAACCAACCCTTAGAAAGAATGTAGATACTCAGATATACAATCTTGATCCCAAAACATATAGCTTATGTAAAACCTACCATTCTATTACCCTCCCATATAGTAAAAGCTTGTTGAACCAACCAGGTAAAGGGCTATCACATGCAGATGAGTTTGGATGAATAGGTGCCATCTTCTTACTTGACCATGCCAACTCAACACAATAAATTTTATCACCTTCTTTACATTTGCTAGATTAAATCACTTTTGGAAAGAAGAGGATTTAACTAGCTTGCACAATTTGAGCACTTCCATTGATGGGATGTATGGACTAGTACCAACACCACCTTAAAGAAATCCTTGAATGGAATCCACCTTCCTTATTAGGGCCTCTAGTTTTGATTCTATTCCTTTGATTGCACCCAAAGACACCAATTCCTTGAACTTGTAGTCTGTGCAACAAAGAGAAGAAAAGTTAACTGGTGTAGCCTTATCCACTACCTCAATCACACTGAATCAGAATTTGTCCTAGACATAATAGTTTCCAAGTGCCTTGGTTAATGCCTTATCCCTTATCCCATATGATCATACATATGATAATAAAAGCATTGCTTACAAACATGGAAGAAATATTATAGCTAACTTGGTGTCTTGTTGCTCCTTGTATAACATAAATGCCTTGCACCACTTGAATTGCTTCCACACATCACCACCTTGAAAGAAGAATAACCTTCTCATTTTGGTCTCTGTAATTTTGCTGAGGAAATTTATCTTATTTATTTTTCCTCCCAATTGGAAATAAAGGGTCCATGGGTTACTATTAGAGTATTGGGAATGTTTAAGATAAAAAATAATTTTGAGAATGGCAACAATGAAATCTCACAAAGAATCAAAATCACTTTAACAAGCAAATAGAGTAACTCCTCAATGGGAGAGTATTTATCAAATGATATGAACTACCAATTCCACTATCCTCAGTCACACTTGTAATAATTGTGATGATGCTCTTCATTTTGATCGATCTCTTGATTGAAATAAAACATGTTATATTCCCATCAGAATTTAGTTTCCATTTTCTTGTTGGTGAGGGGCTTCCATTTGATGTTGGAACGATCTGGGGAAGAAAACTAAGAGTTTGAGATCCCATGAACTAGAACCAACTAATCATTTTATGCTTTTTAATGCTATGCCATTTGGATAGAGAATGTCTCACAATCGATCCCACACAAATCTCAATTCTAGGAGAATGAATTGTGGGCTAACTTAGTATTTCCTAGTATTTCCCACACAATAGGAAAATCCTCAGTTTAGACCACTTGTCAAACATATATTGCTTCATGTGATTTATGTTGCTTTTGAGATGCCTATGGGAAATTTGGGATGTGGAAACCATTCACCCCATTTATTTATAGATAACATTGTATATATTAGTAGTTAATATGTAACATTTTAATAGGATATAGTATGTACTATATCTATGTGGTTGATATACACAAACTTCCTGAAGTGTAGGAAGCAAGTAGTTAATATATAAATCTCAATGCATTTTCATTTTCAAAGCAAATCGAAGCAAGACCGTTCTAAACTATTTTGCAACAACTTAGGATGCAACAACTACAAAATTTGCAGGGACCTCCAAATGATTAACTACAAATTTCATCTTCTCACCAATATTTTCCTTGGAGAAACTTAAGACTATAGGAGCAATCCTAAATACTTGCCAGATTTCCTAATGTATAACTCACATTTGTGACATGTCACTAATGCAATTCCTTAGTACTTGTTTGAGTACTATCTCCTCTATTGTTTTCTATCCACTTTTGTGTCCTTCTTAGAACAAATAATAGATTAATGAGAAGGTGGAAAAGGTGGATTCACCTAAGAGGGAGTGGATTTTCCAAATAATATGTTAGATTCTCCCAAGGATGGATGGACTATACACTTGAAAGGTAGATGATTAAGGATGATGACAAGGTGAATTTTCCTTAGAATGATAGGGTTGGTTTTCCTAAGAACAAGTAGATTCATGTAAACGAGAGGATACAAATTTGGACAAAATAATGGAAGGAGACTAAAACTAGATAGATTCACCTAAATGGGAGTGTAGTCATCTAAGGATAGGAAAAATTCACCATTTGCATAAGAAAGATGGATAAGATAAATGATTTATGTGAAATAGATTCACCTAAGAGAAAGTAGATTCACATAAGGATAGGTGGATTTTCCTAAAGATGAATGGATAAGACTTAACAAAAAGAGGACTTAGGATGATGACAAAAATACTAGATCAAGGAATGATACAAGGGTAGATTCACCTAAATATAGGGTAAATTCAGCTAAAAGGGTACCCATGAGATTGTGGTACTGAGTACCTATCTATGGATGGTGTATTTGGATACAAGTATGATGAAACCATGCTTGTGTATGATAAAAAGTTCCAAATCTCTATTATAGGTCCAACATAATCTCTATTATTTGAGACACCATTTTATTAGCATATCCAATTAGGGTAATTTATGGGTTTAATTATGGATCATGTTGTCTATTTCCATGCACTATTGAACTTATTTGGATGTATTGTGATTATTTTAATTTTGAAGTTATAAATAAATTATGTTTGTACCTTAGAAAGGGTAACTCCAATTGATGTTTGGGCAGTTTATTTGAAAACTTATGGTGATTATTACCCTATGTTATGTAATGGAGTTATTTTTACACTAAGTAATTAACTAGAAAAATGAATTTGTATTGTTGTACAAGTATGATACAATACAAGTATGATGAAACCATGCTTGTGTGTTTACATGTTTGTGCATCCTATTGAGAACCAACCTCATTGTTGAGGAACTCAATAAATGTGGTGTTAAGTAGAAGAATGGAAAACTCAAGAAGCTATGGTGACATATTGTGGCATTAGTAGGGATTATCTCTATTGACCACACCTTTCAAAGATAGTATCCCCTAGTTCTCCTCATAGAATGGACCATTGGATGGCTCATAGTGGTATCCTATCCTACATTTATCTTGATGGCATTACCGATAGTTGGTATGTGGTTCTTGGTATGGGTTTCCTCTTACCCTATTATCTTATTTATATCTTTGTTCCAACATGTGGAGATTGATTTTTGTCATGCTATGATGATTTTCATGTTTGCATGTGTTTTGACATTATGCAAATAGATATGATGTCACACCATACTTATGTTTTGATATAGTGTAGGTGATGGTTACATGTTGTTGATGGTAGCGATTTGGGTTCAATGACACAATTCCACACACACACACAAGTATTTGAAGATGCATTTTATATTATTCCTTCTTAGTGGTGATTAGTGTTGGAAGATTTGCACACATGTAGAGAGGAACTCATGTTAGATACAATAGGTTGTGTTTGATAACATATGAATGTGCCTCATGTTGTATACATATAGCTTTGGTGTGTGACATGCATGCACATTTTTCCATAAGACACATTGCTATGTGGCATGTGCCCTATGCATGTCTTCTTTGTGAGGCACGTTGCTATGTGCAATGTGGCCCTAGGGGTGTCTTCTCTATGAGGTGTATTGCCATGATATGTTAGGATTTGTGGTGTGCAGGCCACAAATGCATGCATGAGGGACTATTATTATAGTCATGTTTTTTGGGCATGTAGCCTAGGCATGTCTTCTCCATTAGGTACATGGCCATGCCATGTGGGAGTTTTTGTGTTCATGCCACAAATGCACACATGAGGGACTATTATTATTGTTATTGAAATTGAACACATTTATTTGACTTATTATTGTTACTATTTTTCCTTTCTTTCAATATTTATGATCTTTGGTAGTTTAGTGAAACTCTTGCTATTTTTAAATGTTGCCTTCTTTGTTGTGATGTGATTCCTCACCAAGATCGACATAGATAACCTTGGATGAGTGTATATAAGGAATCAAACATTGGGAAAATTTGAGGATAGGGGTAAGTGTTTGTTGTATGGGTAGCTACGATCCACTTGTACATTCTTAGTGATTATTGACAGCTATGTCTTGGAGCTGGCTAATCCCATTAAACAAACAAGGGGGAAGTCATACATAATCGTATGGATCCTCCCTAGTTGTGTGTGGATTCAAGACCATCATTTCATATGGTTCCTGGTTACTTTGTGAGACCATGGCATCCTTTTAGACCAATATGTGAGCCTTGTATTGTTATCCCTACAATGTGGATGAATAAGTGTATGTTAAAATAAATGCTTTGCTTAGAATACTCAAAAATGTCTCTCAAAAAGTCTACAACAGGCAAACTTTTAGTAAGAATTTGTAGACACAATGCTCAGAAATTCACACAATCAGCTACATTAAATACGTTCTCTATTAAGTTCAATGGTTTTGGTTCAATTTGCAATTTTTGTGAAGCTTTTGCACTGAAGTTTCCATAACCTAATTTTTTTGCCTGTGAAGAAAGACCATGTCAGATAATATCAGCAAAGAACAAAATAAGGAGACAATTGCTAGATTATGGTCTAACTTGAAAAGAAAAGGTGATGGGAAATGTTATTGTCCCTGCAAAATTTGTAAGGGCTTAAAGACTAGAAGACTTCTAATCAAAACATCTAAGAAACATTGTAGGCAGCATGGTCACATTGAAGGGGGACATGATTATCATCCATTGGTAAGTTGTTCATTATATCATTTTAACAATTTATATACATAAGAAATCACTTGATAATGAGATCATGATCACGATTTATTTATGTATATCATTTTATATAGGTGGAGCACCCTGGAGCACATGGTATGGATCAACAAAACCCTGAGAATATGGTTTTCAAAGTGGAGGAACATGGAGGTGTGAATATCGAAGCTGAAGATAATGATCCCATGGAAGATGACGATCATGCACCAGAAAACACAATTGAAGATGATGGTACAAATACATTGATCCATGACACATTTAGTACTGGCATAGCTGATCATGATGATCAAGATGACCTTGATGTTCTTGATTTACCTCTTCTTGAGAAGGCATATCAGCCCCTTTACAAAGGCTCCCAAACAACTCTTCTCTCTGTTGTATTGTTGTTGGTGAACTTGAAGGTTATGAATGGTTTATCCAACATAAGAATCTCACGTATGTTAAGGTGTGTCATACATGTCATTACAGTTAATAAATGGTGAGTCATGTACCATTAATATTCTTTATATTAACACATCAAACTTTTTTTTTGCTATAGATTGATAGGTGAGTTTTTCTTACCACCATCAAATATTCTACCTCGCTCATACCGAGAATTATTTGCCATTATGAAAGATTTTGGAATGGAGTATCAAACAATAGATGCTTGTCCCAATGATCATATTATATATCATAAACAACATGAATTTGGAACAGAATGCCCTGAATGTCATATCAGTAGATATCGAACAGATCAAATAACAAAAAAGGTGCCTCGCAAGGTTCTTCATTATATTCCCATTATTCCATGTATGCAACGATTATTCAGGTGCACTAGCTTGGCACAATTTATGGATTACCATGCACGCAATAGAAGTCAAGATGACATTATTCGAATGCCTATGGATGGTTCAACATTTATCGACATAGAGGAAAAGTGGCCACACTTTAAAGAAGAACCTCGTAATCTCAGGCTTTCATTGGCAGCGGACAGTGTTAATCCATTTGGAGAGTTGAGATCTGTTTACTCGGTGTGGCCTATTTTTGTTATCAACAATAATATTCCTCCATGAATGCCAATAAAGAGGGAGCACATAATGTTGGCAATGATTGTTCCAGGTATTTTATTATTTAATAGTCATCTACATTTAATTATAAATATTGCAGTAAAATGGTCATAATAATTATGTAATGTTTTTGTTCATTCCACTAGGCAAGTACCAAGTTAAAGATATGAATGTATGTATTGAGCCTCTTATCGACGAGTTGCTGGAGTTATGGAATGGTGTGACCATGTATAACATCTCTAGACCAATAGGACAAAGACAATTTCAATTCCATGCAATGCTTGTATGGACAATACATGATGCCCCAGGGCTAACACATTTTTGTGGTACGTTATAGTGTTCAAGTTGCGCATGATAATTATAATTATAAAAATTAACAGATTTAATAGAATTATACATTATCTTGTAGGTCTTCAAACAAAGGGAAAATTTGCATGTCCAGTTTGTGGTCCAAAGATGAAATCCCGTCATTCAAAAAGTTTAGGAAAGTAGGTGTTTGATGAGTATAGGCACTTCCTTCACAAAAATCATAAGTACCGGAATACTGAAAAACATCTTTTCAATGGGAAAGAAGAGACTACATCAAAGCCATGAAGAATGACTCCTCACTTATGGAAGTTAGAATATAATAGAATTAATCATCAAGGTAATGTCATTCCATCTAATGGTTTATGTTTGGAATTTGAATTTTTCTATCGTGTTTTGTTTACTGATGATGTAATTGATGATACTGAAGGTCGTCAAGGCATGGATGGCCACCTTCCAAAGGGACTAAAAAGTTATCCCAGACAATTCAGTAGGTTGCCTTACTATGAGCAACTACAAATTGTGCATTTGTTTGATACAATGCATACTGGAAAGAATATAACAGAGACATTATGGAAAATATTGGATGGAAGGCGTGACAAAGAAAAAATTGTCAAAATTTGTAGTGACATTATGGAATCCAATCATGCAATGAAAAATGTCATTCAATCAAATAGCAATGGAGATTAGATTAATATAAGTGCCCTTCCTTGGTTATTAATGGAGCAGCAAAGCAATTCTATAAAAGAAGTCATACGAAAAATTTGATTTCCCACAGGATTTGCTGCGAACATAAACAATCTCATATCAAAGAAGAGTGAATTTGGGCCAGGGATGAAAATGCATGATTGGTATACCTTCATTAAGGTAATTCACGTTCTTGTGTATTTACTATATATTTGTATACTGTGCATGTACTTTTCATTGTATTATGTTAGAAAACAATGAAAAGATCATTTTATAATTGTTGCAGTACGTTCTACCTCTATCTCTCCCAGACCACTTTGACAATAATATCAAGCAAGTCATATATGATCTTGGAAAATACATGAGGTAAGTAGTGATGTTTGTTCAATTTGTTGTATAGATATTATATTTGCCATTTGTTTTACTTGTTATGCAATATATTGTATATTATTTGTAAAGTCTCGTTTATATATTTTTGCATCCTCAATCTCTTTAATTAGGTGGTTGTCATCTAAATAAATCCACAAGGAAGATATAAAATATTGGAAGAGAAAAATCCCTCATCTAATGTGTGAAATGCAAAAGTGTCTACCTTCAACTTTTTTCAATGCACAAGAACACTACCTCATACACCAAGTTGAGGAGATCGAATTGTGTGGACCTGTACACACTAGGTCAATGTGGATGGTTGAGAGGCACTTGAAATTTTTGAAGGCTTTGGTTCGACAAAGAGCACATCCTGAGGGTTCTATGGTGGAGGGATATATGGTATACAAAACTATGGTGTACATTACTGAATATCTTCCTAAGTTTGCAGCAAAAATCCACATAGATCTCATTTGGGATCCCAACCCCATTAATAAATTCGAAGGGGAGCACTTGATGGGGAAAGGTAGATTGAAGAAAGTGAGGTAATTATAAAATGTTATTGTAGTAAATTAATTCTTCATCTTCTAAATAAATCAGTTGTAAGTGGTCTATTAATTATTTGTACAGTTGGTTGGGAGTGGGATGCGCTACATTTGTATATTGCAAACAATCTTGATTGGATGACAGTGTGGATTGAACGATGTCAACATTCTGGTCGCACATTAACATGGGATGGTGTCGCTTCATTGGTTAAAGAAGCTCATCGTAATGGAAATTCCAATGTTACACAAAGGGAAATTGATTTAGAATATGTTTTAAGAGATCAATAGGTACATATAATTTTATTAATCACTCGTATGTTTATCAACTCATGATGCAATAGTTTTAATATGTTAGACATATTGCAGGTCAAACACCACAAGGCTATGTGCTGCAATGGTCATAAATTTCGCATCAAACAGTTGGATGACACGAAGAAAACTTGTGATTCTGGGATAACTGCAGTCTTTGAGGTGACCAATATTTCATCTAGAAACGACATACATCTTCAAGTGTCTCAAAATTGATACTATGGCATTTTGGATGATATACTTGAGTCTGACTTTAATTCCTTCAAATTAGTTTTGTTTGTCATCAAATGGTATAGGCTACGACTGAATATAAATGATCCTGATAGAACTGTTATCGAACATGATAATGGATTTACAATGGTTAATACAAGGTCATTTGAACAAGTTGGGGATGAGCCCTATGTTCTTCCAAGTCAATGTGAGTAGGTATTTTACTTGGAGGTTCCACATAAACTGGGTTGGTCATTTGTTGTTCGACATGATCCAAGAGGAAGGCCGATAATGTATAATGTGATGGAAGAAGAAGATACCGAAGAAGTAGAAGATGATATAGATGATCACAATCGACAATTACTTGATGATGTTCTTGATGGAAATGTACACGAAGAAGAAGTTGATGATGATGATGGTGATGCTGATGGTGATCGTGTCAGTGATGGTGATGACGATGACGATGACGAACACAATGGCGATGATGATGATGATGACGACGATGACGATGACGAGGAGGATGATGATGATGATGATGATGATGATGGTCATGATGATGAGTTGGATGAAGAAGAAGATCAATGACATGAATGAAATGTATGAGATGCAATTATTATATTATCTATTTAATATTGATATCTTGATAGAAATTGATTTGACTTATATGGTTACATAAATAACTCATATGTTTTGAATTCTAATGCCATTACTTAATTAATTCATGATGCACCTCTAGCTATGTGATAGATGGTGATTTAAAATACATATGTGATGGATTACATGCTTATGATGATACATGTGACATTTTTTGAACTTTGTGTTTATTTATGGAATGTGGACTACTTATTAGCTATATGATGGATGGTGATTTATGATACGTATGTGATGGATTACATGTTTATGATGATACATATGTGATTCTTATGATGCTCAATTACATATATGATGATACATATGTGATGCTTATGATGCTTATGATACTACAGTATTTATTGTTTATCAAATTACAAATGTAATGCTTATGATGCTCAATTGTTGGTGTAGGAACCTGAACCCCTTTGACGAGGATCCTGCACAGTCTCATGGATCGACAGGTATAAGTCAATACACCTTATAGAAATAATATATTTTAAAAAAATTACAAAAAAAACAAACTTCCTCAGTTTTTGAAACCTCAACATTAGCAGCAAATCTAATACAGTTATCAACACTTGAGGCCCTAGTTGGACTTACTCAAATTTTAATCTCAACATCAACTTTATGGCCGACTTCTTCATCAATATTACCCTCATTTGCAAAATATCTCTCTCATTACCAACTAACTCTCTCATTTGATGGTACATAGGTATCACCAAATAGGTATTTGTCAGATGTGTCTTCCTCGAGTGAGGGAAATGCAGGAATAGAAGAGGAAAGTGAGACATGTAGTAGATCTCAAACAGGGAGATCAACTAGAGGTCAAAAGATTAGAAGAAAATTCAATAAACACATGGAATTTTTTCTTGCTCAAGGGGGGTCATGTTCTTATGATGATGAGACCAAAGGTGACATTGAGGTGCCCTTGAGGTACAAACATCTACTGAAACAATGTGTACCCAAGGAACTTCCTCCAATAAACACTAATTTTTGTGTTAATGAGAGGATATATCGCATAGCACCTTCGTCGTTACATGGTTTGGGCCTATTTTCCATGGACAACATAAAGGTTTGTTACAACAAAGTTGTTGAATTGATGGAGTTTGTTGGACCTTGTTACAATTATACTGATTGGATGCAGATTGTTCGATATAAAAAAAGTATGCGTAGGTATGCACTGTCAGCCAATTATATACAACAAAAAGATAATGATCAAAGTAAACGAGTGGCTGTATACATTGATGGAAGGCCAAAAGCAATGGGGAATATTGCAGGTTTTATAAATAGTACACAACCTGGGTCAACTAATAAGCAACCCAATTGCATATTTGAGGCACGTGAGGGAAATTGTGTGTTTGTATGTGTGATAAAATCAATAAGTGTAGGGGAAGAGTTGCTAATCGATTACAATTTGAATCATATAGATACAAACAAAGTTACTATCATGGGGGTGGTACGTACTATATATATACCATTTAAGCCAACTTCCAATTAATGGATCCAATAAACCATTGTATTATTAAGTTTTTTTTCTAAGTCTATTGGTTTCATTTCGCTAATGTTTTTATATTTTTTCTTTGTCACAGGGCCACATGGATCCACCACATAGCATAGATAGGGGTGTAGGTCCTAACACTTCTACGAAGCAAGTAAACCTCATTGTAATTGTACAAATTAGATAGAAGCAAATTGTTACATTATGATCTTTTCTTGAGTGTTTTGAAGTAATTTTGATAGTGTTAATTATATTCTTGTCACAAATAGATGTTCAGGATAAGGGAAAGGAACTTGTAGTACCTCAGCACCTCCATAGGGATGTGGGGGGCTTGACAGTATTATGTGCTGATGACATCACACTTAGCGCAAACTCTATGCAATTTGTACAAAAGAATATTAGAAAAATTAGGCAAGAGATTGTTGATTTGGCAACCATAAGTCCTCAGGCTGATGAGATAACAAAGAGGGTGCAACTATTGTTGACGACAATGGAAAACTTGCAAGTAAGCAGTAATGAAAGCTTTAATCATAAAAAAAGTTCAATAATGGTTTATATTTTTATCTCTTTTATGTCATTAACTAAAATATGTATGTGTTATTTTTACAGAAATTTATAGGGCCTCATCATCCTGGTGGTGATGATCAGGGTATTGCGAGTAGTTTAGGTGATGACCATGTTCTATATATTAAAACCACTCCTTTGGACTTGTGAACTTGCTTTTTTAATGTTTTACATATTTAATGTATTACTCTTCAGGTGCTGACATGGGTCCAAGGTCGAGCCCAATTGTATTGCCGACTGCAATGTCGACACCAACTCGTGTTGACCCACCCACTGGTGGTAGATCCCTCTTTTTCTCTCTCTTTCATTATGTGTTTATTACCCTTAAAGTGTTCTTTCTTGGAGGCATTTCATAGTGGATTCATTTACTGTGGTAGGAGATGCACATGAGGATGCGCCAGAGGCGAGTACTGCTGATAACATACCATCATTTCCTGGATCTTCCCGTATTGCTAGTACAGGAATGTTGTAGGCCATATTGGTGGTGAGCGACGAAGAATTGATTCCCTTGAAGATACATAAGGTTCCAAGTACTTTAAAAATATTATTATATATAGTCTAATTGTAATTTACTTACTGATCACTCATTTTGGACTAATGATCCCATGTTTTTTTTGCAGGAAATGATATTTTTTATAAAAATCTTAATGACATTTCATTGCAGATATTTGGGCCCACCATACGTAAAAGGTGGAACATCATACGTGAACTAACCCTTATCCACTATTTTGATTTCATATCATTGCTAGAATAGTTTTCCTTTTATCCATTTCTTGAACTATATCAAAGGTAGCTTCAGTTTCTTTCTAAATCTAACAAGTTTGTTTTTGCTTTAAAGGTGGAATGACCAAGAAAAAAAGCTAAAAGATGAACTCACAAACCGTATGGTAGGGTTGTTTGGAAATGACACATTCGACAAGACTAAGCTCCTGGAAAAATCTGGCACATATCTAAAGTATGTGAGGGACCAATATAGGACACATTTAGAGAAGAACGTAAAGTATGAGCATCCCCCCATGATTCCAGAGAGGGAGTGGAAGGACCTGATTTTGGATGCAAAGGAGAGAATTGAAAGGAAAAAAGGAAATACACCACCAGACGCCAGAAGAAGGTATGTGATACTATTAAGAATGTGAATATGTACTAATTATTCATTATATTTATATAATCTAACATATTTCAAACTTTTCATAGATTGAGTGACAAGTCAAAGGCAACCAAGGCAAGACAAGAAAAGCATGGGCAACACAAACTTGGCTCTAGTGGTTATATGAAACTTGCCACATGAATTGTAAGAATCAGTAAATTGAGTATCACATCAAAATATTTATAAATTGTAAACAATTTTTTTTTTATCAAACAATACAAGCAAAATTCACAATACTAAGAAAATATGTAGGGCTCTGAATTCAATAGAGCACCCACAGAAGATGACAAGAGAATTGGCTACCAACAAGGCTATATAGCCATGGTTGAATGGCTACGAGAATTGAGTGGGCAAACACGAGATTCTGATGCATCTGTCACAACGGTAATTAAGCTAAATGAAAATTATTTCAAATTGAATACTTAACCAATAATCTATTTGATGTTAAGTTTCAACATAAAGTGACTATATTTTTTTTAAATAAGCAAGTAATGATAACATTGTGCATGACATTGGAATGCAGCATGATAATTGTGGAACAAAACCTGTACATGAAGGTCCAGATGTGCATCCTTGTAGTGGAGGTATTCATTTGCTATTCAATTTTTTTTATGTTATAATTATTAATACAATTAAACATCTTAAATTGAAAATTAGTGTAGTAATTAATGTAACCTTTATTGTTAATATTTTAGAGCATGTAGTCGGTGGTGACCAAGTGGAGCATGATCCGGGTAGACAACATCAGGAACGTGATGTTCCCCAATCAGGTAAAGAGGACTGCTGTTATTCCTTTAAACAAATTTAATTGCAATTTGTGTATTGATTAATGTAACATTTCGTATTTCAACTCCAGAGGATCTAGAGGGTGCTCAGCATGTCGAGGTCGAGGCTAGACAAAATGATGTGGAAGATGATGTGGCCCCATCAGGTAAAGAGTGTAACGGTTGTGGTCTTTAAATTAATGAAATACTTGTAACAATAAAAAAAAATGTTTTGAATTCAACCCAGTTCTTTGTCATTGCAGATGACCCGCCATTGTTTCGGCATCCTCGTCCTTTGTATAGGACTAGGCATACATCAAGAGCACGAGAAGAGGGCATAACATCCGCAGATGGGAGAAATGATGAAGAAACCGATGTTCCACTTAGTCTTTTCATAGCTTCAAAGAAAAAACAAAGAAAGAAATGATTGTAATCTACCTTATTTGATAATGACTGATTTTTATGTGTAATGAATGTAATTATGTGCTAATGAATGTTCATGAATGATATGTGTTGATGATTATTGATGAATGTTGTGTTTTAATGAAAGTTAATGAATTTTATGTGTTAATGAACATTATGTGATAATGAATGAATGTTATATTTTAATAATGGATGAAAGAATGAATGAATGTTAGATGTTAATGGGGAATTTAGAGTGATGTTAGGGTGGGGGGGGATGGGCCAAATGAGCTTCCACCTTCACGTGGTTGGCCCTATTATGTAGAGAATATTAAACTATTCTCGAAACAAAGAAAAGCTCAATTATAAGATGTGAAATGTTTGAAAGGTGAGAGTCCACAAACAGATGTGAAATGTTTAAGTAGGCCTCCCAATGAAGTGGATCTCATAGACATGAAGAATCCTATATAGAGAATCATTGAGAGCCCTTGAAGAAGCAAATTTGAACATCGATGAAGCAATACATGATGGAGGAATATCTTGCAAGAGGAAATCAAAGTCATTATGGTGTCATCTAGATCTGAAATGTGGTCTACTTTTCAAAAAAGTAAAGATGCTTGATATGAATGTGTCCTAGTGGGGTGAATCTAGAAGACATATAATCCTATTGCAAAGAATCATGGAAAGTTCTAGAAGAAGCAACTTTTAATTCTGAAGTAGCATCGTGTACAAGAGATGTTCTCATTTGTAGATGGAGTATCAAGAGGAGGATCACTAGTCCATGGACCATGTCATTGTTGTTAAATACCTACGCTTTTGTTCATAGTCACTTGGTGTAGGAATGAATTCAACGAGATAGGGTAGGAGATAGGGTATATCTGCTCTTGGGCTTAGCATGTGGACAGCTTTGGGTGCCCTATCATGTTTCTCATCCAAGCCCTATTATGGTTTAACTCCAATTATGCATTATAGATATTGTGTAGTTCACATAAAATTGAAATAGTTATGAATATATGCTATCTAAACCTAGTTGAAATGGTTGCTCTATGAATTATACTTTCAATACTTGTCTAACATGATTGCAGGTTTTATCTAACATGATTGCAGGTTTTATCTAACATGATTGCAGGTTTCAAAAATTATTCTAATACCCTGATGGTATTGTTTCTTCATTGGGACTACTCACATGCATTCGAGGACTACTAAACTATCATATTCACATAATATTGTCTCAATAATAAAAAGAGAACCCTAGGTCATCTTTACCATTATATTCTTTTGATCTTGCAACTCTGCGACTACAAATAAGATTTTAGTGGGATTCTAGGACTTCTCCTATGTTTTGATTTTTGCTTTCTCCATTGGGGCTATATTGTTCTAGGGTCTTAAACTAAGATAATGATTGTCTCCTGTAGCTTCATCCCTAGTTGTCATTTGTATAATTTGATGCCAATAAGGACTGATATGCTACTCCTTTCAGTGAAGTGTCATAGTTCTTTGGACTGCTCATACCATATTCTAAAATTTTATGAAAAACCCTACAATGAATGACTCCTTGACTATCATCGTTGTTTGTATCTTACCACTGTGGATTTGAGTCTTGATTTGACTATATGGCTTCTCTCAATAGAAAACTGTTTAAGGCATTTGTAACTTCTAATCCATGACTTCTCATCAAGCTTTGGCACATTGAGATTGGAATAGGGATCCTATACACCATCACTAGAGATTATCAACAAGAGAAGATTCACCTATTGATCCTTTGAACTGATAATTCTTGATTGCCTTTTTGACTCATCATGCTTTGTAATGGTGATTATCTTATTTATGGCTTGATGGATATTGATCTCTCTCTCACAAGTGTTTCAACTAATCTTTGATGAATACAAACCCTTCTCTTTTGTTGAGTGCAAATATCATGAATGCATTTATTTTTCTTAACTATCCATAATGACATTTTCAAATATCTGAGACTACACTTAGGCCTATTGTCTCTTGATTCTTCATTGGACTGTGGTTTCTTTGATAGTTCTTTGTAGCTTTATCTTTGAATGGTCACTGTCTTATTTGTAGCTTTGTATTTCCTTTATGGTGGTAGACCTCATGCAATGTTTTCACCTTTAAAACCAACACTAAACCTTTCAACAACCATCTTCATAGACAGTTTGATATCAAATTGTGATACAGCATTAATCATTTCACCACTGTTATCAATTATATTTTTGCATGCTCAGTGTCCATGCCTTCATTATGCTTGAGTTGATGACTGCTGCAACTTTATTACTGTCAAATCTGCTTCATGATGTCTTGTATGCATATGACATAATGCTAACCTATTTATCAGTGCTATAGACTTTTCACTTTGTGTCATGGAATCCTTTTATCTTTCATCAAGATCTGGGGGTGAAGAAAATAATTATGACACTAAATACCTATGACCTTGCACTATGAACTGCCCTTGCACATCTTCTAGAACTTCATGGGCTATGGAAATACTATGATTTTGACCTTTCATAGCCTTTTGATTCTTTTTTGGGCTGCTAGATGGTTGTCTCTGATCTGACTGTAGACCTTGGTGCTTCATATTTATTGTTCTCTCTTGAAAAGACTCAGATTAGGACCTCTATTCATGCTTTGACAGTGATACTTGACACTGTCATCTCCATATCATGGCCACTGTCATTCATCAAATCTCATATATTGCTGCTCTCAGTGTTATACCTATTAGTTATCCATGTTGAAGACTCTCACACACCTTCTAACACTATCTTAGACTTGGCTTTTGCTATTTAATACAACATAAAACTGTAATGAGGTTGTTGTGTCATTGATTTGACAATTTCTAATGTCTGGTAGATGTCTTTGATGCTCTCAAATTGTTCTTGAAGCTTATATGGCTTGGTTCTGATCCTTATAAGCTTTTAGACTGATTTAGGCACTATGATCTCACTGCAAATTTATCATTTATTGGTTGTTCTTTTGTTGATAGTGACATTTATCACTACTTTCATCTAAGGCAATCATTTCTTGATAGTCAAAAGGTTGCCCATCAATTAGTTTTCATTGTCTTTACTTTCTTGAGACCTCTTATTTATTGATAGAGAAACACAATATATTCTTCAAATCAATCAAACCTACTCAATGTAACCCTATAACTTGTAATTTTCTGTTGTGATTGTCTTTGTGTTTTGAACCGTAAAAAAACTCTTATCATTGTCTTTTTAATTCAAAACCCTTCTTCATTACAATCTCTAAGTAATATATTCCTTTCTATACTTATGATTATCTATTAATGCTATTCAAGAATTGGGGAAAACCTAGACACTATTATCAATGTCTAAACCTTCAAACAGACTACTCTACTAGTCCTTACTGTCATTGTTATTTTGGTGGAGGATAGACTATACTTCATTTGAAACAAACAAACCATCCATACAAATCATGCTTTCTCAAAAATGTGAAATCCTAGACTAGAGTAAAGAAGATAGCTAGCCCAGACATGAAACGCTTTGAATGTTCCATACACGTAGCTACTCTTTGTTAGAATTTCCCTTCTAATTTTGCAACATGTCATGGTTCTCCTTCTACGTGGCTGTCATACTGTACCTTCAACTAGAGCTTACCAAACTGAATACTAGGGGGGTTTTCTCCCATCAAAAGTGGAGTCCTCTACCAATGAACTCGAGATCCTCATCTTTACCATAGGTTTATCTTGAATTTTGATTGACCTTAGTTAGAATTGGCATTGAATAGTCTAAGAAAATTACCTCCAAAATGTTAAACTCAAACTTCAACTCATGAATTATAAGGCCATGCAAGTTTTTATTTCTCTTTTGATGAGAGAGGATGAGAGGAAGAGATAATGACCTGGAGAGGGTAGAGAAAGAGAAGTAGAGAGGGAGAGAAGAAGAGAGGGATGAAGAGAGATAGTAGAGAGGGATAGAGAAGAGAGATAGTAGAGAGGGATAGAGAAGAGAGATAGAAGAGAGATACCAATGTCAATCTTTTTCTATAAAAAAAAAAAATTCGAAAAATCGGACTACCGTCGGAATTCCGACATCAAAGGGTAAAAATTCTAACAGAGGAGTGTCATCAGATGCATAGCATCCTCGTCGGAACTCTCCTAGAGGCCGTCGTAATTCTAACACAAAAGGGTTAAAATTACGACGGCCTCCAGGAGAGTTTTGACGAGGATGTTGTGCATTGGACGACACTCCTCTGTTGGAATTTTTACCCTTTGCTGTCGGAATTCCAATGGTAGCTCGAGATCGCAACGGTATTCTTTCTGGGTATGACCATCCATGGTGGTCGTCGGAAAGGTTGGAGCTGATGGCAGAATTGCGATGACCACAAGGATAGTCGAAACTTCCGACAAAAAGTTTTCGACGGCTATTTTTGTCGGTAGTGTGACGAAATTGTGTCGGAATTCCGATGATTTGCCGTCAAAATTTTGACCTAAATGTACCAGTGCCTGGAGAAGTTTGAGGTGGGATTTTCCTACTATGTACATACTTTAGTTAGAAGTTTTGTTGTGTTCGTCCCATTTTTGGTTTGTGTCCAGTTTCTCTAGCTATTCCCTTTATTGTTTCCTCTTTGACTCTATTACCCAATGGATAGTGCACTAGCCTACGAACTAGAGATTTTGGGTTCATCCTGTGTCCTTTGCAATTCTTGTCCCCAGTCAGAGCTAGTTGTTGCCCGCATATTTGGCATACCTAAAATTTGAACTTCAAATTGGTCCTAATGTTGAATGAAGGCCCAAATATCTGTTTATGCGTAAGCAGTGAGCATGTGATCTAAGATCGTTGCCAGTCAAAATATGAAAAATCAATGAATTTTGGAAATTACCAAGAATTCAGGGAAATAATTTGACATAAATGTCCTTAGCATCATTTAGTGTCATGTGGCCAATTTTCCCCTAAAGCTAGTTCATATTTTACCATATATTAAATTTTCAAATTTTGGTGTCTGTCGCCCAAAAATTATTAAAATATTTCATTATAGGTTTTTTCATGAGGATTAAATAAATTTTTTCACCCATTTCCCTACCATAAACATCTATTTCAAATTTCAAGACCTAACTCCCTACCGTTTGGAAGATATGGTCATTTTTCTCAAGCCTGAGCATTAAATTTAAAATATTTAAATTATTTTTCAAATAAATAATTTAATATTTTAAATTATTTTATTATGTGAAGTCATTTAAGTAGGTATAAGTAATATAAAAATGTCTTTTCAATTTCTCTTCTATTTTTCCTTCATGGTCGATGATTTTTGAGGTTGGGGTTATTGTATTTTTAAGTAATGTTTAAAGATGCTATGTTCTAGAGCATTTCTAACCCATTTTTATAACCTCAAGAGCATTTAAAAAAAAAGGTTAAGAATGCTCCAGAACGAAGCATTCCTAACCTTATTTCCTAACCTTGTGGGCCAACTCTTTTTGTCAAGAAGGTTAGAAATTCTCCATTCTGGAGCGTTCTTAACCTCTTCCATAAGAGTTAAAAAAAAAAAAAGAAGCTTCAAACAACAGGTTATGGACATTCATTAATGCATTGAAGAGAAAATGGTTTCATGAGATGTTGTAGTTGCAGCTGCTCTAGAAACACACATGCCAATGAGGAATTAAGATTATACCACGCTTTGCTCTAGTAATTATGACTATCAGTAATGGATGCATAGACAAACCACGTAAATTATTTATTCATATAATGATTGCACCATATGCACAAAATGGATTTGATGAGAAATATTTAGAAATTTCCAAGTAAATGTAACCAATTGAATATAAGAGCCAAACTCTACAAACTACGTCAGCATCCTCTCTGCCTGTGCTGAAGTGGAAGTTCTGAAAGGAATATTGACATGCACCAAAGTATAATGGATATGTTTTAACAACCCTAGCCACTATGTTTGCAAAATGAACAAGAGTAAAAAAAAATGCATTGGCATGTTTGATAAACCACAGATAAGGAAGCATAGATATGTCGTGAAACATAAATATATATGCAAAATGTGGAAGGCATAGATAAGTAGCAAACTATTTAACAGAATGCCATGAAATATATGCAATGTGGAAAGCTTAGACATGGCATGTGAATTGTTTGACTGAATTCCTTAAAGAAATGTGGTCTCATTTAATGCAATGATCGCAAGATATGCACAAAACCAATCATGGTATTCAACAAACCGTAGAGAATAGAGGAATTTAGTCAGATGTTGTAGTTGCAACTTCTCTGGTACATATGACTGCAAAATCGTGGGATCATAGCCAATATCGTGAGATGTTTAACAAAATAGCATGATACAGATCGTGGGAAGCATAGGCAATGCACATGAATTGTTTAACATAATGCTTCACAGAGATGTCATCTCAAAGATTGTGAAACTTCCAAGCAAATGTAGTTCATGGGTATAAAGCCAAATTCCGCAACCCTTTGCTAGCATCTTTCTTGCCCATGCCAAAATGTGAGTTTTTGAGCTATGAAAGAGACATCCATCAAAGCATGATTAAAGGAGGATCTCTATAAGACATTATAGCTAGAAATGCTTAAGTTGATATTCGTGACAAGTGAACCGTTTGATAGGATGCCAAAGGCAAAATATGGAAACATAGACCAAGCACACAAATTATTTGTTAGAGTGCCTCGAAGAGATTTCATCTCAGAAATGTAATGAAATGATGGCAGCGATACACACATGCACTCATTGGAAAAGTGATAGAAACTTTAAAGTGAATGCAACTGACAGGTACATAGTCAAATTATTTGCCACCACCCTCCATGCCTACCCAAAATGAAAAATTTGAGAAAGAGTTTGTAAATTCATCGAAGCACTAAATAAATTAGGATTGTTGTTAGATATAAAGCCATGGTCGTCATACAAGAAAGTGAAGCATAAGAGAAGATGTTCTATTCATTTTATAGAATGCCTCAAATTCATCCCACAGCTCTTGGTGATTTCAAACAAATGTAATGGCATGACTCATGGCTCACATTGATCACAAGGAATAGCCAAATATATTTGTTGAGAAAATCTACGTGCAGAGCTTGTGGAACCATAGTCAAGGAACTTCAAGTGTTTGGTAGATTGCAATACTAATTTCACGAACCTCAACCAACATTCTCCAACCATAGTGGAATGACACACAAGAGCTAGGAGACCACGGAAATAATGTCATGAACATGATAACATCTTGATCCTCTGAAAAAGGGTTCATCATAGAAAGAAAAGTAAGTGATTACGGTAGATATGGGCCAGAGACTATAGTTTTTCCCAAAATGCCAATGAATGTGGGTATGCATTGTTCACTCGATAGACATTTGGTAGAGTTTTAGCCAAAAGATGAAAGAGCTATGATATAGTTGTTCAAGGCTATTGTCTCATGTATCTTATGACTATAAACACAAGGGTACCACGTGTTGTAAAGCTAAATCTATGAAAGAATCTAATAATAGAAGGAAACGGGTTGTTGAAAAAGGTAGAGTTGATATGGAAACGTCATTGACAAGGGAGACTTGTATTTCCTCGTGGTGGTTATAGCTTGTCTCACTTCAAATTTGATGATTACATAAGAATGGACACTTATTTCAATTGTTCTTAGGCATGTGAATATTGTAATGAAAAGATGGAGGTTCAATTGTGTATAGGGATGCATTATCACTTTTAAGAAGATTGATGAAGGTGACTACATAAGAATTGATATCATACCATCATATAAGCCTTCTTATTGTTCAAAGAAATATTATGTTCATGAGGGATAAGAATGTTCGAGAGCTAGACAAGATATAGAAAGGAGATAATTTTGTGACCAGAATGAAAGTGGATAGAGTTATCTCTGATAGGAATGAATGTCCATATTTCAAATAGAAGCTACTCCAAATCAAAGAAGACCACCTTTACTTCGCAATATGTTCGATGCAAAGAATTGATGGATTACTACATCATACACACAATGTGCATGCCCAAGTGTCATCAAGAGAGATGTTGGTGATATGATTATGAGATCAGATGAAGTGGATGAAGATGGAGAAGTGCCTCAACGTAACTCATGACTTGGTTCTTCATTGATATTACAGATTTGAACTTGTATTTTTGTAAAAGTGACTTTTGTCACTTATTGTAACTAAAGGTTATAAAGTGGACCTTAATCACACTAAAGTGAAGTAGTTTCTAACTAAACTCTTTTTGCATAAAAATGAGTTAGTTATTAACATATCCAAAGTTAGTTACTAAGGTGGTTATTTTGGAAAGCCTATAAAGACAAGGCTATTTGTAATGTATGGAGGGAAGTTTTGAGAGAGGGGAAACTCTGCAGAAATTGTTTGAGAGTCTTGTAATGAATTTTGATTTTACACTATGTACAAAGAGGTTTCTTAGATTGTATAATCTCACAAAGACAATAAATAATTCTTTCAAGTTTGTGTGTTCTTGATGTTCTTCTAGGTTGTCATTACTAATTTTTTGTATGTTAAATTAGTAATTCCTTTTTGTGCTCATGTGAATTATCAACAATATATGCAATTGTTGTAATGAAACACAATCACTTCCTAGTATCTTCAGTTAGATGTGTCAAGATAACTTCTCTTTCTGTATGTCAAGATTTGTTATCTTTTTTTCTTCATCATTGCATATCAACACTTATTTTGTGCTCAAACCCCCATTGTAATCATAATTAGTTGTGAAATCTTAGTTGGTTTTTGTATGTCTATCATTGGGATTCCTGTTAGTCATATTTCTCTAGATTAGTGTTTTCTCCTTTATGTACTTTCAGGTTAAAAGTACACAAAAATCCTAAATACCCCATCATACAAGGGAGCTGTCCCTCTCAAACACAGAGGAAGATTGTGGTTTTATTCCAATCTCTCCAACTGTTGGAACATTTTTCACTGCTCGTCGGGCAAATAGGGTCAGTTTTAGATAAACGACCGCAATGACAAATCTATTTACCAACAAACATATAGTCTCATTTAGATCTACATTTAAAATTATATGGTGGACACATTTTGAATGATTTGATAATGTCTATGATTAATTTTTATCATATTTTTACAATTGATTTGAAAAAAAAAAAAAACTTTCTTCTTTGTTATATGTTCATGAATTCATGTTTCATGCATATATGCATTAGAAAAATAAAAGATTGTTTTACATCCCCATTTCTTTCCAGGAAATTCAAAATAATTATATGTATCTATATATGGATAAATAGATATTAAAATACATCTATGGGAATACATGGACACATACATAAACATAGTTGATAATGCTTGTTATCATACACACACATATGTATGTATGTATGTATACAAATATGCTTATATATGTGTGTGTGTGTGTGTGTGTGTGTGTACACACATACACATGTGTATATGTGTATATACACACATACACGTGTATATGTGTATATACACATATATACATATACATGTATATATGTATATATGTATATACATATATACATATACATATGTATATGTATATGTATATATACATATATATATATGTATATATATACATATATATATACATGTATATATATATACATATGTACATGTATGTATATATACATATATACATGTATATATATATATGTATATATACATATATATATATATATATGTATATATGTGTGTGTGTGTGTGTGTGTATGTACATACATACATACATACATACATACAAAAGGTGTCATTGGTTCAACTTGCACATACATACACCAAATGCCAAAGAAGATCTATGAATTGATTCTTCATTGGGGATGCAAATGGAGAGGGATGACTCACATAATCAGTCACCTCCCCAAAATGGGAGGCAACTACACTATGGAGTTGTCACCTCTGTTGAGTGATTGTAGCTTGACATGTTTTGTCATTACATTCATTTATTTTGTCAATGTCAAAGAGATCGATTTGATATATGAGACCAATAGAGACCATTTTTAATATTAACTATCTTTTCACACTCTTAGGTAGCTTGTAATTCATAGATTTGACATGAAATAAAATCATACTTCTAAATAGCAATGCTAGCATAAGGAAAAAAGGAGATCTCGAAGGGTTTTTTGGGTGGATTAGATAAGTTTCTTCACAAAATAAATAGGGAATTAGTTGCAGAGGAGGAGTCACGTTCTCTTATATTCAAGATCTTAGAGTTGGAGATTGTTTAACCTCTTTCTTGAATGGATTTCATTAATATTTCAGTCTTACTTGTCTAGATTATCAAGTAGGTTATGATGCCTAGTTATTCATTTAAAACATGGTATTGTAAATCTATGAAATTTTGATTTTTATGGAACAATTTATCGATTTTATCATTGTTTATATTTTCAATGAATATCATATTTCATATACAACAATTTATGCATATCTACATCTATACCTACACCTACACCTACACCTACACCTACACCTACACACGTGCCTATTCTTTTTGAAAAAAACTAATTATGATTATGTCTATTAGATCACACACCAAAATCCATGAAACTATGAATGTTAGAACAATCTAAAAAATGTAACCCTTCTTTTAATCTTATTATAAAACTAAAATCAAAATGATAGTTATAATAAATCTAAAATTGGAACTCTCTTTCTTTCTCATAGTAAATCTAAAAATGAGAAGCTTAGTTAGAACAATCTCAACTGAACTCTACATTTCATCTTCACTGTATCTTGAAAAGGAAGCAAAATCTATTATTATTTATTAGACAAAAAATTAAAAAAACAATGTTGAAAGGGAAAATGCACTAGAACAAGAGGAAAATCTTACACAGAATCTCTTGACTGTAATATAAAACTGATTTTATTCTCTGATTGAAAAACCATGAAAAATGCTGCTCATTTACATGTTTTCTTAAGAACATATACTTATATATATGTATGTACTCGTAAATAAGTATATTTAATATACACATATGTGATATACCCTCTTCAAATTAATATTGTATATTCATTTAAACTATTGTTATATCGGCATTCATATTTTCATTAAAATTGCATAATTTGGAAAAGAACAGCATAAGAAATATCATATAATCATTATCCATAAAAAATCCATGTAGTTTCAAATTTGCATTTGAAAATAACAATCATTTATGTAATCGTTTTCTTGATATTATTATAGGTTCTTGATATTATTATAGGTGAACATTGCATTAGAACATACATGAGCGTAATAAGTGGATTAAATTTTTATTGTGTATATTTGAACTATGATTCTGTGAAAGAGTGTTGAATATGGGTAAATAGGGAAGGATGATCCTCTTTTAAGAAAAAATCCTTTTTTTTTAAGTGCTTTTGTTGATTTGTGGTGTTCTCGATTAACCACGGGCAATGACACAACATTTCCCTCCCAACCATACATAATATATTGTTATTGTCTCCCCCAAGAACAACTACAAGACATCCTACTTGTCTTCCACACTCTGCTATGAACATTCAATCTGCTTATTGTGTTTAATTATTCGATGAATGAATTGATTTGGATGTGTAAATTGAATTGATTCTTTGAGAGACAAATGCAACACATATATATATCCGAACATAGATACCTTCAACCATCATGACTAATCCACAAGTCGGATTCTAATCAACATGCCTCATATTAGAACCGCTGCACATCTTAATCGGTTTAGCACAAACACATCTTAATTAAATGTGTCTTATAACCCAAGGGTAGTGGATTGCACATGATTGAAATATTAACAAATAGAAGCAAATCGGTACAATTAAATTGTCTAAGGCCAAAAGGCCAATTAGACAATTTAATAGTTTATGTCGGCTCACAAAGATTCTAACTGACGCTATCACATTAACACTCCCTCTTAGCTAAGGAGGAATCCTTTTCAATCTCTACAAGTGACATCATCTCATTGTGATGACTAACACAATGACTACGCTCATGTGAATGAAGTAAGCTTATCACCTCATCGTGAGAGCATGTAACCTCATCGTGATGTTTGACCATTATGGCTACTCTCATATGTGGAAAGGAAAGATATTACCTCACTGTGATGTCAACCATCATGGATTCTCCCATGGATGGTGAAATAGTAGATATCACCTCACCGTGATATCGACCATTATTGTGGGATCATCACCTCACAATGATGGTTAAATGCACAAGTGTTCATCATTGTGAGATCATCACCTCACAATGAGATTCACCATGGCTCATCCCAAAGGGTGAACACACAAGTACAAGAAAAATCATCACGGACTCTCTCATGTGATGTTGTCATGGTATCACACACATGACATCCATGATGACTCATCCTAAAGGATGGATCCATCATGGCTACTCCCAAGAATGGAAATACAAATGAACACAAGTTCCCATTACGGAATTCTCAACGTGATGTCGTCATCTCATCATGGCGTTCACCATGGATACTCCGAGAGGGTGAATAAACACAAGTGCTAAGTCATGGAGTCTCTCACATGACATTCCCCATAGCTACTCCCAAAGGGTGGAACAAGGGCTTTCACCTCAAACTTCTCTTGTAGAAAAGAATGTCCTAGCAAGGGCTTGCACCACAAATTTCTCTCACAGAGAAGAATACATTAACAATGGCTTGCACCTAAAACTTCTCCCTCACAAAGAAGAATGCATTAAGAAGATCTTCATGATGATGTGGCTCCCTTTGAAACATATATCAACCTTCTAAACTCCTCGTCCAAGGTTGCTTTTGATGAATTGTTAAACTCCCTTTGAATATGATATCAACCTTCTGACCTCCTCGTCCAAGGTTGCCTCTGATGGATTTTCAAACGTCCTCCAAATGTTAATTCCTCCTCTTTGAATAAACGTCTTCAGCCACCAACTCTGTCTCATGGCAACAAGCATCAAGTTCTTCCTTCCTTGAATGCAATCTCTTATGCTTCTTGGTCCGTCCTAAAATAATTTCAAATAGATTAATAATAGTTTATATAAAAGAAGTCAAACTACAAGAGAGTATGTAGCAAATATCATTGAAACATCAATTAAAGAAATAATGGAACTTATCTTTGTTGATTCTGAAATATCTTTCTTTTGTCTTTACTGTTCTCAGAAGTGCTAATCTCGGCACAAAAGACAATCTTCTCAACTCAGATTATGCAACCATCATATTCAATATATAACCAGGCCTCTCAAGGCACCATCACAAACCATGCACATAGAGAATGGAATCGATGTGACCAACCAATCACAATCGAAATTGCAGTTCTCCATTCATTTCTGAGACACACTAAAAAATCTTCACAACTAGCATGAACCAACTTACAATGAGTGAATAGTATCACCTAGAGATTTTATATCAGTGATCACAACAAAAAGTAACCACAACCTCAGCTAATCACACGATCCAAATAATCGATGTTAGATAAACTAAGTTTCAGCCCATAAAGGTGATTCCAAAGATATAAGCAAGGAATACTTATCTCACTGTACTCAATATGATCAGAACCTTAGTCCACTTCCACTGCAAGAAGGACATGAATGGAGTGATCAACACAAATCCCAGCAGATTTAGATCTAATAATTTGTAAATCACCAGCATCACTATATACAACCGATGATACTTGTAATCTTGTATACTTAGCAGACTTATTTGGTCTCTGTCACAAATTTTCCTTGCTGGATATTACTCCTTCCAGGCGCGCTCCTTCTACAAACTTATTGATATGTAAGATGGAGAATCAGATTAGACTGGCTCAGGTCTAAATAAACAATATTGTTGTCGTGGCAAAGCAGCTCGAGATACTTCCATCAATTATGCAAAAAATGAATTGGTCAAACTTTTCTTGGTTCCAGACCTCCACCAGACTATGTGGTCCTGCCCTTCTTGACTAGCTCATACAATGCTTTGTATGAAGTGTGAAGACACCAGCTTCTTCACCATGCATTATAGAAAGATGCATATGATCAACATATGATTGGCATTCTTTCTTCAACACAAATCTCGTCAACGAAACAAGGGTATTTACTTTAGCCTCGATCAACTTCTGCCTCAGTAATAGCAACCGCAAATATCATATCATTGCAACTAAGAGACCTGCCTGTCCATTGTAGGCATAAATCTCATAGGATTATTGATCAATACTACTTACCGCTGACCAATTTAAACTTGCAATCACTGGAGATACACTCTGCACTTACAAGCCGAGCTTGAAACATGATAGCAACAGTAACACTTAAGCAAACACGACTCAGAGACTTATTTATTATCTCCTCCTCTCATGCCTATCGTTCAAGGCAAGTGTCAAAGATGTTCTCATGTATGTTGGAATCTAAGAGAAAGCACGATTTGATTAAATAGTTAGCTTCAGATGTCTAACCTGGCACTATCGTTGCTCGAGCATTTAGTCATTCCATCAACACCTACTTCTCCATTTTATGGAATGTGAGGTGGCATAGGAGGGTTGTACAAAGGTGCCGCAAATGGCCACATGCATTGTCCCAGGCACTGAACTCCTGAATTCCCAATCCACCCGAACAAAATCGTACTTCTCTTGGAAAGAGAAATTGAGTAATGGAAACCGCATGAGTTCATGTAGAATCTCTCCTCATAAAATTTGTCTGCTGTGAGAGTGAGCTAACTTTATCTATTGTCTGAGGGAAACAATCGTTTAGCCAATGCCTCACTAGAACTGGAACTTCTCTTGAGATTCTTACCAAGGGAATACAAACCATTCGAGGCCTGACCTTTGATCTTTACAGCTCTGGAGACACGTTTTTGAGTGGAGTCATTATAGCGTTGCGTTGTCTCCCACCAACTTCTTACCGATGACTGCTGATTTGGAATAGCTTTGGTTTCTCCCAACGACAAGATGAAGTCAGTAATGGTGGCTTTCTGGGAGGGGGGTGAATTTGATATACCAAAAAATAGGCACAGAATCAAACACCGCTCTGATAGCATGTTGATTTGGAGTGTGCTTGATTAACCACAGGAAATGACACAACGTTGCCCTGCCAACCATAGACAATATATTGTTATTGTCTCCCCCAAGCACAACTACGAGACAACCTACTTGTCTTCTACGCTTTGCTATGAGCATTAGATCTACTTATTGTATTTAATTTATTCAATGAATGAATTGATCTAGATGTATAAATTGAATTGATTCTTTGAGAGACAAATGCAACACATATACATATACCCGAACATAGATACCTTCAATCATCACGACTTCTCCATAAGTTGGCTTCTAATCAGCACGCCTCATATTAGAACCAATTCACATCTTAATCAATTTAGTACAAAAACGTCTTAATTAAATGTGTCTTGTAACCCAAGGGTTGCGGATTACACATGATTAGAATATTAACAAATAGAAGAAAATCGATACAATTAAATTGTCTAAGGCCTCGTCAGTTACAATCTTTGTGAGTCAACATAGACAATTAAATTGTCTAAGGCCGAAAGGCCAATTAGACAATTTAATAGTCTATGTGGCTCACAAAGACTCTAACTGACGCTATCACATTAATAGCTTTTTCCAAATCCATGTTCATTTAAATAGATGAATTAGCCTAGAAAAATTATTCATATGTTTCATTGTCATTCCTGATAATAGGGTATTGCATTATCATGTTGTTAGATATGCACACAGATCAAGGTTTTCTTCTTGTCCGTGTTTCCAGGTAGCTAGGCTCTTCATGCAAAGTTGAGTGTTCTTCAAAGCATGAACAACTTTGTGGAAGCATTGCTTCATGGTTGGGTAAAAAATCACGTAGGCCATGTTGACATGTTCCCCTCCTCAACTTGCAAATGACCATGTAGGTTGATGGTGACCAACAACATTGTTATGAACTTGTATTTATCATTATTGCAAAATTATATTTCACTCATTTATTATTGATGTATGCATGACATGAAAGATAATATAGTAAAATTCCTTTCAGATATATACATGTGCTTTTACCTAGATTAAACACTTAAAACTCTAAACTATGTTTTGGTATTTATTAAATTATGGAGTTAATGCTTTTATTATTTCTTTGATGTTGTAGAAAATGAGTAAACATTTTATTTCTGAGATATTCAGGGATAGGAAAATTACATTTCCTTTATTCTCTAGTCACCAATAGTACCTCTCTTCCCTCTTCTAACCATAGCAATCATCTTGATGTCCCCCCTCTTTTTAAGATGTGGTTATGTCTAATGGGTGTAAAATTATTGATTGAGAAAAGAGCTATCTACTTCTTCTCCTTTCCTATCTTTGTTTCTCATCCCATGGTCATTTTCTTCCACCCTCTCATTCCTCTCTTGATTCTCAGGCTTGCGAGTCTAATACTTCTTCACGTCACTATTCTCTCAAATTGTGTGCCCATAATTCCTCTTATCCTTCTTCTTGTTCTCGTCATATATCTACATCTCCTTCATCTACCATCAAAGACCATGAGAGAAAGTATCCAAGATTTATTCTTGATAACATTTTTAGTGTGCTGACACAAGATGATGATTCTTCTAACTATGATAAAGAATTATAGAATCCTTTCTTGGAAAGTAAGAGGGTTTTCACATCTTCATTATAAGTATATAAAGTAAAAGAAATGGTTATGAAATTGAAGCCTAATGTGATATTACTCGAAGAAGTTAAACTCATTATTAATATTATACTTGAGGCATCTACATGCAATATTTAGAGAGATGTCACTTTTTTGTGTACATCCCATGTTGATAATAGTGGTGTTATTTTTTTGGATTGCACCATGAGCTTCTAAGATTGTCGTTCTAGTGTCCTAAATTATACTCGCTTACAAATTTGTCCTCACGTAGACCTCACTTCGACGTTCCAACTTTCAATGCTTGATTGTAATGTTGATTCTACTCACACCTCATTCTAGTGTTACATTTTCATCACCTGTTCATTTCCCTCTCCATTCTAAAGTATTGATTTTTAAGACTAGGGCATGGTATGCCCTAGTCGTAAACCAAGACCAGTGTGGCCCACACCCTGGTCCTAAATTAGGATCACGGTGTACCATGACCTAGTCCTCCAGATCAGGCCCTAAATTGGGGCCTCACAACACTCATCTCAAATGAGTGGGAAAATTGATCTCATGTTGGCCTGTTTTGAAAATTCAATTTGTTTTTTGGGAAAACAAGTATAAAAGGAGGTTTGCCCCTCTCATTTGAAGCCTAATCAATTCTCTACAATCTCAATTAAACTTTGGCGAAATTGAAAGTGAGAAAGCAATCAATCATTCATCAAGCATTGGAGCAAAAGTGAAGTCAAGATCAATGTTCTATGAAGACATCCTACATGAAACCCTAAAACCTTTGTGTGAAGGTCAAGCAAAACTTCATCAAGGTATACATTATTATTTTAAGCATTTTAGCATTTCCCTCAAAAGGGAAAGTATTTCACTACAGTCTATCATTATATTTATCAATTGAATTGATCATGGTTAATTTCAAAATCAGGGTTTGACCTAAGGAAAACCCCTATTCTCAACATCTATCCCTCTCTTTCTGTGTGCAGGAAATAGGTGCAAGAGCTATACTCTTGGAATTCAACAGTGTTGACAACAATGAATAGGTTCATCTTTTGATGGTTAAAAATTCAAAGGACCAGGGTGAATCTGTGCTACTTGGTCTCAGAAAATGAGTTTGAACTTCTAAGAATAGGTTCTAAATATCTTCTTATGCCCAAATAAAAGTCGGTGGCTCCGTGGGACATCTGTAGCTTACTGTTTCTATTAGTTTACTTAAATTATTCATGGTTTTGCCCATATTTCACAGTTACATTCCAAATTCAACTAAGAAAAAGGATAATCGATATAAACTAGTTTAATTCAATTAAAATCTCAAACCTTTCCCCATTGGGATTGAGCTGAGATCTATTGGGATCAACCCTCTTTTAATTTAATGATATTAATTGGGTTATTTAGTGGATTTACTTGGTAAATCCCTAATTCCCAATTTTCCTCATTACATTTTTGTGAAACTAACATCCTTCATGCTTAATTTTGTTTTCTAGTCTCAAATTTGATTTTGTATGCATTTTAAAATTCAAATTTTCACTCATAGTTGTTTTTTTCAATTGAATTACATAAATTTAGAGGTTAAATTCATGAGAACCCTCTAAAATCAACTTGTGGATTGCATAATTTTTTAAGTGTATTTTCAGTCAATCTAATTATTATGACATGTTATGCTATGATTTAAAGGCATTTATTGTTCAAAATCAAAAATTAGATTTCTTAATTATCTGGTTAATCAATCATTGTTACAACAAATTAATCATAGTTTTTAATTTTTCCATCCTTATTTTTCTCTTTTTTGCATGAGTTTTGTTGCCATTAATCCTACATATAATATTCCCAAGAGAAGAAGTTGTAGAATTAAAGTTTCCCAAGGTTTAACAACTAAGGATATGGAGCCTCATTTAGATCACTTGTTCCATGAGAATGTTAGTGCTTATTTAATGATATCATTTATCCCAATTCTCCTCGTAATTCTCATGACATGGATGAATCACTAACTAGGCTTACTATTTACCAATTGGATAAGACTGACAATGAATTTGAAAATCTTCAAAAATGGATGAGTCAACAATACCCGTAAAGTGAGGCAATCCCTTTGCTTCAAGGATTAAAAATGATGGTACAAAAAGTGATAAAATTGGTGTTGATTTATTGTGTGGCCTTTCTCATATTGTTGACACTAATATCATACCAATCAAAAGTTGTGTTGAAGTCCTTGGTTACTCTTAACCCACTAGTCATGTCAATCATTATATTCCTATTCCTTCATCCTTGCATAGTGTGCCTACATTTGCATCTTCTATCATGGCTACTTCTACACAAAATGTTAATCCTACACATGTTAGTCATGGGGTGAAACTCGTTAATCAATTTTCTTACATACCTCTTTCCGCGAGTCTTCCATTTGTATCCCAATCATTTCCCATACATGCATACCACAATGTTCCACTTCCTTATTCTCAACCTCCACCTACATATAACAATGTTACTATAAGGAATTTAAGTAGAAGAACTTCCTAACTTGAGTGGAGGGTAATGCAATTTTATTTACAGATCATTACAAGAGTTACAAAAAATTAAATTTAACAAAATATCATGCATACCACAACACAACAACACAATGATTTACATGGGTAAAACCCTTTCAGGAGAAAAACCCTACACTTCAAAAGCAACTCAATATATTATTTAGCAATCAATAATAGATTACAGTATACTTGTAGAGAAATCTCTTCACAAGAGTACCACTAATTAGAGGCTCGGAGGTAACTCAATAGCCATCAGACTCACACATACAACCTCTATCTTATGCACCTCATATATATTAGATACAATACAAGAAACTATCAAATGATATTACTATACCATGGGCTAAAACCACTGGGAAATAAAATAGAGCTTACCTTATCTCCATTCTAGATGCCCTATGACATGTCAAAACACACATCAACACGTGTTCCTCCCTTTTACAACTCATTTATGTGTCTGGTGTAATTTATATTTCCTATTTCAAGAGTCCAAACTTCTAGAGGCCATAACTTGTGAACCGTGTGTCTGATTGATGAACTGTTTGAAGCATTAGAAAACCCGTGAAGTCCTCTATCATCTCATAAACTACTACACCATTTATACCCACTTTTTAGGGCATTTCAAAGCCTTGTAATTACTCAAATTTAATTTTAAACCTTTCATCACACCTCCGAAAACAAAAACTTTAATATATCAAAAACTAGCTATGATCTTGCAATGAAAATTTATTGACATGATCATCTAGCCAACCAGAAGCTTCGGGAATAATTTCACACCATTTTGTGCTCAAATATAAACTTACTATAAATAGTAACCTCATATAAATGCAAGGTTGAGACACCATTTTCTCAATATTCTCCCACTTTTTGAACACCTTGCAAGATAAAAGGGAGTATCAACACAATGATTTAATTGCTAGGAGCCATGAGGCCCATAGACTTAGAACACCATGTGAACTTCTCTGTGCTCACAACCTAAGTTAAAGAATCAACAACACTCATCAAAGTTTGTAACTTAACCAGCTTCACCATCCAATCTTTGACCATATCTCTGACAAAATGATATTGAACAGCAATGTGCTTGGTCCAAGCATGAAATGTCGAGTTCTTAGCTAGGCAGTTCACACTATGTCACAATAAATAAACTATTATTGTTCCCTTTTTATTCCAATATCTGAACATAGTCTCTTAACCCCAATGGCTTCTTTACAAGCATGAGTAGTTTCCATATACTTTTCTTCTATAGTGGACAAAGCAACCACAATCTATCACTTACTCATCCAACTAATTGCACCAGCAAATAAAGTAGACACATAAGCACTGGTGGACCTTCTTCTATCAATATCACCTGCCCAGTCTGAATCCACATAAGCATGAATATCAAGGGAAATTACGTCTCCAGCCAAATTACCATTATAACACAAAGAATAGTCTAAAATACCCTTCAAATATTTAAACTCTTTTGACTGCATCCCAATGAACTCTACCAGGATTAGACATGTATCTAGAAATAACTCCCACTCCTTGGGCAATGTCTGGTCTAGTATAGACCATAGCATACATCAAGCTTCCAACTACACTTTGATAAGACACTCTTCTTATGTCTTCCATCTCTAATGGAGATGTAGGACAATTTGAAACAAATAATTTTGTTCCAACTGTGAAGGGAACACATAATGGTCTACAATCTTGCATGTTGAACCTCCATAAAACTGAATTCACATACTTACTCTAGCCTAGCCATAACTTTTTGTTCACTCTATCTGTTCAAATTTTCATCCCAAAAATGTGTTTCATTGCACCAAGATCTTTCATTTCAAATTTAGCTGCAACATAATACTTTAGTTTTGAAAGTATACATTTCCCTTTACCAATGAATAACATATCAACAACATATAATGCAATGTCCAGGAAATGATCACCATCAGATTTATAATAAACATAGTGATCTGATTTAGAACACTCAAGTCCCAAACTCAACACATATGTATCAAAATTATGGTACAACATCCTAGGACTCTATTTACGACCATATAAAGATTTTTTCAATTTATAGACCAAATTACTTTTACCTTTCACCACATAGTGCTCTAACTGTGTCATATAGATATTCTCCTCCAAACCACCATGAAGGAAAGAAATTTTCACATCTATTTGCTCAAACTATAAATCATAAGCAGTAGCAATAGAAAATAATAATCTAATGGATGTCATTTTTGCAACATGAGAAAATATCTCACCATAATTAACACCCTCAACCTGAGAGTATCCTTTTGCAACCAACCTTGCTTTATAATTCTCAATGCTTCAATCTGAACCAATCTTTTTATTCAACACCCATTTGCAACCAATGATCTTATGTCCTTCAAGAAATGATACATTATCCCATGAATCATTCTTTTTTAAAGCTACCATTTCTTCTTCCATAGCAATCTTTCAGGATTCTACATCATTCATACCTAAAGCCTCTTCTACAGATTTAGGTTCATCCACATTAATATTCAAAGAAAAAGTACATCTCCAATGATTCAGAGCTAGATGAGCTCTCCTTAAATTCTTGCCTATCAAGTGGTCTTGATTCAATTCTTTCAGGCTTAGAAGGGAATTGAATCTCATCTTCCTATTTAGTCTGTTTTGGCTGCAATGTTATAAAAGGGGACTTAATTTCTCTAAAAATAACACTTCTACTATGAATTATCTTTTGTGCAATGAGGTCCCAAAACTTGTATCCTTTCACACCATAACTTTAACTGATGAAGATGCAGCCTTGTTCTCCAGCTTTGTTCACTTATCCTTTGGCACATGTGCATATTCCTCACAACCAAAAACTCTAAGATGTGCCAATGAAGGCTTGTGACTTGACCATTCTTACATAGGTGTTTTATCAACAAGAGTTGAAGTAGGAGATCAATTAATCAGTTAGAAAGAAGTGGCAATAGCTTCAACCCAAAACTTTTGTTCTAGACTAGCACCACTCAGCATACTCCTAGCCTTCTCCATCAATGTCATGTTGATGCTTTTTGCAACTCCATTCTATTGTGGAGAATACGAATTTGTCTTTTGTCTATTAATACCACATTCTTTACAAAATCTATCAAAATCATCATCATTATTAGTCCTCGGATATTTAATTTTCTTTCTAGTCTGCAATTCAACCATTGCTCTAAATTCTTTGAAACAACTAAAAACTTTAGATTTACGCTTTAAAAAATATACCCATGTCTTTATACTAAAATAATCAATAAATGAAACATAATATGTTGATTTTCCAATCGAAGGAACATCTATAGAACCAAACACATCAGAATGAATAAGATCCAAAAAACCACAAGATTTATGAGAACTTGAGTAAAACTGAACACAATTTTGTTTTCTATAAATGCAATGCTCATAGAAATCAAATTCAAGATTACAGTCATTCAAACCTTCAATAATGTTTTTTATTTTTCAAGGTCCTCAGACCCTTTTCTCCACTGTGGCCAAGTCTCTAGTACCATAACATAGTCTTTTTTATAGGTAACTTTTCTTCAAAAGAAAGAGTGCCTTAGGTACCCAAAAGCCATGTCCATCCATTGAGGGTGAAACCCTCAAATCTTCCAATGAAGTATCCACAGATTTACTTTTTACAGAATTGCTATTACACTCAATAATGTATGCCTCTAGCTTATACAAAGTGTCAAACCTAACACATCTAGAAATCACCATAACCCCCTTAATCATCTTACATTCTACATTATAAAAGACTACTTGCAAACTCGCATCTATCAATTTACTCACAGATAATAAATTTCATTTTAGGGGTATGCGACACACTGCTAATCCTTTTTATTCTACCATCAAGAAACCTGGTCCTAAATTTACCCTGACCAACAATGTTCAAATGTGAATCATCACCCAAGTACACCTTGCCTCCATTAAATTCTTTATATTTAGAAAACCAATCTTTATTGGAATTCATATGAAAAGATGCACCTAAGTCAATTAACCATGAATTATTACCTGCATGAGTAACCAAAGCTACAATGAATGCATCACCATCTTCCTTCTCAAACTCAGAATCAAAATAAAACTTCTTTTTCTTCTTCTTTTCTTTTTAACAGTCCTTACAGATGTGACCTGAATTACAACAATTCCAGAAAATGACTTTGGACTTTCCAGGAGATTTTGATTTGTTGCCTTTCTCATTCTTCTTGCCTTTTTCCTTAGGTCTTGCATGGATAGTTAGGTCTCCCTTCAAACTAATGGATATCTTCCTTCGCATCTCTTCACCAAGTAGGGCACCCATCACATCTTCATGCTTCAAAACAACAGAAGTATTACTGATAGCCATAACAAGAGAATCCCATGAATTAGGAAAAGATCAAAGAAAGATCTGACATTTCTCCTCTTCATCCATATTAACACAAACATATACCAATTGAGCCACCAACATATTAAATGCTTTCAAGTGGTCTGCAATTCATCCACCTTCTTCCATCTTTAAGGAATACAATTTCTTCCTCAAGAAAATCTGATTTAATAAAGATTTGGCTTGATACATCTCACCAAGATTAGGTCATAACTTGTTTGCAAAGTTCTCTTCATGGACATTGATTAGAATGTTGTCTACTAGGCACAATCTAATTAGACCCTTGGATTTATGGTCCACAATATCACATTGAGAAACTGTAGTAGGATCTATGGGACTTGAGACATTCAGATCAATAACATCCTATAGATCTGGATCTATTAGCAAATATTCCATCTTCAACTTCCACATCTCAATATTACTCCCATTAAATTTCTCCACCTCTATTCTCCTCGATGAAATTGCCAGCTGAAAATTCCTGCAATAAGATAAAAATGTATCTTCTACACAAGCTCCCACTCAAATCTGGATTAGTTCAAAAAAATCAACAACCCACAACTAAAACCAAAGGTGATCAAGCTTTGATACCACTTGTAAGGAAGTTAAGTAGTGAAACAACTTCCTACACTAACCTTGAGAGGAGGGTAATGCAAAAAATTTTACAGATCATTACAATAGTTACAAAAACATAACAAAAACAAACAAAATATCATGCATACCACAACACAATAACACATTGATTTACATGAGGAAAACCCTTTTGGGAGAAAAACACCACATTCCAAAAGCAACTCAATATATTATTCAACAAACAATAATAGATTACAATATACTTATAGAGAAATATCTTCACATGAGTACCACTAATTAGATACTCAAAGGTAAGTGAATAGCCATAAGACTTTCACATACAACCTCTATCTCATGCACCTCATATATAGGAGATACAATACAAGAAACCATTAAACAATATTACAAAACCATGGGTTAAAACCACCCAATAAAGTAGAGCCAACCTTATCTCCATTCTAGATGCCCTATGATGTGTCAAAACACACATCAACATGCCCTCATCCCTTTTACAACTCATTTATGTGTCCACTACAATTTATATTTCCTATTTACACCATTTACGCCCACTTTTTCAGGGTCTTTTAGAGCCTCTAAAGTCCTCAAAATTAATTTTAAACCTTTCATCGCACCCTCCAAAAATGAAAACTTTAATATCTTTAAAAATATCTATGATCTTGCGACGCTAATTTACCGACATGATCATCTAGCCAACTAGAAGCTTCTAGGAGAATTTCACACCATTTTGTGCTTAAATAAAAACTTACTATAAATATAACCTCATGTAAATGCAAGGTTGAGACACCATTTTCCCAACAGTTACTCCTCCATCACAATCCAACATGATGTGTCCAATTTCAATCCATCCATGAAGTAACCATCAATATGTTCGCCCAAACTACTACATCCCTGCAACATCAATTGGCTTCCATCACTCAATCCAAGTTCAAAGTTCCCACATTTGATGTAGTGTGCCCATCATCCGATGATAGTTTTCATGTGATTCCACCTAAACATATATAAGTCCTTTAATGGGATTTGTATAATGAAAAAGGTGACCCGTCCCCTTGACTCATGTAAAGATATTTCAAACTTTGTGTAGTGATTTTTCTCACGACCAAAGACTTATGCCTAAATTTCTTACTAGAACTTTTAGAGATAAAGCTTTGTAATGGTATTGTTCTTTGTCTCCTTATTTTATTACTTCATTTCAAAAATTGGCTAATGCTTTCATTCAACAATTTTCATTGCTCATTACAAAAACACATTAGAGATAAGCTTCTATTTTCTGAGTTTAGCTCCTTTAAACAATTGTATGCAGTGCTTCATAATTATTCACTTCAAGTGAGTCAATTTGAATCATCATCTTCAATGGCTCTAGTTGATAAGAATGAGGGTGCCCAACAATTGTTTGTGAAGTTTAAACCCAAAAAAATATTATATTAAGATAAATTACAACATCAACACTCAAGTGGCAACCACAACATCGGGTCTGGCCCCTTAATCCAAATACTTTAGAAAATAATTAACTCCTCTTTCTAAGTCTTTGCATAGCATAATGTCGAGGTTGATAAATTCTAATGTGTTGAAACTTCCTCCCACTAAGCCTATTGACACTTCTAAACCATTGCCACCTTACCATGATCCCAAAGCATTTTGTCAATATCACCATCAACTTGGCCATGATACATTGCATTAAGGAGTAAAATTCACATTAATACATTTGGACTAGATTTCCGACTGAGGTTTCCGACAGAGAAGGTATATTGTGGCCAAATTTGATTTATTTTTTTAAAAATGCTTGCATTCATCGTAATTCCAACGGAAACTTTCCATTTGGTTTCGACGAAGAAGGCATTAGCAATGAGAATTTTCTTTTTTTGAAAAAAGTGCTCGAGTTCGTCGTAATTCCGACGACAACGGCCATTACTTAAAAAAAAAGAAGAGGGGAATTCATTTGTGCATTGCAATCCCGCGTAGGCGTCCGTGGCGACTTCAACCCCCAAGAACATCAAACCCGTGTCGAAGGCATTTGTGGCATTGCTTGCAATCCCACGCAGGAGGTAGATTCAAATTGCCCTAGTTTTTAATTTCATGTTGCAAAAAATATACATGTGGTGTTTAATTGCCCTAGTTTAATCTCGTAAAACCATAGAACTGTGATTAAGGAGTGAGCATTCAATTTTGTAGCAGAAATCCCTTCCTCCCATATACGCGCATGTTGATTGTTCACATGTGATCACATCTCTTTGCGGCATTGTATCAAACAATTCACGAGCCTTGTCCATGTTTCCACATTTTGCATTCATGTCAAGCAGGGCATTTGCAAGTACAACACATAACAAAATTCCTCTATCCGTTATGCTTTGATGGATGTCCATATCCTGTTCTAAAGCTCCCATTTTTGCATAGGTAGGGACGATGCTGGCAAAGGTTGTGGAATTTGGCTTTATGCCTTCCAATTTCATTTGCTTGAAAGTGTCTAAAGAATTTTCGACAAATCCATTTTGTGCATATCCAGCAATCGTTGCAGTCCACGAGACAACATTTCTTTCAAGCATTCTATCAAACAGTTCACGTACCTTGTCTATGCTTCCACATTTTGCATACATGTCTACCAGGGTAGTTGCAACCACAACATCTGACAAAATTCCTCTATCCTTTATGCTTCGATGAGTGTCCATACCTTGTTCCAAATCTCCCATTTTGGCATAGGCAGGGAGAATAGTAGCAATGGTCATGGAATTTGGCTTTACACCTGCCAATTGCATTTTCTTGAAAGTTTCTAAAGCCTTCTCAACAAATCCACTTTGTGCATATCCAGCAATCATCACAGTCCAGGAAACCACATTTCTTTGAGGCAATCCATCAAACAATTCTCGTGTCTTGTCTATGCTTCTACATTTTGCATACATGCTAACAGAGCAGTTGCAACTACATCTGACAAAATTCCTCTCTCTTTTATGCTTTGATGGATGTCCATACCCTATTCCAAAGCTCCCATTTTGGCACAAGCTAGGAGTATGCTGGCAAACGTAACTAAAGAAATGCAATGATCAGCTCCAAAGACATCAAACCACTACTAACAAAACCGAGAGTCTAAAATATGATAGGGAATAGTGTGAGTTGTCCTGAAATAAAATATTTTATTTTCAATTTCAACTAAAACATAATTACTCAGCCATTTAATGTTATTAATAAGTGTTTATTTTATGAAAGAGATACATGGTTGGCCACAAGTACATGAGTTACTAAATGCACACAAATAAGTGAATTTGATATTCAAAACTATCTACAATGAATTCAATTCTTGTCCATTAGTCATTTATGTTTGCAATAAGCATCTTTCTTTGTTTTTCTTAATCTTTATTCATAGTTATGTACATATTTCACATTCTATAATTAGGATATCAATTGCTATGGCTGAACACTAGCATGATGTTTGTGTTGTGGTATAGATGCGTGGAAACATAATTATGGGATTGTTATATTATAGAGATCATAAATCTAGATATCGCATATTAGTTCTAGCTCTTCTTGGATTGAGTCTAAAGTTGACATACAGTCATAAAGCCATTATTAGCAGATCTATCTATTTCTAGTAAAGACAATTGAGAAAGTTATTTTGATATTAAGAGTTTCTTATCTGTTTACCTATTGATCATTATTAAGCCATAATATTTAGGTCTATTTATCTCTCTTGCAAAACCTCTGTAAGTGTCCTAGATTGTCCCTACTACTCACTCTTCAATGAAATAGTGGCGTTATAAAGATTTGTTGCACAACATGGTGTTGAATGTATCAACAAGGCTAGAATGGAAGGCATGTTCAAGCTTCCACTTGTACAACTTACAACAAATGATTTGTTGATAGAAGAAATTCTTGAAATAGGGATACAATCGAAAGACAAGTAAGTACATACAAACCTCCTCAGTTGAAAGTAAAACCTGTGTATAAAAAGAGTACATTGAATCCCAATCCATAAACACAATAGGGATACCGATGGAGAATTAATTAGATGTAGCATGTTGCACCAAAGTTGTTAGAGTATGCTAAGCTAGTACATAATGTTTCGTAAAGCCACATTATTATTTTACCTAGATCATTATCTACCAAAACTAACTATAGTAATCCTTTTGAGGATTCATTTCATGGTGCTAGATCTTCATTTAGTTCCACTTCTTGTTGGAGAAAAGAATAGTTATTTCTTGAGGTAGATGAATATCCCATCAACAAAGGACAAGACCCTTTCTAGAATATAAAAAATTCTACTCCAACAAAAGATCATGGGGGTTTCACTAGAGATATTGAATAAGACATAGACTTCTACTGTTGCATTAAAAGCATTGGCATGTTCTTCATTTATTGATGTAAACTCTTTGTGATGCCAACACAACCAACAAAGGTGTAAAAAGTTGTTTGCAATTCATGGATTTTTAGGATTGTCCTTTGAGAAAAAAGAATTAAAGTATGGAAGCAGGATCTGCCAGCTCCTAAGGGAATCTTGATGAAAAATAACTGTAAAATATTTGGGTGAGCTTATATGCAAAAACTCATGCTTCCTGATGGGTTTATGTACAGAAATAAGCACAAATTAAGTTGTCAAGGGGCTTCTAGAAACAAGAGGGACAAAGAGGTAGTGGAAGTGAAAACTTCTTGTGTTGAGTCTACTCCATCTCAGAATGGGAATGGCGAAGGTGTTGTAAGAGGAGCTGAGAAGGGTGTTGGAAGAAGTGGGGGTGTTTACATTTCCGCATTTAAGCTGGCTCAAATGATGAAAGATGTGGAAGACAAGAGTAGTGTGGAATACCAACGCATGACATGGGATGCCCTTCGAAAGAGTATCACTGGGTTAGTAAACAAGGTAAATGCATCTAACATGAAGAACATCATTCCAGAGTTGTTTAGAGAGAATATCATCTATGGGAGGGGTCTATTTGTAGGTCTTGTATGAAATCCCAAATGGCATCCCCTGGATTTATAGATGTTTTTGTTGTGTTGGTTGATGTCGTAAATACAAAATTTCCTGAAGTTGGCAATCTGCTTTTGCAAAGAATTATTTTGCAGCTTAAGAGGGCGTACAAATGCAATGACAAGCACATGATGATAGCAACAACCAAATTCATATCTCATTTAGTGAATCAACAAGTTGCACATGAGATCATTGCCTTGGAACTTCTCACCCTTTTACTAGAGAGCCCCACAGATGACAGTGTAGAGGTTGATGTTGGGTTCATGAAAGAATGTGGTTCTTTGTTGCAAGACCTTTCACCCAAAGGTCTCTATGGGATTTTTGAAAGATTTAGAGGTATTCTCCATGAGGGGGAAATTGACAAATGAGTATAGTTTTTAATTGAAGGCCTTTTTGCAATTCGCAAAGCTAAGTTTGAGGGTCATCCAGCTGTGCGTCCAGATTAGTTAACACATGAAGTTTTCCTAGAAGATGAACTTGATCAAGAAGCTGGTTTGGATGTTTTCAAGCTAGATCCTGATTTCTTAGAGCATGAGGCAACCTGTGAAAAACTGAAGAAAGATATCCTTGGAGATGCTTCTTCATATGAAGCAGAAAGGGAGAATGATTTAGGTGATGATTTAGATGATTTAGAAGATGATGATGATGATGATGATGATGATGATGATGATGATGATGATGAAGAGGAAGGTGAGGAAGCACTAAGAATACAAGATGAGACAAAGACAAACTTGGTCAATTTAAGATGTACAATTTATTTGACAATCATGTCAAGTGTTGATTTTAAGGAAGCTGGTCATAAGCTACTAAAGATCAAGCTTGAACCTGGTCAAGAGAGAACATACCTTCATTACTATGGTCTTCTTGGGCAAAGATTATGTATGATCAATAAAATTTATAAGGAATTTTTTGATAAATGTTTTGTACAACAGTATTCTATGATACACAGACTGGAAACAAATAAAATGCGTAATGTTGCAAATTTTTTTGCCCACTTACTTGGCACAGATGCTCTTCCATGGCATTGTCTTGCTTATATACGTCTGACAAAGGAAGATACTATTTCCTCCTCCCATATTTTTATAAAGATTCTCTTGTAGGAGCTGGCAGAGCAGCTTGGTATATTGTTGCTTAATGAAAGGTTGAATGATCCAACAATTCAGGAGTCTTTTGATTCAATTTCTCCAAAGGACAATCCCAAAAATTCATGATTTGCTATCAATTTCTTTACTTATATTGGTCTTGGTGGTATCACTGAGATTTTACGTGAGTATTTGAAGAATATGCCAAGGCTTGTAATGCAGTAGCAAAAGTCTATTCCTGAGTCAGATGAATCTACCTCTAATGATGATTCTTCTAGTTCATCAAGTTCATCAAATTTTGATATGTCAGACTCAGATTCTGAGAGTGAAACTAACAGTGAGAGCAGTAAGGAGTCACCAATAAAGAAAAATAATTCAAAGCATGACAATGAGTATGAAAAAACAAGAAGAAAGAAAAGGGTGAGGGCATCTGACTCGGAGGATGGAAGTGACAGTGAGAAAATCAAAAGGAAAAAGAAAAGGAATTAAAAATCTTTCTAGTCAATTATTCAAGGCTCCAGTAGACACCGTTTTCCTGGATTGTGACAAACAAAAGAATCACTCCCAAGTGCTTTGGTTTTATAATAGATGATTATAAGATGCTACAATGTTGTCTTATGTATTTTAATAGCCATGGGTTTTAGAGTTCTGTACTTGACAGGTAATGGATAAATAGTGTTAGGAGGAGAAAATATTGAAGGCCAAGTGCAGATTGTGATAATACTAGATCAATGAATCCTGTTATTTATTGAGTATTTCTTGTTTTCCATGTTGTGTGATGTACCATAAGCAAACTAGAAATCTAAATTCAATAAGATGATTTGTTCAATGATGATAATTTCTATTTTCTTGCCTGTGAAGAAACACCATGTCAAACAATATCAACGAACAACAAAATAAGGAGACAATTGCTAGATTATGGTCTAACTTGAAAAGAGAAGGTGATGGAAAATGTTATTGTCCATGCAAAATTTGTAAGGGGTTAAAGACTAGAAGACTTCTAATCAAAACAATGAAGAAACATTGTAGGCTACAAGGTCACATTGAAGGTGGACATGATTATCATCCATTGGTAAGTTTTTCATTATATCGTTTTGACAATTTATATACATAATAAATCACGCGATGATGAGATCATGATCACGGTTTATTTATGTTTATCAAATTTATATAGGTTGAGCACCCCAAAGCACATGGTATGGATCAACACAACCCTGAGAATATGGTTTTCGAAGTGGATGAACATGGAGGTGTGAATATCGAAGCTAAAGATAATGATCCCATGGAAGATGACGATCACGAGCCAGAAAACATAATTGAAGATGATGGTACAAATACATTTATCCATGACTCATTTAGTACTCGCAAAACTGATCATGATGATGAAGATGACCTTGATGTTGTTCATGATGTCCCTCTACTTGAGAAGGCTTCTAAGGCCCTTTACAAAGGCTCGCAGGCAACTCTTCTCTTTGTAGTATTGTTGTTGGTGAACTTGAAGGTTATGAATGGTTTATCCAACATAACAATGTCACGTATGTTAAGGTATGTCATATATGTCATAATAAATTGTGAATCATGTTGTACCATTAATATTCTTTATTATAACAAATTATATTTTTTTGTTGTAGATTGATAGGTGAGTTTTTGTTACCACCATCAAATATTCTACCTTGCTCATACTGAGAATTATCTGTCGTTATGAAAGATATTGGAATGGAGTATCAAGCAATAGATGCTTGTCCCAATGATCATATTATATATCACAAACAACATGAATTTCGAACTGAATGCATTGAATGTCATATTAGTAGATATCGAATAGATCAAATAACAAAAAGGGTTCCTCACAAGGTTCTTCGCTATATTCCCATTATTCCATGTATGCAATGATTATTCAAGTGCACCAGCTTGGCACAATTTATGGATTACCATGCACGCAATAGAAGTCGAGATGACATTATTTGAATGCCTGCAAATGGTTCAACATTTATGGACATAGAGGAAAAGTGACCACACTTTAAAGAAGAACCTCGTAACCTAAGGCTTTCATTGGTAGCAGATGGTGTCAATCCATTTGGAGAGATGAGATCTATTTACTCAGTGTGGCCTACTTTTGTTATCAACAATAACATTCCTCCATGGATGTCAATAAAGAGGGAGTACATAATGTTGGCAATGATTGTTCTAGTTATTTTATCATTTAAATATAGTCGTCTAAATTTAATTATAAATATTGCAGTAAAATGGTCATAATAATTATGTAATGTTTTTGTTCATTCAATTAGGTAAGTACCAAGTTAAAGATAAGAATGTATATATCAAGCCTCTTATCGACGAGTTGCTAGAGTTATGGAATACTATCACTATGTATGACGTCTCTAGACCAATAGGACAAAGACAATTTCAATTCCATGCGATGCTTCTATGGACAATACATGATGCCCCAGGGCTAACACATTTTTGTGGTATGTTATAGTGTTTAAGTTGTGCATGAACATTATAATTCAAAAAATTATCATATTTAATCCAATTATACATTATCTTGTAGGTCTTCAAACAAAGGGAAAATTTGCATGTCCTGTTTGTGGTCCAAAGATGAAATCTCGTCATTCAAAAAGTTTAGGAAAGCAGGTGTTTGATGAGTATAGGCACTTTCTCCACAAAAATCATAAGTATCAAAATACTGAAAAACATCTTTTCAATGGGAAAGAAGAGAATACATCAAAGCCACGAAGAATGACACCTCACCTGTGGAAGTTAGAATATAATAGAATTAATTGTCAAGGTAATGCCATTCCATCTATTGGTTTGTCATAAAACATCTTTTCTATTTTGTTTTGTTTACTGATGATGTGATTGATGATCATGAAGGTCGTGAAGGCATAAATGACCACCTTCCTAAGGGACTAAAAAGTTATCCCCGACAATTTAGTAGGTTGCCCTACTACGAGCAGTTACAAATTGTTCATTTGTTTGATAGTATGCATATTGGAAAGAATATAATAGAGACTATATGGAAAATATTGGATGGAAGGCGTGACAAAGAAAAAATTGTCAAAATATGTAGTGACATTCAGGATTCCAATCATGTAATGATAAATGTCAGTCAATCAAATAGCCATGGAGACCAAATTGATATAAGTGAGCTTCCTTGGTTATTAATGGACCAGCAAAGAAATGCTATAAAAGAAGTCATACGAAAAATTTGATTTCCCATAGGATTTGCTGCGAACATAAACAATCTCATATCAAAGAAAAGTGAATTTGGGCCAAGGATGAAAACGCATGATTGGCATACCTTCATTAAGGTAATTTATGTTCTTGTATTTTTAGTATGTATTTAAGTATTGCACGTACGTTTACTTTTCATTATGTTACAAAAAAATGAAAAGATAATTATATAATTGGTGCAGTACGTTCTACCTCTATTTCTCCCAGACAACTTCGACAATAATGTCAAGCAAGTCATATATGATCTTGGAAAATACATGAGGTAAGTAGTGATATTTGTTTAGTTCGTTGTATAGATATTATATTTGTGATTTGTTTTACTTGTTATGTAATATATTTTTTGCATCTTGAATACCTTGTAGGTGGTTGTCATGTAAAGAAATCCATAAAGACGATATAAAATATTGGAAGAGAAAAATTCCTCATTTAATGTGTGAAATGCAAAAGTGTCTACCTCCATCTTTTTTCAATGCACAAGAACACTACCTCATATACCAAGTTGAGGAGACTGAATTGTGTGGACCTGTACACACTAGGTCAATGTGGATGGTTGAGAGGCACTTGAAATTTTTTAAGGCTTTGGTTCGACAAAGAGCACATCCTGAGGGTTCTATGGTGGAGGGATATATGGTATACTAGACTATGGTGTACATTTCTAAATATCTTCCTAAGTTTGCAGCAAAGATCCACGTGGATCGCATTTGGGATCCCAACACCATTAACAAATTCAAAGGGGAGTACTTGATGGGGAAAGGTAGATTGAGGAAAGTGAGAGGTAATTATAAGATGTTATTGTAGTTAATTAATTCTTAATCTTCAAAATAAATCGATTGTAAGACATCTATTTATTTTTTGTACAGTTGGTCGAGAGTGGGATGTACTACATGAGTATATTGCAAACAATCTTGATTGGATGATGGTATAGATTGAACGTTGTCAACATTCTGGACACACGTTAACATGGGAAGGTGTGGCTTCATTGGTTAAAGAAGCACATCGTAATAGAGATTCCAATGTTACACAAAGGGAAATTGATTTAGCATATGGTTTAAGAGATAAATAGGTATGTATAAATTTATTAATCACCCATATGTTTATCAACTCACAATGCAATAAATTTTACATGTTTGACATATTGCAGGTCAAACACCACAACGCTATGTGCTGCAATGGTCATAAATTTTGCATAAAAAAATTGGATGACACGAAGAAAACTTGTGATTCTGGCATCACTGTAGTCTTTGAGGTGACAAATATTTCATTAAGAAATGACATTCATCCTCAACAATCTCAAAATTGATACTATGCCATTTTGGATGATATACTTGAGTGTGACTTTAATTCCTTCAAATTAGTTTTGTTCGTCGTCAAATGGTATAGGCTATGATTGAATAAAAATGATCCTGATAGAACTGTTATTGAACATGATAATGGTTTTATAATGCTAAATACAAGGTCATTTGAGCTAGTTGGGAATGAGCCCTATGTTCTTCCAAGCCAATGTGAGCAAGTATTTTACTCAGAGGTTCCACATAAACCAGGTTGGTCATTTGTTGTTAGACATGATCCAAGAGGAAGGCCGATAAAGTATAATGTGATGGAAGAAGAAGATACCGAAGAAGTAGAAGATGAAGTGGATGATGATCACGACCGACAGTTTCTCAATGATGATAAAGAAGAACAAGAAGAAGAAGATGATGATGATGATGATCATGATGGTGATGGTGATGGTGATTGTGATGGCAAAGACATTGATGATGATGATGATGATGATGACGACGATGACGACGATGACGATGATGATGATGATGATGATGATGATGATGATGATGATGATGATGATGATGATGATGATGATGATGATGATGATGATGATGATGATGGCAATGATGACCTTGATGTTCATGATGATGAAGAATGAAATGTATGAGGTATGCGATTAGTATATTATCTATTTAATATTGACTTCTTGATAGAATTTTTTTTACATAATTAATTCATTATGTTTTGAATTCTAATGCCATTACATAATTAATTCATGATGCACCTTTTAATATGGAGATGAAGATAGGGAGAGTGACTATTTATGTGACAATTTTTACACTATGTTTATTTATGGAAATTGGTTTGTTTATTAGCTATGTGATGGATGTTGATTTAAAATACATATGTGATGGATCACATGTTTATGATGATGCATGTGCCATTTTTTGAACTTTGTCTTTATTTATAGAATGTGGATTGCTTATTACCTATGTGATGGATGGTGATTTATGATACATATGTGATGGATTACATGTTTATGATGACACATGATATGTGATGCTAATTGTGATGCTCAATTACATATATGATGACACATCATGTGATGCTTCTAATGCTTATGATACGTATGTATTTATTGTTTATCAACTTACAAATGTAGTAATGCTTATGATGCTCAATTGATGGTGTTGATTTCAGGTATAGTGCCTATGTGATGTTGTCACCCTTGGTGGGAATAGGTCGTTGACTACAGATATCGTCAACCATTTAGTTGAGGATCCTGCATAGTCAACATAAAGTAAAGGTAAGGAATGAAAAAATTTACAATGATTTTGATGACAACATCTTTTTATTATTTAATACTCTTTTTGTCTACAAAGTTCATGGTGTTCATGTTGTGTACTATGTAATTTTTAGCTAACATAAGATAATTGAATTACATTGTACAGGACCCTGAACCCCTTTGACGAGGATCCTGCACAGTCTCATGGATGGACAAGTATAACTAGTGAATATACCCTATAGAAACAGTTTATTTTTTAAAATTACCTGGAAAACAAACTTCCTGAGTTTTTCAAACCTCGACATTAACAGCAAATCTAATACAGTTATCAACACTTGAGGCCCCGGTTGGACTTATTCCAATTTTCATCTCAAAAACAACTTTAGGGCTGACTTCTTCATCAACATTACCCTCATTTGCAAAATTTCTCTCTCATTACCAATTAACTCTCTCATTTCATGGAGTGCAGGTACCCCCAAATAGGTATTTGTCAGATCTGTCTTCATCAAGTGAGGAAAATGTAGTAATAGAAAATAAAAGTGACACATGTAGTAGGTCTACAATAGGGAGATCAACAAGAGGTCAAAAGATTAGAAGAAAATTCAATAAATGAATGAAATTTTTCCTTGCTCAAGGGGGGTCATGTTCTTATGATGATGAGACCAAAGGTGACATTGAGGTGCCACTGAGGTACAAACATCTATAGAAACAATGGGTGCCCAAGAAACTTCCTCCAATAAACACTGATTTTTGTGTTCACGATAGGATATATCGCATAGCACCTTTGTCGTTACATGGTTTAGGGTTATTTTCCATGGACGACATAAAGGTCTATTACAATAGAGTTGCAAAATTGATGGATTTTGTTGGACCTTGTTACAATTACAAACATTGGATGCAGATTGTTAAATATAAAAAAAGTATGTGTAGGTATGCACTATCAGCAAATTATATACAACAGAAAGATAATGATCAAAGTAAATGAGTGGTTGTATACATTGATGGTTGGCCAATAGCAACATGGAATATTGTAGGTTTTATAAATAGTATGCGACCTGGGTCAACTAATAAACAACCCAATTGCATATTTGAGGCGCACGAGGGAAATCGTGTATTTCTATGTGCGATAAAATCAATAAGTGCAAGCGAAGAGCTTCTAATCGATTACAGTTTGAATCGTATCAATAAAAACAAAGTTAATATCATGGGGGTGGTACATACTATATACCATTTAAATTAACCAACCTCCAATTAATAAATCCAATATACCATTTTATTTTGAAGTTTTTTTGCTAAGTCTATTGGTTTAATTTTGCTAACATTTTTTATATTTTTTCTTTATCATAGGCTGACATGGATCCATCACATATCGCAGATAGAGATGTATCTTGCGACAATTCTACCAAGTAGGTAAACCTTATTGTAATTGTACAAATTAGATAGAAGCAAACTATTACATTATTATGTTCTTTTTTTTAGTGATTTATACTAATTTTGTAATTGTTAATGATATTCTTGACACAGATAGATGTTCAGGGAAAGGGAAAGGGAGTTGTAGTACCTGAGCACCTCTCTAGGGATGTAGAATCATTAGGGTTAAGCAATGATGACCCTGAAGATCCCACGGACCTTATGAAATTCTTTAAAATGACTCTTATAAAAATTAGAAAAGAGATTGTCACTTTGGCAGCCGTGCATCCTACCACTGATGAGATACGAGAGAGGATGGAATTATTGCTTCGGGCAGCAGAAAACTTGCAAGTAAGTAGTAATGAAAGCTTTAATTATAACAAAAGTTCAATAATGGTTTATATTTTATTCTCTTTTTTGTCATTAACTAGAATATGTACGTATTGTTTTTACAGCAATTTATCCGCCCTCATTAAAGTCGTTCCCACAATCAGGGTGTTGCAGGATCTTCAGGTGATGACGATTTTCTTGTATTATCACTTGCTTGGCTTATCACTCTGAGTACCCAAAACACATCATACTTGATACTGTCAATTTTCAAAATAAAGGTTCATCCTTGTTTACAATTCTTGCACTTTTCATATATTTAATGTATTATTCTTTAGGTGTTGTCAATGTTATTGTGCAAGTGTCGTCGCTACCTCATTAGAGGTTACCCTCACCTATATTGCCGACTGCAATGTCAACAACACGTAGCATATAGACATCCTCTAGTGCACGTCATATTGGCCCGCCAACTATTGGTAGATCCCTTTTTTTCTCTATCTTTTGTCATGTGTTTATTTCCCTTCAAGCGTTCTTTCTTGGTTTCTAATGCAATTTCATAGTGGATTCATTTTTTGTAGGAGGAGATGCACATGAGGATGTACCAAAGGTGACTACTGCTGATAAAATATGATCATTTCCTGGATCTTCTCGTATTGCTAGTACGGGAACATTGTAGGCCACATTGGTGGTGAGCAACGAAGAAATGATTCCCTTAAAGATACAAAAGGTTCCAAGTACTTTAAAATTATTATTATATATACTCTCATTGTAATTTACTTTATGATCACTCGTTTTGGACTAATGATCCCATGAATTTTTTGTAGGCAATGATATTTTCTATAAACATCTTAGTGACATTGCATTGCAGATATTTGGGCCCACCATACGTAAAAGATGGTACATCATATGTGAACTAACCCTAATCCACTTTTGATTTCATATCATTGCTAGAATAGTTTTCCTTTGATCCATTTCTTGAAGTGTAATAAATGTAGCTTCAGTTCTTTTTTGAATCTAACAGGTTTGTTTTTGCTTTAAAAGATGGAATGACCAAGAAAAAAGGTTAAAAGATGAATTGACAAACCAAATGGTTGAATGGTTTGGAAATGACATATTTGACAAAACCAAGCTCCTTGAAAAAGCTGGCACATATCTAAAGTATGTGAGGGACCAATACAGGACCCATTTGGAGAGGAACCTAAAGTACGAGCATCCCCCCATGATTCCAGAGAGGGAGTGGAAGGACCTGATTTTGGATGCCAAGGAGAGAATTGAAAGGAAAAAAGGAAATACACCACTAGACCCCAGAAGAAGGTATGAGATACTATTAAGAATGTAATTATGTACTAATTAATTACTTTTTATATTTATATAATCTAACATATTTCAAACTTTTTATAGACTGAGTGACACGTCAAAGGCAACCAAGGCATGGCAAGAAAAGCATGGGCAACACAAACTTGGCTTTGGCGGTTACATGAAACTTGCTGCACGAATTGTAAGTATCTCATGTAAATGAAATATTGCATCAAAATATTAATAAATTGCAAACTTTTTTTTTTATCAAACAATGCAAGAAAAATTCATGGTACCAAGCAAAAATGCAGGGCTCTGAATTCAATAGAGCGCCCATAGAAGATGACAAGATAATTGCCTACCAGCAAGGCTATTCAGCCATGGTTGATCAGCTACGAGAATTGAGTGGGCATACACAACATTCGAGTGCATCCATCACACAAGTAAATATGCTAAATGGAAGTTGTTTCAAATTGAATAATTTACCAATAATCTAATTGATGTTGAGTTTCAACGTAAAGTGACTATATTTATTTGAAATAAGCAAGCAATGATAACAATGTGCATGTCATTGGAATGCAGTCTACTAATTGTGAAACACCACCTGCACATGAAGGTCCGGATGTGCATCCCGATACTGGAGGTATTCATTTTCTATTCAAATTTATTTATTTAGCTATTAATACAATTAAACATCTTAATTTGTAATTAGAGTAGTAATTAATGTAACCTCTTTTGTTAATATTCTAGAGCATGTAGTCGACCGTGAGCAAGTGGAGCATGATCTGGGTACACAACATCAAGAATGTGATGTTCCCCACTCAGGTAAAGAGGACCACTATTATTGCTTTAAACAAATATAATTGCAATTGGTGTTCAACATTAATGTAACCTTTAGTATTTCAACTCCAGATGATCTAGAGGGTGTTCAGCATGTTGAGGTTGAGGCTACACAAAAATAATGTGGCCCCATCAGGTAAAGAGCACAACAATTATGTTCTCTAAATTAATGAAATACTTGTAACAATAATTTTATTTTTTTTTAATTTAACCCATTTCTTTGTTATTGCAGATGACCCCCCTTCCCTTTAGTGTCCTCATCCATAGTATAGGACTAGGCATACATCGAGATCACGAGAAATTGGTGGAACATCTGCAGAGGGGGGAAATGATGAAGAAACCGATGTTCCACTTAGTCTTTTCATAGCTTAAAAGAAAAAACAAAGAAAGAAATGATTTTAATCTAACTTATTTGATAATGACAGATTTTTATGTGTTAGTGAATGTAATTATGTGCTAATTAATGGTTATGGATGATATGTGTTAATTAATATTGATGAATGTTGCGTATTAATTAATGTTATGTGTTAATGAACGTTATGTGATATTAATGAATGAATGCTATATTTTATTAATGGTAGAAAGAATGAATGAATGAATGTTATAAGATGTTAATGGGGAATTTAGAGTGATGTTAGGGGGGGGAGGGGCCAAATGAGCTTCCACCTTCATGTGGTTGGCCCTATTAAGTAGAGAATATCAAACTATTCTCGAAACCAACCGAAGCTCAACAAGATAACACACTTTTTAATATTTCATTATGTTGCATAGTTAATCTTATTGAATAATGTATATTGAATCTTAATTATAGGGTCCAATAGAGCCAACATGAACAACAACACCACAAGTTGTTGGGTATAATGAACTCCCATATTGTCTTGTTTGTACACGAACAATATGAGTTGCTTCTATAGATGTATAAAAATGACCATATTCCTAAATGAATATTTTATGTTCATTTCTGTATTTAATTAAATCCAATTTAATTAAATTACCTGCATTCCTCTATTTAATTAAGTAAATTACTCAATTTATTTAAATTAAATTCACTATACCCATTTAATGAATAAATCATTTTATTCAATTAAACCCCCCCTATCCACTTTTAATTAAATTCAAATTTAATTAAATAGTTATCCTAAATTGAATAAATCTAATTTATTTAATTTCCCTAAATTGCAACCAAATTGAATTAAATTAACTTTATTTCAATTAAATCCTATTATCTCTCCATCCACTTGCATTTTCCTACATCTCCCACTTGCATTCTAAAACCTATTCCTAATTTCTTCTAGACTCTTCTAAACGCTTCTAATTATCCTAACCCATCTTCTAAACTTTGTCACATCCCTAAACAAGGGGAAGTCACTTCTCAAAACCTTAAAGTCTTTGATAACCATTAAAGGCTTCAATTCTTCAACCACTTAATTTCCCAAAGTCTCCCAAACCATTTAATGGTTAATTCAACCCTCTTACATGGTTAGAGACTTTTTTCCTAACTTAACCTTCATCCAACCCAAGGGTCTCATCAAGCCTTTAATGCTTTGACCATGATTATCTCTTAATCATTTGCACAAGGGTTTATCCTTGGATTAACTCTTAATCCAATGGGTAATCTTAACTTAGGCTTGACGCTTACCCTCTAGATAACCATAAGGTCTTCTCAGGCATTTAATGCCTCCAACCCCTTCTCTCAATCCAACCCTATGTTGACACTTGTCACCATTTCATTGGTGCAAATTGCAAACATGGATTCCCAACTTTCAAGCTCAACCCTTGATCAACTCTTTCAATCCTGACCATCCATTGCCCTATTTTTGCTATAAATAGAGCTCTCATTCCTCCATTTGGAATCATCCTCCAAGTTTGTAGTATCATACTTATGCTCAAATACATTCAAGCTTTCATACCATTTTTATGCTCATCATTTTAGCCTCTCTTTTAACTAGGATTTAGTCTAAATATGCATGTTTAGAATACTTTCTTTATCATTTAGCTCAATCATAGACTAATATATCATGTTAGGATAGTATTTATACTAACCTTGTCATCTTATAATCTAGTTTATTGCATTTTAAGATCATGCATAGCTTAGGATGCATTTCATTCTAAAATCTATCAAAACCATCCCTCGTTCTTGCATTTGCCATCCCTAAACCATTTTGCTCAATGATCTGAGAGCAAAAACATTGGTTTGAGGGACATTGTAAGATAGAGAACCATGGGACCAAACTTGGGAAGCTGAGTGATACTTCATTACTCCATAGCTTGCACCAAGAAGTCCTGTGTGTGTGTGTGGACAAATCTTTTAGAATATTTTCACATATTGAGTTCTATCAACCTATTTTTCCCGCATACATTTCTGGCACCCACCGTGGGGCTAGACCCCATATATCAAATCGGTTTTTAAATTTAACCACTTTTGCAGGTCCATGGCAAACAGGAATCAGTGTGTGGGAAACATTTCCTGGCACATCCGGTTAACAGTCTAGCGCATCTTGCTTACTGTTTAGCGCGTGGGGTCTATACTCTAGCGCGTGAAGTCCTTTCTTTAGCGCATGACTTCCACTAATCTTTTCCTATAGGTATCAACGTGGGAGAAAAATAGAGTAGCGCATCTGAAAAATAGTTTGACGTGTCGGGTCTATCAAATAGCACATCCGGCTCGTTGTTTAGTGCGTGCAGTCTATTCTACGGTGCGTAAAGTCTTTTCCTTAGCGCATCATATTTCTAACAGTTTTCTATAGGTTTTGGCATGAGAGAAAATTAGAACAGTGCTTTCGGCGCACAAAATAGCGCATCCAGAAAACAATGTAGCGCGTTGAAACTTTCTTTTAGCGCATCGAGGTTATATTGTAGCATGTACAGTTTGTTCTGTAACGCATCACAGACAGAAAATAATTTGTAACCGAAAATTCAAAATTAGGCTTGTGAAGCCCACCATGATGATTTGATTTTTTGTGCTAACTGACTATGTGCAGGTTCTAACATTTTTATGTAGGAACAAAAGGAATTAGTCTAGTTTTCTTTACTTTCTTTCAAAAATGACAAAGCAAATCTTTCCTTCCTGCAAGTTAGGAAAAACACTTCATTTTGGAAGCTCTAAAAAGAACAAACAAATTTACTTTTAGCAAGGTTAAAAGACACCTCACCTTCCTTTGGTGTCTAAAAGGATCCATTTTATTTTGCAAAGGAAAAAGAATCTCATCTTCATTTTTGTGCAAAACAAAGAGGGAAAGTTTTCCCCTTTCGACATTAATTTTGTTGACCAACATCACGATTTACTTTATTGACCATGTTTATTTTTCAAAAGTTTTTGGAAATACACACTTTGCTATGAAAGGTTAAAAAGAACATCATGCTTATTGGAGCAACATTTCCAAATAGAAGTTAGCAAATCATTGTCTTGAAGGCTAAAAAAAGAACAACTTGATTGCCTTGTCTTGAAAGTGGAAGGAATATGCTCTCCCCTTAACTGGGTGACCAAAAATCCAGACCACTCTTAAAGCTTTCTGTATTTCAAGCATAAAACTTTTAGCAGGCCTGTCTTCCCGAGGAGTTGAAATCAACTCTTAAAGCCGTTTATGGCCGGTGTGAAGGGAACTACCTAAGTGGGGAATGGCTTTGACGCCAAGAATTCCAACCCACTATAATCAAATGTGGAAAGTGACGAAAGTCCTTTTCAATGGTTGCATGCAGCGATTAGCCTTCCCCCAATATCTTCGAGATACGTAAAGCCTTTGTTCTAAATGTTGGGAAGCCTCCTAAGGGAGTTTATCACTGACGGTCGAATGGGAAGCTTGATTACGAACCATAGAATTAGAAACTTTGAACTGAGTCAGTAACCAGACATTTATAACATCATAGTGCAAGGGTGGGGAAGAATCCGCCCCCAAGATTACTCACCATATATCTCCCAAGATAACTACTCAACTATGAAGCGATTCACTTTGAGTTAATTTTTGGCAAAAGGCAAAAAAAACGGGCGCCCTCTAGGGGGTGACATGGTTGTTTGAGCTGACGGAGTATCGAGACTAGTGGGCTATGATATTATTTATGACCTTTGAATAAAGAGTCTTTCTGAAGTGTATTATTCATATCCAAACCTATTAAAATATTGGGGATTTGAACACATCCTCGCAGAACATACACTTTTTGTTAAATTAGGCAAAATGGTTGTACTTTTTGTGTCGTGCTTGCATTTACTACTTCAAAAAATCATCCATCAAATTTGAAAAATTCACGACAAAAATTCAAAATTTACAAAAAAACAACGAAAGGAAAAATCAGGGCAGTTTAGCGCATAAGAGAAACTTCTTAGCGCGTGAGGTATTTTTGTTAGCGCATCCAACCATCAAGCTAGCGCGTCGATTCCAAACAGTAGCATTTTATCTCAAAGCAAAACAATGTGAAAACATTTAGCGCATCAGAGAAACAATCTAGTGCGTGGAAGCTAAACATTAGTGCATCAGGTTCACAGGTTAGCACGTTAGAGGCCCAGGCTAGCGCATAGCTTTTTCAAAACAAATAGAAAACAATTTTGAACAGTCAAAACTTTAGCGCATGTCTAGGGGCAGCCTGGCGTGTGTGGTCATTATTTTAGCATGTGGAGTAATTTTGTAGTGCATGTAGTATCTGTTTTAGCGCATGATCAAAAACATAAAAACAAAGGGCAAAACAGTAAGAAATTTCAAAAAATTTGAAAACATTTTCAAAAGCCTTTTCCATCAAACATCATTTTTCATCAAAACAGAGTGACAAAAACAAACCGTTAAAAACTATTTCTTGAGCTAAAATTTGTGTCAAAACAAACGTTGTAAAAATCCTAAACTGATCGCATGATAAAACATGTCTATCTTATCATAATCTAGAAACCTCATCAGCAGTATCAACAGAATCCTTTACCATCTTACAGATTTCATCTCAAAAATACTTGTTTAAAATTTTCAAGTTGTCAAATCAAGTTTCCATATCGGGAGGCTTTTATCCATATCATTTGACACGCTTTGTCATGAAGGGGCATCTAAACCTTCATTTTGATAGAGTAAGATTTTGAAATTTTCCAAACAAGATCAACTAAATCCAAACAAATCAAAGGAAACCATTGATCACTCATGCATGACTAATCCTCATATTCTAAGAAGAAAGAACCTTTATCGTAACATCATGTTGAAGAAACAATAACCTAGTTTTTCCAAGTTCATCAAGAGAAACAAGTTTTTATACATCAATCATCAACTTTTCAAATCTCATCGGGTATTCCTTCATCACGTCAAACGTTATATCCAAAACAAATCCAATGAATTTGATAAAAAACCCTTGAAGACAAGAGCCTACTATCAAAAGTCTTCTTTTAATCAAATCATAAACCACAGAGGAAAAATCAATCCAGCATTCTTGCCCGACAAGTGTATCACTTATAACACATCTCGACCAGAACCACCTACCCCTGAGCAACATATCAACGAGGCTTTTGTCCCTTTCATCACTGAAAGTTTCTACTAAAATGCCTGTTACTCACTCTCAAAGAAACCAACAAAGCAAGACACACGCAGAGTCTAGTATGAATCGGAGATTATCAAATTTTTTTGAGGTTCCACACTTAGAAGAAACTAAAATTTCTGAAGCACTTCTTCAGGAATGTCAGGAAAACCCCTCATTCCAAAAACTTGTCGAAATGCTCATGGAAAATGACAAAGAAAAATATCTGCTCATGCTCACAAGTAAAGGCGTTAAAATTCCCGAAGATTTAGACACAAACATCTTTAAAACTGGATCTCGACAATATGCATATCAAGAACAACAAAGAGAAGAAGAAATTCATAACTTTGAACAACACATACCTAAGCAACACATTCCAGAACAACGCATACCAGAAATGCGTATACCCGAGCTAGAAACTCCAGAGCAAAATATACCATTTACCACACCTTTTTAGCTGAGAACTAATACAAGGGAAGAACTCTTCCCTCGACAAGACAATATACCTTTAGCTACTCTTACCCAACAAATGCAAATGTTACAACGACAGATCCATGACATGCAACAAGGGACAACAGTGCGGTACTCTTTAAATGAAATTTGTCCCTATCCATTTGATAGAAGATTGAACATGGTACCTTTTCCTCCAAACTTAGATGTTCCCAAATTTGACAAATATGATGGAAAAAGTGATCCCTGAGATCATGTTCGAGAATTTTGCACCATGAGTCTTGAATTTGCTCATGATGACACCTATCTGATGAGGTTATTCCCAAGAAGCCTGGGAGGGCAAATAATGGAATGGTTATCCAAAATTACGCCACCTGTCAAATCATTTGATGAATTGGTTAAAAAATTCGTAACCCAATATTCCTATAACATCCAACATGCCATAACCATGCTAGATGTTTGTAATACCAAATAAAAGAACAACGAAACATTCATGATGTTCCTTCAACGCTGGCAACGTATGGTATCCAAATATCCTCGAGATATTCCCGAAAAGGAGAAAATGGAAATCTTCATCGATAACTTGAATGGTGAAATGAGTTACAGACTAAAACTTCAATGCATACCATCTTTCGCTAAATTAATTGAAAACAACATTCAAGTAGAGGAAGCGTGTGTCAAAAAGGGAACACTCAAGTTCTATAAAGAAGGAAAAAACTCATCAAACTACAATAACCAGAACAACACCAGCCTTGACAAATCTCGATTTTGGACTCGAAATAAAAACAAAGGCAACAATGAATCATATGATCCTAAATCTAAGCAACTAGTGCTTGCATTATCCAGAAATCCTCAAAATATGAAAAATCCTAAAAATGCTAATCCAAATGCTAACACATATGCACCAAACACTGATCAAGGACAACTCAACACAAACAACACCAACGATGCTCAAAGCAAAAACATGAATCCAGGACCTAACAACAATTCATGCAACAACACGAACAATTTTCAATCTTCACACCACTGGGGCAATCACTAGAATCAGCATTCAGAGAACTTTTGGCACACAAGATTCTTTCTTTGCCTCCAATCAGAAACTATGAACCCCAAATCAAACCACCTTGGTGGAATGATTCACACTATTGTGATTACCATCGTAACAAGGGTCATCAAACGAATGATTGCATGAGATTAAAACATGTGGTGCAAGATATGATTGATTGAGGTGACTTAACAGTAGATGGTCTCAAAACAAATGGTGATCATGGAGCCTTTAAAAATCCTCTTCCAAATTATAACAAAGATGGAGCTTAAACCTCGAACGATACCCGCGGAGCTCGTATCAACCATATCCACAACAACACCATAAATCACATATCAGCTGAAGATCATCAAGTAAATGTCATCACCATCCGAGATCGGCGTGATCATGAATATGTCAATGTAACAACCCGAACTTAGAAATATGTCTTAAAATGACATACTGCACCTACAACTACTACACCAAAAATCCAATATGACTTGGTTAACCAACTATGCAAAACTCTAGCACAGATATCTATACTAGAATTGCTGAAACTCTCACCAAAGCACAAAGACATATTGGAATAAGTGCTATTAGAAACCAATGTACCTCAAAATCTGGATACAGATAGATTTCAAGCCATGGTCACCCATATGATAGAACCTCATAACCTCACCTTCTCAGAGCATGACAATACTTCGTTAAGCCATCCACATAATACTCCTCTCCATATCAAAGCCATTGTTTACAAACACCAAGTAAAAAGCATCTTAATAGATGGAGGAGCCGGACTTAATATATGTACTTTAAAGCTTATTCGTGCATTAGGCTTCTTAGAAGAGTCTATTGATCCCTGCAAGAAGATTACCATAAATGCATATGATGATGAGGAAAGGTCCTCTAAAGGAACTGTGATATTACCCATTCAAGTAGGACCAGTGCAAAAGGATACTATATGTTAGGTCTTAGACATAGATCTTACCTACAATATTTTGTTAGGGCGACCCTGGATACATGAAATGCAAGTAGTACTTTCTACGTATCACCAGTGTGTCAAATTTCTATATGATGGATAAGAAATCTCCATATCTGCTGATCACAATCCATTTCAACATTACAACGCAATGGGGGCAGCCCAAGACAGTTTGGTTCCTCATAATAGAGAAAAGCAGAGACCTTCAACATCAGATCAACAAGCAGCAAAGCCCAACTCCTTATCTAAAAATTTCAAACAAAAAGTACAAATCAAAGACCAAGGCATGGGAGAATACTCTTTGGAGCCTTTATGTTTGGCCAAATTGCCAACATCACCTAGATCTCATGGATTGCCTACTACATCAACACATCTCGTCACTCAGCCCATCACCAAATTTGATGGTACCTTTATCCAATTGGTCACTTTAGCACATGAATAAGAAGACAAGGATGTTCTTAGCTGGTTATATAAAGATGAGGAAGAAGATAATAGAGTAGCTGCTCTGGACATTGTTCTACCAACACACCTGTATGGAAAGGGATACTTAATCATGCAGCAAATGGGATATGACGGTAAAGGACCTATTGGGAAATGCAAAGAAGGAGTCACTGAACCTATAGATCTTCCTTCACAGCCCAGTGGAAACAAAGTAGGATTGGGTTGTGAGCTCACTTTCCTATTAAAAAGGCCACCCAACCTAACTACAAAACCTCAATGGAAAGTAAAGAAGAAGTACAAAGAAGAATCCTGGTAGGAAGCACTCTTTGAATCAGCAGAAACAATCCGCAAGGCATGGGAACGTCAAGATCAGAAGTTACATCAAGAAAAGCTTCTAAAACACAAAAGGGCCATATCTGCAGCAGTAGCTCATATTCAAACACCAATATCTCAAGAACAAATAATATCATCTCTGGATACCATTATTCCTCCCCAAGGAAGCACAGTGTATGAACAAATATAGAAAATAGAAGCCAGATCTGACATAGAATCAACAAAAACTATCAAAATGGTATCCATCATCAAAGATTTGTTTTCACCATACAACATACCAGTTTACAACACTAATAGAATCTGGGATGATGCCTCAAAAACTGATTCCAATAAATATGAATGGGGTACCTGCTCCAATGCTACTACAGATATCCCTAATGATACTAATTCTATATCTCTTTCTCAAGAAGAATATAACGCAAAAGATAGACCTCTTGAATTTGGACCACAAAATATCTATGACGCCAAGGAAGGCGAATAGAAACATTATGAACAAGTCTATGTGGAAGATAATACCATCAAAGACCTTGACGAAATCCTAGACTGCTTTAAAACCAAGAACAATCACGATGAAAATTTTGTCCTAACACTCACAGTGGCCGAACTTGATCCACCTAACGATTCCTTACCACTTGTCTTTCCTGACCTCATCGACTAGGATGAACCTGAAATCCATGATATACCAATTTTCCCAGATGATGAATCTATTATCCATTACCTATGTACCATAAATTCGAAAATAGGTTCTACCAGTGAACAAAGTAACGATGTCTGCAAACTAGGGAGTGCCAAGTCTCTCAGTCACAAAAATGAACCAAGTAAAGGATCTGATGCTGAAAACCAGTCAATGGTAGCTCTAGATCACAAAAAAGTAAAAATAAAGGACGCATCTGAGGGTGAAAACCTTTTTAAGGCACCTAACAATGGGAGACTTGACACTCTTCCTGAGCACTTTCATGAGTGATCACCCATATTGATTGAGCCCACTCAATCAATCAACATTGGTACCACAAAAGCAGTCAGAAAACTACACCTTGCAGAATCTCTGATAGAGGAAGAAAGATCAACATTCATCATTTTCTTTAAAGAACAACAAATTAACTTTGTTTGGTCATATGCTGATAGGCCTGGAGTGGATCCACGCTTAATCATGCATCACTTATCCATCTCTTCAGGAGTTAAACCAGTCAAGCAAAAGCTACAAAAGATGAATCCACAGGTGGCACTCATGGTCAAAACTGAACTAAAAAAATTATTAGATGTCGGATTCATCCGACCCATTGACTATGCAGAATGGATTTTCAACATCGTTCCAGTATCAAAACCAGATGGTAGTATCAGAATATGCACTAACTTCAGAGACGTCAACAAAGCTTGTCCAAAAGATGACTTTCCTCTACCTAGTATCGACATAATTGTAGATCTCACAGTAGGCCATGCAATTCTCTCACTAATGGATGGTTTCTCAGGCTATAATCAAATCAAAATAGCTCCAGAAGATCAAGATAAAACTGCGTTCACCTATCCTTGAGGAACGTACTATTGGAATGTTATGCCTTTTGGCTTAAAGAATGCAGGGGCCACTTATCAAAAAGCAATGACAACAATATTCCATGACATGATGCACACATTTATGGAAGACTATGTGGATGATTTACTAGCTAAATCCTTCACCAGAGCAAAACATCTCAACATCCTAACAAAGATCTTTGATCGAATGGAAAAATTCCAAGTCAAGCTCAACCCTAAGAAGTGTGTCTTCGGGGTTACATCAAGCAAGTTACTAGGTTATATAGTCTCACGTAAAGGTATCGAAGTAGATCTAGCAAAGGTAGAAGCCATTATGGACATGCCACCACCATAGAATATCAGTCAACTCAGATCTCTACAAGGACAACTTCAATCAATCAAGTGATTCATCGCTCAACTAGCAGATAAAAGTCTACCATTTAACCATTTACTACACAAAAATGTACCATTCAAATGGGAGACCAAGTGTGCAGAATCTTTTTACCAAATCAAACAGTACCTGATGAATCCACCAGTTCTAGTACCACCAATTGCAAGAAATCCACTTATCCTATATATCTCAACAACAGATATATCGCTGGGGGCACTATTGGCACAAGAAGATCAACAAGGAAAGGAATGGGCCATATATTATATCAGTAGGACATTGAATGGCTATGAACTCAACTATACATTCATTGAAAAGGCTTGCCTAATAGTGGTCTTCGCATCTTAGAAGTTTTGACATTATATGCTAGCACACACCATTAAGCTAGTCGCAAAAATTGATCCTCTCAAATATCTACTTAGTAAGGCAGCTCTTACAGGCCGACTGGCTAAATGGGTCATGATTCTTAGTGAATTCGACATTCAATACATAGAAAGACGAGCCATCAAAGGACAAGCAATTGTAGATCAACTGACTGAAGCACCGTTACCAGGAAAACACACCATGGAGATTGAATTTCCAGACAGGGACGTTCTTGCTTTTTCTACCAAACAATGGACCCTATACTTTGATGGATCCTATACACAATAGGGTTCAGGTGCTGGCATTCTATTCATCACTCCTGAAGGACACACTATACCAAGATCATATAGGCTTATGTTTCCATGCACAAATAATGTGGTTGAATATGAGGCATTGGTTATAGGCATCGAACTGGCTGTAGAATGGAAAATCATAGAGTTAAATGTCTATGGAGACTCACAACTAGTTGTCAATCAAATCAACAACAACTATCTGACAAAGGATGACAAGCTACTACCCTACAAGCGAATGGTGGATGATTTCAAATAGTATTTTGTGCACATCACCTTCAAGCAAATACCAAGATTGAACAATAAAGCAGTCGATGCAATGGCTACTATCACCTCATTACTACAAATTCCAGAACAATAGAGTCATTACGAGTTCTTGGTAGAGCAACTGTTCTCCCCCACCTATGACCACTCTGAATCCCAGGTTATCTATGCCTTGACTGGTTCAAATTCTCCGCTATATGGACCAATATACGACTACCTCAAGCACAATATCTTACCAATTGACCAATCTCGTAACCAAAAATGTAACTTTATCCGGAAAGCTGCCCGTTACACCCTTACCGCTGATACTTTGTATCATCGAGGTCTAGATGGTACTCTTCTTCGTTGCCTTGATCGTAATGATTCCGATTCTTCTTTACATGAGCTTCACGAAGGTATTTGTGGAACACATTCAAGTGGTACTACTCTTGCTAAAAAGCTTCTATGGATGGGATACTACTGGCCTACAATGGAGAAAGACTCATACCACTTCACCAAGAAATGTCCTAAATGCCAGATCCATGGTAATCTGATACATGCACCAGCATAGGAACTACAACCATTTACAACATCCTGGCCCTTTTGTTAGTGGGGACTAGACTTAGTTGGCAAAATTCATCCTTCATCTTCAAATGGACACAAGTTCATTATAACAGCAACAGAATACTTTACCAAATGGATAGAAGCAGTTCCCATGACCACAGTGACTGGGAAACAAATTGCCTCTTTTATCCTCAATTATCTGATCTGCAAATATGGTATTCCAAGTTCAATCATCACAGATAATGGATGACCTTTCAAAAACCAAGATGTATAAGAACTATGTGAAAAATTCAAAATCCAACATCAGTTTTCTACACCATACTACCCACAGGGAAATGGTCAAGCAGAAGCATCCAACAAGACAATCTTGAAAATCTTAAAGAAAACAGTGAATGATGCAGGCAAAGATTGGCACGTACAACTCAATCCAGCACTTTGGGCATATAGAACCAACATCCGTACACCTATAGGAGAAACACCATACTCATTGGTATATGGATCAAAGGCCATTTTACCCCTAGAAGTAGAAATCCCATCTCTTAGAGTCTCTTTGAAAGGTTTAATCCTAGATGAAGAGTATCGAGTTAACCGACTACAAGAACTCAAACTATTAGGTGAAAGACGTCAGCATGCTTACACTCATCTCAAATCATATCAGCAACGTATGTGCAGGAGCTACAATCACAAGGTCATCCCCCGCAACTTCAAAGTTGGTGACCTAGTCCTCAAAGAAAATCCAAGAAATCAGCAAGATCGAGAAAAGAAAGGGAAATTTGAACCTAATTGGTTGGGTCCCTATGTCATCATATCAGTCTATGGATCAGGTGCCTATCAGCTAACAACTTCAGAGGGAGATGTGCTCCACGAACCAACTAACAGCATCCATCTAAAGAAGTACTACACTTAAATAGGCTAGTGCATTGGCAAAAGCCAAAACCAACAAAAAAATCAAAGAATCCAGAAAAAGCAAAAACACAAAGTACAATAAAAACAAATGGTGAAAACCTGGTAAACAGACGCTCTTGTGAAAGAATGGCTCCTCTATCTATCTCCATACCATTTTTATCCATAAAAACACTATCGGCCATCTCCCGACACTTAGCACATATCCATTCAGGACATACTTAGCATAGTCACTATCCTGGTTTATCCATATATATCCTCTTACCACATTCCACCATGGCTTGGAAATCACTGTACATATTCATATCAAGAGGCACACTCAGCTAGGGGCATTCAAATCGTCTAAAACTTGCAAACATTCAAGACATCACAACTATTTGCAAAACTCAGAAGCATGACATCCAACAACCAAAACTACGCTTCATCGCAAAAACAAAAACCAAACAATTCAAGAAATACCAAGGATGAATGATTTTCTGAAGTACTAAATGTTGAATTATTGCATAAAAATCTTGACTATTTTTGCATTTTGAACTTTTTCAATTATTGGATTCTCTTCCTTTTCTCACTAAATGCTTCAAAGCTAGAGATCATGGGGAAATTCCAATATTTTTTTAGTCTTCTGTCTGGGAGCCGATCAATTGTACTGTGTGAATACTTGCCTCGAGATGTGATACATTGAATATCACTGAAGGCCTAATTCCACTTCATGCATACAAATGATTTAATCTTGTCTATTTATGCAATACGCACTCAGGTGTCCTAGTTCAATTATACCTTGATGCTTGTGCTATCTTGCAAAATCAAGACATCATGTAAATTTTTCTCAAGTCATTATGGTTCAATTATACCATTGTGCTTGTATAAATTTTCAACATATCCTAAACAAATCAATGCTCAATGATGATACCTACAAAGAAAGCAAACAAATATGGCTATATCGGATGGCAAATGCAGAATGAGGATGCTACCAAAAACATAGTTGCATATCATTTTACATTTTGCATCTCATTATCATGCATCTCATTTTCAAGATACATCTCACAGCATATCAAATCATACATCTCATTTTCAAGATACATTTCACAAACATACATCTTGCATCATACATTATATCATATTTTTTTTGCACCATCATAAAGTAAAGAAATAACCCACATAACATGCATCCAGATAAACACACCACATGATCAAAGAAAATGGTGTCGTATATATATATATATATATATATATATATATATATATATATATATATATATATATATATATATATATATATATATATATATATATATATATATATCAAAAATGATCAAAATGTACAAAATGTATCATCACTGTGTCCAGTACAAAGAATACAATGATCAAAAATACAACAGAGACCACATCTCTCAAGTATGACTATCCCCTGATGGAGATGGTCTAGCTCCAGATGTCCCCGCCCCTGGATCTCCAGGAGGGTCCTGTCTCGGTGGCCCTGTGACACCTCGGCTCTCAGACCGTGACCCAGTATCTTGAGATCGACTAGATCTCGACTGTGTAAAGCTCTGTACTTGTTGATCTCTGGGTACTGTAGCCTCATAATGCCGCTGGTAGTACTCCACCTCCTGAGCTCTCAATGCTAGCTCTCTCAGAGTGTCTCTCATCGGGCCACCCGCCACTGCTCTCTACACATTGGCTACAAGCTCCTCCGCTCACCCCCTCCACTCTATCTCTGTATCCTGCTCAGTGGTCAACTGCGCAATCTGTCGCTGATGTGTCAAAACCTGTGCCTGCAGCTGCTGTACAGTCACCTACAAGGTCTGAATCTGAGCATCCTCAACATGTGTAGGGACTCGAACCCATAGCGGTACCCGTGCAGGGGCAACCCCTCCCACTCTACCTGTCCTCAGTGCTGGAGGTGGGAGCACATCCATCCTCCTCCTCTGTGTTGGTCGCCTTGCCTCATCTGTACCCCCCACTGTAGCTAGCACCTCCCCCACCCTCCCCTCTCCACCGGCTCTAATAGCTAATCCACCTCTCCCCCTGTCTCACTGCTCTCTCCACACCTCTATCTCCTCTCCTCCCTCTATCTCCCCATCTCCCTTTGACTCCTCTCCCTCATCCTCCTCCTCTATCATCTCCATCATCCTCAACATCTCCCTCTCCCTCCTCCTCATCATCATCGAATGCTGGCCGCATCTCCTCAGGATCAGATATCCTAGCCACTGCCTGTGCAGCAAACAATCTAGCGAACTCATCAGTCATGCCCGCATCCAAAATCTCCAAGGCATAATCCCATATCTACCCTACCAACCCGACAAACTCCTCCACCACCACTATGCTATCAATGGTTGAGCCCCAATCGGCTACATCCTGCCTCCGCCGTACATATAGGCAAGCTCCCTGAGGTATACCCTACTGATGACCAAACTGTCTCAAAACTCGGGTCACCACAAACCTCTCTATAACAAATGGGGTCCTCCCGATCAGATATCTCATCATAAATACAAAGGGCATCTCCAGCCCATCCTCCACCCACACCTGACAACCTGTATACGATCGCCATGTGACTGTATCAATATCATCTAGTACTCTCCTCCAATGCTCTAGTTTGCCCAGCTTTCGTTGGACAACTAGACCCCTATATCCATAAGCATATGCCACTCCAACAGGCTTGTCTCTATCTGCTAATGGCCTCACAGCTGGAATGTGCTCCCAGCACCATACCTGTAACAGTGTCACGCCAGTTGACAAACTGCCGTAACCGAGGTATACCACCTCATGTAAGCCCCTGTATAGATGGGCCAGCATAGTTGATCCCCATGAAAACCTTCGGCCCTGTGTCACCATCTCCTCTAATACCAGCCCCCATCCCACAGAGAATCCCTTTGACCTGTGATTAGGACAAAGGAATCCACCAATAAACCCTGCTAGTATGGATGGCAGTGGTGCATAATCCAGGTCTAAAAACTCCCCTGCTGACCTAACACGCTACCCGACATTCGCCATGCACTATTTTCACTCGATGCGCTACCCTATTTTATTTCAGATGTAGCCCTAAAAATAGACTTGATGCGCTACCTAAAATTTCATATGCGCTAATCTATGACTTTGACGTGCTAAAACGCTAAAACCGACTTTTAAAAATTAAAAAAAAACAAAAAATGACCAAATCAAAAATCAAAAGAGGGTCAAAAGTGTTGACTTACTGGTGGTCCATACGTTGCAGGTCTCTGGTACCTCTAAATGTGCTCGAAATGATGTCTGGAATATGGAATAGGCATTTTGACTTCAGACCAAATTCTCTTTCTCCAAAGTCAACAAGGCATAAATGAATCAAATCAAAGCTCTTTTCCCCTTTTATAGAAGGAAAATGAAATTAGGGTTAGCCAAATAGACATGTAATATGGTCACGGTCTCCCCTATACCTTACACAATGTACATTATCGGGAGATGACTCAATTTACACACATTTCACATCAACAAAATCATACACACCACACACAACTCATCAACTTAAATCAAAATTTTCAAAATATTGATTCATCTCCCAAGGGGGCATCACCATCAAATATCGAATCTAGGGCATCATGCATCAAATCAAATCTAGGGCATGACGTGCAAATCAAAATAGCAACACAAAAATTGCATTTAATCATAAATCACGATAACGCATCATTTTCTTTGAAATAATATGTGCACACACGTCACTTCAAAAAGGGGCAAAATGTAGACGTATAAAAATGACCATATTCCTAAATGAATATTTTATGTTCATTTCTCTATTTAATTAAATCCAATTTAATTAAATTACCTGCATTCCTCTATTTAATTAAGTAAATTACTCAATTTATTTAAATTAAATTCACTATACCCATTTAATGAATAAATCATTTTATTCAATTAAACCCCCACTATCCACTTTTAATTAAATCCAAATTTAATTAAATAGTTATCCTAAATTGAATAAATCTAATTTATTTAATTTCCCCAAATTGCAACCAAATTGAATTAAATTAACTTTATTTCAATTAAATCCTATTATCCCTCCATCCACATGCATTCTAAAACCTATTCCTAATTTCTTCTAGACTCTTCTAAATGCTTCTAATTAGCCTAACCCATCTTCTAAACTTTGTCACATCCCTAAACAAGGGGAAGTCACTTCTCAAAACCTTAAAGTCTTTGATAACCATTAAAGGCTTCAAGTCTTCAACCACTTAATTTTCCAAAGTCTCCCAAACCATTAATGGTTAATTCAACCCTCTTACATGGTTAGAGACTTTTTGCCTAACTTAACCTTCATCCAACCCAAGAGTCTCATCAAGCCTTTAATGCTTTGACCATGATTATATCTTAATCATTTGCACAAGGGTTTATCCTTGAATTAACTCTTAATCCAATGGGTAATCTTAACTTAGGCTTGACCCTTACCCTGTAGATAACCATAAGGTCTTCTCAGGCATTTAATGCCTCCAACCCCTTCTCTCAACCCAACCCTATGATGACACTTGTCACCATTTCATTGGTGCAAATTGCAAACATGGATTCCCAACTTTCAAGCTCAACCTTTGATCAACTCTTTCAATCCTGACCATCCATTGCCCTATTTTTGCTATAAATAGAGCTCGCATTCCTCCATTTGGAATCATCCTCCAAGTTTGTAGTATCATACTTATGCTCAAATACATTCAAGCTTTCATACCATTTTTATGCTCATCATTTTAGCCTCTCTTTTAACTAGGATTTAGTCTAAATATGCATGTTTAGAATACTTTCTTTATCATTTAGCTCAATCATAGACTAATATATCATGTTAGGATAGTATTTATACTAACCTTGTCACCTTATAATCTAGTTTATTGCATTTTAAGATCATGCATAGCTTAGGATGCATTTCATTCTAAAATCTATCAAAACCATCCCTCGTTCTTGCATTTGCCATCCCTAAACCATTTTGATCAGTGATCTGAGAGCAAAAACATTGGTTTGAGGGACATTGTAAATAGAGAACCATGGGACCAACCTTGGGAAGCTGAGTGATACTTCATTACTCCATAGCTTGCACCAAGAAGTCCTATGTGTGTGTGTGGACAAGTCTTTTAGAATATTTTCACATATTGAGTTCTATCGACCTGCTTTTCCCGCATACAGCTTCTAGTGCTGATATCCAAGGTAGGATTGCAAAAGTTATGAATATGCCCCATCCTTGTAAGTTTTTTTATTACTTGTAAGTAATGAATATGCCTCATCCTTGTAAGTTTTTTTATTACTTGTAAGTCATGATTATTTCTCTTTAGTTGATTAAAATTAAATGAAAATCTTTAATGAATACACAAAACTCTATACATATGCAGGCGCACCATGGTTGAGATGGTCCAACTCCCTAGTCTCACTCTACGACTAAGCTCATGCCATATCTAAATCAAAGACATCTCAAATACATCGTCGGTGGAAAGCTGCAAAATGCTATTTTCATACATAAGCAAGACATACACAATTGGGCACAATCACCAAGAGAATGGTAAAAAGTGTGTTTGAGATTGTATCATGGATGCAAAAAATCTCTTCATTAATCCTTGACTCATGATTGCTATAATACTTCTGTAGACTTCTCATGTCATTTGTTGCACTTCTTCACTATTTTGGATTGAGTTTCAACTATGTATTTGCCTTGACTTATGACTATACCTAGCTTTGTCCTATCTTTATAAGCTTCTTCTTTGAATTGTGGTTGTAGCTTTGATAATACCTTTTAAATGTTGCACTATTTGTAAGGAGGACAACTCCTAATTCGTGTTGCAAATTGTGTTCTAGTGACTAAGACTAACCTTTTTGTACTTGCTATTTTTGACTAGTTGTCATAACCTCTGACTTTGATGCTTGTGCCTTAATAGAACTAGATGTTTCTTGTATGCATACTTGGTCAAGGATTGCATTATGATGCTATAGGGCTACAAACTAAGATTATTTATTGTATTGAGTTGCACATTTGACATGAGTTGCCCTATGATTGCTATGCCTCTTGAGGTTATAAGGTGTTGTTCTTGTCAAGTTTTGACAATGCTACAGCAATAACGTGTTATTTGTTGTTAAGGTTTGAAAAGACCTTTTAGAAACTTATACCCTACTCTTTTTCACTCAATAGACTTGATTACTGTCATTTTATTTGGTACTAGGTATGACTACCTACTGGCTTTACTGTAGACTGAAATATCTCTAGACTATATTTTTTGAGTGTTGTTGTTCTATACTTGACCATCTATTAGGAAAACATAACTTGGAATGTCCAAAACAATTAATGAATGACTGCACTATCACCAATCTATCTTGAAGATTTAACTACTCTTTAGATTATGATTATGACTGTCATGATATTTCATGAGACTACTCTATCCCCATATGAAACCCTTTGTTCCCACAAATCAATGCTTTGAACTTGACTGCAACTTTATAGTGATCACTGTCTTTGTACAGTAAGCTTGCTACTTTCTCAACTTTTGATATATTGGAGGCTCCTTTGATGGTTTCTATCTTATAGTCACAATACCTTGCTATAATTTGCATTTCAGATCACTGCTCAATGATCATATGATGTCTTTGTCTTTTGAATTTGACTCTCGAGCCATCTATCTTTGGAAGAAATCATCATTTTCATTAATACTGTAATAAGCCATAAGTTATCGAACAAGTCTAATAGCATTCTATCGAAATATCCAAAATTCAAATAGTATCGATGAGACCCAGCAATGTCTCATCGATATAAAAAGGGTATCGAAGGAAAGGTAACATTGATGAACTCTAAAAGGGACTCATCGAAAGCAATTATTCTATCAAAAGAGGATATTGAAGAAAGAAGAGATGGTTTTCATCGACGAGAAAAGGCTTCCGAGGAAATAATACCATCGGTGCAACATGAAGGAAAATTACTGAAAGAAGCATTCTTATCGAAAGAATGATATCGATCAAATAGAATCAATCTACATTGATAAAAGATATCGATAAGGATATGAGTTTTGAGGAGGCTAAAAGGCATGTTACCGATATGTGTGGTTTTACTGATGCAACTTTATTGAGGAAGATTACTAATGAGCTCATTGATGAAAGGTGATAGTGGAAGAAAATAATCAAAAGAAAGATGGCCTTAATGAAACAATAGACCCATTCATCGAAGGAGTGTAGTGATGTTGATAGAAAAAGTGTTTCAATGGAAGGATAAAGGAAGTTACCGAAGCCCAAGGTTTCTTCAACATGAGACTCGATGGACATCAGATATATATCGGTGAGGAAATAGGTTTCGAGGAGGCTAAAAGGAATGTCTCTAATATGCATTGTTTCACCGATATAACTTTATTGGTGGAAGACAACAAGAGAGGATAAATAAAGGCTTCAGTGAGACAATAGATCCATTCATCGACGGGCCATAGTGATATCGATGGAAGAGGTATTTCGGTGGAAAAATAAAGGAGGTCACCGAAGCTCAAGGTTTCTTCAACATAAAAACCCGATGGATATTAGATAGGTATCGGTGAGGAGACAGCCACAGTGACCGAATACAGCATTTCAATGAAGGGAGAAAATACCTAGTCGGAGTAATGTTTGAAACAAAAGTGTTAGTTGATGGTTATATGTTGAAAAGCCACGACGCTTGGTGATAATGTATACTCTCATATAAAGGAGGGAGATTTTGTAATATGGAGGAAATTTAGAGAAAGGAGTAGATTATAGCCTTAGGCTTACCACTATACTATTTTGGCAAATATATATAATATAATCAGGTGTTTTTCCTTTGCATATGTGAAATTTTAGTAGTGGGAAAAGAAGGAGGAAACAAAGACTATTCCAGATTCTCTTCTATCATAGTCATGCAAATGTTGCATTCGAGGGGTATTTCCTTCCTCGTTTCCTCTCACATCAGGTATGTATCTATTTCTTATCCGACTAAAATGCAAAGGTTAATCGTGTATCACTAATTGACTGTGGAAATATTACTCATTAAAAGAAAAAGTAAAATGAATTGAAAAGAATCTTGCTTTGATAGCTATGAACATACTATCATGCCTAACTGTAATTATTCTGTCTTGCATAGCCATGTAAATTCTACCTTGAGTAGCCGATGTATAGCTATTTCATGTTCATGATCTGTCTTGTTAAGATAAATTGTAGAGCCTAAATGGTTTACTCATTCATTATCAAGTCTTGAACTTAAGGAAGATAAATTTATTCACAGATATAAATCATGATGATATTCTGTTACTTTTCATTGAATACACTATCTTACCTTATTCATAAGAAAATTGAATACTGCATTCATATCTTGTGCATAGTATGGTTGAGTAGCAACCTCAGAGCATTCACTATAGAATATGATTGCTATCCCACGAGGGCATAATAGCTGAGTATTGCAGCTATTCTATGTTTATTTTTTTTCCACTCTTAACTCATAGTTCAACCCGAATATGGTTCATCTTGGAATCAATGCACATCATTTATAATCAGATTATAACTAGTCTCCATGGTTGCAAGACCTGAAGAAGGATTCTTATCATCAATTAGATGCATACTTTTGGGAATATACAAAGACAAAAAAAAATATTAGAACAATATTTTTTGTTGAGTCATAATATGATGTGTTAATTTAGCTAAATAAGGGAACCAATGTTGTATTAGGTTTAATTCCATGATGATAGTTGAAGCTTGTTAGAGATAGGGGATTTGTAGCAGTTGGCTTGTTAGGCTATGTCACAATCCCATGAAGGTCCTTGTAAACCGTTAATGTCAGTAGAGATGAGACTGTTATGTAATGAATTGGATCAGCTAAACCTAGAAGTTTTGTAAGCAATGAATCAACTGACTCAAGTGTATGTTAATTATCTTATGATGGTCATTTATGACCTTTATTCTTAGTAGACATTAAGCAGTTCGCTAGATAGTTGGTTAGTAAACCAGTGAGTTAGTTGGCTCAAGTGTATGATATTTATCATATGATGGTCGTTAATAACTATTATTATTTGTACACATTAAGTAGATGGCTTGTTTAGATGGTTGGTAACTAGTGAGTTTGTTGAGCTCAAGAATTGGATGTACAAGTCGAGCAAGGGAGGTGAACACTAACAACAAATTGGTGCTTGCAATGTTAAAACCTTGGCCAAGATGGTGATGCTTTATCTAAGTGATTGTTAGATCACATGAACTAGATACACCTACTAGTCAGATGGTCATAGTAGTTAGGGGTTACCTATAGTGTGTGACTGACTAGTTGTGTGTAGGTTTTGAACACCAAGATCAGATGGCCAGATGTAAAAGAGACCCAATCCTTAGAATGCACCCTCACGAAGGGTTGGGTCTCTTCCAATTGGAAGGGGCATGGGAGACTGGCAAGTATACGATTGAATGGAGAAGCCCTTGATGATGCTCTCCCTATTCCAAACTATGTCGAGGCTTGATACAAAAAGTTTCAGTTGGAAAGTTAAATGAATTGTAACCTCTAAACCTTTATCTCTTCCCTCAAAAATGAAACTTGTCATTTGAATTCCTTTCTCATATTGATTAGCTTAATAATATTTGTTCAATGTTTTTTATCGTTAAAAGATTACCTTCCTTTTAGATAAATTAGTTAGATTCTTATTATGTTGAAGAACATTTAGTTAGTTTTCTCCTTCAACTAAAGTAGTTATGTTTTATTTTGAAATGCTCAATTTTTTATCTTAATATAGATCACAATTTATTTTCTTTAAGTATAGAATTAATGGAATATTACATATGGTATCAGAGCAACCAAGTTCGACATTGAACCTTAGGCTTTCCACCTATAAACAAAACTATATACATATGCAGGCACACCATGGTTGAGATGGTCCAACTCCCTAGTCTCACTCTACAACTAAGCTCATGCCATATCTAAATCAAAGACATCTCAAATACATCATCGGTGGAAAGCTGCAAAATGCCATTTTCATACAAAAGCAAGACATACACAATTGGGCACAATCACGAAGAGAACAAAGTGTGTTTGAGATCATTGTCCTAATTGTGGTGTGGTCACGAAGAGGTTGACAAATTTACAGTGATCTCTTCGTGACCACACCACAATTAGGACAATGGTCTCAAACACACTTTTTACCATTCTCTTGGTGATTGTGCCCAATTGTGTATGTCTTTCTTATGTATGAAAATGGCATTTGCAGCTTTCCACCAACGATGTATTTGAGATGTCTTTGATTTAGATATGGCATGACCTTAGTTGTAGAGTGAGAATAGGGAGTTGGACCATCTCAACCATGGTGTGCCTTGTTGGGTCTCAAATCAATAGATTGGATAGGTTCTAAGGAAATGCCAACTCCTATGCTCAAACCCTCCAATTGGTCTGGCCAACTTATAGAGTGAACCTATTTGGTTACTAGCTCTCTCACTTTAGGCTCTGCAAGACCTAGGCGGGTATACCTACTCACTAATTATTCCTTCAACTAGTGCTTTTTATAGAAGATTTAGTGTCTTGATCTGACTTTCCTCTTATCTCAGAATGGCATAAGTTCCTAGGATGGAGATATAGCAGATGAGTTCAAGATTGATGTTGTAGAAGCTATTCGATATATATACACTATTGTTAAGTTATTCTAGAATTCCTACTCAACTATTCCTATTATTTTCTTTGTTATTTAGGCTACAAAGTCTTTATATAAATCTTTAGGACTTATTGTGTAAACTTATGAGACAATTTTTAAACCCACCCCCTCTCGATGAGTCTATCAGTTACTATTTTTATGAGCTCTACTTCAATGTCTTTATTATAAATTGCTTGAACGAATTTCACTCTAACCTTAAGAGACCATCCAAGGAAGAAATACGAGGAACAATTACAATTCGCAAGTAAATCTTTTATTCAAATTTGCAATATGAAACACAGAGTTTTACTGGAAGAACACTATGAGACATGGGCTATCTCTGATACCATGTGAGATTTTGCCAAGATCAAGAGGCAATGGAAAGCACAAATAAGAGAGAACAAAATAGATGATAGAAATAAACTGTATTCTATCAAGAGAAAATAGTGATCAACTAGATCATCAATCGATACATACAATGAATATGAGCCTTCTTATATAGGCAAGGATATATGGATATGTGAGCACACAAACATGACATGTGGCTCAATAAGAAACAAGGGTAGGTAGGAGAAACAATATAATAGTCCACATGAAGTGGATCACCCACTGAATGTGGAGTGTAACAACAAGATCACACCATAAAAGGTGGAAATTATCCTACACACACTATCCCAATGTGGCACAAACACCCAAGTGTCTCATACCCAAACTACTATGAAATGCATTTCCTAAGTAAACTTAAGTAAGGTGTAATAATATACATAATGAATAATTATTTACACCAACACCCCCCCTTAAGTGCAACTTAAGGGAATGCACTAAAGTCTACAATGCAACTAAGCAATGCAAGATGGGTCTTGGCTACGATGCCATGTTAGGTACCCATGTACAAATGCAAATGCATGAAAACCAATGCAATGAAATCTCTCACAAAGTGGGGAAAGAAAGAAAAACCCAAAGAGAAAACCCTCCCCCAAAAGAAAGATGAAAAATAGATACAAAGAACTCTCATAGAAGTATGTGAAGGACAAAACCCCATGTGAGGAAAAAGTCCCCCCCCATATGAAAGAAGAGAGACTAGGAAGCCCCCTCTCAATGTGGAATCTACACCAATGATAGAAGCTCGATGTATGAAGAAAATGCTCCATGATCATCGAACAACATTCCTCCCCTTAGGAAGAAATAAAACAAAAGGTGTATCCATGAAGTCTCCCCAACCATGAAAGGGAGATGGAGAAAAAATACAAATGATGAAAGAAATCTCTGAAAATTGCTCAAGTGTCCCCATGTCGATGTTGAAAGGTACCCCCTCCAAAGGTGGTAAACTGTGCCACACTGCTAAAAAAGGCACTCCAAGATCTAGTGGAGATGAATGTAGAACAATATCCAAAGACTCATATGTCTCCTCAAAAGATAAAGAGACCTCCTCCAAGTGTTGTATAAAAGTATCCACAATCATGTCAACCTCTAAAGATTGATCATGTAGAGAATGCACAAGAGGGTCAGAGTTATCCCTCCCAACAATCAAAGAAGGATCATCTTCATCAAAGAGAAGATGAATGTCATCAATGATGTTTCCCAAATCTGCAATGTAGGATTCCACAAACAAACCTACAATGTTTATCAAGTAGGCATCCCAATCAACTAAAGCTGGAAGACATGAAATATCCCGCTGCACTGAATCAGAAGAAGACAAAATTGTTGCACTAGCTGCATCATCAGGTGCAATAGGTGGTTTGATATCAATAGAAGGAGATGAAATGCAAGGCTCAAGAATAGGGTCACATGTGAGAATCCCCAAGTTCAAATGCCCAAAGTTCTCCTCAAAATCTGAATCATCAACATAGGAAGAACCAGCCTTATCAATAGGACCAAAATCTGAAAAAGAGTACAATCGAGATGCATGATCAACCACCCCAGTCGCAATGATAGCTCCACTCTCCAAGTCTCTAATGATAACTGAATTAGGTGTGAACTCCACAGTTTTCCTAGTTGCCCCATGTGTGATTTGATAGATGGAAAGAAGATTATTTGTCAAGTGGGGTACACACAACACATCATTGAAGGATTTATCCCCAATGGCAATAGATCCTTTCCCAATCACATCCATCTATGTATGATTGCCCATCAAAATTTGTGGCATGTGGCAAGGCTCAAATGTAGAAAACATAGACTGTGAAGATGCCATATGATGAGAAGCCCTTGAATCTAGAAGCCATCTCCCTGAATCATGACTTGTAGTAGCACAAAGAGCTTGTCCCTTTCCTTTATCTATCCTAAAAGAGTGATCCTTTCCTTTATCCTTGGAAGAAGAAGCTGATGTAGACATTCTAGAAGGTAGGTTGATTCTATTCTTCTCAAGAAGATTCTTCAACTCATCAATATCCTTCTTGTAACAATGATGTTCATCATGTCCCGACTTCTTGCAATATCCACAAAAAAGATTTTCCTTATATGATTTCCTCTTAGGTGAGAATAGTGAATCACCTTGTTGTGGAGAGGAAGATTGTGCTCCATCTTGTTGTGGTTTAGACTTAGGTTGCTTTTGATTCTTGCCTTTTCCTTGATTACTTTGATTCCCTTTGTTAGCCACCAAAGCTTGTGACTTTGAAGATTTGAGAATCCCCATTATGGTCAACTTAGATTGCTCAAGTATCAACATCTTCATGAATGAATCAAATGAGGGAGAAGTGTATGAGGAACCTTGAGCTAACCTATGGGTGTGAAAGCTAGATACAAAGGCTGCATACTCTGAAGGAAGCTTGTCCAACAAGTTATAAACCAATTGAGCATCCTTTAGCTTTGCTCTTAGCTCAGTTGCTTTTGTTACATAATCTTGGATTGTATCAAAATCCTTGGGATCCAAAGTTGTGAGTTCACTATCAAGCTTGTAGCCCTTAATCTCATCAACTTGACCATACAATTTCTGAAAAATATCCCAAGCCTCTTTAATTGTTGTACACTTATCAATGTGAAAAATGAGGTCATCTGATACATACTTTCTAAGAGTTCCAAGTGCCACAGCATTCTTAGTAAGCCATTCGATTTGAGCATCAGGATCGGCCTTAGGATCAGGTGGTGCTATAATAGTTTCATTTACATAATGAATGATTCCTTTTTCCGTTAGTTTACTCCATGCCTTAATTTTCCATGATGCATAATTATGAGGAGTTAAAAGTGGAAATTTAGGAGAACCCATAGCACCAAAATAAAAAAACACAAGATAGAGAGAGGCACAATCACACAAGACACCCCCCCAAAATACTCAATCAAGAAATCCCCCCAAAATGGTGATTTTGGCATTTTATACTTAGTGCGTATATAATGGGCCACTTACAAAACAAGGCAAAGTGGACTTGTGATTTCAATTTACAACTTCTCAAAATGAGATCTAAGAGACTTCAACAAATACTGCTAGTGATCTAAACTGAGATCCAAGCAAAATGCAAGTACCAAATATGCCAAAAATGGCCAAATATTGAAAGTACAATTTCTACTTAAAATCACTACAAACAGATGGCATATTATGAAATTAGATGAAAAAATATGTACTTTAAAAAAAAATGACACATGAAAAGGAGTCCATATGAGCCCAAATGAAGCCTCCAAAGTTGTAAAAATCAAGAATTCATGATTTCTGAAAAACCTCTATCCAAAAATTAGAAAACTATTGCACCACTGTATAGATCACGAAATTCTACCCCAAAACAAAAAAAATTTCTCAAAAGAACGAGTCCAGATGAGTGAGATATCGCTATTTGAAAAATGCCTGCAAAATTATAATTTCTGGAAAATTTCCGCCACAGCGTCAAACTTCAAATGCCTCTAGATTTGGCCTTTGAAGTCCAATTTGGATGAAACAAAAGGCAAAACTGACTTTCTTGGTCCTCCTCAATCCAATGGTAACCTCAAATTTGACCCATCAATCTTCAATAATAACTTGCAATAGAAAACTCCAAAATACATAGCTCCAAATAGCATCAAATTTCTCTCAATTAGCAAACCAATGACACTCTTATGGCTCTGATACCATGTGAGACATGGACCAGCTCTGATACCATGTGATATTTTGCCAAGATCAAGAGGCAATGGAAAGCACAAATAAGAGAGAACAAAATAGATGATAGAAATAAATTGTATTCTATCAAGAGAAAATACTGATCAACTGGATCATCAATTGATACATACAATGAATATGAGCCTTCTTATATAGGCAAGGCTATATGGATATGTGAGCACACAAACATGACATCTGGCTCAATAAGAAATAAGGGTAGGTAGGAAATAGGTGTGGGTAGGTAGGAGAAACAATATAATAGTCCACATGAAGTGGATCACCCACTGAATGTGGAGTGTAACAACAAGATTACACCATAAAAGGTGGAAATTATCCTACACACACTATCCCAATGTGGCACAAACACCCAAGTGTCTCATACCCAAACTACTATGAAATGCATTTCCTAAGTAAACTTAAGTAAGGTGTAATAATATCCATGATGAATAATTATTTACACCAACAAACACAAGTAACCTTATCTCCTTTAGATAATATGACAAGCAACTGCCTACAGAAAGATGCAGTAATCCACAACATATACACAAAGGAAAGATGACTGATTATATTATGTATGTTCACAAAATGGTACAATAGTAAGCCTAAGGCTATATTCTACTTCTTTTCTAATGATCCTTATTGTTACAAAAGTTCTCTCATTTATATGAGGGTATACATTGTCACCAAGCATCATGGCTTTTCAACACATAACTATTAATTAGCACTTTTGTTAACAAACTGGAAGATAAAAAAGTTTAGCATTCCTATGTGTTCAATGTACTTATCATCTTTATACATTAGAACATCATTGTTTAGTGTCCTCATGTCGCTTTCTGTCTGGAAATGATTAGATAGAATATGGTTAACACAAAGTGACAATTCTTTGTCCCGATCCAACTCTGCTACTACTTAATTCTTCTCATCACTAAACTCTTATTTCCACTATTCCAATGATACTAACTCACCATTACTATAAAAAGAGGGCACCCTAGGGGTATTCCCATCGTCCAGCCTCTGAAGCTCTTTCCTTAATTGATTTGCCAATTCATCATGGGACTTCAAGTAAGCCTCAGCTTCAATTTTCTCACATGGATTCATCAGATTGTTGTCATTCATCATGCCTTCCAACCGAGACCTGAGCCTTTCATGCTCTTTCAAAGCTTTGATTATTCCAATGTATGTCTTCCAATAGATTTCTATAAGCTTCACCATACTTTTGAATCTACACTCAACGACCTCAAGAACTAACTTATCCATCTTTTGTTGTTCCTTTTTTACTTGCTGAGATGACTTTTCGGCCCTGTTCCTCCAATACATAGCGTCTGTCAAGGCATCCATGGCATCTTTGTCAACACCATATGTCATCCATGTTTGACTTGTACTTGTATCAATCTGAAGCAATCTTGCTTGCAGCCTCTGTTTTTCTCCATCAGTTTTCTCATATAGGCTTTTGTATGTAGAATTTTCTCAGACCAGAAACTCTATCTGATCTTGGTTCAGTTTAGAAACATCCAAATTTAGTTTGGTAGTTGTTCTAGGGTCAGTCTTTCCAACCTGCTACACCATCAAATGTCCAAAATCTTCTTCTGTATCAACCAATATAGGTCTTTTATCTTTAGGATAGATAGCCCATTGTAGAAGAGCCTTCTGATCTGGATCATATCCTGATTCTCTAAAGAGTTTATCAATCCGTTTTGGCATCATTTTCTTACTTGGGTCCTGTTTCTTGAGGAATCCATCAAATAACAAGGCAGAGTTCATATCCCATCCAGAGTATAATAGCACACCAGCTTCCTTAAGCAACTATCTTCCCTTCTCAGGTGTCATTTCTCTCATCACAAGATCCATCTCCTCTTGTAACTTTTGAAGCTGCTGCTCTTCTTCACTATTTCTCATGTTATTCCTAATTTGAGATCCTTTATGTTGATAGAGGAATGTGGTGAACTCCTTGGAAGAAATGAAGTCACTATCAGCAATGAAATCCTCATGCTCCAGGAATCTGATGTCAGCCACTTCTCGGACATTCAACTGTCCTGTTGCCAAGTCTATCGGTGTATCCTCTGCATAACCAGGGGGGTAATCCTCTCGAGGAGTGAATGGAATTATGCCAGATGTGGAAGTAGGAGACATATGAGCCAAAGGCTCTGTATTCCTAATAGTATCAATGTAATCCCTAAAAACATGAGGCGGGACTCCCTCAAGTATTTCCAATTCATGCTCCATAAGTTTGTTGGACAACTCCAAGGGGTCTTCAATCTTTTGTAGCACATTCTCATCCATTTTCCTTCTAAAAATATTCCATTTATAAACCTGCATTGCTTTCTCAAACTTTATTCGCTTCACTCTGGCCTCTTCTCTGCCAATGTTCTTAATGAGGTCATCCAGTAGGTAAGATTTATGCTCTCCAGCCTTCAGCTTTTGTGATGACTAGGCTATCTTTATGTATCCTTCAGGATTGAAATTGGGCCTTGGATCCCCCATGGCCATGCCATAATAATCCAATTTTTTCTGTAGTAGGTCATAACTCTTTGAACTTTTCACAATAAAATCTGAAAATACTAACAACCTAGGTACAATTGATTGTTTCCCATGGCTTGTTAGATGTTCTGTACTCACTATTGATAGTTGCCTCACAATTTCCAGATAAGCCACTTTGTTAGGGATTGTAAGTGGTAGTAAGTATGGTCTCCCTTTGAACCCATATACCCTGACTTGTGTGTAGTCTGAAAAACAATACTAATCTCCCCAATTGTGTTCAATTGAGGGATCTTCAGCAAAATCTTTTGGTCTTAGGAATCTTTGAACCTCTGGTGCAAGGGCATGATCGCATGGGCATCCCAACAGTCTATATAATGGCTTGACAAAGAACTCGTCAAAATGCCAATATTGATTATTCACATACCTCTGGTCCCATGAAGAAACCCATAGTTGCACTGGTTTTCTCATCCTAGCATTGTCATATGTCTTGACACATAACTCTTCTGGCCATAACCCTTCATCTTGGCCCACATACAATTGCATATGCATAATTAAGGAATAATTCTTGAAATGAACATTTATGACATCCCCCTTTAACTTTTCTAACCCATGATTCAAAACCTCAACCAAATAAGCAGAAAAATCAAAGAAGCGGGGGTCCTTAGACTACAAATCGACACAAATGACCATGGCTGCAATATCCATCAAAGGATGGGCTTTTATACCTAGCACTTGGGCAACATAGTAATAGGTATACTTGAAATATGGATGGAAAGAGTTGACATCATAGGGAGCTTTGTCATCCTGACCTAGTGGCACTAAGGACCCTGTATTCCTAGGTCTATGTATAGGGAGTTTCCATGTTTTGTAAATGTGCTCTAGGTTAAAATATTCACTTGTTAACTTCTTGAGGTCAATCAATTCTTCAAATCCCCAATCCAACTCGAACATGGTGTCAATAACCTCCTTTGTGATTGCAAGAATTGGCTCACCCATGTAGTTATATATGGTCCTGGTTTTAGGGTCATAATTGTTTGCCAATGCTTTCATGAGCTCCACATTCACAAATACATTAGCCACAGCTAACCTTCCTAAGTTCAATCACCATAAATTGTTGATAGGTTGAGGGGCAACTCTTTTGTTGTACCCATATATGAATAATTCATACCCTCTCAATTCTGTCCATATGTCTCCAAGATCCTCAAACTGGTCCTCCAGGCCTTCCTCATCAGCTCTAATCTTCTTGGACCTCAAACTAGATGATGGCCACTGGTCAATCAGGTCCTGGGCCAAAGAACGCCCTTCCCTTTTCTATCTTTTAGGTTTTTCTTCTACAGTGATAGGTTATTTTCCCTTTTTGGTCTTATTAGTTTTAGATGATGATTCCATTTGAATTTTAAAAAAGAGGTCTGTGTGCAAACAAATTACTTGGAATTACTGAGCTTTATCTATGAATTCGCCCAATTCCTGCTTTCATTTCATCGCCTGTGAATTCCTTAATGATGTGTCCTTTGATGTTGATCCACTACTTATGGCGTATTTAATCAACTAGTAATGGCGGTTTGGACAACGGTCACTCGGGCACACGTTTGAATTTAATAGCGATGTGACCTTCCCTAGGATTTGTTTCTGATTTTCAAAGCAATCAATAATCATTTCAATGAGGATATGTCTTTTGAACATTTGTTTCTTTATTCCATCGATCTCTTTGTTTCTATCGGCAATACTTTTGTTTCAAATATTACTTCGATCAAGTATTTTTTCCCTTCATTGAAATACTGTATTCGATCAGTATGGCTATCTCCTCATCGAAACATATCTGATATCCATCGGGTCTTATGTTGAAGCAACCTTGGGCTTTGGTTTCCTCCTTTATTTTTCCATCATAATACTTCTTTCATCGATATCACTATGCCCCACCGATGAATGAGTCTATTATCTCACCAAAGCTTTTCTTTATTTTCCCTTATCGTTCTTCATCAATAAAGTTACATCGTTAAAACCATGTATATCGAGAACATGCCTTTTAACCTCCTCGAAACCTATATCCTCATCAATATCTTTTATCAATGTAGCTTCCTTTTGTCTAATCGATATTATTCTTTCGATGAAAATGCTCCTTACGGTGGGTCCTTTTTATGTTGCACCGATAGTAGTATTTCCTCGAGAACTTTTCCTGTCGATGAAGACCATCTCTGCTTTCAATGGATAATAATTATTATTTTTTGATAAAAATTATCATTGTTGGAATTATGACGAATACTAAGCTTTTGACCGATGATGTAATCGGCGGACATATAGCGTTCTCGTCAGTGAAATGTTCTAGAGTCATCGCACTTCCGACTCAAACGACACAAACATCCAACGAGGATTTTGTACGTACGATGGCACTTCGTAGTCGGACGGTTGTCGATGTCTTCGAATGGACCGATGACACAAGCATCAGATAAATAGCATCAACATCGGTGCGAAGTTCCAAATCATCGTTAGCTTTGTGACGAAATCTACTGATTTCGACGACTTCTTTGACCATCAGCAGAGTCCATTGGATTGTCATATTTCCAATGGGCATGGCATCATCAACTAATCCAATGCTAATTTTTTGATGGTTGATTTTGTCAGCACTTCAACAAAAATTCATCGCAAATCCAACAAACGGCCGTCGGAAATCAGCTCCAAATGTACTAGTGTCAAGACTTCATTGATAACACTACTATATCTATAGCTGGTGTGAATGAAAAGGGAAACAAGACTCTAGTTCCTCCTAATCAAAACCTCCAAATCTTCACCAATCCTTTGCCTTCACACTCTACTAATATTGTTGAGTCTGGGTCTCTTTCTTTTTCTCTTGATGATCTTGGTATGAAATCTAACAATATTGTGAATCTTGTGGATAAACCTATACATCCTAAATATCTATGCATTACTTTTGATCCTAGTGAGACTATTGTTACATCTAATGGTCCATTGTATATCATTATGAAGATCAAAGACAAAATTTCATGAGGGGTGCTCATCGATCTAGAGTGTATGATAAATGTGATTACTAAAGAATACCTTTATATTTTACAATTGGATCAAGATACATATGACAAATATAAAGTCGTGGTCAAGGTGTATGATGGTTTCTCTTTCACTGCTATTGGTTCTATTACTCTCCCTATTAAGGTTGGTACTAAGCACTTAGATGTCACTTTGGCTATTATTCCTACATTAGATCAATTTCATGTGAAGTTGGGACATCCTTGGCTCTCTTCCATGAAATCTATTCCTTTTATAATTCATAAATGTTTAAAATTCCCTCATAATGGCACTATCATAACAATTAATCATAGAATTTACTAACCCACAATGAAGCATGGTAATTTTACAACTGATTACTTTTGGCCCAAACAACTTGAACCTTTGAAATCTTAAAGTGACATCCTTTTCTAATCTTACTGAAAGTGGAAAAATAAGATGATCATGTCCTTGAGTAAGCCTCAAGGTTCTATGGATATTCCTCCTCGTCATAATGGACCTAGTATTATTCATACTCCTATTCCTCATATATATACCTTAGTCTTGTCTCTTACATCTTATAAATGAAACCACTTAGCATCTTCTATCTCTCAACCTTTTAGGGTTTCTCCCATTGCTCCTTTAAGAGAAGAAAAGAAGATTATATCCATTGATTTTCAACCTTCACAAGTCTCAACTAAAACTAAAAGGAATTGTTGTGTGAGAGAATGTCGACAAAGACATCGTGCCAAGTCTCATGAGCTTGCTTCCCAAACTATTTTACTCCTCAAACCATCAAATTTTGATTTGATCGTATTTGTCAAGCCTTTGCTTAACCCTAGGGAGGAAGTTCAACTTAAATCACCAAGTTTAAAAATGCTTAAGAAAAATGATGGTTCAAATGATTTTCGCATTAGAGATCCTATTTTTATTAATCTATATGATGATATGGATGATGATGTTTTTCATGCTAACAATGTTGATTCTAATTATTTTTATAGTATGTATAATCTTATTGATGTTAATCATAATTTATCTTCACATTTTTCAAAAGCATTAACTGTAGCTCCTAGTGACAAATAAAATGACTCATCATTAGAGCATGGTCCTTATTTGGAACTTGAAATAGCTCCATTTGTCATGCTTGAAGTGGATCCTCTTGCATCTTCCACCATCTGTAAATGATGTTCAACAATATTGGGAGGTGGATGATTTGCTTAACTAGCTTCATATGTGCCATAGATTCTCTTTTGTGCGTTTTCTTGTTTGTAATGAACTTCCCCCATAATGTGATGCTTGATATTTTTTTGTGTTATGTTAGGTTCGTTTTGGATTACCCTTGTTACTCTGTTGGTACAAGGTAATAAAGAGGCCTAATCCATTGTGGCATTCTTTTATTTGTATCCCTTTTCCTCTATATGTTGTCTCTTGTGTTGTCTACTTGAGCATGATGCAAAGTGCTGAGATCTCTTTTTGGTCTCTTCCATGTTGACTCAAAAAGACACATGATCTCTTCTTGCATTCTATTTGTAGCTCCACTACCTTTGAGGGATGAGGTCAATTCAATACAAATATCCTTGATATACAGTATTTGTCATAAGAGCATATTGACCCCAGAGTTAGTGGATCCTTTATGTGCTTTTACCTTTCTTGGGGGCATCTCATTGTGGTAACGTTCTTGTCTTTTGGATGCATGCCACCTTAAAGAAATTTCTCTTGATAAGGCATATGCAATCGCTTTAACGTGGGGGAATACACTCCACTCAATGTAACACTTTATGCACACACCATGACATGTTTTTGATACTCAAGTTACTTTGTATAAACTGAGCCTTTTGCCTTGTAATTTGGTTTTTTTCTTTCACGACTCATAGTGAGCGAATCTTACAAGGCTAGAATAGTCATGTGTTCTCTTTTCTTCTCCTTTCTTATGTTTTCCCTTTTATCTCAATATTAGAGTAGTGAGATCTTAAATTCCCTAGGGGATTAGTTTGTGTTGTCTCTTTGATATATTGGTAAAAGTTTTTCAATGAAAATTTTTACTTGACCATGAGTATGCTTAGTCTCATAATCCCACTAAAATGGGGGCTAAATGTATCATTCTAAAGTGTACTCACTTAAAATTCCATCCTCACCTAGACCTCAATTTTGTGTTTTTGTAATGCCCCGCCAGGAAACCCCTAAGGGTTTAAGTTAAAAACACTCAAATAGAGTGTAAAATTTTTTTTTTTAAATAATAATTAAGAGCGTTAATGAAAAGTTACAACATTAAGATAGTTTGAAGTTAACTCAGTTCATAATTAGACACAACATTAAGATACATTGGAGTTATCTGACAACTTAGATATCACAGCGGAAGGCTAAAACGATCCTAAGGAGTTTCCCAACGCGATTACATAACCTCACACCTAACTCAAGTTGCGTCATTAGATCCATTAAACTGGATATTTAAATTACGAGATAATTCATAGATCTTGATTAAATATGTGCTCAATGGTTTGACACCTTATAACTTTAGGAAGCGTTCATTTACCTTGGTTGGTTAGGAGGCCATCGAGAGGTTAATTACCCAATGCACTTTAATTCATAATTTCATTAGGAGGCCTCCCAATAGGTTCAAGCGTTTTAAATATAACAAAGTTCGTTCATTAGGGTTTTAAGATAACCATCCACACTTGACATCATCCTTTAATGCTATAAATATGCTTAATGAGATTCATTCATATAGGGTTAAACTACGGTTAATAGAATGCGGATTCCTTCATTTGATTTTATTATATTCACCCACATTTGATATCTTTCTTATATATTAAAAGCATGGTTAATTAAAAAAAATTCATTCCTTAAGGATTAACTACAGTTAGTAGAGTGAGATCCCTTCATTCGATTTCATGCATAGCCAACTAATGAGTTGTAGTTCTTATTTGAAAGATAAAATGTGAGTAGCCATAGAATTCATTCAAAGTTTTGATAAAGCAAATAAATAGACTAATTCTATTAGGGTGGATATGCATTAGGACACACGAGTGCATCCTTTAACTTAAGATATTGTTAGCTAGATGTTATTCATCATTTCAAGGTTTGAATAATAAGATCATAGTGACATCCTTCTATTAGGATTAAAATACAATTATCTGATTTCATATCACTCTTTTTTTTTTCTTTTTGTTAAATGAAGTTAATATGCGAGAGATACTTTTACTAAGATTTAATGTATAAACAACAAATCAATTATTTTCCCATTTTAGATCAATTTTAGCAATCATGAGGGATTCCTTTTTATAAGGATTAAAATATGGACATCTAATTGAGTTCACCCAATTATAAAATTAATCTGGTGAGGATTATTGGTTATAATTGCAACATAAATGACTAATTATATTCATCCATTGTAGTGGAAGATCATTAACATAGCGTTGCTCATTTAAGAAGATAAAAGTAATTTTCCTACTTGTTGATCGTCCTTTATATTCCAACTTAGAGATTATAACATTAATTCTATCTTCATTTCCCTTACTCATTTATTCAATTTACATGCTTAATAACAAGTTAATCCAATGATGTATTCTAGCAAGATTCTTTCCACTATTACAATTTAAATTATCGTATTTTAAATACTCTGCCATAATCATAATTTTCATTGTCTTATGAATCTGATTTACTACATTCCTCAAGATGTCTGATTTTGTGCATTTGATTTAAATTCGTTAATTTTCCATCATACACTTATGCAAGAATACAACCATTCATGATAATTTAAAGCATAAAACAAAGTAAGCTAAAAGAACATCGCACAACACAGATATGATATCGGAGTTCACCCCTAAAGGGCTACATCTCCGGGTCTGCTCAACTGCAAGACCCCTCTGGCATTTAATATAGTTAAGGTTACATATTTACATGTCTTTACAATCTTGCCTTTTAGGCGATCACCACCATACTACAAATGACCATTTCGGTCAGTAAATACATCTCTACAAGATTTCCAACTAAGTTCACATAAATGTAAGCATTCTCGTTCGGGTATTTTACTTAATCCTTAGATAAACGTCACTGACATGTTGGTCTAGAACTGTGCACTAGTACCCCCCCCCCCCCCAACGATTTATAAATCCCTTGCATATATATAAAACAAGTATATGTGAATCTCAATTATATCTATCTGATTAGAATTATCGTCTGAACACTAAGGGTTAATTCACGGACTGTATTCGTTACAAAGGGACCAAGAAGCCACATATAATTAATATTATATGTTGATATAAGAAATTCCTAAAAAATCATTTATTAAATATCCACATTTAACCATAGTTTATAATTAGTAATTATTATTGCCAGTTATACAAATCAGAGTGTGGCAAAAACATATATCTCTATATGAGTTATCGAATTTTCAATATTCTAAATTCCATATATTATTTATTACTCAACTTAAATCATATTAAATAAATAAGGAAGAAAGGTCTAAATTTAAATAATAAAAAAAAAACTCCATATAAAGTCAATATAATTTCTTCCCCCTTTTTTATTTATTTATTTATTAACATATCCTAAATTTATTGTTTTATTGTTTTCTTTTGTTTAAAACAATAAAAAAAATAAAAACTAATTAATAAATAAAAATTTTAAAAAAAATAAACACAATGAAACTGGGGTTACCCACGTGGAACACCACGTGGGCCCCCTTGGTAGCCACGCTACCATTGGTAGCGCTGCTACCAAATGGTAGCGCTGCTACCATTTGGTAGCAGTTCTACCAGTGGTAGCGCTGCTACCAGCTAGTAGCAGTAGCTACCGTGGTAGCCATTATCTCTCCCAACGATGGGGGGGGTAATAAAATGTCCTTTTTTTTTATATTTTTTTTTTTTTTCATTTTATTTTATTTCGTTTTTAACAGAAATCTCTGGTAAAAATAACAAAACCTAGACCCAGTCCCTAAACTGCTAGAATGCAGTTCAAAATTTGCTAAATAAATATATATATATATATATATATATATATATATATATATATATATATATTTATATTTAAAAGAAACAATATATGTAAGCATTTCAAAAGGATGAATGACTCATCAAACACACAGTTTGGAAACACTATTTTGCAATATTTTCCAGCAAACCCTCTTTTTTTTTAAAACAAACACAGTCACAGCCATTTCTCTTTTTTTTTGTTTCTTTTTCAGAATAACCAAAATATCAAAATGGGGGAAGATTTCCAAATAACAGTTCATGGTTTTCCTTCAAACACACAAAATAGTTTCAAAGTCTCTTAGATAGGTAAGATTTACTAACTCATAAGGCAAAAATCTTGATCCAATGTCCACCATGATTTCAAACTAGAACTCAGATTTTCAAGAGAGAAACAAACACATTTCTTTTTGGTTTTAAATGCAATACAAGATACACAAGAGACCTACCTCCCATTAGCATTCTTGGCATGAATTTGAGGAAGAGCTCCACCTGCAACTCGAAGCAAGAAAGAAAAAACTCCATTTTCTCCCCCATTTTCCCCTCCAAAAGAGAACCCCCAAAATGTCTACAAAACTAGATTAAAAGGAGGAACCCTAATTTTGCCCTAATTTTCAATTTCGAAATTAGGCATTTATTTTTAAAATAAAATGGATGAAAAATGGAAACCTCTTATTCAATCCCTCTTATTCATTTTTCCTTTAAAATTAAAAAACTTCCATTTCTTATTGCGTTTTTAAATTTTAATTTCTCACTATAAATTTTAGGCCTACTTTTATAATTCGGAACTATTGACCGGGTAAGGCGTTTGATTAATTTAATTTTCTAAAAATCCAACTTTTATACTATATCGACTTTACAAGTAAAAAGGAAATAATTTCGTTTAATAATAATAATTTACCCCTTTTTTCTTCCAAAATGCGGAAATGAGTAATTTATTTCTATCTCCCAAATGACTTTAAAATTTTTCCTTTCTAAAACGCATAACTCAATAAATTCGTTATTTTAAAATTAGCTATTAAATTAACTCGCTATAACATAAAAAAGCAACATTTTTAAATAAATGACTAATCTAATGCAAGAGTCTTATTTATTCTAATTTCTCAGCTACAAATGCGTAAATATTACAAATGCGTAAATGAGCACACTAACCCCAGTTAAATACCTTGAGCTTGCCACAATAATAATTTAAAGCAATCTCTTAAATTAATGATTAATCATATAAAGGAAGCTACCCATTTAAATTTCTAAATTACTAATGTGCACGTCTACTTATAAATTTGAATTTTAATACCTAGAACAACAAACTCCACTTACCTCGTGCAAGGCTCGGAAAATGAGGAAGTCCTCCAAATCTCTCGACACGCACTCCAATGAAGAGCAAGCCCCACGAATCCACACACGATGCTCACCTAACCATGGCTAAGGCAAGACGAGAGTTATATGACCACCAAATCCGAATTCTAAAGATGAAGGAGGCATACTCAACTTGCAATCCCAAGGGAGATGAACCTTGCCCTAAGCGGTGTTGTACCTGCAATCTCCTGCACCCATGAATTCATACAAGCATGCATATACATATACATATTCAATGAAGGCGTTAGCTCAAGATTTATCACAAGGGTTAGGAACAATTACATTTACACGAAAATCAATGCAAAAGCACAATAATAAGTATGCACAGTTATTTATATTATCTAAACTACACATTTCACCATGGTTAACCTACCTTTCAAGAATGCCACATAGGACGTCAATCAAGGTCAAACGGGTTTTACAAGTCTAACTAGGGTATGGGCATTACAGTTTTGTTCCAACTTTCAATGCCTAATTGTTGTGTTGATTCTACTCACACCTCATTCCAATCTTGCAATTTCATCACCTGTCCATTTTCCTCCCCATTCTAGAGTCCCAATTTTTTGAGATCAGGGTACCTTGGTCCTCCTAATTAGATCTTAAATTGGGGCCTCACAATACTCATCTCAAATGAGTAAGAAATTTGATCTTGTGTTCTGAGATAGAAAAATACAAAAACATCAAAGCAATAGAAATTAGATAATCACAAACCCTAATTTGCAAAGAAAAGAAATTCTATCACATTCAATAGAGGATGAAAGACAAGATTTCAAAACAAAAATGCAAACCATATGCACAAATCTCCTTCATTGGACTCCATTGTTATTCTTTCACCTCCAAATTATGTGGGTTTCACCTACAAGTGCAAAGCGTGATTGAAAGCAAAGTGGCAAAGTGAAAGTGACAGCATGAGGATACTCAAATTATGGTTGATTTTGATGAGAAATGCATCCAATTTATAGAAAAATTGGAGAGAGGACAACAATTAGCAATAAATCGATATTAGATGCAATTGGATTCAAGAATGGGAAAATAAGATTTAGAAATAAATGCCATTGCACACTTTCCATGCAAAAGGATAAGACTAGCCATCAAATCTAATGTTAGGATAAGATGCCATATCCAAACTCATGACGAATAAGGAAAACTGCTTCCAAATTAAAGAACAAAAATAGGAGCCACTTGAGAGAGATAATGAGTTGGAAATTAGGATTTAGCAATTAGGAAATTAGGTGGAAATGATGAATTAGAAATTAGGAAATTAGAAAGTGATGAAATTAGAAATTAGTAAATTAGGTGAATTAATTAATAAGTTTTCATTCATTAATTAATTTACAAAAGAGAGGGAATTAATTAGCCAATTAAATAAATATTTAATTGTGACAAGAAGACTTAGCATAAATAAATAAATTATTTAACCTAGAGGGAAAATGACAAATAGGATTAAATGATTAAATCACAGAATCCTAGGAGATGAACTATAAATGCAAGGATGATAATTAGGTCATGACAAAAGATAATTGATATAGGGTCAATTTGATCAATGGTTTAATGATGAAAATTGGATAATTGATAATGTCTATGTTGATTGATAAAGATCAATGATAAATTCATCAAGATTGATAAGGATGAAATTGATAGATGCCAATTGATGAGGACCAATGACTAATCGATCCAAATTGACAAGAAATGATGATTGATTAAGATCGATGACAAATTGATCAAAGATTAATAAAAGGTAGACTTGATGAAGGTTGAATGACCAAAGAACAATGACAAATCAGTCGCAAATTGATAAGAGATTGATAAATTGATGATTTATCAGGACAAAACCCTAATTCAACATTGAGAAGGATTGATGATGTCCAATTGACATGATAATATTGATAATGATCAAAGATCACAATTGATAATGATAATGTTGACAAGACCTAATTGAAAATGTGACAAATGCAAGAAACGCAGAAGAATGGCAAAATGTCAATAAATAATAAAGATCAAGTGTGCGACATAGAAGAAATATTAATAGGATGCGAAAACCCTAAAATAAGGTCACATGGACATGCTAAAGTATGACACCACAAGCATTGACCTTTTTTAGATGCCTACACATGTCATTATGTTCCATAAATTCAATTTATTTTTTGGGCAAACAATTATTAAAGGAGGTATAACCCTCTTATTTGAAACCCAATAAATATTATATGATCTCAATTACTACACTTTAGCAAAATTCAAGTGAGCAAGAAAACAATCATTCTTCAAGCATTGGAGTAGAAGTAAAGTTAAGATCAAGTATTGAAGATGGCATCCATGATCAATGTTTTATGAAGATATCCTACATGAAATCCTAAAACCTTTGTGTGAAGGTGGTCAAATAAAACTTCATCAAGGTAGACATTATTGTTTTAAGCATTTTCACCCTTTCCCTCAAAAAGAAAGTATTTCATTATAGTCTTTCATTACATTTATCAATTCAATTTCATAGTTAATTCTAAAACTGAGGTTTGACCGAAGGCAAACCCCTATTCCCAACATCTTTCCCTCTCTTTCTATGTGTGAGGAACATATGCAAGAGCTATACTCAAGGAATCCGGCAATGTCGACAATGACGAATAAGTTCAGTTTTCAATAGCGAAAAATTCAAAGGACCAGGTAGGATCTATGCTACGTAGTCCCAAAAAATTGGGTTGAACTTTTGAGAATTGGTTATAAACAAATTCTTTTTCCTAGATCTCAGTCAATGGTTTTCTAGAACATCTATAGCTTATTGTTTCTATTAGTTTACTTCAATTATTCATGGTTTTTCCCTAATTTCACAATTTCATTCCAAATTCAACTAAGAAAGAGGATAATCAATACAAACTAGTTGAATCCAATTAGAATCTCAGACCTTTCCCCATTGAGACTGAGCTTAGATTTATTGGGTTCAACCCTCTTTTAATGTAATGGTATTAATTGGGTTATTTGGTGGATTTACTTAGTAAAAACCTAAATCCCAATTTTCCTCCATTATAGTCATTAATAAGGGTGAGGATCCTTCTCATAGTTGTATTTGGGCCCTCACCTTTATCAATGACCAACTTATTGAGTTTTATTCTATATATTCTTTCAATTCCACTAAGAATTAATTGAGCTATGGAATTGGATGTGTGATAATCTTCCCAATGAGAATTGGATCTTAAAGGGTGACTTTAACATGGTAGAACATCCTCAAGACCATAGATGGTACAAACAATATAATATCAGTAGTGAAGAATTTTATAGTTGGTTGTTTTATCTAAATTCCCTCGGCATGGTCAATCTTGTTCATGATAAATTCACTATCTTCACCCAAAATTGGTTTACCTAGTCCAACTATAGAATGAGAGATTATAGGAAATTGAGTAGGCTAGACAAATTTTACATTTCTTCTATTCTATATTTGGTCTATGATCTATTGGGATTATATGTTTAAATGGACCTATTTACCACCCTTTCATACCATTATCCCTTTGTTTGCAACATAAATTTGTCTCAACATTAAAATTTAAACAATTCACTTTCATTCAAACTTAATGTTTTTCATTTAAAGAATCCTATATTTTTAGTTTCTCTTGAGGGGATATGAAATTTTACATTTGAAACAAAAGAAGGGGATTATTGAATTGATTTATGATGTGTTTACATTAAGCAATACACCGTCTTCCTTCATTCTTTTAACAACAAATGGCATACCAACGTAAACCTAAGGAAAAATACCTTCAAGGAAAATTTGTTCATGCCAAAAAAACTTCTAAATGATTATCCTATCAATAATAGGATTCAAACTTCCATTTTTGCCACTAAAGCTCAACTATGTCAATTTTATAATTATAGATGACAAGGGTCTAAGTTCAAATCTATGCTACATTGGATAAAAGAAGGAAACATGGGCATTAATTTTCTATAACTATTTCAACCATAAACATAAAATGGAAATGACTAGTGTTATAAGGGATAAATTTGATGTCCTTCATTTTAATCCTTATGATTTGTGTAATGTTATCAAATAATTTTATGAAGATCCTTTCAAAGATGACCATTAGTGGGATATTCAACAATCCCTCGAAGATAGTGTTCAATTTATATTCCTAAGATAATAGATGCTTAATTTAGCCAATAATTAGACACAACCCTCTTATTGGAGGAGTTGAAAATGCTCTCTTCTCTATGGCCACTTATTAAATTATTGGCAACTATATCCTTCCTATTGAATTCTATAATGATATGTGGCATCACATTTAGGAAGATTATTATTTTTTTGGCAAAAGTGGCAAGCCACTAATTTATTAATATAAGATATAAGGTTACAAGCTATTTCAAAGAGCATACAAGGAGGAAAGAGACAACAAGAAAACCTCTGGTTATAGCTCTAATTTTGACACATTTTACAATTCAAATTTGAGATTTGATAAGAAAATATCAATTACAAATCCTAATTACAAACTATATTAAGCCTATATATGTGTAAGTACAAAATGGCATATGACCATACAAAGATGGGGTAATTTTAAATGAATTTTTTTCCTTTTTGGAGCCAAAAACCCCAATGTTGTTGACCAAAACTTGCAAGGAGCTGACAGACATAATTGTGAATAACAAACCAGTTGATGAGGAGGCCAGCTAGGCATGACCAAAGTGTGATGAATTGTGGATTATGTCAAAAAACCATGTAGGCATTAATACAAATTCCACACAAAATCTACTTGTTGTATCTGATAATGCGATATCATATACTAGACCAAAATTGGACTCGAAGGACCATGGGAGAAAATTGATATTCTTTGGTAGCATCTAGTTGGATAACATTATCATGCAATTTCCCCTCTAAAAAACCTCCTTCATCCCCCATAGACATAACCCTTTCATGAACAAGAGAAGCATTTAATAGATCATTAATCCCCTATTTTGTTCATAATACAAAATTGGAGGCATGGTTACAAAAAACAAAAAAGCATATTGGTTGTCAATCATTCTTCCATGGCTACTGGAGCCACAAAGTTCACATCCCATTGTTCTTGAGCTCCTTTTGCATGTCTATGTTTATCTTGTATATCATCCTAACCAAATTGGGGTTCCCCCATTCTCGGCGTTTCATAAGGTTAGGAATAATTTTTTGTTGAGGACGAATTGCTTATCTGCTCCTTTCCTTTTTTAGTAGCATTAACAAAGCATTAACCCCTTTTTTGGTGTTGTCAGCTAAATCATGACCATAGGTTCTATGGTATCAATCTAGTGTCATTTGAAGAAACCTAAAATTCTGCATTTCCAGGATGTTTTTGATGATATCATATAGTGAAACATATGCATGCCCATTTTGGAGTAAATACCTTAGAAAAAGACCTCCTATTTTAGCTTCACTCTCCCACATATCATACTTTTGAACAATAGAGATTAACTTGTTGGCAGGAAGATAGACATTGAGTGCCACTCTTTCAGCTATAATCTCTAGTAATTCTAACGATTGTAGAAGGCCTAGTGCATTTCAAAGAAAGATTGATAGTAATTGGGAGGGGAAGATAAATCTACTTGCCTAGGGAAATAGGATTTTCGAGCTCCTATAATCCTTTTCACACTTCTCCTTGTGTGGTTACTTTGAACATGAAAAACTTGTCCTAGGATTTCATCAATAATGTGGCCTGAATATGGGCACTCCCAATCTACCACTGAGATCATGACTTCGTAGTTTCGTGGCTTGTAGTCCATCTTGCACCTACAATTCCTCTATTGAAGCTTCTCAATGTATGGTAAATTTTAATTCTATGTGAGTTACTTTGGTTAACCCCTCGATTTCTTTGTTTTCCTTCTTTTGTAATTGCTTATTACCCAAAATTGTACCTTCTCATTAGCTCAGACACCACTTCCTTCACAATAATTTTATCTTCATACAACTTCCATTAGCTTTCACTATTTCCAACAATTTTGTGGATACAATAACAGGTACCGAGCCTTATTTATCTTGTTAGTTGTGTGATGGTGTATGTCTGAAGGATCTGCCACATATCTACAAATTGCTACATGTTAAAGTGGTGGAGCAGTCGGCCTTCAATCTACACAAATGGTCGTAGCTATGAAAAAACTATTCACAAGTGTGTTATAATGAGCCTTTATGAAAGATGATAAGTGTGAAGAACCCTCCACATGTCTACAAATTAATACATGTGAATGGTAGAGTATTCAACCTTCAATCTACATGAGCGGCCACAACTATGAAAGGACCGCTCACAGGTGAGTAATAATTAGCCTTTACAATAGCTAATATGAACTTAAACTTCAAATCAAATCTTATTATTTATCTCACCTTGTCATGATTATCTAATTACTCTTATCATCATTTAGGATTTGCTGAAGGTGAGGGAATAAATTGACATCAATGCTCTCATTAATTGATTCGACTTTCGCATGGTCACACCCCATATTTACCAACCCATTCACCAATTTGTTTCCCTCTCTAAATGTATGTGAAATGACATATGTTTCAAAAGAGTTCAGTAAATCCCATACTTGATTAAGAACATAGATGATATGCCAGTTAGAGGATTTTCTGATTTTGCATGCATTGGTGATCAAAATGGAATCACCTTCAATATGTATTTTGTGAATCCTCATTTTTTTTGCGAGTGACAACCCGTATAGGAGAGCTTGGGCTTTTGCAATATTGTTTGTTTCTTGGTGTAGTGAAGAAGATTTTAAGGCTAATAACTCCCCTACATGATTTCTAATACACACTCTTGCCCCCAACTCACCTAGTTTACCCCTTGAAGCTCCATCAAAGTTGAGCTTTGCAAATTCAAATTGAGGGGGTTGCTAAATGGTATGTGCTCTATCATTCCTTGATTCACCTATTGAGGACTATTTACCATTTCCTGGTAGACATATACCCTTCCATTTTTTCTAATTCACCATCACACGAGGTGAACAATGCATTACTCTTCTGATGTTTCTGCACATAGGTGTTCACTAGCTCCGTGATTGAATTTTCTATTTCACATAACACTTTCTCTATGGGTCAGGTATGTTGTTTGAAAATCCTCTTGTTTCATTTCCAACATATTGACCATATGACTGTAGTTGGAATGACTTTCTATATACATGAGAAAAAAGAAGATTTGGAGAGAATGGGCCAAGTCTGAAAGAGCTCCCAAATTGTGCTTGGTAATGACATAGATAGATCTAATTTTGTCATAACAAAACACCAACATTAATGTGTAAATGGGCATTGGACAAATAAATGATCCATGTTTTCAGATTCCTAGTCACATAGTACATATTTAAACTGTTGTGCTATCTAAAGCTTGGCAAGCTTGTCACTAGTAGGGATTATTTTCTTTAATGCCAACCAAGAGAAGCACCCTACTTTTAGCATGATTACATTATTCCAGCAAAAGGACAAGGTTTTGTGGGTCTATTGTTGGTTTATCATGTGTTGAAGTGTTGAATAACCATTTTGGACTATATAATTTGCATTTGCAGATGGGGCCCATATGAGTTTGTCTTCCTTATTTGTCAAGTAAACTATCCTTTGTGTAAATACTAATTGAAGTACCTTTTTTGGCTCTTCTTCAATTTCAACCTCATTGATGTCCTTCCATATGACTTTCCATGAGTAGATAGTAGCTCCACTTATATAGTTTACTAGCTTATATCCCCATTTTGTTATGATAATCGATATCACCTATTGCAATTGGTTGTTTTGAGCTAGAAAGGGGTAACCAATCCATGAATCAAACCAAAAATTATTTGACTCCCCATTGTGGACTTGCCAAGATATATACTTTGTCACTAAATCTCTGGAGGATATCATAAAGTTCCACATTTCTGAACCATTTGGAGGATTTGATATGGAGAAGATTCTAAGAGGATTGCATGAGTCTAGGTATTTGGTCTACATGATTTGGCAACACTTTGATTCTGAGTTTGTATACATTCTCCATACTAGTTTTCCTCCAAAGGCTTTGTTTCGCTTAACTAAGTCATGCAGCCCTACCCCTCTTGATTAATTCTCAATTCCCATATTATTTAATGAGATTAATGGGATCTTTTTGTCATCTAATAAGTTCCGTTTCTAGAGAAAGGTTCTAATGATCTTTTCAATTTGTAGAATCACAGACATTGGGGCTTTAAGAACTGAAATGTAGTAATTAGGAATGGTTGTTAAAACAGATTTAATAAGTAGAATCCGACCTACAAGAGACAACCATTGAGCCTTCTATGATGATATACTATGCTTAATCCTTTCAATCACAATTTTCCAATAGGAGGTCTTATTAGCTCCCATGAATAGAGGTATACCCAAGTATATGCTTGGTAAGTCATTTTCCTTAAAGCCAAGAATTTTAATGATCTTTTTCCTTAAAGGAGCCTTGGTATTAAGAATGTATATTGTGGATTTATGGATATCCATCTGCTGACCTGATACTGATGCCTATAACTCTAGAGCCTTCTTCATTTTCCTTGCTTCTCAAGCTAAAGATTTAGCATATAACAATGTATCATCATCGAAGAGGGAGTGTGTAATAGATATGGATGTGTTTGGTAAGTTTATCCCTTGCCAAAGACCCCTGTCATGATTGGATTTGATCAATCTACTAAAGGCTTCTACCATAATGATGAACAAGAAAGGAGATAGAGGATCTCCTCGCCTTACTCCTTGGGTAGCTACAAAAAAATCTGTTGGGGTTCCATTTATAATGATTGAAAAGTGAGCTCTTGAGATGCATGCTTTTATCCATTTGAACCATTTCTCAGAGAACCCACACTTGTGCAAGACTTTAAGTTAAAAAATTCTCGTGATAACATTCTCTCTTTCTCTCTTGGGTGTATCCTACCTTAACGAAATCTCTCCCAATAAGGAGTGCATGATCTCTTTAATATGGGGGCATACACTCTGCTCATATTTTCCTTCTTGATACTTAAAGTTACTTAGTGAACTTGGTTTTTCTTTGTAATTTTTGGTATCCTTGCTTTTCATGACTCATAGTGAGGGGAACCTTACTACTTGTAGTCATGGTTCTCTCCCTCTTGATCTTCCTTTTACTTTGTCAATTGAAGTCGTAAGATCCTTAGTCCATTGAGGGCTTGGTGTATATTGCCTCCTTGACGTAGTGAAAGTCTTTCAATCTTATTTCCTTGTACTTTATCGGTAGTTTTGGCATACACTTATAATCGCGCTAAAGTGGGGGCTAAGTGTAGTGTCATAAAATTATGACCTTGTGATTTTCGACCGCATTTGGGTCTTCACATTGACAGATGAATACCTAAGCCTGATTGGAGACCCGAAACATGCTCATACCACCTAAAATTTGTATTTTCTTGCACCTCACGCTGCCTGCTCTCACTTCCTGTCCTGAATTAGGGTAGCACAGGGGCGTGAGACCCCTGTCCCTACCCTATTTTGGGCCCCCTTCATTCAAATTTTACATTGGACTTGTCAATCATGAGCCGGAAAGAGTTTTCCTAAGTCGGCCTAAGATGAAAAATTAGTTAAAAACCCCTAATTGGCAAGTATATAAGGAACATTTCTCCACCCATTCGCATAAGTTTAATCAAGTACAATTAAGAGAAAATAAGTTCAAGAAGTGAAATCAAGTGCAATCATTCAAACATCCCTTCAAGCATTGAAAATTTCAAGTCTCCTTTCAAGGCTAGGTGTTGCATTCAAGTCAAGGATTCAACCATTGAAGAGGAGATCTCTACCAACCTTCAAGACATTCTATTTCACATATCCTTTCAAACATCTCTATCAACATTTCAATTTCATCCTCTCTTGAGGTTAATTCTACTTTAGGCATTTCCTTTTATTTACTTGCAAGTATTTTTTATCATTTGGCTAATTCCAAACCGGGGTTTGATCTAAAGGCAAACCCCAATCCCAACAACTTTTCCTCTCTTTTTTGTGTGTAGGTTGCAGGTGTGCAATTGTAATTGCAGGTTTAGGCTTCATTTTCATAAATGGAAAAACCCTTTTTGGTGCATGGATTTTTTAGAGCACCAAGTACACTTTCAACCCGATCCCGACAACTTTCACTCAAATTTGCAGGGAGCTTCGTCTCAACATTTTACTACTGATTCTAGGTGCACAACTTCATCCTGCATCTCTATCTCAAGATATAATCATTTCTTTGTCATCTTCATACTTAGTCTCAAATTGCTTAATTCAACTTGTCTATTTTAAAAGAGGGTTACTTTACTTTCTAAATCACTGTCAATTCATTTATCATTCAATCTCTTTCCATTGAGATTGGATCTAGTGAATTCAACCACCCCTCTTTTAAATGTAATGTGTGTGAGAAGTTGAAGGGAATCCTTTGTGAAACTTTCATTCCTATTTTGAGGGGACTAAAGCTTTCCACTTGATCAACCCTCATCCCTTTTCACCCCATTACACTTTCCTATCAAACTCTGTAACTCAGCAAGTTTCACTTGTTTGTCTCCTTCATACAGGATTTCAAGCTTCTCCCAGATCTCATGTGCAGTTTGAAGTCCCATTACATTTGGCATCTCAGAATCAGTTAGGGCACTAAGAAATGCTTCCTTCACTCTAATATTATGTTCAACTTCTTTTATCTCATTTGCAGTAACCGGTCCATTCAGAGGAGCAAAATAGGCATTCTTTGTAATCTTCCAGTAATCTTCTCCAAGACATTTTAAGTGCACTTCCATCTAGTTCTTCTATATAGAATACTTACTTTCATCAAATCTCAGATTGTCCTTCTTAAATATAACACTTCCAGTTCTAGTTGCCATCCCGGATCTCCTCAAATAGTTAAGCTTCTTCCGAAGGATCTAGCTTTGATATCAATTGTTGGCAACAACAATGAAGAAAATTGAGAGGGGGTGGGGTGAATTAGATTTTATCGAATCTATAAACTTAACTACTTAACTACAAAAATAGATTGGATAAACTGCAACAATAACAAAGATAAGCAAATTGAAGACACAACACACAATACCTAGATTTTGAGGTGGAAAACCCGGTTAAGGGAAAAACCACAGTGGGAACTTATGCATAGTAAGATGATACTCTACAGTAGTATGTGTAAATATTACAATGGGGAATGCACATACATCTAGGCACACTGCCTAGATCTCACTACTCAAAAGATAATGACCCAAAAGGCTACAACCCTCAAGGAAGTCTCACTGACTTACAACAAGGTTTGAACTACAATCTAGAAGAAATGAACTACAATAATAGCGTCTCCAATTGCCTGATGATAGTTTTGGTTAAGCATAAATGTCTACCTTGCAACACCAATCTCTCCTCAACATCAGAAGATGAATCCTTGTTCACACATACACCACTCTCTCGTAATGCAGACACAACCTCTATCTCTAAATTACATGACAATATCACCTATATATACAATTCATCAACCTTGACAACAAGGTCAGCTAAACCCTCAACTCACAATTACAAAATTACATCACAAGATATAAATATCAACAACCGGACAAATATAATGATTTACATGATATAACTTGGACCTATTTCAAATTCCCAAACGCTCAACTCCATCGGAAATCAAACCAAGATCAACCGCAACACGCTACCCTACCAGAAAAACTACATAACATGAAGAACAACATCACATTGGTAAAGTCACCAAGAACTCACACAATTATCAATATGGATCATCAAAACAAATAGGACACGATTAGGAAACACCCAAAAAAACATTAGAATTATCAATAATAGCTACACCAACACCACTTATCAAATCTTCATCTGTCAATGTCTAAAACTCAAGAACACTCAAACAACAACAATTGTCATGAAGAAAGATAACTTGTGGAGCACCAAATCATGAACCATTTGAAATGAAGATACACAAGACCATCCCAAACAATATCCCTAAATCTCAGCTCAAGATATGATCACACCAGAATATACCAGAGGAAATACTGAACTCTGCAAGACAAAACTGTAAACCGGATCATAAAATCTTCCCAATCTGCAAACACCAGAGCAAATCACAAGAATATGTTGACATAAATGACAACAACATATACCTAGCAGTAGCAATGTCCAAAAATCTCCAACAAACATGAAATAAGGTGCAAGTTTTGTGATATCTAAAATGTAGTTGGCATTAGATATGCTGGCTTGTACTTTTTTTTTGCTCAATTTATCATGAGATGAATCTCCCTCATTTTTCTTTTTGGCAATCTCATATTTGTTGCAAATTTAGGACCGCCATCGGTGAATAAATTTATAATTTATATGCATGTTTTGCCTCATTCGAGGAGTTCATACTTTATTTTTGGATAATGTTAGTTCTTGGTTTTTATATTTATGATTTCTGATTAACGCCTCTCTTTGTCTCTACAACTTTCATTATTTGAGTTTAGAGTTTTTAATTTTATTTGCATATAGGCTAGCACGTTCAATTTTGATGCTTTGTTTTGACTTCTTTAGGGTTAGAGAAAGGTATTTTGATGTAGAGGAAATAAATTCTAATTTGTTAAATACACAAAACTTTTAGAGGTTCTCACCAACTCCAACATAGGTGCAAACTAGGTGCTCTTCTCTAGACCACTACCATTGGCCTAACTTGGAATCCTTGAACATATTGGCTTTGTAAATCTGAAATAACATGGAAAAATTTTCTTTGAGGAATAAATGATCATAGAAAAATCCATTTTGCTAGTATTTTACAATGCAATTCTTCATTGGTATGAAACTTCTTTTTTGGTTCATTCTAGGAAGACAACTTTCAATGGGCCAAGGCCATACAAGCACAAGTTTATTTCAAACACTCAAGCAATGACTTGAAAGAATCCTCACATCCTCCTTTGGGTGAATTTAATTTATATTCAATGCTTCCAATGATCAAAACAAAAATAGAACATTATAACATCAAACCCTCATTGAACTAGATTTTCAAACTACCATATTGTAATATGAAAATAACAACCATTAATAACTTTCACAAAAAAACAATTAAGCTAATTGCTTTGGTGAGATTGAAGATAACATATATATACAAAATATTTCTTCACTTTTTATCAAGATCCATCAGTGGAAAAGGAAGTTATGGATTTTTTTGTCTTGCTGGAAACCCTAGCTTCATCTCAGACCTGCACTCACCAAAAATGGCATAACTCATGCAAAATAATAAAATTTGATAAAAACAAAAGAATATAAAGTAGAATTATGTATCCATACTTTCCCATTGGTTTCAGATCAATATTAGTCTTTACAAATTTGTACCATTCACTTTTGCAGACTGTTAACACAGAAAATACAATCTTTCAACATGTCTATACAAAAAATGCAATATATTTCAAAAATACTAGATGAAATATAACGAGACCAAGGGAAATGGAAAGTAGATTCAAATGGATTTCAATTTCAATACTATTAGGGTTTAGGAAGATCTAGAGAAAGTACAAATTAACAATTATATGTAGATACAAAAACAAAAGATGAAGAAAAATGTATAACACAGAGATTTAACGTGGTTCACCCAAGATGGGAAACATCCATAAAACACAACTATCCAATATTTTCTTATTATCCAGTAAATCAGTACAAAACCATTACAATGCCCTTTTACATTCCAACCACTTATAACAAGAAATTTTTAGGGCAACACTCGAAGTCGGGTTTTTTTCAACAAAAAATGACAAAAAAAAAATTATGATACTTACATGATACATAACAAGTGTACAATACTTGCATGATTAGTCGCTACATATCAACAATCTCCTAGTTGAAGACTGATCAGGCTCCACACCAAAGAATCTCCCACTTGGAGACTGATCTTGGACAACATTGTTGAACTTGTAGGTCCCAATGGATAAAACTCTTGGACTCGCTTGTTCCTTAATTCCATGATGTTTAGTCAAGAATGTCGAGAGAAAATGAGGAGGAAATCATCTTCTCCTATGAGACTACCTTCATGAACATATCTGCGGGATTGTCACTTGTGTGAATCTTGTCAAACCGTAACTAGCCATCCTCCAAAACAGACCGTATGATGTGGTACCTGAGCTGAATGTGTTTTGTCCTCGAATGAAAAGAATAATTCTTTGCAAGATGAATGACACTCTGGCTATTAGTATACAATGGGATATCCTCTTGTATCTAGCCCTATTCCTCCATAAAATGTTGTAACCAAATCATATCCTTGCTAGCTTTAGTAGCAGCTACATACTCAACCTCAGTGGTTGAAAGCGCAACAACCTTTTATAGTCTAGAAATCCAACTAGCTGCAGTTCCCCTATAGTAAAAACATGCCTTGTAGTACTCCTCCTTGTATCAATATCACTTTCTAGATTGGAGTCAACATATCCTCGTAGAGCAGCATTCGATCCTTTGAAACATAATGCCTTGCTAGAAGTACCTCTCAAATACCCGAGAATGCATTTGACAACATTCCAATGTTCCATTCCCAAATTTCTCATGTACCTGCTCACAACTCCTAGTGCATGTACAATATTTGTCCATGTGCATACCATCTCATACATCAGACTGCCAACAACTAATGAATATGGGATGTTAGAAATGTTATTTACATCTTCCTTTGTCTTTGGACACATCTCCTTAGTCAATTTAAAATGACTAGAAAAAGGTGTACCAACTACTTTTTTATTCTACATGTTAAATCTTTTCAACACGTTCTTTATATACTCACTTTGGGACAAAGTTAATGTTCTATTTTTTTTGTCCCATGGAATCCTCATACCAAGGATTTTCTCAGTTTCACCTTAATCCTTCATAGAAAATGCCTTTGCTAATTTATGTTTAAGTTCATTTATATGTTGAATGTTAGACCCAACTACAAGCATGTCATCAACATAAAGTAACAGGATAATATAACTGCCATTATCCAATATCTTAAAATAAACACAATGATCAGAATGACATTTGTGGTAACCTTGCTCAACCATGAAACTATCAAATTTTAAATACCATTGTCGGGGTGCTTGCTTTAGGCCATACAAACTCTTCTTCAACTTGCACACTAACTCCTCCTTACCTTTGACCTCATATCCATGTGGTTGCTACATATAGATTTCCTCCTCCAAATCCCCATTAGAAAAATCTATTTTAACATCTAGTTATTCAAGATGCAAGTCTTTTGCATTCACAAGACTTAGAACAATTCTAATTGAAGTCATTTTGACAAGTGGAAAAAATATTTCATCAAACTCTATACCCTTTTTCTATGCAAAACCTTTAACCACGAGTCTGGCCTTATATCTTTTTTTTCCTCCATCCTCCTCCTTCAACCTATAAACCCATTTATTTGGTAAGGCTCTTTTTCTTGCAAGTAATGGGACTAAGTCCCAAGTCTAATTCTTCATTATGGAATCCATTTCCTCTTTCATGCCTAGCTCCCAAAACTATTTGGCATCCACCTGCATTGCTTTTTCATATCCTTCTAGTTCACTAGAATCAGTAAATAAAAGAGAATACAAAGAAGGAGAAAATCTTTCAGGAGGTCTACTTAACCTCGTAGAACATCTAACACTTATAGGAGTTTGTGGGATATTTTGTTTTTGCTGAGCATGAGGTACCAATGGCATTTTATTTTTAGGAATCTCATCCAACACCACATATTCCTTTTTGACCTGTTCATGCTTCTTTTCCTACATTTTCTCTTTATACATGACCACCTCATTGAATATAACATCTCTACTTCTAATTATTTTTTTATTTTCAAAATCCCATAACTGATAACAATAGTCATCCATTCCATATCCAATGAAGGTACATTTTTTAGATTTAACATCAAGCTTAGTTTTGTTTTCTTTATCAACATGGACAAAAGCTTCAAAACCAAAGGTTTTTAAAAAATAATAGTTTACCTTTTTACCAGTCCATGCCTCCTCTAGAATGCCATAATCCAAAGTATTTCAAGGTCCTCTATTTATCAAATAAATAGCAGTATGTACAACATCTATCCAAAATTGTAAGGGCAGCCCAACATGCAATCTCATTCTCCTTGCACGCTCCATGATAGTCCTATTCATTCTCTCAGACACACCATTTTCTTTTAAAGTTCTATTTTTTACCTTTGGATTCCATTGAAAGAACACTAATTTTCAAATTATTTACTATAATACCCGCTTCCATTATTAGATCTGAGATACTTCAACTTTTTTCTTGTCTCATTCTCAACCAGAGCTTTCCATTTCTTAAAAGTTTCAAAAACATCTAATTTCTATTTTAAGAAATATATCAATATTTTCTTGGTTGCATCATGTATAAAAATAATATAATAACAATAGCCACCAAGATGATACTTGACCCGATCCCCATACATCTGATTGCACAAGCTCTAATTTCTCACTCTTCTTCCTTTTCCCAACCTTGAGAAATCTGACTATTTTTTGTTTACCATAAACACAATTTTCATAGAATTCTAAATCAATCTACTTCAATCCTAGAAATAATTTTTTAGAGTGAAGGATTTTCATCCCTTTCTCACTCATGTGCCCAAGTCTATGGTCCCATAGTTTTGAATTTGTCCTTGCAACATCTATTGTAGTTGTCCCTGCAACAATTTTTTTCGCAGCAGCTAAGGTAGAATAAGTATTACTAGTACACAAATACAATGTGACTACCTTTGCACCTTTAGCTACTAGTAATGCACCTTTAGTGACCTTCCAGACATTGTCTATAAAGGTAACTATGCAGCCTTCACTACCTAGTTGTCTTGCGGAAATTAAATTTATTCCTAGATTAGGAACATGCCTTACTTCCTGCAACAACTAGTCATTTCCATTCTGCAACTTGATCTTTATCTTGTCTTTTCCAACAATCTGACAGGACTCATCATCACCCAAATATACCTGTCTAAAATCACCTTGAACATAATCTAGAAAATATTTTCTATGGGATGTAGCATGAAATGAAGCCCTTGAATCTAATACCCAATAATAATTAACATTATCTAAACATAGAATCAAGGCATCTTGTAAATTATTACTTGCACAATTAGCTTCCTTATTTTCATCTTCATTTACATCTCCTTGTTTGTTTTTTCGAGATTAGCAATTTTTCTTTAAGTGTCCTAGATTTGCGCAGTACCAACAATCCTTTATTCCTTTGGAATGAGAGAGTCCTTTATTTGACTTCTCTCATGACTTCTCACACCCTAAGCCTTTTACTCTTTCCTTTGATCTTCCCTTGTTCTCTACATTCAAAACAATACTTGATGATGTTGAAGTCTCACTTGTGATTTTTCATCGCATTTCCTCGCTTAGGATAGCACCAACAACATCATAAAATTTCAAAGTATTTGAGCTAGAGACAGAGTTACTTATAGCTATAATCAAGCTAATCTAGCTTTCTGGCAAATAACATAAAATTAAGAGAGCCCTAACCTCTTCATCAAAGTTAACTTTTACAGAAGTCAATTGGCTGGTAACTGTATTAAATTCATTTAAATGATCTATTACAAATCCTCCCTCACTTATTTTCATATTAAACAAATGCTTCAAGATTTCTCATACAGTTAGCTAGTGTCGCCATTAAACCTGAAGTCATTATTTTCTTTTGATATATTGCATGCTACAGTTGGTGCAAGGCACAACCAAATGGTTCCAAGTGTCTTTCTATCTAGAATATCCTAGTCTTTATCTAATATCACAGTCAATTTCTTTGAATTTCCTTTCAATGGCTACCACAGATCCTTTTGATATAGGTATTCCTCCATCTGCATTTTCCATAACTGATAATTCTGGTCATTGAACTTCTTCAACTTGAATTTGGTTTCTTCCATTGCTCCCACTCAAATCTGAAAGTCCCTACCAATTTACAAAAATACATAGCTTTGATACCAATTGCTAGGGTTTAGGCATATTTGGAGCAAATACAAATTAACAATTATATGCAGATACAAAAACAAAAGATGAAGAAAAATGCATAACACAGATAACACAAAGATTTAATGTGGTTCACCCAAGATGGGCTACATACATAGAACACAGTCATCCAATCTTTTCTTATTATCCAGTAAATTAGTACAACACCATTGCAATGCCCTTTTATATTCTAGTCGCTTATAAAAATCAATTTTTAGGGCAATACTCAAAGTCGGATATTTTTGTGGTTTTTTCAAAGAGTTTTTTCCAACAAAAAATGACAAATTTATTTTTCCTGTACTTGCATGATACATAATGAGTGTATGGTACTTAGATGATCATTTTCCACATATCAAAAAATACGTCTTAGGTCATTAAATTCAATGTACAGTCCATACCAAATGAAATATCAACAATATTGCAAGAAAACATAAGGAAAATTGCTCCAAATTGACTGTCATCTTCATTTTAAAGTTCATCAACCCCTAGGGTCATGGTTACAAGACATATTTATGCCATAAAAATTATTTTCTCACCCCCAACCAACCTACAACTACCCTTTAACAACATATTAAAAAGTTGCATTTCAACTTTAACAATATTTGAACAACTTTTCCATCTTTTACCCTATTGGCCTAAAACTTCACAAAATGATCCCATATGATCTCTAATGGTCCAAAATGACCTTATTTATATAAAACAACATAAAATAAGACAAAAACCCAAATTTGAGCATTAGGGTGCTTCTGCACCAAATTTTAGTAACGCCTGACAATTGCTTCCTTGTAATTATGCAAGCATTTCTACAAATCCATTGAGTGCATTATAACATTTCAAAAAAATTCTCCTTGTGGTGGTAATTTCTTTGTCAATTTTTTTTATTAGGGTAAAACGGGTTTTGAAGGGGCCCTGCACCCTTACAAATAGAGAGTTGCCATTGGAAATTAGACTAGAGTGTCTGGCAATGAACCACAAGTTTTAGAGAGGGTCTGAAACCTTTTGGACTTATAGGCATCCAGATTCCAAAAATCAAAGGTTGTGAAAGACATAAAAAAAATGCAGTAGCCACACCCAACCAAATGCCAACCAAATATCAAGGGTAAACATTACAAACCAGGCTGGCCGAAACATACGGTCTAAGTCAGCAAGCAATAGACCTCAAAAGATAGAGAATAAGGGTTTTTTCAAGCACCCTTAGCCTGTTACAATCCAAGAACACTGAGAGGAAGGGGTGAATCAGTATTCTATCAGAAGAGTAACTTTTAGCCTTTTTGACAAATCCAATTATTAATCAGTAAGCATGAAAGAAAGTAACAACAAGAAATAATAATGCAACTGCAAGAACATACACCATAACACAGAGATTTATATGTGGAAAACCTCAAAGGGGAAAAACCACGGTGGGATTGGTGACCCATAATATCTATCCAATGGCCAAATGAATAAATATTACAATAGGGGCATAGACATGTAGGAAGGCCAATAGCCTAGAGCATATTGCTCATCACAAAAGGAGCCTCACTGACTACATACACCAAACATGGAGTTACAAACAAAATACTGAACTCAGGAAATGCATCTTCTATGTTGGATGAGTTCCGGTTAAAGCTCTATCTATACCGATTATCATTGTGTCTTCTCTATCGGTAACTTAGATTGCTTCCCAAACCTTTTAACCATCAACCAAGACCAACTGCAGATTATTACATTCACATTCTGTCGATCAAGATCGCTCGCATGATATTACACACCTCATCTTTTCTATATATTTAAAATGACCTAACCAGACTGAGTAATATACCCTTTTACGAACATAAACATAAATGCCTTATGTCGGCTTACAATGATATTACAATATATTTACATGTCGGCCTAAACAAAAATAAATTTATTAAACATCATGACCGATGCCACTGATTGTTGTCGTGTAAACCTGTCAGATCAAACTCTCATGTTGGCCTCATATATCGGTTCTTAGTTTGTCAGTTTCCCTTCTTGCAGATTACCAGAGTCCCTAACTTGTCGGTTCACTAAATGCAGAGTATCTTCAATGCCAGTGATCCATGAATACCGATGAGTACCGGTTATGTGTCAAACCCAAAACTGATGTGTGTTTCCATCAATGACAATAACACAACTAAACCGGATGAGTGTCAATTGCAAACATAGCCAACAAGAAGGGTTTTCCTAGGCTCCCATAACCTGTAACAGCATCTTGAGGCCACAACAAACAAAGCCGGATCCTAACCAAAAATAAAAATTGGCCAAATTGGGCCCTTGAAAACTACCAGTATCTAGTCTGTCCATGAGAAGAACACAAGACACAAGGTTTTTCCACACTCCCTCAACCTTGAGAATGGGTTTTACAAGGATCCCACAAATTGAAAGAGTAGGTTTAATAAGGATCCCATAACCAATCAAGGCCCAAACATCAACAACTTGTCCTAAAGACACCTCTTGGGACATAGGGTTTTGATGAGGCACCCAAAAATTCCTACAGAGAAAAACATGAGGGTTTTGACAGGCTCCCTCAACCAACAACATGCACATCAACAACTTGAAAATATCCTCGACCCAAAACCCATGCAACCACTCTACCTCCATAAGAGAGTAAAAAACCTCAAAGAGAGATCCATGAGAATGGACAAGAGGAGAAGAAGAGACCCACATGGGTTTTAGAAAGGCTCCCAAAACCTCAACCTTGAAGAAGACCAGCATTGAGGACAAGAGACCCTCCAAGATCACCACCTAAATAAGGAAAAAAGGAGAGAAAACAATCATAAAAATAGTCTCGATACCAAGCCAACCACAAAACAAAGCATTAGTAGCCTCCCACCAACACCTCCCAACATCAACTGCAGCATCCAGCTCCACCTCAATAGGAGAAAGGTTATCTCCAACAGAACCCATCTCCACCTCAAAAGAAGACATGACCACCTCTACAGAAGGGACTGGAAATAACCAAGTATACTGAGAAAGAAGTGACAAGGCTGACAACAATGAGGCAAATAAGGGAAAGCCAAAAAATGGGCAACCAAAGATATAAACAACTAAGAAAGCCCACATAGACAACACATCAAAGAACTTGCCTTCTCAATATTATCTTCCCTAGTCTCTTACATAATCTATGGACTGCTTATCAAACAATTCATTTACCTTTATTTCCTTTAGAATTTGCAAATAATCACTCCAACACAATTTAAAAACATTGATTTCACTTATTTTAATGCTTCTGGTGGTTATCTTACATCTGTCCAAAAGAAAACATACAATCAGGTGGTAATGGTGAATGCTAATTTTTTTTAATAGATCTTGTAAAAGAAAGAATCTTTACCAATGCCATGGTGTGCTGTGATTTTATTTGTACTAGTTCATCTTCAATGATTAAGAACTAACATTTGTTGGTTCTACAACTTTTGGGTTGACTTCCATCAAAGGAACTTATGATTCAAATACATTCATTTTTTCCTACATTATTTGATGCTTTTGGAAACCAAAGTGTAGATGTTCAAAAGGTAGGCTTTTGTTTTTGGCTTCCAAAAATATTTATTTGTTGCTAATAAATGTAGGTCTCTATAGATTTTTTTCCCTGTTAATATTTTCTTTTCTTAAGTTGTTTTATATTCAAGCTTGAAAAATATGTTATTTAGAAAGAAGAAAAAATAAATTTTAAGTCTTGATTTATTTGCTTGTACAAATGATCATTGTTTGTCCAATAGATGTATATATCATCCTTGGAAAATAATTTTTACCTTACCTTGGAATCTTGAGAAATACCCAACTACGACTTATAACAATCTATGCAGATATAATTTCATAGGAGTAGTATATAATCAAAAAATTTGTGTTGATCACTATATTCCCTATAAACGTTTTCCAACTATTTTGTTTTGTACCTCTGAGTCTAATTAATTCCTTTTGCAAGCAAGGTTTGTTGTTGTTGTGGGGGTGAAAAATGTAGAGGCATAGACATGGCGCATTAACTATTTGACAAAATGCCTCAAAAATATGTGTCCCTGTGGACTACAATGATTTTAGGATATGCACAAAATGGATTTTTTGGGAATGCTTCAGAAACTTTTAAACAAATTTAATTAGCAAGTATCAAGCCAAATACCACAACCTTTGCCACCATCCTCCATGCTTGTCACAAAATGGGAGCTTTGGAATGGGGTAGGGTATCCATCAAGGCATAAAGGATACATTTCTTCTCCAAATGTAAATACAATTGCCCTAATAAATGTGTATGTAAAGTGTGGAAGCATAAACAACACATGTGAATTGTTTGACAAAATGCCTCAAGTAGATGTAGTCTCATGGACTACAATGATTGCAAGATATGCACATAAAACATTTGTTGAAAGTTTTTTAGAAACTTTCAAACAAATGCAATTGGAAGGTGTAAGCTAGACTTGACAACCTTTGCGAGATTTATCCCTTACCATTGCAAATAAGGAGGTTTAAAATGGCGTATGAACATCCAATTCTCTACACTTGAGCATGGCCTTCCTCTTTGATTGCTTTATACTATTAAGTCTTCAACATTGAATTTATGATTTAGATCATGATCTAGAAGGTAGAACAAGGTAGTAAACTAATTCCTCCAAGGCTAACGATTATGTTTTCCATGTGCAGCCAAAACATGGATCAACAAAATTCATGATTATCTAGATATCACACCTCAAATGATATGAGTTCTTGTATCAACCACAATGTTCATCCTATCATACAACCCCTAGAAAGGGATATTTATGGTGGTTGTATGGACATGGTAAATTGTTGTTTACTTATGGTTGTTGTATGAACATGGTAAATTATTGGTTCCTTGGTATTTTCCTTCTATGTTGGATTTGGTTATAATGCCATAGTAACTAGATTTTTAACTTAATTATAAATGCTAATTTTGGTTTTTATAAAAATACAACTGACAATGTCAATGATGCACTTCATCTTCAGAAGCCAATTTCTATTTTTAAGTTGTTTGCATTTCAAATTCATCATAAAGATTATTTTTCAACATTGTTAGAGTGTAGAGGTGTTTGCATCATTGTTATAATGTAGAGCTCTTTGGTATTGGTGCATTGGAACATGATTTTAAATATTGCTTTGAAGGTGGAATCCAAGCAACAAAATGAGACCTTAAAACACTAGCTATTCCTTTTCATGTTAGGAAAAGAACATTTCTTTTGCAATTGTTAACTCTTCTAACCTTGTCTTAAATATTGGATCCACTAAGGGTTAGATTCCTTTATTTTTTGAATGGGAAGAACTATTGTGCTGATCACATGCTCATTGTATATTTTATTTATGGATTCATGTCCTTAAATAGAAGGGGAAAATCCTTCTAGCTAAGTAGGATTCACATATTGAAGAATCATAAAATCACATGTCTAGGCCAAACAATTTTAATTCAGAGCTTATCCTCAAGGTTAATGACTACCATGTGCACAATTCAGAAAGTCTCTTTGTTTATAATTGTTAGTTTAAAGATAACTTGGCAGATCCTATCTTTGAGAATGGTGAATAGAAAGACCTAATTCCCTAAGGTTTTGTGGATGATCATTTTGTGGATGATCTTCAAATGATAGATGTGGAGCATCTACATTCATACATTTTGGAGTGGCATTTTCAATTGAGCTTTTCTAGGACAAAATGGATCGTGGCTTTACTCCACTAGTTTTTTATAGTTTGACACTTATCCCACCTTAGTAGTATGACCAAAAGGTTTTTAAGGACTTCTCACACAAGAACTTCATTGTACAAGGATGATAAAATGTATGAATTCAATTGTTAGTCTTTTTCTCTCTTGTAGGTTGGGTTGTCAAATAGGTCAAAGTGCATATATATTTTAATTCCTTATTTCCAGAGAGCTAAGATAGATAGTACAGACATGATCCCACCTTCACTTATCTGAATTTTGGTACAACTATTGTTCTTTCATGCATAAGAAGGTTTGGATAGATTGTAGCAGAGGCTCTATAAAAGCCAAGTAATGGATACTCTATGTTGTGCTTTAGGTAACTGCTGAGGAAACTCAATATGTCAATGCCAAATATATATAGGTATGCATGCCATTTTAGTTTTTGGGTCAGTAGCAATCCTCTATGATGAAAGCATAATTTTTGTTGGTGTAAATAAATATTCATTATGGATATTATTACAATTTACTTAAGTTAACTTAGGATAACACATCTCTTCGTAGTTTGGATTTGAGACACTTAGGGAAGTGTGCACATAGGGATATAGCTTGTAGGAGAAATTCCACCTTTTGTGGTTTTATTTTGTTGTTACACTCCACATTCGATGGGTCATCCACCTCTTGTGGAATATTATATTATTTCTCCTACCTACCCCTAGTATTTCTTACCCACCCTTGTCTCTCATTGAGCCACATGTCATGATTGTGTGCTCATACATCCATATGGCCTTGCCTAAATAAGCAGACCCATATTCATTGAATTGGTTAATCCAATTGATCATTTGCATATTGATGAGAATACAGTTTGTTCTTGTCATCCTTTTGTCTCTCTTTTATACTTTTCATTATGCCCTTGATCTTGGCAAAATCTCACATGGTATCAGAGCCATTGGGGCTTCAATTGATTGGTTTTTGGAGACATCTTGGAAGGCTTCTATTTTAAAATTTGATGGACAACATTTTTTGGAGGCATCTTAGAGCGTTTTCGACCTCACCATTGCATCTGGGAGGTCATTTCCATAAAAATCGAGTATAAACTCGACCTATTTTGGCAAAAATTGAATTTTGGGTATTGGAGAAATTTTTCGCCCAATTCGAATGGTACGGTACGGAATTTTCGGGTCTCAAAAAAATTATGAATTTTTTTTTCAATATTGAAAAAGATTTTTTTGAAATTTTTTTTTTTAAATAAATAAATTTGCAGGTTCGTACATTTTGCCCATCAACAGCGCACAGTCAACCGCTCAATCATCGCCCAATCAACATTTTTTGAAAAAAAATTAGACCCCTCTCTGTTGAGCAGTTTGGATTTTTGGGTCAACTTTGGAGGCTCATAACTTGCTCAATTTTGCTCCTTTTTGGGTGCAATATTTTTTTATTTGGGCTAAATTTTCATGTTGTTCACAGTGGTGTGGTTATTTTCTGATTTTCGAGCACTGGTTTTTTGGAATTTTTGGATTCTCTCAGCTATACTTGTCCAATCCTCAATTTCACAACTTCAAAGACTTCGTTTGAGCTCATATGCCCTCCTTCTTAGATGTCATTTTTTTTTAAAGTGCATATGTTTTCATCTACTTTCATAATCTATGATCAGATTTTAGATATTGGTTGTATTTGGCCTATTTGGTACTTGTAAATTGCTTGGATCTTAGTTTAGATCTCTTTCTTTATTAGTTTGAGTCTCTTTTGGCCTTATTGAGGCAGTTGTAAAGTTGAAATCATAAGTCCACTTTGCCATTTTTTGCAAGTGGCCCATTGTACATGCACTAAGTATTAAGTGCCAAATCATCATTTTTATTTTTTATTTTTTTTTTGGGGGGGGGGCGGTTTCTTTGATTGAGTGAATTTGGGGGGTGTCTTGTGTTATTGTGCCTCTCTTTCCTTGTGCTCTTTCATTTTTGTTGCAATGAGTCCTCATAAATTTCCACCTTTACCTCCACATAATTATGCATCATGGAAAATTAAAGTATGGAGCAAATTAATGGAAAAAGGTCTCACACATTACATAGATGGAACAATAGAAGCTCCACCTAATCCTAAGGCTGATCCTAATACTCAGTTAGAATGACTCACTAATAATTGCATGGCTCTTGGAACTTTGCATAAATATGTATCAGATGACCTCATTTTTCACATTGAGAAGTGTACAACAATCAAAGAGGCTTGGGATATGTTTCAGAAATTATATAGTCAAGTTGATGAAATCAGAGGTTACAAGATTGACAGTGAGCTCACTAACTTGGATCCCAAGAGTTTTGATACAATCCAAGATTATGTCACCAAAGCAAATGAGCTAAGAGTGAAGCTTAAGGATTGTGCAATTGACAAAAAAGGATGCTCAGTTGATATTCAACTTGTTGGACAAGCTTGCACTAGAATATGCAACATTTGTGTCTAGCTTCTAAACTCATCGTTTGACATTGGGGAATTCCTACATCATGCCTTCATTTGATGCTTTCACAGAAATGTTGATATTGGAACAATCTAAGTTGTTGAACATGGGGCTTCTCAAGTCTTCAAAGTCCAAGGCTTTGGTAGCTAATCAAGGGAGTCAAGGCAAAGATTCCAACAAGAAGAAGAAGTAATCTAAGTCAAATCCACAACAGGAAAAAGGAAAATCATCCTCTCCATCACAAGGCATTTTTTCATCCTCTTTCAAGAAGGGGACTCCACCTAACAAGGATAAACAAACTTGTGCATATTGCAAGAAGTATGGTCATGATGAAAATCGATGCCACACCAAGCAAGTTGATGAGTTGACAAATCTTCTTAAGAAAAACAACATCAACTTGCCATCCTCCTACACAAAGAAGGATTCATCTCCTTCCTCTTCCTCATAGTCTAAGGGAAAAGGGCAAGCATTTGTGGCTACAATAGGTTCTTCACAGCAGTGGATACTTGACTCAGGTGCCTCTTATCACATGGGTTCTACAAAGGAGCAGTTTTCTTCATTAGAGCCATCTAAGGTACCTCACATTTACATAGGTGGTGATACACAAGTAGAGGTTGAAGGGAAAGGTTCAGTTGACATGGATGATGGAACATTTGAGAATGTTCTTTATGTTCCTAACTTGTCTACCAACCTTCTCTCTATCTACCAAATCACTCACTATGGGAATGGGAAAAAGGTTGAGTTTACACCTGATTCAGTTGTGGTAAAGGAACTTGATGATGATGCCTTGGTAGCAGTGGGACAAATCAATGAAAACTCAAGGCTTTATTCATTCTCCCACTTTGTGTCATGTTCTCCTTCTAGGGCCTTGCTTACTCATTCAAATTCGGAAAGTAAGTTATGGCATGAGCGGTTTGGTCACCTCAACTATCACTATCTTCAGTAGCTCGGCATGAAAGACTTGGTCACAGGTCTACCTCAAATCAGTTTTTTAGAGGGTGTATGTTCAGGTTGTTCCATGGGCAAGCATCCCGAGGAGAAGTTTGATAAGGGGAAATCTTGGAGAGCTTTGGAAGTTCTTCAACTTGTTCATATCTATGTAGCAGGTCCATTTCCAATACCTTCATTTAGCAAGGCCCGCTATTTCCTCACCTTCATTGATGACTACTCCCGCTTCACTTGGGTCTACTTTCTCATTCATAAGTGTGAAGTATTTGATAGATTTCAGGACTTCAAGACTTGTGTGGAGAAGCAATCCAGGAAAGTGGTCGAGATTCTTCGTACAGATAATGGAAGGGAATATGTGAACAAAAGACTTGAGGATTTTTGTACATTTGAGGGGATTTATCTTCAGCATTCTGTTGCTTACACTCAAAAATAGAACGGATTTGCAGAATGCAAGAATAGAACTCTCAAAGAAATGGCTAGCTGTATGATACATGCACATTCTCTTGATCCCTCTTTTTGGGCAAAGGCTATCAGTTGTGGCACACACATCCAGATTCGGGTTCCTCACAAAGCTTTGTAAGGTATTACTCCTTTTGAGGCTTGGGCTGGTAGGAAACCGATTGTGAGACATTTCAAAGTCTTTGGGTGTCCAGCATGGGCTCGCATACCTGCGTAGAAATGCAAGGCATTGGAACCTCAGATTCAGCCTTGCATATTTGTTGGATATCCTGAGGGTGTTAAGGCATGTAGATTGATGGATCCTGAGACACATGATGTGTTTATTGAGAGGAGTGTTCACTTTGAGGATTACCTCCTCCACCTTCCTCCATTGTGGATAGTGATGCCAATGATTCAGATGATGAGACTCCTTCAACTCTGACTCGCAGGGTTACACCTCCGCAGGGTCCACTTGCAGTTGAGGAGCCTCGTTCTCCACCTCCACCTAGACATCGTTGGGCTCTCCAGACACTTGAGTCAGTGGGTTCTCTTGTTGGGGATCCTTCAAATACATGGAGGACTCGATCACAACATCAGGACCTTCCACATGCATTCATTGCTACTGCTTCTAATCCACAGACATTTGGGGAAGCATAAGGGGTTCTTGAGTGGGACCAAGCTATGGAGGAAGAGTATAGTTCCCTGATGAGGAACAACACATGAGATTTAGTCCATCTCCCTAAGGGGAGAAAGATGGTTCGATGTAAGTGGATCTATCGAACCAATTTTGTAGTGGATGGTAGTGTGGATAAGTATAAGGCTTGACTTGTTGCGAAAGGTTTCTCTCAGGTTCCAGGTGTTGACTATACAGAGACCTTTGCGCTCGTAGCCAAGATGAACTCCATTCGCTTGACACTTGCTATTGTTGCAGCTCATGGTTGGGCTATACATCAGATGGATGTGAAGAGTGCTTTTCTTCATGGTGATCTTGATGAGGAGATTTATATGGAGCAGCCACAAGGTTTCATCCAGGATACTTCCTTGGTTTGTAGACTAAGGAAATCTCTCTATGGCCTCAAGCAGGCCCGCAGGGCTTGGTACGCCAAGATGGATTCCTTTCTTCTCTCAACAGGGTTCACCAGGTGTCATTCTGATCCGAATGTCTACATTTTGCAACAGGATTACTCTCACTTGATACTTTTGCCCTATCTTGATGATTTGATCATTACAAGGAGCACCACATCCATCATTAGCAGGGTCAAATCTTCTTTGCATGACAGATTTAGTATGACTAACTTGGGTCTTTTGCACTACTTTCTCAGGATAGAGATTTCATAGTCACCTTTCGGGATTACACTATCGCAGCCCAAGTATGCTCTTGATCTACTTGCACACTTTCATATGGCTGATTGTAAGCTTGCCCCGACTCCCTTTCTTTCACAAGTCAAGCTTGAGGCTCAGTGAACATTCTTCTCTACCATTTGATGCCACATTGTATCGTTAGCTTGTGGGTAGTCTCATTTACTTGACTCATACATGCCCTGATATTTCATTTGCAGTTGGCATGGTTTCTCGCTTCATGCAGGAACCACATGAGATTCATTGGAAAGCTGCCAAACGCATCCTTCATTACATCCAGGGTACACATCACTATGGGATTCACTATGCAACAGGCACAGGACTTCGCTTGGTTGGTTACATAGACTCCGATTGGGTTGGCGATCTTGATGATTGTAAGTCTACTTCAGGTTAGAGTTTTCACCTTGGTTCAAGCCCAATTTGTTGGCAGAGAAAGAAGCAACATGTTATTGCTCTCTCTTCGACTGAGGCTGAGTATCGAGGAGTTGTTAACGCAGCGACTGAGACCATTTGGCTTTAGCAGATCCTCACAGAGTTTGGGTTCACCATTCCATGACTGACAGTTCTACATTGTGACAATCAAAGTGCTATTGCCATCTCAAAGAACCCAGTCCAGCACCAGTGGACCAAACACATCAAGATTCATATGCACTATATCCGAGAGTTGATTCAGGAGCAGGTCATTGATTTGTAGTATTGTCCTACAATAGAGTAGGTTGCAGACATATTCACCAAACCTTTCACCGAGAGTAAGTTCAAGTAGTTGCGAGCTCTCTAAGGGGTGTGGGATGTCTCATTAGGGGGGGTTAGCTAACTTCTCCTTGCTCTCTTATGGGGGGGGACTTTTTCCTCTTTGAGGTTTTGTCCTTCTTCTTTGATAGTCTTTTGTACATTCATCTCTCTTTTGGGGGGGAGTTTTTTCCCACTGGGTTTTCTCTCTTTCTCCGTTTGTGAGAGATTGCATTGCATAGTTTTGCTTGCATGTGCATATTGTACATGGGTACCTATCATGGCCTAGTAGCCGGAACCCATCTTGCATTGTTGACTTGAGTCTTCATTCCCCTAAGTTTCACTTAAGGGGGGGTGTTGGTGTAAATAAATATTCATTATGGATATTATTACACTTTACTTAAGTTAACTTAGGATAATGCATCTCTTCGTAGTTTGGATTTGAGACACTTAGGGAAGTGTGCACATAGGGATATAACTTGTAGGCGAAATTCCACCTTTTGTGATCTTATTTTATTGTTACACTCCACATTTGGTGGGTCATCCACCTCTTGTGGTATATTATATTATTTCTCCTACCTACCCCTAGTATTTATTACCTACCCTTGTTTCTCATTGAGCCACATGTCATGATTGTGTGCTCATACATCCATATCATCTTGACTATATAAGCAAACACATATTCATTGTATTGGTTAATCCACTTGATCATTTGCATATTGATGAGAATACAATTTGTTCTTGTCATTCTTTTGTCTTTGTTTCATACTTTTCATTGTGCCCTTGATCTTGGCAAAATCTCACAATTGTTTACCTTGCAACTAATTGGCATTTTTTATGAGTTCCATTTAGGATGGATTAATGACATCAGTAAAAAAAATTAAGTTGAAAAGGATCTTTTAGATTATGCCTATGATTACTGGAATGATGTTGTAAACACCTTGAGATTGATATCATTTTCTATGTTGCTTTACAAGTGGACTGATGAGAGTCAATAAAGCATAAGAGTTCGAAAATTGATTTGGTTTCATCTCTCACCTGCACATTTATTAGAACAAATATTTCTTTATAATTAGTTAAGAATTCCTTCACATGAAGTAAACCTATGGAAGATTGGCCCATGTATGATGTAGTCATTATTCCATGTTGAAAAAATTAGAATGGTGAATTTTTCATGAGAGTCATGATTCTCTTCATGGTACATTAACAATGTTATTTATTCTATGAGTTGTATTTATTTATTTTTGTAAATGCCTTCTGATAAGGTATAGGTTTGATACAAAGATGGTGTCAAGCCTTCATCAAAATGCTATTGCTTTCAATAGCACCTAAATTATCTTGTACATGTTTTTATTAACAATGCCTTGTTGTACAAGGTGTAGGCTTGATCAAATATTATGTCAAGCCTTCCTTGAAATTGCACAGAGTAATCCCTAAATCAACATGTACATTGTTTATCATTTTACTGTATCTTGTACCTGAAATATTAGATATAATTTGATAATTCATTTTAGTCGATTTCAGTATTTCAACCATGACATTTTGCACCATACTTGCAATGATTGATTTTGGCATACAACATGTCTTCTTAATAATATCTCACAAGACCTCTACTTAAGAATCATATATATGGCATAACGGGAAAACTAGAACAAGTGACTTCTAATGTTAGCATTCATAGCTTCCATATTGGTGACTCAAAAGCAGCAAAAACTTCTAATATTATCATTGATAGCAATTAGAACAAAAACTAATTGGTTAAAAAAATAGAGCAAGGTAGGAGTTTGATTTCTGGGAAGATTTGAAAAATGGATGGACCCATCTAGGTCAAAGATCTTAGCTTACAAATCAACTTATAACATAGGAGGAATACAATTAAGATCACATCTTTGGAAAGAACTAATTTATTCAAATATCCCACTTGACAAAATTAAATGTTACAGACCAAACTAACTAATTGTCATCTTATTCATTTGTCAAAATTTAATTTGACCAATTTAGACAAATACCCCAACATTTGACAGGAACTATGCTGCAATGCACCCCTTATTTATTTACCCATCTCCCTTATGAGTAGGCTGTGCCACCTTTTATGGTGGTCGCTCCTCTCCACTACCACTACGTGGTAATTATTCACGACTTTTAACCTGCTGATTTATGTGGTTTTTAACTGCCACAAAAGTCTTCATTAAATTGCACTATTTTAGGCTTTATGAAAGACACAAACAAATAACAAAGCAACTGTTTGATTTGCCAACTATACAGTGAACGGATTGCAATAAATGCAAGTGCCATCGTGTTCAACACTGCCCTGCATCGTTTCTAAGGACGTTTCTATTCTGGTTTCAAAAAGACAATACAGATTGATTAACATGCATGTTAGTCGCGTATTTTACACCGTCGATTTTGCAATTAACCATAACGATTGACTAATCTGTCATTAACATGCTGTACAAAAAATCTGTTTTGAAACTAGAATAGCCACGGCCCAACCTCTAATACTCTTAAAATTGAGCGCACCACATCACAGGTACACCAAAATGAAGGCTGCAAAATACGTTTCACTGGTTTTCAGAGACACAACACATCAGAGCTTGCTACATACGCATATTAGATACGGGTGTGGAGATTAAAATTTTAGGTTTTGATTTTCTGCGGAATATAGTTCTCCATTTTATGGAAACATTTTTTGAAATTTTTGGCCGCCTGTGGAAATTTTGGTTCATTTGATTAGTGTTATTTCGGGGAATGTTGGGGTTTCATTTATCTTGAGTTTTATCACCGTATTTGATTAGATGTTTTAAATCTATGTGAAAGTTTCATTTTTGAAGAATTTTGTTTAGATTTTTTTTCTAAGGATTGGTTGAAGCTAAATAATTGTAGATTTCTATTTCAATAAAAGAATTATATCTCCATTCTGCTGGTTGTTATTTGTATAGAGGTTCTATCTCTTCCACATGAAAACAATCATTTTCTTTTTCATTTTTTTTCTTGGTACTCGATTTTGAAGTATAAATTCAAGAGAGATTTCAATTTGATCTTTAAATTAGGTAGAATTTGATTTCGAGGTTTATATTGATTGAAAATATTTAAGCAGATTTATGCTTCTTACCCTTGCAAAATTACCCCACACTTGACATCCATTAAATCTATTGAGTAGCACCCTCCACCGCCTATTTAAGCCTAGCTATCACAGGCAGACCAAAATTAAGGCTGCGAAATACATCTCACTGGTATCAGAGACATGAGACATAATAGAGCTTGCTATCCACGCTATCAGATACACGCGTGGAGATAAAAATTTTAGGTTTTGTTTTTAATGATTTCCTTTTTCCCTATGAAACGTTTTCTTGAAATGAATCATTTTCTGCAAGCTATAATTTTTCAGCTGTATTAAATGGATTTTCTTTTACGCTACATGGTTTTCCTATGCGCCTTTGCCTACTTATCATCCTCAAGCCCTGTGCAGGAAGCAAGAATTCTCTATTTGAAAAACCCAAAAAAAACTATTAAAAAGTTCAATGCTTCCTTCAGGTAATAAAGGAGCGATAGACTACTAATATGAATCTTTGGGCTCTCATTCTCATCGTTTCATATTTATTGTCTGCTCTCATGATTTTATGATATAGTTTGATGCAAAAACTATCACACAATAAGAAATCAATAAGAATTGTGGAAATCTAATATCATTAATAATCTAATTTTTTATGATTTTCTAAAAAAAAATTATTATACCTAACTGATATCAACCTTTCCTTTAATTATTAATAAAAAGTATTTTTATTAATTTAATATTAGATTTTTAAATTTAATTTAAAGGTTTTTCAAAAAATATAAGAAGGAGAAACAATAAATAAGATAAAAAATGTAAAAATCTTTTAATTTTTTACGAAGATTTTTTTTTTAAATATAAGAAAGACAAATAAAAATTTATATTTTTTTAAGAAAAAATATTAAATAAGATAAAATTTTAATAAGATTTTTCCTAAAACATAAGAAAGACAAAAACAACAAATATTATAGAGTCCTACATAAGAAAGATAAAAATAAGATTAAGAACTGAAACACAATAAAATGGTTAGCCAAGCTTAGTCGTCAACATAAAATTAAACCATTTAAAAGCATTATCAAGGAAGATTAGTAAACAAGAAGCTAGGAAATAAACAAAATGAAATGAATACGAAACTTTCCCATGATGTTCCCATGTGTTAGCTCTTCCTTGTCCTCCTCCTCTCTAAGATCCTACTTCTATGTGGAGTATGCCCTCAGTTTGAGCACTAGCACAATGGGATGCCAAATGGAGGATGGGAGATGATTGATTATGTCAAGTGTTGAATGAGGATGCAAATGAAGTATTAGAGGCTAAATAGAAATTCTAACTAGTGGAAGAACTAAAGCATAATACAATGGGCTTCCTACAAAACATTCAAATTCTAAGTAGAGTAATAATGCATGGATAAATTTTATGTGTGTGAGACCTCAACAATGTAGGAATGAACCTTATTTATAGAGAAAATGGGCAAATGAAGGGTTGGGATTGAGTTGATTTAGGAAGGGTTAGGATTTTTTGAGGAAGGGGCGATCCTCAATCAATGTGCTCCCCTTCAAGCCAATCACATGTTGACAAGTGCCAACAAGGGAAGGCTTGAGAGGAGAGGGACAAAGCTTTAAATGCTTGAAGAAACATGATGGTTACCATGGGTGGTTAGGTTAAGGTTAGGTTAATGGATAAAGATTTTATTCAAGGGATAAAGGAATGTGCAAGGGTTAAAGGGTTGGATTGGTCAAAGACTTTAAGGGTTGAGGCGACTTGAGGGTTACCATGGATGGTTGGGTTGAAGGATAAGTCTCTAACCAAGGCTCAAAGGTGGGTTAGGTTAGTCAAAGCATTAAATGCTTGAAGAGACTTGAGGGTTACCATGGATGGCTAGGTTAATGGATAAGTCTCTAAGCAAGGGTTAAAGGTGGGTTAGTTTGGTCAAAGACCCATGTGGGATTGCTTGTGGAAGGGAGAAGGGCTTTAAAACTTTGTAAAAGTCATAAATGTTTTGAGAAGTGACTATTCACTAATCCCTTAGTTTAGGAACATGAAAACACTTAGAGGGTTATTAGGCTAATAATAGGGGTTTAGACATGATTAGGAGGGTTTAGTGTGCAACTTGCATTTTCTAGAAAGTGCAAGTGGGAGACAGATTTAGGAATTTAAATAAATATTTATTTATTTAAATGTGAGGGATGGGATTTAAATAAATGTTAATTTATTTAAATGCAAGAAGGGGGTTAATTAGACAAATATAATTTATTTAATTAATTAATTATTTAAATTTGGTTAAGTGAATTAAATCAAATAAATTGAATAATTTATTTAATTAATAGGAGAAGAGGGTTAAGATAAATTAATTAAATATTAATTTAATTAATTGTTGATCGATGGTTAAATAATCAAATAAATACTAACTATTCATTTAATTAAGTGGACAGATTAGGGTGTCTACAAGAACAATGACTAATCTATTAAAAATATTTTTAATATTTTAATTTATTATATATGATTATTTTTAAAGAGACAATGTATAAGATAAAAAAGACAATAAATAATATAAATATTTGAATTATCTATTTATCTAAGATAGATAAAAAATAAGATTAAATTTTTATTAAAAATATTTTTACTATTTTAATTTTTTAAATATAACTATGTCATAAAAACATTTTTAGATATCCTTTAAACATCATGAGTAGCTATCATGTGGGTTAACCATATGTATAGTGTACACTTATTTCTAGATTTAATGTTTATGTGTGAGGTATTGTAGATGAGTTGTAGAGTATATTACAAAGCATTTGGAATGTGTACATTTGATTATAATGATTCTAGGAATACGTTTATGTTTATTTACATGTATACTTATGTAGAATTTTCTTTTTTGAGCAATGTAAGATTTATTTATATTTTATTGCTCTCCTGTGCATTTTTTGTCATGTTTTTTTTCTCTTATCATGATTAACAATTTAGCCTAACCTTTTTAAATTACAGATAATGAATTACTGCAATGCGAAAAGTCAAGATGATCCCCAAAAAATGGAACTCAAAAGATTGCAAAGTCAAAAAAAGAAGTCAAGCTTACTATGCATGCCATAAAGATGAAATAGTTGCCTGCAATTGTAGCAAAAAAATTAGAAAAAAGTCAAAGTAGTCCCCAACAAATAGAAGTCCATTGAAGGTTTCAAAATCATGTAATATGGCAAGCCTATCATGTTTTCCATAAAGAGGAAATAAATGCATGAAAACACATTAGAAGCTTAGAGAAACAAACATTCCAACATCATCAAATTCCAAAACACCAACAAAGACAAAATGCAAAGCCATTTACCAACAATGCCAACTTCATGATGCATTGAATTTTTTTTTACAGCGGATAGATGCACTATCCAGCTTGTAGCTATGCATTATATGCAAAGAATGTTACCCAAGCATGCTTGTTCATTCATCAAATACTAATGTTACTTGCAAAAGATGATTTAGTGAAAAAGGCATACTGTTAGAATCATAGATCACTGAGAGAGGGGGGGTGTGAATCAGTGATCTACTGGAAACTGAAATAACAAACTTATTCTTTATCCACTGGTTAACAATGCATAATAGATAAGAACATAAACATGCAACAATAAAAACACAAATACACAACACTAGAAATTTTTACATGGAAACCCAGAAAGGGAACAACCATGGTGGGGCCCGAACCCACAATATTCATATACTAATTTAGAGCATCCACAAAACTCAATCAATAGGGGGAGATCTTTCTCCCAACTCACCTATACAAATAAGGTGATAACCCTCTAAAACCTCACTGGACCCCTCACAAGGTTATTAGTACACACAAGGTACAATATGTATCAAAACCACACTCATGCTTCTTAGCCCTCATCCACTCATGAGAACATCCTCACATAGACCTTTCCAACATGTATGAATCCAAACCCCAAGTCCTCCAACACTCCAACACCATAAGACCTTCTACTAGTCACTCACCCTAGTACATGCTCAATTAGGACTCCTAACTCCATTTAAACATACAATGGCTACTCTGACCACATATACTCTTGGAAATCCCTATAATAACTTCACAAAACTCCTATTCTTGATTCTATACCCACCCAACCAACTCAACATGCTTACCCTTCATTTACAATCAATGCACTGCTCCTTAGGACAATCTTGGTTTTATGATAGTCATGTACTATATGATAGTAAATAATTCACAAAGTTTTCTCACCCCTTGGGGATTTCAACTACTCCATTGGGTTTACAAGAACCTCCTAGGCCTTCCTTAGTCCCCTCACACTAACACCCCTTCACCAGTTTGCACAAATAGTGGTATTATTCATATCACTATCATATGAGGGCATTCATCTTAGGATTAGGATAGTCAAATGCATTGAGACACATACTCGTTCAAGGGTCCCGAATACCCTACAGATGGTCACTATGTTTCATTTTTCCCACTCTTTTACTTCACCCAAAGTTCCCCTCTCAATCAACAACTTGTAACAAAGGATTCTAAACATTGTTCTTTGTCTCAGTCAATATCATTGTCTTAGTGACAATTAAGGATACCTTCATGTTCACTGAGTTTTATCAATTCCTAACCATTGGATCACTTCAATGGACTCTTCTTCAACCCCATCTAAGGCTTCAACACCCTTGCAATTCCCTCCTTGCAATCCTTACCCCTATCATAACACCAATCCTCTATCCATTCTCAGTCTGAGACATGAAATAGTCACTTGGTTTCCAATTGGCACCTGCAAATCATTGATAGAGACCTTGAAAGAACTTTGACATGAAAGAACACACTAATATACATAATAATGCCCAATTTGGGGCTTATTCATTAACAAACTTGAGAGTTTACATTTCATATTGCACATTGTTAACCCTAGGGAGGGTTCTGATAGATTTTGGCAAAATTACAATAAGTCTTCAAAAAAAGAATGAAAATCTATGAGATAAAGAGAAAATAAAACTAGATTCATGCCCCTACAATCTCCAATAGGTTTACAATGAAAATGTATAAGGAAACATAAAGAACAAAGGCCGTGATTTGAGGAAAATTGCAGAATTTGAAAGTTTGATGGTTCTCCTTCGTGTTACATTCATCATCAACCCCCAAAAATACGTGGGAAGGGCCTTTTTCAACACCTTTTAGGCATACCATTGGTTATACCTGCCTTTTGAATTGGTTTGAACAAGAAACGCCTAATTGCCCCTTTAAACACCAAAAGTTGCTTTGAGCATTTTTTGACAACTTTGGTTAGCTTTAATCCTAGACCCAGCCTATGACTTCAATGACTCAACAATGAAAAAAATAGCTCCAAATAGACCACAAAGAGCCTTAGACATCATCAAACATCATATTTGACCTATGGAGGCATACATCCCATATTAGGCCAATTTAGCTAATTTGTGCCAACATAACTCCTATTAGGACTCAATATACAAACTAATGGTCTTGTTGACCTTATTACATCGCATATGGTCTTATTACACCTTATATGGCCTTACAAGACCTTATTACCACTTTCATACTTCAAAACATAAAAGACTCAAAATTTTCCTCAAAGAGGCTTGATGGTAGCCTAGGTGCTCCTGCATCATATACTATGGCCAGGAGTTCATAAATATTACATAGATGGGAATGCACTTGCATTCAAGCTCATTTCCTAGAGCTCACTGCTCAATAAAGTTGCCCAGAGGGTTACAAACCTCAAGGAAGTCTCACTAACTTTCAATTTGTTTACAATGTGTAAATACAATGAAATGAACTCTTAATCAGCATCTAACTATGCAAAGATGATTTTCGGTTAGGCTCTGAATTTTTGTCTTTGTTATGCTAAATACTCTGTCTCTGTCTCTGTTAGCTATCGGTTGGTCTGAAAGCAAAATATGCATGTGAAACTATGCTCAATCACACCAAAATGGATCACCACACATACAATACACCAAAAATCAATTGCTAAACAATCTTATCTATCTGGTCTTACCACAAAAACAATCTCCTTCAAGTCAGATTCAATAAGTGTAACTTGTAGATCAAGTCGACTTCAATCATGAACAAAACATAGCACTGAACACAAAAATTATTACCACATACTTCCTAAAGGTCTTCCATATCATCAAGATCACCAAAATAATTACCAAAAATACTGTAATCACCGGAGATCATTCTAGATCAAAGCATTACTGAAATACCCTGTTATACCCTATTTCACCAGTTAATTGTCTACCTGTTACCTCCATCTTCTGGGTAAGTTGGATCACGACTGTAAGATCAAATCACCACAAAGAGTTGCCATCAATGAAAACCCTAAACAAACAATCAACCACCAGAAGTCTCTTGAAATCACCAGATGAGTGTCAATTGCCAACAAATGCATCGATTCTCATTATTGAATAACATGGACCTAGGGGAGCAACCTGTTGTGTTGAGAAGATTGTCACAAGTGGAGAAAATGATAATTGCTAGAGTCAACCCAATATTGGAAGTAACACACACTTTTGGAGGCCAGTACAAATATAGTGGTCACACCATAAGCTTCTGAAAAGACATAAAGAATATTGCAAGAGTGTTGAACCATGTAGAATATAAGAGTTAGTTGTGCTCATAATTCGAGGATTGCATACAGAAGGACATTTTTACGATTGTTATGAAAATAGAAGTCATGTTGGAGATGCCTTGCAATACAAACTCAAATATGACCCATATTATAATGATTTTGCCATAAATGTTGAATACTTAGCACAAATTCCTAAAGAAAAATTAGATATTTCAAACATGCTACGTACCATTGAAATGAATGAAGAAATAATGAATCCAAATTATGAAATGGACAGTGATGAAGATCAAACTAAAATTGGCACAACATACACATCATCGTTTGTTGCTATATTTCCAAGAAAACTATATGAACTATAAATTATTAAGAAAACATTGAAGCTTGAGAAAAACACAGACAACATTATTGATTGGCCTCAAATAGATTCATCTCTAATAAATGAATACAATACTGAAGGGTTGCCCAATATGTAATTTCTGATGCTCTTTCCATATGGAACTACACTACCAATGTAACCACAAATTAGGGATGTCCAAATGCACGATTATGCACTCCACTTGATGAGATTTCATGACCAAAGATTTGGGAGGCATCCAGGTTTTGATATTTTATGTTCAATCTTATGATGCGACATCATAGACAAGGACTTGCAATGACTTTCATTAAAAAAAATGCAAAAGAAAACATACCAACCACCATTGAAAACCTCCATGCACACTTAAAAAATCTTCCCGACACACAACTAGTTGAAAAATTAATGCACTTTGGATCTTCAATGCGAGGCACAAGACCGTATTGGAATAATTGTCATGCCAAACTAACAAATATGATCAACCAAATATGGTCACCCACTCTATTCTTCACACTAAGTACAACAAATACAAAGTGGCCAGATCTACAATGATCACTCTTCAATGACATAGCACCTAAAATGCAAACAAAGAAATGACATTTGGATAATGTAATCTATAACCTCCACATGACATTGTTATATCTGCATCAATGTTTCACAATATTTCATGAATAAGTCATTGAAAAACTCCTCAATGCAAAATATTATTGGTATAGGTATGAATGAAAACATCGACGAACAACACACGTACATGGATTCCTCTAGCTACAAAATGCACCAGATATGGATAAGCTTGATTAGGCCAATACCACAAAAGTTAACCAGGCAAGATCATTCTTCGACAAGTACGTCAGTGCTTGGAACCTCCATGATGTATCATGCAGAAATACCACAATATATCGATCTCTACTAGATGATCAATTCTTTCTTAACACAATTGAGATATTCAATAGAGACTCTTCTCATGATTATGAAGAGATAATCAATCATGTCCAAAGACACACAAAATGTAGAGAGGGGGCTTGCTTACACAAGAAGGAAAAAAAGTAGAGTGTCGATACAAAGCTCCATGGAAAGAATAGATTATATCCATATTGACATGTGATAATACTAGGAAGAAACAATATGAACCTACAAGGAATTGTGATAGGTTAAACATACACAACCCTAAAATAATCTCAATTTAGAAAGCCAATATAGATTGTCAACCTGTCATCTCTCGAGCACTTGTTCTGAAATAGATTGTCAAGTATGCATAAAAAGAAGAGATAAAATCCGAGACATGTGTCGATATGCTAATAAGAATATATACAAGCCAAAAAAAAGATCACCCAACCCTAAAAACATATCAAAAATTCATGACATAAATTGTAGCAGAACGTGATATAGGAGCATTGGAAAAATTTCATATGCTTAAAAAAATACCCCTTGTTGTTTGTAATCAGCCCTTCACATCTTTGAATGTTGGTCAAAAAGTGCTCCATCGAATGACAAGAACATAAGATGAAAGCCAAATCCAATCTAGCTACTTACATTCCTACATCGAATGATCTCCAAAGCTAGAAAGTTTAACAATACTCGAATCTACAAGATCTTTCTCCTATGCTGCAAATCATAAAGGATGGAAATGGAAAGAGAGAAAGGTAAAATCCATTGTGAATATTTACCCAAAGTTCTATAGCATCCTAAAGGAGGATTCAAAACACTTTGAAGTGTTTTGTTGGAGTGAGTTACTCTTTTACAAACATTTTTACTACATAGAGACCGACATAGGACTTAGTAATGATTTGATTATTGCAAGTTGGAAGAAAATTAATGTAGCTAAATATGATACATAGCATGCCAATTGCACTATCGAAAAGGAGGTGAGCTATGAAGAAGAAGAGGAGAGCGATAATGACATGAATACAAGGGACATGGTAGACATGAATGAATGTGAATTATTTTCACAAATGAGCCCCTCAAACAATGTCAACATAAATAAATTTGACATGCTTGTAAGGCATGAATTTGATAACAATGTAACAAATGGGACTGGATTAACCCCAAGATTTACATTAAATTGCCACACAATTTATAAGCACACAAAAAACATGCAACCAAGGTGGAAATGTGTCATCTAAATTTGACATTCCAAGATATACATTATCACCAAAGCAAAACCTAGTACTCACAATAATTGCGAACCACAGTGAATGTCCCTCATCTAAACCACTGCACATGATCATAGAAGGAACAACAAGAACAAGAAAATCCTACTTAATTGCTTGCATAAGAAATTCACTCGAAAGTAAGTCACCACAACAAAAAGACCAGTTGTTCATGTTAGCTCCTACATGACTTCCTGCATTCAACATACATGCATCAACTATACATTCTATTCTGAAGATTCCTATCAAATAAACGTAGACATTGTAAGGACAAGCATTAACAACATTCCAAGAAGAGTTGAAGCACATAAGATACATCCTCATCAATTAGATGAGCCTCATCAATGAGATGAGCTTCATTAGGGATACTACTACAAATTGATAGTAGACTACGTGAGGATTTTCCCCATCGATAATATTTTGGTGGAGTGTCCATAATACTGATTGGTGACATCACACAACTACCACCTATGATGGACAAACCTATCTACACATCACATTCAAATGATTGGCAGTGTTTGATGATACACACATAAAAACAACTTACATTAACCGAGAAGGAAGAATTTGACAACTCTATGCACCCATTTGCTACAAATAATTTAGTTAGATTGCACAACAAAAGAATATTGAAATCATTGAATTTTCCAATCGCAATAAGTATTGCAATGAGCACCAGGAGCAGGATTGCTTACGCAACTAATGATGAGTAGCTAAAAAATCAGGTCTTGTAAATGGAGCTCTTGGCAAAGTTATTGACATCATTTATAGTCCAAGTTCTAAACCACCGGATGTCCCAATGCATGTTGTAGCAATAATTGACAATTACAGAGGGCCATTGTGGAACCAAGATGATCCAAAAAGTATCCCCATAATACTTATATCATTGGGGAATCAAAGACAGATACCACTTACAATGGCATGGGCTATTACTATACATAAATCCCAAGGCCTCACATTGCAAAAATCAATGATTAACATTGGGAAATTAGAAAGGTAAGGGCTAACATTTACAACTATATCAAGAGTTAAGTCATTAAACGATCTTCATGTTCAACCTACATTGTCCTTTGAGAAATACGCTAAAATACAATACAATCCATACACAATTATAAAAAAAAAAAAGGAAGCATGGTTACAACATATGTCTCTCTAAAATATTAAAAGGTATGAAGCTCTTAGTGTTGTCTCCTCACAATATTCTCAATTATTTATAAGGCACTAACTTCAGTTTTTCAAATTTCTATTTTGCAAAAATATACTCTGGGGTATACCACACCCATCTATGAGGCGCAATGTCAATTATGTACACTACAAAGAATACATATAAGGAAACCAAATTTTAATCTATATCTACCTATCTATTTAAAGAGTGATTTAAATAAATGCTTCCACTAATAGAAGCCTAACATAAATATCGGTCCCTGTAGAAAGCTAAAAATTGAAGGTACCCTACTTAAATATTGATCCATGCAGAAAGTTAAAAGTCACAAGTCCCTAAACTCTAATATATTGCACCAAGAGGTGATAATTCTTGTTCTCATTAATGACTCATATCATTGTAACTAGATGATCATACTCGATGAATGTAGCTCGATGATGATTCCCCTAAATATGTTGGATGTATTTTTCAATACATTATAATAAAAAATGTAGTGTAAATGGAGTTTACTTACCCAAACTATATCAGACTATCGGCATAACTATTACACCTTATTAAGGTGTAAGTGATAGTTTATTTAAAAACAATTACTTCAATAATAATAATCGAGTTTTAAATGTCTTATTAATATCAAATATACATATACATATATACATATATATATATATATATATATATATACATATATGTATATATGTATATATATATATATAATATACATTACTTTTATATATGTATGTATGTATGTATGTATGTATGTATGTATGTATGTATGTATGTATGAATGTATGTATATATATGTATGTATGTATGTATTAATATATACTTTCACATATATTTTCGTATTTCTTTATGTATGTGTGTGTGTGTGAATATTATGAGTGCATATATCACTCGTAATATATATTAACACACACACACACACACACACACAGATATATATATATATACATTTATATATTTATATATGTACTCATTATATATATATATATATATATATATATATATATATATATATATATATATATATATATATATATATATATATATATATATATATATATATATATATATATATATATATATATATATTGTTGCAAGGTGTGTGCCCTTGGTCTCCTTGTTTTGTGCAGTGTAACGCTTGGGTTTGTGACATGGCTTAACTGTCCTATGGATCTTATAAGTCTAGTGGTTATATCGGGCATTAATAGGTCAATCTTTTGGTGCAACAACAACCACAATTGTAACAAGTGGTATCAAAGTTTGGTCACATGTTCAAACCCCTTACTTGCATTGGGGGGAGATTGATGCAAGGTGTGCACCCTTGGTCTCCTTGTGTTGTGTAGCACAACGCTCAGGTTTGTGACATTCTTGTGGATTCTATAAGTCAAGTGGTTGTATCAGCCATTAATAGGTTGATCTTTTAGTGCAACAATAACTGCACTTGTAACAAGATCTTGTTGGAAACATGCTTGTCGCTGCACCAAAATATTGACCTATTAATGCCCGATACAACCACCTAACACATAGAATCCATGGGAGGAAGTTAAGCCATGTCGTAAACCCATCGCTTGCATTGCACAATACAAGGAGACCAAGGGCACACACTTTGCAACAATCCCCCCAATCCAAGGGGGGGTTTTGAACCCATGACCAAGATTTGATACCACTTGTTGGAAACATGGTTGTTGTTGCAGCAAAAGATCAACATGTTAATGCCTGATACAACCGCGTGAAACATAGAATCCACGTGAGGTGGTTAAGTTATGCCACAAACCCGTTGCTTGTGTTACACAGTACAAGGAAACCAAGGGTGCTTGATATATATATATAAGATCTTTATAGTTGTATGTAATAACAAAGGAGAGATTTAATGCAAAGAAAAAGACCAACACAATGTCAAATGCTAAGGTTTAACAATGACAACATACAAAATAGAATTGACCTATAACAAATTGATTGTAACACTTACTCATGGCCAATACAACTTAAGTGTGTGCAAAGGTCTCAAGATAATATCGATTTATTTTCCCTTTTTTTTATGTTCCTCTCCTAGATGATACTCTCCCTCCTCTTTCAGTAGGTTGAACCCAAAAATTTCATTCCTGAATAAGACTTGGATAACCAAACATGTAATTAGTTCACTTTCATTTGAAACATCAAAATCCATTATAAGAACTTTTAATTATAATATTTGCATTTCAATTTCAACATATAATGAACTTCTTAATCTGTATCTTTTGTAATGTACTAACTTCATAATACATTATAAATGATGATCCATCCAACTTCATAGTAATTGGGATGTAACATACCTAAAATAAAATAATTAGAAACAAAATTGGGATGTAACTTTGTTGCCCCCATATTTGGCATACCTAAAATTTGAACTTCAAATTGGTCCCAATGTTGAATGAAGGCCCAAATATGTGTTTATGTGTAAGTAGTGAGCATGTGATCCAAGGTCGTTGCCAGTCAAAATATGAAAAATGGATGAATTTTGGAAATTACCAAGAATTGAGGGAAATAATTTGACAGAAATGTCCTTAGCATCATTTAGTGTCATGTGGCCAATTTTTGCCTGAAGCCAGTTCATATTTTACCATATATTCAACTTTCAAATTTTGGTGTCTGTCGCCCAAAAATTATTAAACTCTCATTATAGGTTTCGTCATGAGGATTAAATAATGTTGTTGGCTAGTTTCCCTACCATCAATGTGTGTTTCAAATCTCAGGACCTAACTCCCTACCGTTTGGAAGATATGGTCATCTTTCTCAAGCCTGGGCATTAAATTTAAAATATTTAAATTATTTTTCAAATAAATAATTTAATATTTTAAATTATTTCAATATGTGAAGTCATTTAAGGAGGTATAAATCGTTTGAAAATTTCTTTTCAATTTCTCTTCTATTTCACCTTCATGGTCGATGGTTTTTGAGGTTGGGGTCATTGTATTTTTAAGTAATGGTTAAAGATGCTCCATTCTGGAGCATTTCTAACCCATTTTCATAACCTCAAGAGCATTTAAAAAAAAAAGGTTAAGAATTCTCCAAAACAGAGCATTCCTAACCTTATTTCCTAACCTTGTGGGCCCACTCTTTTTGTCGAGAAGGTTAGAAATTCTATGTTCTAGAGCATTCTTAACCTCTTCCATAAGAGTTTAAAATAAAAAAGAAGCTTCAAACAACAGGTTATGGACATTCATCAATGCATTGAAGAGAAAATGGTTTCATGAGATGTTGAAGTTACAGTTGCTCTGGAAACACACATGCCAACGAGGAAACAAGATTATACCACGCGTTGCTTTGGTAATTATAACTGTTAGTAATGGATGCATAGACAAAGCACGTGAATTATTTATTCATAGAAGGATTGCATCATATTCATAAAATGGATTTGATGAGAAATATTTAGAAATTTCCAAGTAAATGTAGCCATTTGATTATAAGAGCCAAACTCTGCAAACTACGTTAGCATCCTCTCTACCTATGCTGAAGTGGAAGTTCTGAAAGGAATATCGACATGCACCAAAGTATAATGGATATGTTTTAATAGCCCTGGCCGCTATGTTTGCAGAATGAATAAGAGTAAAAAAAATGCATTGGCATGTTTGATAAACCACAGATAAGGAAGCATAGACATACCGTGAAATGTAAATATGTATGCAAAATGTGGAAGCCATAGATAAGTTGTGAACTATTTAATAGAATACCATGAAATATATGCAATGTGGAAAGCTTAGACACGACATGTGAATTGTTTGACTAAATGCCTTGAAGAAATGTGGTCTCATTTAATGCAATGATCGCAGGACATTCACAAAACCAATCACGATATTCATCAAACCACAGAGAATAGAGGAATTTAGTTAGATGTTGTAGTTGCAACTACTCTGGTAGATATGAGTGCAAAATCATGGGATCATAGCCAATACCATGAGATGTTTGAGATAATAGCATGATGCAGATCATGGGAAGCATAGGCAATGCATGTGAATAGTTTAACATAATGCTTCACAGAGATGTCATCTCAAAGATTGTGAAACTTCCAAGCAAATGCAGTTCGTGGGTATAAAGCCAAATTATGCAACCCTTTGCTAGCATCTTTCTTGCTCATGCCAAAATGTGAGTTTTGAGCAGTGAAGAGACATCCATCAAAGCATGATTAAAGGTTGATCTTTGTCAGAAATTATAGTTAGAAATGCTCAAGTTGATATGAATGACAAGTGAACCATTTGACAGGATGCCAAAGGAAAAATATGGAAACATAGACCAAGCACATGAATTGTTTGTTAGAGTGCCTCGAAGAGATTTCATCTTAGGAATGTAATGAAATGATGGCAGTGATGCACACAAGCACTCATTGGAAAAGTGATAGAAAATTTAAAGTGAATGCAATTGGCAAGTATAGAATCAAACTATTTGCCGCCACCCTCCATGCCTATGTAAAATAAAAACTTTGAAACAGAGTTTGTAAATTCATCGAAGCACTAAATAAATGAGGATTGTTGTCAAATATAAAGCCATGGTCATCATACATGGAGAAAGTGAAGCATAAGACAAGACATGTTATTCATTTTACAGAATGCCTCAAATTCATCTCATGACTTCTGGTGATTTCAAACAAATGTAATGGCATGACTCATGGTTCATATTGATCACAAGGAATAGACAAATATATTTGTTGAGAAGATCTACGTGCAGAGCTTGTGGAACCATAGTCAATGAACTCGAAGTGTCTGGCAGATTGCAATACTAATTTCATGAACCTCAACCAACATTCTCCAACCGCAGTGGAACGGCACACAAGAGCTACGAGACCACGAAAATAATGTCATGAACATGATAGTGTCTTGATCCTCTGAAAAAGGGTTCATCATAGAAAGAAAAGTAAGTAATTGTGGTAGATATGGGCCAAAGACTGCATCTTTTCCCAATATGATAATGAATGTGGGTATGCATTGTTCACTCGATAGACATTTGGTAGAGTTTTAGCCAAAAGATGAAAGAGATATGACATAGTTGTTCAAGGCTATTGTCTCATGTATCCTATGACTATAAACACAAGGGTACCACATGTTGTAAAGCTAAATCTATGAAAGAATCTAATAATAGAAGGAAATGTGTTGTTGAAAAAGGTAGAGTTTTATTGCCTCATGGTGGTTATAGCTTGTCTCACTTCAAATTTGATGATTACATAAGAATGGGCACTTATATAAATTGTTCTTAGGCATGTGAATATTATAATAAAAAGATGGAGGTTAATTGTGTATAGGGATGCATTATCACTTTTTAGAAGATTGATGAAGGTGACTACATAAGAATTGATCATACCATCATATAAGCCTTCTTATTGTTCAAAGAAATATTATGTTCATGAGGGATAAGAATGTTTGAGAGCTAGACAAGATACAGAGAGGAGATAATTTTGTGACTAGAATGAAAGTGGATAGAGTTATCTCCGATAGGAATTAATGTGCATATTTCAAATAGAAGCTACTCCAAATCAAAGAAGACCACCTTTACTTCGGAATATGTTCGATGCAAAGGATTGATGGATTACTACAT